>NW_020940360.1:25333728-25773536 GCF_900497805.2 Vombatus ursinus
CTTGACAGCTGCAACACTAACAAAATTAACAGTGGATGAATTAGTACCAGACAACAAACAGTTGTTATGAGTAGAATCACCCTTTTCTTTTTTTCTTTCAAAAAGTTTCTTTATATTTTCTGCCCATATATGTAATTCAGCATATGCTACAAGGAGGGCCTTCAGAAACATGTCAAAAGAAGTGCTACCTATAGGACAAAAACAGGTCATTGGGATGACACTGATTGTGTTATTGATGTTATAACCAAAAGTCTCAGTGCAGTTTTAAGCCTTAGTGGCTTAAAATGGCACTGGGACTTCTGGGGCACCCTGTATAAAATACAACACTATAACTGCTTAAGCTTATGGGGAAGAGACAAGAACTGCTTTGTCTAGCTATCAATTAAGTATATACTATTGCTCACTATTTCAAATGTTGCTTTCTATTTGCCCTTTTTTCTTTCAAAGTATTTGACATGCTTAATTTTGGCTGATTCAGAAATCCAAACAGAGAAATTCTATAGATAGCAAGAAGTATAAAAATCGAGTGGTCTTATTGTGTTTGTTTCTTTTCTTTTTTCTTTTTTTTGGCTAGGCAATGGAGTTAAGCGACATGCCCAGGGTCACACAGCTAGTAAGTGTTTATGTGTCTTGAGGACGGATTTGAACTCAGGTCCTCCTGAATCCAGGGTTGGTACTCTATCCACTGTGCCACCTAGCTGCCCCAGTCTTACTGTGTTTGACTGTTAAACACTCACAATGATTCTTTTCCATGTTTATTATTATAAAAAATAATGAAATAATCAGTGTTCAAGATCGTTGAGGAAACTAACAGTATCTCAGTGAGATATTCCATGATGTCCTTTTTTTGCATCTGTGATACCATTTGAACTAGAGATGAGAACTTCTTTTCACCTAAGTAAATAAGTATACTATCATGATCCAAGAAAATAAGGCAATTTTGACTTCCTATTGCTTGTAGATTCTCTGGTAGAAACTGTAGGTAAAGGGACAGCTAGGTGGTGCAGTAGATACAGCTCTGGCCTCAAAATCACTATTGATTAAATCAAAACAACTCTGAGGTATCACATCACACCTATCAGATTGGCTAACATGACAAAACAGGAAAATGAGAAATGTTGGAGAAGATGTGGGAAAATGGAATACTAATGCACTGTTGGCGGAGTTGTGAACTGATCCAACCATTCTGGAGAGCAATTTGGAACTATGCCCAAAGGGCTATAAAACTGTGCATACCCTTTGTCCCAGCAATACCTTTTCTAGGTCTGTACCCCAAAGAGATCATAAAAATGGGAAAAGGACCCACATGTACAAAAATATTTATAGCAGTTATTTTTGTGGTGGCAAAGAACTGGAAATTGAGGGGAGGCCCATCAACTGGGGAATGGCTGAACAAGTTGTGGTATATGAATAGAATAGAATACTACTATGCTATAAGAAATGAGGAGCAGGCAAACTTCAGAAAAATGTGGAAAGACTTAACATAAATTGATGGTGACTGAAGTGAACACAACCAGAGCATTGTATAAAGTAACAGCCACATCATGCGATGACTGACTTTCATAGACTTGGCTGTTTTCAGCAATGCAAGGATCTAAGACAACTCCAAAAGACTCATGATGGAAAATGCTATCCACATTCAGAGAAAGAACTATGGAGTCTGAATGTAGATTGAAGCATAGTATTTGACCTTTTTTTCTTCTGGTGTTTTGTTTTGCTTCTTCTTTCTTGTGGTTCCTCCCATTGGTTCTAGTACTTCTTTACAACATGACTATTAAACATATGAACGTATATGTAGAGCCTTTATCAGACTGCATGCTGTCTTCAGGAGGGGGAAGGGGAGAAAATTGAAAACTCCACATTCCCTTATGGAAGTGAATGTGGAAAACTAAAAATAAATTAATTAATTAAAAATTAAATTTTTTTTAAAAGTCTCATACACACACACATATACACCTACGTGTGAGTGGGAAGGTGGAGGAGTGGGAGGCGGGAATAGCAAGACAATATCATAGCTTCCAACTTGAATTAGATTAACTGATAGTTTAGAAGAAGATTTTAGAGAATTATACAGAAGGTTCAAAGAAAAAAAGAGCACAGCTGTATTAAGTGATGGGTGGAGCCCTTGTAGCCAAGAGCTCTTCTTCCTATGTTGCTCACTCACCTCTTTTCATAAAAGTGCACAAATAATAGAAGGGCCAAGCACAAGATGGAAGAAGCACAGGTAGTCAGCAAGCATTTATTAAGTGTCTACTATGTGCCTGGTACTGTACTAAGTGCTGGGGATACATCAAAAAGCAAACTCTCAAGGAATGCACAGTCTAATAGGAGAGACAAGTACACAACAATATACAAATAAGATCTATAGAGGATAAATTGGAGATAATCACAGAAGGAAGGCATTAGCATTAAGAAGGATCAGGAAAGACATCTTGTAGAAGGTAGGATTTTAGCTAGGACTTGAAGGATGCCAGGAAGTCAAAAAATGCCAAGAAGTCAGAAAATGGAGATGAGAAAGCAGAGAGTTCCACGCACTGGGGATAGCTAGTGAAAATGTCTGGAGACAGGAAATGGGAGTGTTCTATGTGACAAACAGCAAGGAGGCCAGTGTCATTGGATAGCAGGAAAGGAATAAGGTATAAGAAGAATGGAAAGGTAGGGCATTTGTACTAAGTACTAAGGCACCTGAAGAGCCCTTGCATGGGTTCCCACTTATAAAACCAGGTACTACCTGGTGTTCCAGATTTTTCTTTTAAATTAATTTTCTTTTAAATTTTCTTTTAAATAAATTTAATTTAAAATAAATTAAATAAATTTTCTTTTAAAATTGATGAAATAGCAAAATTCAAATGTGAACAGTTAAGAGGAATGAAGTAGAATAGGAGATTTACCTGGAAATCCACTGGACCACTGTTTTAGTTTTTTTAAAAAATAAGTTTTTGTTGATTTGTTGTTTCTTATATTATCAGTTATCCCAAGTATCCTTCCTACTCTCCACCTCCTAAAGAACCATCCCACATAATACTATTTTTTTTGAAAGGAAAATAAAAAATCAGCAAAAACTGATTGATGTACTGAAGAAGTCCCAAAACACATGCAATGTGTAACACTTGTGGACCCCCCACCTCCAACAAAGGGGTGAATTGGGGGTGTCTTCAAATATCTCTCCATTCCAGTCCTGCTTGATTGTTATTAATTTTGTTACATTCATTTTTCATCTTTTTCATTTAAATTATACTACATATGATGTTTTCTTGGTATTCATCACACACATCTTTTCTTACAACACAGTAATATTCCATTATATGCATGTACCACAATTTGCTCAGCTATTCCCAAACTGATGGGCATCTACTATGCTTCCAATTCTTTGCTATCACAAAAAGTACTGTTATAAAAAGTTTGAGGTGCATGGGGCCTTTCTTCTTAGTGATGACTTCCTAGGGGTATAAGCCCAGTAACCGAGACTCAGATTCAGAGTATGGACATTTTAATTCCAAACTGTTTTCCAAAATGGTTGAAGTGTCTCAGAGCTCCACCAACAACATTCTTGTTATTCCACAACCCATCCAACATTAACTCTTGCCATTTTTTTTAAATCATTTTTGCCAATTTGCAGAGTATGAGGTAAAACCTCAGGGTTGTTTTGTTTTGCATTTCTGTTGTTATGAGTGCCTTGGAGCATTCTTTCTTGTGACTGTGAATATTTTGCAATTCATCTTTCGAGAAGTTTGTCCATATCCTTTGGGGATGGCTATTTTAAGTCATATATACATGTATACTAAATTCTTATCAGAGAAATTTGATACCAAAATTTTTTTTTCCACTCAACCACTTCCCTTCTCCTAGGTGCATTAATTTTGTCTATGTAGAGGCTTTTTAGTAACATGAAATCAAGTTATTTATCTTTTTTTAATTGCCTCTATCTCTTGTTTGGTTAAGAATATATCTCCTGGCTCTGATTCTTATAATCTAGCCAATAGCCCACAGATGCTCAGATTCCTTAAGAGTCTGGCTAATATGGTGGATCTTTAATAAACCTTGTTTTTGGCTGGAAAGCAAGCTTGGGTCAAATTCTTTCGGGCAGGACGCGCATGTCGTGATTTTGGGGTCCCAGCACCCCTAAACCTCAACATTTTGATGGTGCGTACGGAGAAACTGCCTAATCCCAAGTTCTTCTCTAGCCAAGACTGGAAGGTACATAAGCTTATCCTGCCCCACCTCCTTTCTTGTTTTGCAGTTGGGGTCATTCTCCAGGCACCAACGCTTGGAGACAGTTACAAGGCTGTCTTGCACTCGGCCTGATACTCTCAAGCTCTTGGTCCACTGGGTCGGTTCAAGGCCATGGACCGGGGTACACTTTCTGCAGCATAGAAGACAAGGACAGATGCCCTATCTGGAACCAATTCTGTCAATTCTCTCAGTGCTAGAGAATTGGGGAAAACTGCAGTTGCTTTCTGGTTCCCTGAGGCTTAGTTCCTTCCTTCCTTCCCTCTATACCACTGAATCCTCCTTCATGGAGGTGACAGGGAAAAGTCAGAACAGCTAAAAATATCTTGGCAAATTCTGGAGGTTTTGTGATTGATTATTAAGGAGTTTTGAACTCCTCCTTACAACCCTGGTCACTCCTTTCTCCTACTCCCTTCCCCTGAGTCAAGAGGGTATCCGTTAACCCCTCTCATAGGAGTAAAGAATTTCACCCTTTACCCCTCACCTTTGATTTTGCCCTCCCCCACCTGGGAAGGGGGGGAGGGGCAGCAGCTACAGCGTGAACCCCTGGCAATGGCCTTGGGCCCTAGGGCAACCTTTGCCTGGAATCATCACCCAGGTTCAGCACATCCTGCTCAAGGTAAAGAAGCTAGCCTCTGAACTTGGGTAAGCACTCTTTTAAATTTGCAGTTTTAATTGTTAATGATGAGATATTGATTCTCTGTGTAAAGTAATTTGGAAATGAATTTAGCAAAACTGAAGTCACCAGATTGGTAATGGATTTGTTTCAAGTTTCAAATAGGTGAACTTTTTGTATCAGTTATGTCAAGCAACTTTTCATAATTTGGTTACTGCCAAAATAATCTGGCTATTGTTGGTTATTGTTTTAATGGGTAAACTTGCCAAAAAGCTTGTTTGGGTTTTGTCTTGCTAAGAATTTGCAATTATATAGGAATAATCTGTAACGATTGGTTTTTTATATCAGGACAAATTTAAATTTGAGATGTAAATCCTGGAAAAGTTTTTCCTAAATTGTGATTAGTGAAACTTGCTGTTTGAGGTAAAAGTTCATAGGATTTTATTTTGAGTTGTCTGATGGGTCATAATCTATCGATAATCAATAATCTACCATCTGAGAGAAATGCCAAAAGCTACTCAGAGAATGTGATACTGGTGGCAAGTCAGCATCGGGAAAAGCTGAGAGGACAATTTTAGCCTCAGTCTGTGAGAAATAAAAAAGTTAAGTTTTCACATAAGTAGATAAGAAATCAGCACAGACAGGCTAACTTCTCCATGGTGGGTGAGGGGGTAACAACACAATTCTAAGCACAAAATGTACGTTAAGGGGTGGAGAGCACATGTATATAAAATACATGAACAGGGCTTATAAGGAAGATTGTAACCCAGAAGCATTAGGACCAATCCTGATCCAGAAGGGAGGAGTTAGGCAATTACTAACTATAAAGCTTGCTCTTGCTTCTGTACTCAGCGTATTCTCCCCTTCAAAGGAGGTGTGCCTGCTTCTTGTGAGAATGGAAACGACACACTTCAACCTCTTTAATAAAAAGTCTTTGAGACAGCAGACTTCAGAACTGAGTCTGGGGGTTTTATTTATAACAAGTCTAAGACAGGATCCTCCTGGCTCAGTTTCCCCATTATATTCCTTTGAAAGGGAATGTTACCCACCTGGCTATTCCTGACTCTGGCTATGAGGTGGATTTGATACTGCACGGTTGGAAAACTGAATTATCTGAATCCAAACAGAGTTAAGGATGTTTTATTCTCTCAAAGTTGGGCCCTAAATCTAGTCCCTGCAGTCTTTTCTGATAGATTTGTGTCTTCCAGACTACAGGCCATTCATCTACAGTTGGGAGCAAACAGCGAGTACCAGCCAATGTCCCCCCATCGTTCCCTGGATGCAGTCTGTGCTCGGTTCCAGTCAGCCTCTTCTTTGGGATAGCTCTACGTCCCTTGCCAGCAGGAAACAGTTTCAGAAGCTGAGAGCTTCACCCCTTACACCAAAAGAATTTGAGTCCCATTTGTTTGAGGGGGGAATGATGAGGATGGGATCTAGAGGAAAAACCCTGGATTGTTCCACATGGCCAAATCTCTGGTGTTTGCCTGAGGCTATAATTCCATCAACTGGCCTTTCATTATGGCTACATCCAATCTCCCAATTCTCTGTTACCCTTAACCTAACTTAGCCCTCCATTGTTTTACCTCCCTATGGCCCCAGGCCACTTCTTACCCTTAATCCTATCTAGGCTCCATACTTCTTTGGCCACATGGCTATATTATTCTGTATATAAGATCCATTTTGTCTCCATTAAGATGCTGAGATTCTTAAAATCTAGCCAATAGCTCACTAACACTCAGACTCCATAAAAGTCTGCCCGATACTACGGATGTTCTAATAAATCTTGTCTTTGGCTGGGGAAAAAAAAAAAAAGAATGTATCTCTTACTCATGGCTATGAGAGGTATATGTCCTGTTTCTCTTCTAATGTTTTTCTAGTACAATCTTTAATATTAAGGTCACATATTCATTTAGAATATATTGTGGAATATGGCATAGGAAGGAGTTTTTCCCTTTGGTAATTTGTTTTCCATGTTATCAAGCCATGAGCTATTCAGTTCCACTGTTTCTGTTTTTCCCTTGTCTAGTCTGTTCCATTAATCTATTTATTTTTTTAACCAATACCAGATGGTTTTGACAACTGCTGATTTATAATACAGTTTGCAGCCTGGAAGTGCTATTCCCCTCCATCATTATTATTATTATTTTTTAAATTTCCCTTAATATTCTAAATATTTTGTTTTTTTTTCCCAATGAATTTTGCTATTATTTTATCCAATCCTATAAAGTATTTCCTTGGTAATCTGATTGGTATAGCATTAAAATAACCTTGGAAGAACTGTCACTTTTAGCATATTAGCATGGCCTATCCAGGAGAACTGATTATTCCTCCTGCTATTTTAAGTTGTTCTTTATTTAAGAAGCACTCTGTAATTGAATCTATGAGTCTTTTATGTGCTTTGGTAGGTTGATCACTAGATATTTTATGCATTTTTGTAATTATTTGTAATGAAATTCCTCTATTTTTTCTTATGTTTAAGGCCCTGCACCAGCATGGCTTCTACATGAGTGGAAAGAAGGGGATGTATATGAAAGGTTGTGAATTTAGAAGAGACTTCTGGGAATAGTGTGAGTGAGTGAGAAGCTAAGGATGACACTTAGATTCTAAGACTGTTACGATTAGAAAGGTAATGTTTCTCTCAACAGGAAAATTTAGAAGAGGGGAAGGTTTGAGGATTTGAAGGTTTGAAACATTTATTGGCTATCCAGTTTGGTTGGATATTTGGCTATTCTTTTCCAAAGGACCAGTGGTGATATAAGACTGGAACTTAGGAGGAAGGTTAAGACTGGATATAGAACTAGGAATCATTTGCATAGAAATGACAATTAAACCCATGGGAACTGATAAGGTAACCAAGTAAGAAAGTACCTATAGAGGGAAAAAAGAAGAGTACTCAGGACAGAGCATTGAAAGATACCCACTTACAAGCAGATGGAACCTGGAGTAAGATCCAGTATAGGAAATAGAGAAGGACTGGTCAGTCAGGTAAGAGAAGAGACAGAAGAGAGCAGGCTAATAAAGATCTAGAGAAGAGAGAGTATAAAGGAGAAGAGAATGATCAACAGTGTCAAAAGGGGCCAGATATGTCAAAAAGAATAAGACTGACAAAATCCAAAAAATCCAAATCCATTTAAAAGTGTCAAATTAACCTGGTTTGGGATAAATTAAATACAACCTCATACCCATAAATAAGTTTGGGTCTAAAATATTAAACTTTTTGTGTATTTATGTAATTAATCCAATTTCATGTTTTAATCATGTTTATTCTAAAAAGTGAAATGATTATTAGGAAAGTTCAAATAGGGCACTGTAAGTGATTTGTATTCTTAAAGTCATAGGAGTTATTTTAATGTATTCCTTTGTGTCTCAGTTTCCTTATCTATAATATGAAGGAGCTGAATTAGATTATATTTATGGTCCTTCGAGCTCTAAAATGCTATGATTCCATAACTTTAAAGCATTGAACACACTATGTATTAACAGCACCATTACTGTATGAAGGAGTCACTCGAATTAAATAACTTGAGTGCTCTCTTGACAGCATTTCTTTTTGGAACCAACACAAATATTTATTTTAAAGGTAATTGTACCTACTTCTGACAAAGCTGGTTAAAGAGAACTTTAGGAGAAAGTGGTCCTTTTCCAGGTTCCTTCATGCTGTGAAGGAACAGGAACATAGCAGAAGTCAGAGTTCCAGGACTTGACAGGTTCACCACTAGTGGATCCTATAATAAGAAATTTAATTTTCTATCAGTAATACAAATATCTAACCACGAACATACTAAAAAAAAACAAAGTTACACTGTTTGGTTTAATTTAAACTACTACACATAAAACTATGCTGACTTTTGGAACACTGTATTTATTGATAAATAAATTTTCTCAGAGAGGTGGCAGAGTGAATAGAGTGCCAGGCCTGGAGTCAGAAAGACTCATCTTCCTAACCCTCACACATTTACTACTAGCTATGTGACTCTTGGCAAGTCAATTAACCCTGTATGCCTCAGTTTCCTCATCTGTAAAATGAGATGGAGAAGGAAACAGCAAAACACTCCAGCATCTTTTCAAAGAAAACCTCAAATGGGGTCACGAAGAGTTGGACATGAATGAAAAACAACTGACCTTCTCAGTTAATTGCTTCTAGTATAGGCTGAACTTGTTTCAAAGCCAGGTATCATTTGGGGTATTAAGGGGTGGGGTAGATAGGAGGGGGAAAGCCAGAAAAAAAAATGGTGCAATTTGTTAATGTGACTTTTAAAATGTAACCACGTGGCTTTAGGCAATTACGATTATTAATAGCACTATCAATATACAGTAAGTTTCAAAAAATCTACTGCCAGGCTAATATCAGAAAGGGCAAGTTATGCTTCTTTATAGTTCTTATATGTCAAAAAGGCTTTCTGCCTGAGTGATAACAATATAAATTGACAGCTACTTCTAAGATTCTTTTTTTTTTTTTTAAAGGCAACTGGGGTTAAGTGACTTGCCCAGGGTCACACAGTTAGTAAGTGTCAAGTGTTTGGTCTGAGGCTGGATTTAAATTCAGGTCCTCCTAACTTCAGGGCCAGTGCTCTATCCACTGTACCACCTAGCTGCCCCTACTTCTAAGAGTCTTAAAAACAAATTCTAATATATAGGTCATAGTTCATTCCTCTATACATATAAAAACCTGAAGAGTCCATGTGGGAAAAACCCTTAACCCATAAATTTGAAAGTAAAATTTAAGCGTGCCACTTTCAATAAGGGTTATTTAAATGGAAGGCAAGGCTGGGGATTTAGGGGGAAGAGAGAGACTATACTTCCATAGAAGTAAAATACTGGAATATAAACTTCATTTCAAACAACAGCGATAACGGTTTTTTGTTGTTGTTCAGTCGTTTCAATCATGTCTGACTCTTCATGACCCCATTTGGGGTTTTCTTGGAAAAGATACTGGAATGGTTTTCCATTTCCTTCTCCACTTCATTTTACAGATGAGGAAACTGAGGCAAACAGGATTAAGTGATTTGTCCAAGGTCACACAGCTAGTAATTTGCTCTAAATCTTCTACAGCTCAAATAAACAGTAGGGCATGGAAAGAGCAATCCATTGCTGAATCATACATATATTCATAGCTAGATTTGTAGGATTTTTGAAAATTACTTTTATTTGCAAAGAAAAAGTAAATTTTCAAGTATTTATCATAGTGCCCTAGGTGACATTAACCTGAGATGTTGCGCTTATCTGGTCTCAGAAAAGCCGAGAAAAAGATTAGCCTAATATTAACAAGCACTATACTTAGGTTGTGGAGGAAGGGAAAAGGGAGAGGAGTAGAATTATACAGAGAAAAAAAATTTTCTTTTCAAAACTAAAGGTAGGATATCATGTAAGGCCAAGGCCAAACTGTGTATATATTACATTAAAAAGAGATGCACTGCTTTTCCAACGTGATGATACTGTCAAGAACAACACTCATTTGTAAGTTATGTAATGTTTTGTTTAAAAGAATGTCACGTTATTTTCTAATTTCATGATATGTTTGAGTTTTAACATCCCAAATTAGACATGCTTTTATAGAAGTTTGGGGTATTTTCTGTGTTTTGTTTGTTTTACAAAAAAAATCTTTTTTTCAACAACAAAAAATGTGTTTTAAGCTCAAACTGCTTTTTTTTTTTAAATTTTATTTAAAATAATTTCTAGCCATTGTCTCCTATCCCAGGAATGGAATTCTGAAGATGGCTCATTCTTGCACAATTACAATTTACACAGATGTGCTTACTTACCAACTTAGGGTCTGAAGTATGAAAAATTTTTAACTTTGTCCCCCTTTCCTTAACCTCATACATCAGTTCACTGAGCATGTGAGTCTGTGCCAAGTTCTAAAAGAAAACACAATTAAAGCCTTCTCCCTTAACAAACATGTCACTGACTTATATAACATATGATTTCTTCACTTTAAATTTTGACTGAGAACTACTGCCTAGGTAATTGGCTGAACAAAAGAGGATTCTATTACATCTTTATGTCTATGGCAATTTATACAATGTCCTTCATGTAAAATGTTTTCTCTCAGCTATATCTGAGCAAAGAACATTGAAGTAACATGTCATTACCACATTAACAACAAAATTCATTTATTCAAGAAAGGATCTATTAAGATGGAACTAAAAACAGAATTGACATGTTTCAAAATTTTAAAATGGCAGTAGTCATGGCTACTCTTACGTGAAAAGCTTGTACCTGTTAATATACATTTATAATAAATATTAATTCTGTTGTGGCTGATTAGGCTTAGTTACTTTTCCTTTCCCATTTCATGAATAGACTATTTCCCAAAGACAATCAAGAATTAACATAATTCTAAAATATTTAAAATCAAATTTAAAAATTATAATTCTTAATGTTTGCATCTTACCTGCATGACAGCATTAAAAAAACAAGTGTTCCCCAAATTATTAATTCCTTTCACAGAAGCTGGTAAACTGCTGATTTGGCATTTTCCTTTCCATATTTCACCTGTTTCACACTTTTCTTCACAAAGCCTTATTACTTTGGAAAATGAACCTACAAGTATAAATAAACCCCACAAATTATTTAAGATGTATGTAATCAAATTAGAAAATTATTACTTGAATATGGAGCTCATGAAAAGGAAGCTAAATAAAGTCTTTTTTGGGCATGGTGATAAATCTATGAAAAAAATAAACTCACATGAAGGAAACAAACTACATAAGACTGTACATAAACAACGGTAAAATTGTGTGGTACTTTAGCACAGGGCCTGGCACATAGCAGGCACTTAAACGTTTGTTAACTTGATTAACTTAATGCTTTCTGATTCACTGGTTGACTGGTATACTTTTTTCCTATCTATACTTCTGCAATACCTAGAATTAAACTTATTATTTTTAAAACTGTATTTTTATAAATATTTACTATCTCTTCCCTCACTGTTCCCCCCCCTTAAAATTTTTAAAAAGGAAAAAGAACACCTTCCCTTAATATACACAGTCCAACAAAACAAATTCCCACATTGGCCATATCTAAAAATGCATGTTATTCTGCATAAATGCAAATGTGTTTCAACTTCATTCCTCTGGACTCTGGTGGATCCATGCAAGGATCAAAGATCTAAAGTCTTTCAAAGTTGCTTTTTTCTATGTTGTCAACATTTAAGTTATTTTCCTAGTTCTGCTCACTTATGCATCAGTTCATAGAGATCTACCCAGTTCCCTCTGAAGGGGTCCATTTCGTACTTTCTTATGGCACAATAATATTCAATAACATCCATATACCATAATTAGTCTAGCTATTCCCCTAAAGGGTAATGTAAATTTTATTGTAATGGCCATTTTGTTGAAAAACAACTTGTGATTCCAAAAACAATTTCCAAATTGTCCAAGATCAAGAACACAGAAAAAATCCAATTGTCTGAAAAATTATAAACAAGTTTCTTGAAATCTGAGGCAATCTGCTGTGAGCTCCTTCTTCCAAACCACCTCATATCACTCACATGCCTTCTGCTACTATTTCCTCTCTGCTTTGTCTCCTCTCACTCTCTTCTGAACCCTTACCATCTGGCTTCCAACTTCATCATTCCAATGGAACTGCTCTCTCCAAACTTAACCAATGATCTCTCAGTTGCCAAATCCAATGGCTTTTTCTCAATCCTTATTCTCTTTGACCTCTCTGCAGCCTTAGACATTATTGATCACTCTCTCTCAATCCTCTCTTCTCTCTAGGTTTTTGAGACACCACTCTATTGGTTCTTCCGCCTATCTCTGTCTCCTTTGCTGTGTGTTCCCTCCAGATCCTCCAGACCACTAAACACAGGTGTCCCATAGGGTTCTGTTGTGGGCCCTCTTCTCATCTCCCTCAACACTACTTCACTTGATGATCTCATTAGCTCCCACAGGTTTAATTACCATCTGGACTCTGATAAGCCTCAAATCTACTTATCTTGCCCCAATTTTTCTGCTGACCAATTCACATTTCCAACTGCCTTTAGACATCACGAACTTGATGTCCAATAGACATCTTAAAATTAACATGTCCAAAATGGAACTCATTATCTTTTTCCCTAAACCCTTTCCTCTCTCCTATCTTCTCTATTACTGTCAAGGGCAACACCATCCTTCCAGTCCCACAGGTTAGCAACCCAGAAGTCATTCTCCTCTCCTCACTATCTCTCACCCTCTATATCCAATCTGTGTCCAAAGTCTGTTGATTTTACCTTTGCAAGATCTCTTGAACATACCCCCTTTTCTCCTCTGACACTTCCACCACTGTGATACAGACTCTCCTCATCACCTCATGCCTGGACTACTGCCAATATCCAGCTGGTTGGATCTGTCTGCCTCAAGTCTCTCCCCACTCTAATCCACCCCCCATTTAGATACTAAAGTGATTTTACTAAAATGCACATCCTACCACATCACCCCCTACTCAAGAAATTCCATTGGTTCCCTATCACCTCCATGATCAATGACAAAATCCTGTTTAGCATTCAAGCTAAACAAAGCCCTTCATAATCTAGCCCCTTCCTATCTATCCAGTCTTCTTAATGCTTTACTCCTTGTCATGTATCCTTTGATCCAGCAGCACTGGCTGCCTTGCTGTTTCCTGAATAAAACACTCCATGTCTCTCTGCTTCAGGCATTTTGTCTGGCCATCAGCCAGGCCTGGAATGTTCTCCTTCCTCATCTCCGCCTACTGGCTTCCCAGATTTCTTTAAGTTTCAATTAAAATCCCATCTTCTACAGAAACCTTTTGGGGCAGCTAGGTGGCGCAGTGGATAGAGCACCGGCCCTGAAGTCAGGAGGACCTGAGTTCAAATCTGGCCTCAGACCAAACACTTGACACTTACTAGCTGTGTGACCCTGGGCAAGTCACTTAACCCCAATTGCCTAACCTGCCCCCCCCAAAGAAGCCTTTCCTTAATTCTTCCCTCAGAATTCTAATGACTGCCCTCTCTTAATTATTTCCTATTTATCCTATATACAATTTGTTTTTATATATTGCTTTGTTGTCTCCCCAGTTAGACTGTAAGCACCTGGACAGCAGGGACTGTCATTTTTCTCTTTCAGTATCCACAGAACTGAGCACAGTGCTTGGCATATAGAACCTTTCTTGTCTAATCTGTTCCACTGATCTCTTTTTCTGCTTTAAAATAGTACCAAATAATGATATTACTGCTTTATAAAAATAATTTGAGGTCTCAAAGTGTTGGAAGACACCAGTAGTCACCTAGTACAACCCGTTCATCTTATACAAAGTTAGATTTTTTTCTCCCACAGCCTTTACACAGAAAAAAAAAAAACCCAAAGCTTTTTCTGCTTTGGTAGGTGGCTAGCATTTGTTGTCTGTCCAATTAAGTGTTTCATGGTTTAATTTTTATGACATTATGCTTAGTTTTATCTGCTAGCAAAGTATACCTTCCTATCTCTCACATTTTTAATATCTCACTGAACGAACTGTTGCAGAATATGTATTTCCTAATATACAAACTGAAACAAAATGTACTGATTAAGAAGTTGTCTGTATGTTTTGACACTTAAAAAACTTTCTCTATTGACACGTGAAAATAATTAAAAACACAAATAGGATATTTTCCAAGTAAAGATCAAATACAAATAAATCTGCATGTTGATAATAAATACAAACTTTTTCTAAACACAAAGTTATTTGCAGTTATGTCCCTTAGCTGATATTTTTATACTGTACTACCACAACCTAACAATTTAAATATCACCAAATACATAATTTTAAATTGACAGCAATGAAGTAGCTGAGTGATAGTGGGGGTATGCTATTATTCATTTTAGGAACTTTTCAAGAAGAAAGTTCTGTCAACTTTCCATGTCATCCATGAAAAAAAATATTTATAATTAAAATATGCAAGTAATTTGTGGATTAGTATACTATAGTTGTGTACATATGAGTGTTCAAAAACATCTGGGATAACATCTTAAAGTAAACAATGTTCACCAGACCATCTGGACAAAACTGAGGACAAAAAAAAAAGCATAAACATATGGAAAAGCAGATTTTTCCTTTCCCTTTAGCAGTATGGGATGACAAATGTCAAACCTAGATAAGTGCACGCTTCACTGTTCAATGCTTTGCAGCACCACCTGGCTCTCCATGCATAGCCACCATATATGGAGAGCATTGCCACAGTGGATCTTATCTTCAGGGCAAACTCAATAAAAGCATTTTATTTTATGGTTAAGTAGCAACTTCACACAAGTAGCAAGAATGTATTTGCTGAATTTTATATTCAGGATGAGAAAATATACAAGCCCAATTAAGCTATAAGATTTGACATTTTACTTTTTATTTGATATCACATATTACATACTGTAAAGCTTTTTTTGTTAAATATATTTTTATAAGTGACTTATTTTAAAAAAGATTCTTAGCAGCTTTACATTTTCAAAATAAAACTGCTCGAGTACCTACAAAAATGACTTCACTTAAGAAATCTACCAGTATTTGCCAAATTTTTCAAATAAATTATATTACACAGCACACTATTCACACTCTAAGGCCTATGGTTTACAACTGAAGCAATAGCAACAAATACATGACAGAGAGTATAGAAGTGTAAGCCTTCAAATGGATAACGTCAAATCTTAAAAGTCTTCTGGGTAGAAACCAACTATGCTGCTTGAACATCTGAAGAGCTATTCAACTAGCCTCTATATCACTTTATGCAGTATTTAGATACATATCAATTTTTATGATTTTGGTATAAAAATTATCAGTTTATTAGAACTGAGGTAGCTTTAAAGCAGGTTTTGTTTAATAAAAAACACAATTATTTATAACGTCATTATCATTTACAATAAAAAGTAACCACTAACCATTCTCACTAAAGCAAACCGTAACTTATCTTACTGTAAAAATAGGAATGGTGCCAAAGAAATAAAAGATAAAAATTGAGTATGGCTGAGCAGAACAGTCATTTCTTTTAAATTATATTGCTGATAGCTTGAAAAATGCCAGAAATAGAAAAACTGTTGCTGTGACTATTTAAATTGAAGAACTAAATAATTTTCCATTTTAAGAGGTATAGTTAAGATATTAGATTTTTTACAATAAAAGTTATGCTTTAATGATTAATAGTTACTTTTTATTGTAAATGATAATAGGATTATAAAAATTTATCAATCTTCAAAATATCTTTATAGAGACAGCTATATCTATATATCTACAAAAATACAGACATATTTTGGGTTTTATCTAATATCTTAACTACACCTTTTAAAATGGAAAATTATGGTTGATTTTAGAAAAACATGGAAAAGACCTGAAGGAAATAATGAAAGAGTGAAATGAGCAGAACCAAAAGAACAAGGTACAGTTAACACCAGTATTGTTCTAAGAACAACTTTGAATGACTTAAATAATTTTGAGTATCATACTCAAATCAACTAGAAAAGACCTATGAAGGAAAAGGCTAACCACATCCACAGAATGAACTGAAAAACAGAATTATGTATAATATGATTTTACATATATTTATAGATAGATAGACATATATGAATATACATATTTGCGTCTAATGGTAGCCTTCTCTAGGGCGGGGTGGGAGGGAAGAGGGAGTAAAAAAATAAAAAGTGCACAGCAGAGAACAAAAGAAAACTTAGAAGGAAGCACAGAAAAGCAGAGTAACTTTGAAAACGAAGTACAGTATTTATTTACATAGTTTTTCCCAAAAAAAGTCAATAGTGTGAAATGGAAATTCATGGTTTTATATTTAATTTTCTTTTTATGTTGTTCTTTGTACATGGAAATATTTTTTGTCGATTTAAGTTCAAAACAAGTAAAAAAAATTTTTTAGAGTATTTTGAAGATTGATAAATTTTACAATCCCATAATTAAACTGAATGTAAGTATATTATCTTGGTATTATTCAAGAATATAAGTAATATAAATACTTATTTATGATTTTATTTGTGTATAATATATATATATATTTTTATATCTTTATAGAGACAACTATATCTATAAAAAATATGGACATATATTTTGGGCTTTTGTATTTCAAACCAAAAATAGGAATGGTGCCAAATAATTTCATTCAAGTCTTTTCCATGTTTTTCTAAAATCAACCAGCTCATCATCTCTTATAGCATAGTAGTATTCCATCACAACCATATACCACAACTTGTTTAGCCACTCCCCAACTGACAGGCATCCTCTCAAAACACTCTTCTAAAAATATTTCTCAAAATTTTAAGATTCTTAACTATAGTTAAGAGGTGGTAAACAGCATCACAGGTCTGTAGGTAGAAAGGACTTCTGAGGTTATATAGTTTAAGTTCCTCATTTTATAGATGATATATTTAAGTCGCCTGAACCGTAAAAAAAGGTACTATCAAATCAGCAAGAACTTATTTTTCAAATGATTTATATTTATAGAAAATGCATGTGAAATGCTATACAAAATGCCAATATCAACTATTATACCTGTAATTAGGAAACTTACATAAGTATACATAATTCCTTGATTTTTACTTTTTCAGCTTATAGTATTTCTGTAGTTAACCTGTAGTAAACCCACAGTTTATCTTCCAGGCTAAAAAAAAAAAGTATATAGACACTGGACTTTGAACTAATTAGGGCTAAAAAAGTTTGGTCAGATGAAGGTCAGACCACTGTGAAATGCTCTTACTATATACATTGTAAAAATTTCAGTACCATAAGAGTATCAAACTGTCTCAAGTACCTGAATAGCACCTGGAATTATTTTCTGAACCACTGTATCTCTGGCTTAGTTTAGCTAAGGCAATTCACAAAGCAATCTATCATACTTTTCAAAATGTCACCACATTCTATTAACCACAGCCCTGTATCACTTTAAAGGTAGGGCAAATTCCTTTTACCCACATACACATATACTTACTTGCCCAGACATTACTTTAAAATGAGTGAACAGTAAGAAACAGGATGATGCAGTGGAAGGAAATGTGGATCTGTAGTGAAATGGCCAAGTTTCAAATACTGGCCCTGCTACTTCTTCCATCAGTGACCCTGTGCAAATCTCCTTACCTCTGTGGACCTCAATTTCTTCCTCTTCAAAGGAGGGGGTTGGCCAGCTAACCTTTGGAATGTCTTTTAGCTCTAAATTTACAATCTCATTTTGCACAAAACAGGCTCACCCAGTCTCTTACTTCTAAATACAGAGCATGTCTAAAATTCATTTTATCTAAACAAAAATTGTCAACAATAAGGTACCCCTCTAGGACTCTAGTGTAGTAAATAAATGAGTTTCTCTAAATTAGATTTAAATTCAAGATAGCAAACTTTAGATCATCTTGTTAAAGGTTTATTTGCATTTTTAAAAATGCAAGAGCCAAAAAGTAAAGTTAGTATGTTTACTTACTAGAAAATAACATGATATGCAAACATGATTACCTCACCACAATTCCTTAGCATAATAAATGACATATGAATGTCACCCTGATAGGAATATGATTTGAGTATAATATAAATATAATTTTGCCTCATCTTTCTTTTCATAGAAATTTCAGAGTGGCTTTTCCCAAGAAAGAATTTTATTTTTTGTGTATATTCCACATATCTCCCTAGTTAGATTTTTTTTCTTTCAAAGATAATGCTAGGTACAACTAATTCTAGGATCAGATGTGAAATCCACACAGCTGCAAGCATTCTTTTGGGAACCCAGCATTGGGGCTCATCTCAATTGCTTAATGCAATTACCTAAATCAGTCACGCAGTACTAATGTAATTTGTACATATTTTCAGCCTAAGAGAAATTGAGTCTTTATGAGAAACTGAGTAAGAAGCAGGGATCTTTTTGTCACGCTCTCCTGCCACACTAGCACCAAATAACAAACATTTCATTTTTGCTTCTTCTAAAAATCCACTAATTTTATCAACCATCATGCCTTAAAATACTTGTTTTGAAAATATGCAATTTAACACAAAGGGTGATAACAGATACATGCCTATAAACTTTATTATGTATTTTTGAAGGCTATGTCATTAATACTGGAGGACACACACATAACATTTTTTTGATCATGAAAACTGACTAGTAATAACTAATAAGTAATAACTAGTACTCCGTTTATTCTGAGGTCAATCCTGAGGCAAAAAAAAAAAAACAAAAAAAACCCAAAACCAACAAACCCTAAGGGTTTGATTTTTTTTTTTTAAATAATGAAAAGCCAGTATTAAACATTGCTAGGAAGTACTAAGGAATAATTCAAATTGTCGTTACGTTTTCTTCTCTTATGACCAATATATTTATAAAAAGAAATTTAACATACCCACATTAACTATAAAGGACATATGAAGAAGGGACCATCAGCATCCAGAGAAAGAACTGATAAACTTAAGTATGTATAGAATAATTTTACACACACACACTTATTTATATAATGGTAGCCATCTCTAGGGCAGGGGAAGAGGGGAGGGAAGGAGAAAAATTTACATGATAATTCTGTTGTATATTTGAAAGGAACAGCAAGTTGTGCCTAGTATATTTGCAGTTTCATGTACAATCATCTTTTTTATTGTACTATGTTACAGAAATGACTTTTATTCCATAAAGTAAAAAAAAAAATTAGCAACATTGCAATTTAGAAAAAAACTAACAAACCCTAACAAAATTATCATTTAAGTTTTTGTGTACCATCTATTTTAAATTCAGATTTAATTAGTATTAAAGAGACAAGAGGAAGCATAACATAGTAGCAGAGCTGACCTCAGGGCCAGAAAACTGCATTCAAGTCCTTCTTCCGACACATACTGATTTGCACTGTTGGAGGGGATTTCCTCAACCAATAAAATTACTGGTTCCAATCCAAAGTACTAAAACTTGTAAGACACCTACTAATTTAAACTTGGGGCCTTGTCATCAGAACCACCAATGTATCCTTTGAACTTCACCTGTGAAGATGAAATTTCTATTTTGTTCCCCAATTAGAGTGTGAACTTCTTGAAACCAAAGACTATCTAATTTTTCTATTTGATTTATGTCACCAGAACTTATCACAACGCTTGGCACATATTAAATGTATAGTAATCTTGTATAATTCATTCATTCATTCGCTTGGTGCATGATCTCAGGAAATTTTTTTTCTAGGTACTGTTTCCTCATCTGTTGAATAAAAACAGTAACATTTTATTTTTCCCTTGGATCTTACAGTATGAAAAACTCCCACTCAAACAACAACCCTCTAGATAGTCTTTCCTAGACATTAAAAATGTTTTATTTTCTGGAATTCACATAGAAGTTTGTGCATACCACTCATCTACTACTTATGCATAATTTCGTATTATTGTTAATCTGAATATGTGTCACTACCACGAACGACTGAAAAGCTTGCAAATAAAATCAATTAGATTCGTGAACTTAAAAAAAAAAGATTTCTAAGAACAAGAAAATTCTTTTAAAGAAAACTACTAAGCTGCACTCTACTGGAGCTCCTATTGGTAGAAATTTGGAAATTTTTTTTCCACTACTGAAAAGGGTGTGATGTTGGGTGATTACAAGGGAGATATGACAGAAAAGGTAAAAGTAGGAGTCAGAAAACCTAGGCATTCCTACTCAGAAGCTTATAACACTATGCTGCTATTACAAAGAGTCATATTTTTATGGCACCATATTGCTGATACTCCATATAGTATCATCATAATACATCACTGTGGGGTGGAGGTGACCTTGGGTTCTCAAAGGCAACTCTGGTGGAATACAAGATTTGTCAGGTCCTATAGCAAGCAAGATTTTGAGTATAAGCCAGATGATAGACTATATGTCTGTCACATGAAGTCTAGCCTAATTAACTTTGGAGATGCTTTCCACTAGAATGGCCACAAGAGCTCCCAGAAGCCGTTTACTACACAAACTAAGAGAATATACATGCTGTAAATATCACTGACCCCTATAATGAACTCTATCTTACTTTTTTAGACCATGGGTTGGACTCAATGGCCACTGAGGCCCAACTCTCAAATTCTTTGATTCTCTGATTTTCCATCGGTGAATATTAAAATAAATAGCAATGGAAGTTACTTGAAATCATCTAAGACTTTCTACTTCAAGCTTGTTTTCAAAAAGGTTATCTTTAATATATAAATGTGTTGAAACAATGTTTATCACTCATACTCTGCGAAGAATATTTATGTCTTTAGTAATAAGAGTACCTGAATTTTGCAGCAAGTAATTATTGAGTACCTACTACATGCTCAGCATTATGTGAGTAACAGAAGTATTAGACACAGATCCTGCCCTTGAAAACCTTACAATCACAATGGAAAGATGACATATACATGTAAAACAGTTAAAAAAAAGCGCAAGGTAAGATGTTATTAAATGCCAATATGAGAAATATTGGCTTATTACTAAAGTTCTGTGAAGGAAGAAGTAAGGGCATAGTTCCTGCTGCTACCCCTGATAAGAAGTCTGTTGTAATCCATAAAGAAGGCTCAAGCTGAATCTTCACTGGTAGGATTTACAAAGACAAGAGAGAGGAGGACATGGTAGGCAGAAAGAAAATAATTAACAAAAGTAGAGCAGTAGGAATTAGTCTATAATCTTTGGGACAGTAATGGTGGTCACTCTGGCTACAATGTTATCTTGGAGAGTAAAGAAAGATAAGGTGGGACACATGACCTGGGAATCACATAACTATTTCCTTAGTTTCTTATACTATTTCAAATTGCAACCTCCACAAAACCATATACTCGCAACTCAGATTCTTTTCATCTTTGTACTTTGTTACTTCAACGGACACATAACTGGGCAAAAGTAGGCACTCTTTCCAGTAGGGAAAGATCTATTTGGATCTCAACACATTCATGTCTTTTCATCATTCCACGTCTTCCTATAAGTACTCCATGGGGGGTAGGGAGGTGGTCAACAATATGCTCTTTACATTATGTAGGTACCAACATAGAACACAAGCTGTGCATCTATTATTATCCCTCATTCCCTCTACAATACCAGACTACCTCTTTCACTTCATATATATAATTCTTCATTCAAAATATGTTGTGGCCTAGTTTACCTTACGTCTCTCCATTACTTTTTGAGTTCAAAATTTATCAGTAGCTTTTTCATCATATTATCCCATAAGATATTCAGGATCAAAATGGAAAATGGTGTCCCATCTCTCTGTGGATTCAAATGAAAACTGCGATAACATCAGGTAAAACTCAAAGAGGAGATATTGGAGAAAGTAGACGATGAACTTAGAAGAACTGTCAATATGGTGACATGTATATTTACATCAAGTGCGAATACCTTAGCACGCCCACCCCAAATAAGAAGTAAATGCCACTATCTTGTCATTTTGGAACCTATCTACTAAGATACAGAAATTTTTGCTGCTAAATAGAATAATCTTACCATTTTGTTTTCATGCATTGATATGTACTTGATATTTCAAATAAAAAAGACTGTGGAATTCCACGATTCACAGCCATGTAGCATCGCCTGAAGAATACTGGTATTAAGTAGATGGGAAATATTGTATGTTGAGGTCACTGGAAGTACTGCACAATTTTCCAAATGCAATCTAGCTCCCTCATTGTTGCAATGAAAAACTTTTAAACAATAAGGGCTACCCAAAAGAAGAATAAGCTACTGTGAGCAGTGGGTTCTCCCATTAAGGCACAAATGACTTCCTGTCAGATATGTTGTAGGTGAATTCTTGTTCAGGTATGGGTTAGAGCAGACAGCGTGATTGCTGTCCACTTATATTGCATGATTCTTCCTCTTATTCAATTCTGAGTTTAGGTCAACATCCACCTGAAGTGTCTAATACTTATGCACAAGTTCTATGGGTTGTGTCTAGTCAAATGCATGTCACACTCAAGATCAGTGGTCTCTCAAGTAGTGAGTGCATATCCTCTAAGGTGCATCAGATGATCCATTGGGATAAGGGAAGAGTATATTAAATCTACTTATATTTTTTTGGAAAAAAAGAAATAAACTAAGCTTACTAACATCTAATATAGAGACTTATAATTGTGTTGCCCTTACTCAAATCATGTATAGTACACAAAGTCTTCTTGGGGAAGACTGGGAATTCCATAGCTCAGAGGGGTTGAGAACTCACTCAGTTGCAGCATACTGTGCCATTTTAATTTACATGTGCCCAATTAAGTAGATTTGTAGATGTTATCTAGATGTAATTAAACTAAATTTCCCAAAATGGATGAGTGGTTTTGGAAAATCCCTGAAAAGAAACTGTGAATTACAAATGACAATAATAATAATAATAACAATGAAATTATAATTGAACAATAAGATAATGGCAGACTGATACTTCCCTTGCTCCTAGTATGAATTCTTTATCAACTGAATTACAAAGAAAAAATTATGACCCACTAAGCTCCAACAAACTGGCAAAAAACAAATATGGCATTATCAAGATTTGAAATATGGGTTTACAGACTACTGTTGATGCTGATTTGTGTGCCCTAAGATATTATTAGCTAATGATAACATGAAGCCATCATGATTACCAAGACCTTTAATAACAAAGGTGCCAGAACATGAAGACAAACTGGTACATATTTTTCAGTGACATTAAAGCCATGCAATACTCAATCCAGTATTTTACAAAATAGCACTAAACTTAATGATAAATGTTTAGAAGCATATTTTGAAGTTTCTAACTTTAAACTGAAAAAAGAAAAGTCACACACCATTGGAAAATAATTTGTTCTTCAAGCTTCAGTAAAAATGGCTCAAATAATTCAAGAAAAACAATATAAGAAGAAATTAAATCTGTTCCTTTGTCAGTAGACTGTCAAAAGACAGAAAACTGCTGAAGATCTGAAGAAACAAGTATTAGAACACATTAATCATGTGTTTGCCATTAATCTGGCCAAATAAATTGTGGTACATGAATATTATGGAATGTTACTGTGCTATGAAACAACAAATATAAAGAAACATGGGAAAATGTACATAATCTGATGCAAAGTATTGTAACTGGAAACAAAAAAACACCATATACACAGTGACTACAAACTGAAAGAACAGCTTGACTCATCTTCCTGAGTTCAAATCTAAACTCGGACACTTGACTAGTTGTGTGACTCAGGGTAAGTCACTGAACCCTGTTTGCCTCAGTTTCCTCATCCGTACAATGAGCTGGAGAAGGAAATGGCAAACCACTTCATCATTTTGCCAAGACAAACTCCAAATGGGGTCACAAAGAGTCAAACACGACTGAAAAACAACTGACAACAAACAATAACGCAAAAAGAAAGAGCAACTGTATAACAATCAAAACTAAATATCCTATAAAATTATAAAAAATAAGCATGGCTCTAAATAAGATATATAAGAAGCATCCCTATCCCACTCCTTTGCAGAGCTGGGTCCACAAATACTGAACATATTTTCAGACTCTTTTGCAGAATTCATCAGTTTTGCTGATTTTTTTCTCTTCTTGAAAAATACTGTTTATCCTATTGGATGGCTTTCTGGGATCACACACAATTTAGCAGCCACAACTATAAAGGAGCAGAGAACTTGGACTATAATATTCCAAAATACAAAAAATATAGGCTTAGAGGGAAGAATAACTTACCCAGAAAAACTAAGTATAATGTGGGGGGACGGAGAGATGGACTTTTAAATGATAAAAAACACTTCTAAGCATTTCTTAGAAAAAGACCTGAGTTGCATAGAAACTCTGAAGTTTCCAATGGAGTGAAAAGAAACATAAAACAACAAACACAAATGAACAATGATAAAGGAACTCTGAAGTTGCAACACTTGACATTTATGACCCTTGTGTCCCCTCCGAACCCTATCAATAGCATCAGGAGTCAGAAAGGGAGTCTAAGTAGACAAGGCTAGGAATGGATTTTACTCTGTCTTAATGATCTTAAAAAGAACAACAGAAGAGACTGGAAGAAGAATACACTAGAATGGGGGAGGGAAGAAGGAAAAGAATGTTAGGGAAAATTATCTCACATAATCAAGGCAAGCAAGTAAACATCTCTACAAATGAGGAAAGAGTGAGAGTAGCTGACATGTCAACCTCACTCTTATTTGAATTAGTCAAAGGAAAGAATACATGCACGCATGCATACACACATGTATATAAATATATTTCATTCCATTGGCAAATAAGAGTGAAAGGGGAAAAGGGAGAAAGGAGAATTAGAAGGAGGGTAGATTTAAGGGAGGGATTAGTCTTATGAAAAACAAACTAACTAAAAATATACAAAAATATTTATAGGTCTTTTTGAAGAGGCAAAAAAATGGAAATCTGAAGGGGTGTCAATAAATTGGGGAATGGTATGGTATATACCTTGTCATGGAATCCTATTGTGCTATAAGAAGTGATGAGCAGGCAAATTTCAGAAAAACCTGGAAAGGCTTACATGAACCAATGCTGAGTGAAGTGAGCAGAACTAGGAGAACACAGTAATAGCAACATTGTGCAATGATCAACTATGATAGACTTAACTCTTCTTAGCAATACAATGATTCAAGACAATTCCAAGAGACTCATGATAGAAAATGCTATCCACATCCAGAGAAAGAACTATGGATGCAGATCAGAGTATACTATTTTCACTTTTTTTTGTTTTTTCTTTCTTGTGGTTTTCCCTCTTGTTCTGATTCTTCTTTCACAACATGACTAATGGGGACATATGATTAACGATTGCATATGTGTAACATATCAGATTGCTTGCTATCTTGGGGACAGGGGTGGGAGGAATGGAGAAAAAATTGGAACTCAACATCTTATAAAAGTGAATGCTGGAAATTGTTTTACATGTAATTGGAAAAAATAAAATACTATTAAGTGGAAAAAAGAAAGAAAGAAAGAAAAGAAATGAAATGGAGAGGGTTTCAGAGAAACATGGGAAAACTTGTGTGAAGTGAACAGAAACAGTAGAACAATTTACACAATGATACCAATAAGGTAAAAAAGGCAAACAACTTTTAAAGAATTAGGAACTCTTATCCAAGCAACAATTAACCACAATTCCAAGGAATTGTGATGCTACCCACACAGCCTGATAGGGCACACCCATAGAGGTGTAAAGGACTCAAGAGTACTGTTGCTGCAAGAAAGATTTAGTAACAGGTAGAGGGAGATGAACTAAAGAAAAATAACCAGTGTTTTAAAAAAGGCAACAGGGACAGCTAAGTGGCGCAGTGGATAAAGTGCCGGCCCTGAACTCAGGAAGACCTTAGTTCAAATACAGCCTCATACCAAACACTTGACACTTACTACCTGAGTGACCCTGGGCAAGTCACTTAACCCCAATTGCTTAAAAAAAAAAAAAAGAAAAGAAAAAAAAGGCAACAACAAAAACCTGTTTTTAAAAATCAGGTCCTAGCCAGCTACAGAAAATGTGGCCACTTTTTTATAGTATCATTTTATAGGCTCTATCATCACCTAGATTAAGTAGATCAATGTTACATCACATGTGTTCTCCATATTCTTTAAAACTTCCATAAACACTGCTAACTTTTATTAGCTACTCTTTCAGTGCTCTAGGCAACTCCAAGGCTGTAAGTTGCTGATGAAGTACTGACCTGCAGTGGTAAAGAGAATTTCCTCATTCAGGGGTTCTCTCCCATAAGGTACTCTCTAAGTCGAAATCTATAAATCTATGATGCTTTATCAATGAAATCACAGGTCCTGTCTCTATCCTTAAATATACAAGAAAATAAGATGAAACTACACTTGAGGAATGTATAGCAGTGACAATATCCATGCCCAGAGGCATACACCTACATAATGTTTACGGCATTATTAATACATACTAACCAAACCCTACTACATTATTCTGAAGTTCCACCTCATTCAGTCAACTGTAGAATCAAGCTATAGTACTCTCAAAATACTGTCACCTCCAGCATAGACCTCTTCTGTGTACCCTTGACTTAAACTGAATTAGCTGAATGTTATAGTGAAACTTCAAAACATTACATTAGGGACAAGGTATAAAACTACTGAGCGCAGCTTGAATCACATTAAAATGTAACTGGGAAAAAGATAATGTAAATTTGTGGCTAAGTCAGCATGTGGCCTGCGGAATCCATTTCTTTTTGAGTTTGGCATGACTACAGTAGGTTACAGATCAGCAATTAGTAAAAAAGGGGAAGATTCCAACACTTGGAAAACCTTGGACTTTATTACTTTTTTTCAAAGGTGAATGAGAAAATATCACTGACTACTGGCCTACTTCCCCATCTCTTCAAAACTTTCATGGGAATAATCTGTATCAAGAACATCTTTTATGAAGGTCAGTATGAAGAAAATAGGCAAGTTTTAAAATTATACTCTACAGCAGAATGAGTTTTACATGGACAAAATTGTCTGACAGAGGAAGAGAATATAAGATCCTGTGACTATTGGCTGATGACTATAACAAATCATTTTATTATGTAGAGCAAAACACTACCTTTAAAGGTTCCCCCCCAACAAAGTATTCCTAAGCTTTTTTCAATATATATTTTCACTTTTGTAGAGTAATTCAATGTAAGGAATATAACTTGATACTTTCAATATTTTGTAGCTTTTAAATTCACACCTAATTTCATTTTATTATGGTGTTAACTTGGTTATGTTAAAATCATACAAGATTCCTTGAAATATATCACAACAGAAATAATTGTATTTGATTATCCTCTGATTAAATGCAATGACAAATGATGAGGACAGATGATCAGCTTTCTATTCTCGGTCTGGGAGTAATGAGAACTACAAACAATAAATGCAAAAGACAACTTGACCGTTTCTGTTAAAAGAGGGAAAACTCTATAAGGATGGAGAATAAGGGATATAGGGAAATGACTGCGGTGTAGGAAAAAAAATAAGGCATTAGTACAACTTTTTTTTAAAGTAACAGTAGAAGTCACTGAGAAAATTTGGGAGTGTTAAAAAAAAAATCAGGGTCCTAAGAATCAATTTACCAAGAAATACTCAAGATATATAAATACATTTACAAGGATTCAAAATACAAAGATGAGGAGGCATATGCTCCTACTTCTTTGCAGTGGTAGGGGACCACTGTATATGACTTTAATACTTTTTTAATATACTGACTAATTTTGTTCAACTTTCTCCTCCTTTTTTATTCTTCATTATAAAGAACAATTTATCAACAGGAGGATGCTGGAATATTCTGGGAAATATAAGTGATATAAAAACAAAAGATATCAATAAAAATATATTCAGTAAAAAAAAATACATTCATAAAACTGTCTTCACAGGAATAAAGAACTTGATATTTAAAAAATACACATTATTTAGCTAATCACCTGAGGTACAAATTAGTTAAGTCATTCACTTTCCAAGACAGAAGCTTTAATATAATTCACACAATTCAGCCCTGCTACTCCAATGAGCCAAAAGCTACCCTCTTTAGCCCAACACAACACTACCCTAGTCAGCTCTAGTCTACTCGGCTCTTTCCCAGTGTTTCTACTCC
Organism: Vombatus ursinus; assembly: GCF_900497805.2. Classification (NCBI taxonomy): domain Eukaryota; kingdom Metazoa; phylum Chordata; class Mammalia; order Diprotodontia; family Vombatidae; genus Vombatus; species Vombatus ursinus. Next base: position 25,362,005 of record NW_020940360.1, read on the forward strand.
AGATTCAGGTCTCTGTTAGGTGCTCATCTTGAGCTTTTCAGTTTAGATTTTAGTCACTTAGGAATACATCTCTATTTATAATACTACTGTGGAACTTTCTATATAACACTATTGCCCTAATGTTGTTTTTTGTGAAACTAATATCTCGTAGAGTTCCAGAGAATGACTCTTAATAAATGTTGTTGAATGAAACTGAAACAATAACAATTACATTATGTGGGTTATGCCTGTGTTCAACCTTTTATTATTATTATTATTCATATAATTGTGTCCAAAGTGTCATTTATATGTATGAATTACTGAATATGTTACTATATCACAAGTCCCTGTGATAATCCATAACTTACTTGCTGTTTTAGAAACATGCTTCTGTAGAAAATCAACTATTTGAGCCAAAACCTTTTTATTACGATGTGTTGATAATTCTTCATCACATTCATAACACCTGAAAAATATAAAATTTAAATGAAGCTGATAAAAATACCTCAAGTTTGTGCACAGATGATGGTAGTAAAATTATTTTTCATCTGTGCAATTTGAAGATGAAAGCAGATATAAATGAAATATATTTTTTAAATGAAAATTCATTTTAAAATCTTTCAAAGTGAATTGGTGAATTGATTATGCTTTCAAATGTTCAATCCTAGTGGTGATATGAGAGAAAGAGCACTAAATTTAAAGTTAGGCAGCATGGGATCTAATTATGGATCGACCATTTCTATCTATCTGACTCACAGGGGTTGCTGAGGAGATCAAAATTAAAAACAGATGTAAAGTTCTTTGTAAACCACAAGTGAAAATTATTTTTATTATTATTATTGTGTTCTAACTTTAGTATTCAAAGCAAAGGCACCTACTGAGTGGGTGTGGAGTAGTGGTAAAATTAGTGGATTTCAAGTCAGAACACATAATAACAATTCCTGGCTAAAGTACTTACTCCAGTATGACCTCAACCTTTCTAGGCCTCAGTTCTCTCACCTTTAAAATGGGACAGTCCAGTCTAGAAACTGGACTAGATGACCTCTAAAGTCCCTTGTGATTCTAAATCCTATGGTTCTATACCAATGCAGGCTCATTCTATAAACCAATATAGGCTCATTATTTTCTTTCAGGCCTAATAAAAGTACTCAATAAACTTTACTTACCATATAATCCATGTGCTAAGATTGATAATGATACAATGGGGTTCAGAGCGGGAAGTCTGGAAGTGTTTCAAAGAATGCTGGTCTTCTGAGTTTTGACTACATCCCTAAAGATGAAAAGAATTCCACTTCATTATGTAAATTAAGAGCCTTGATTTCAAATCAATTTTACTTTCTATCAGACATAAATTTAAGTGAAATAATTATTTTTCTTTTATAAAGTAGGAAACTGCTTCAGAAAATTTCTTATAAACTTTATTTCTTATCTAAAGACTCCGTTTATTGCATTAAGTGCCTACTATGTGCCAAGCACTGTGCTAAGTGCTTTACAAATATTATCTCATTTGATCTTCAGCCCAATTAAAATCTCCAAATGTAAATGGCCAGTGACTTATAACTTATGTTCCAAAATTCATCTCCTATAAACTCCTTAACTAGGAAGTCTTATCACAAAGGTAAATATAGTGGAAGCAAATAGATGCCAAATGATACATTTTTAGAGATCAGTATTTAAAAGAATGAATTGGAAAAAGCTGATGCCATCTCTAAGGTAAATGAAGTTGAATAAACAATTCTAAAAGAAAGAAACAAATAAAGCCTGACTCTTCTACTGCTCCAGATCCAATCCTGGGGAGGGACTCTCTGTGATGGTATTAATATAATCAAAAGAATACTTCCTCACCCATGGATAAGCTTTTAAAAATCACATCTTCCATTTCATATTACCAAATGTTTTTCTAGACTCAAAGAATTTATTCTGACAGCCTTTTGTCTATGTAAACATTAAATACAGCTTGAGTCTTATAAAAGTAGTGGCATGCCCTAAATGACACGTGTTTATCTATTCAAATTATTAACTTCCTATATATGTTGTTTTTCTCACCTGAAAACCACACTTGAGGCACAACCAAATATCAGGTTTTACTGACCCTCCATCACAAAGCCTTCTTTCCTTTAAACATTCTGAACAAACTGACCACAAATTCTGAGCTACTGCTCTCTTCACATGGTGGACACTAACAGCTTGACTTACATGCTGACAAGTTAAGCCTGCTAAAAAGAAAACACATTATTTACTGGATATGAATATTAAAAAACATTTTTCTAAAAGCAGACCTTTGAGTAATTTTTAAAAAATAAAATCTCCACAGCAACCAAAGTTATTAAAATATCTAGATTGTATTTGCTAAGATTTAAAGATTAAAACAATGAAATGCCTTTCTTCCCCATTCAAAACATATATTTAAAATCTCATTGCAAAGAATTCTGTATAACAAATCTACTGGTTTTAGTATGGGGCTGGAGAGAATAGTGCAAATATTAACCATCCATCACAATTTAATTTTTTAGCTTTAAAAGTAATAAAAACATGAATAATATTTTCTTCCTTCTCTCAAATCTTCTTTTGGTCCCAAATATCATAATTTACCAGCAATGTCATCTGAAGAGTCTTCATCCAGAGGAGTATTAGGCCTTCTGTTTCTTCTGGTTTTTTCAGAAACAGCCCTGGACGGATCTTTCACCCGCATCTGTTACTTGCTGAGAAGGGGAGAAAAAAGTCAATTATTCTACATTCAACATTTCTTCCCATCTATAAAAAGGAGTTAAAAATTTTGAGATGTATAAATAAGATTAATATCCTATTAGGCATTAGAGTCAGGCCTCAATGGGGCTTGACTCTACAAATTAAGTATTTTCTGTAACCAATATTAAGAGGTTAGATATTCTACCCTAATTGAGGAAAAAAAATGCATATTTTAAGCATCTCTAGCCATGAAAGTCTTCAAAATGTTATCTGTATGTATGCCCTAACCTGACATATTCCACTCTGCAGATAAGGGGTTAACAGGTTATTTTTTTTAATTCCACTTTTCTAAAATGAAAGCTGTAAAAAAAAGTTAGCATTTTAGAGATTTAAAAACTCCTTAGAACATTTTAAAACTTGCTGAAAATTCCCCAGAAATAGTTCTTACATCTTTCTGATCAAAGTGTTTTATGTCAGGCATCTTCCAGCATATTAAAAGTTTGGATTTATTTCATTTTTAAAAACTGTATCACCATGATGTAAAACCAAATATGAGCCATGTAAATTATTTTTCATCTATAATTCTGATTACTCATGTAAAGACATGTATCATTCCTTTATATCCTGTAGTAATTCTTCTTCTACATTGCTTCATTTTATAGTTCCTAAACATATAGTATAATCTTTTCACTATCAGAAAATCAGGCTTATAGATGTAACAGCTACTTATCTTCAATCTCCATAAAAGATTTCCTTTGATACCTCATTGTGACACCGTGGTAAACTCTACTGCCAAAGTTTGTGTCAGCACAGCAAAATATAAGGAGCCATATTCCCAAAAGAATGGACACTAAAAGATAATCGTTTTGGCCACAGCAACCTCCCAAATAGATGGCAATTTATAATTATAAAACAAAAATTCTATGACATCAAACATCCCAGAGATGCTAGCAGAGGTGGGAACCTGCAGCCTAGAGGCCACATCTGGCCTTCTAGGTCCTTGGGTACAGCCTTTTGACCGAGTCCAAGATTTATAGAACAAATTATTTTATTAAGGGGATTTGTTCTGTGAAGTTTGGATTCAGTCAAAGGGCCACACTTGAGGACCTAGAGGGCCACAGGTGGCTTTGAGGACACAGGTTTCCCACCCTGTGAGTCTTCATTTTTTATTAAAAAGGTACAAATGTTTTGCTTTTACCATTCAGAAATATCTTTATTTTAAATTGTCCTGATTTCCTGTCAAGATGAGTGGAGAATAGCCTAACGTATACACATACAATCCAGAAAAAATAAACTGAACACCAGATCAAATACAGATTAAGAAATAAAAGAAATAAATGAAATAAACTATAATAAATACTTTTACCCGGTTCAGTATTAGCAAAAGGACTTCAGCCAACTAAAGAAGATGTCCAGTCAGAAGAGCCTGGAAGGCAAGGTCATTGCTGGGAGGCCTTCCAGCCTCAGCCCTAGCTCTGACAGACTCCAAGAGCTCCAGTCAGGAAGCTCCAAAGTGGTCAAGTACTACCCTGCAGAGGAGAGGGGGGAGGAAGAGACTGGAGGACACTAGGTAAAAAGTCCTAGGGCTGTTAGGCTTTAGTAAAGTTCTGGCCCTCAGCCTGAACTTGCAAACTCTCAAGTTTATAGCAAGCTGATATGAGTTGCCCTAATGGCCCTGAAGAGCTTAGCACAGTTCTAGAAAGATATAGGTGAGCCTGGCACCTGCCATCACTTTCTGCTGATAGGGCCAGCAACAAGACCCCAGACAATGATTATCAGGACCAAATGGCCCACTATTCCAATGAAGTATACAGGCACAATTAAAATCAAAAAGTTACAATTCAGGATGAAAAGCTGCAATTATAAATATGCAGAAGAAGACACCAACAATCAAGAAATTTTATGTAACTAGGAATATCCAGAACATAAGCCTAATAAAAAAGAATAAGTCCACACTACCATGAAGAGAACCTCAGAACTATATTTCAAGATATCATAAATGAAATACCCTAGATCTATCAGAGCAAAGGGCTAAATGAAAATGTAAAAATTCCACCAACAACCTCCTGAAAGAAATCTCAAAATTAAAATCCCCAAAATCCCCAGTCAAAATCCAGAGTTTTCAGGTCAAAGAAAAAATACAGAAAGAATTCAAATACCAAGGAACCACAGCATGGTCAGGATCACAAAAGATTTGACAGCTACCAAGTAAGGACTACAGATGCTGGAATGTGATCATCTAAAGGGGGAGAAAAAAGGCTTACACTGACGAACTTACCCAGATAATAATAAAGAATAACTTACCAACTCTACAGAGGAAAAAATGGAGCATTCCTGAAGAAAAGACCAGAATGGAATAGAAGCTTAGAAAAGCAAACAGTAGTTAAGAGAAATCACAGAAAGAAAAACACATTAAAGCAACTAGAAGGGAATGAAGTGTAGACATTCCAATAAGAAGAGAAAAAACAAATGTCTCCTCAGGACAAAGGTCTTCAAGAATCATAAAGAGATTTAAATAAGACAAAAAAGAGGCCTAGGAGTGGTTTTATTCTTTCGTGAAAGTAGATTTCTGAGCAAGGAACACTGGGTTGTTTCTATTAAGACAGTAAAACTTTTGGCTCATGGATTTTGTACAAGAGGTACAAAACTGCCCATGAAACAAATTCCCTGAAAACTAGAGTGGTACAGATAGAAGCCAATGACTCCATGAAACAAGAAATATTAAAAATAAAGTCAAAAGACTGAAAAAAAGAAGAAAATGTAACGTTTTATGTAGTAAAAAACAAAAACACAAAACAAAACATAAAACTGATCAAATAAACAGACTGAGGAGAAAATATTTAAGAATCATTGGAGGCCATAACCAAAACAAGAGTTTAGACATTACATTTTAAGAAGTCTTATCTCTTAAAGCCAGAAAACAATGTAGAAACAGAAAATATTCGATGGTTATCTCTTTAAAAAAATCCTCAAATTAAAACTCTTAGGAACATCAGAGTCAAAATCCATAATTTCAAGGTCAAAGAAAAAATACTGCAAGTAGCCATAAAAAATTAAATCAAGCACCAAAGAGCCACACACAGTCAGGATCACAGAAAACTCAGCAGCCTCTACTATAAAGAAGCAGAGAGAGAACACAATATTCCAAAAGGCAGAGAAAATAGATTTATAGGCAAGAATAATTTACCACACAAAACTGAGTATAATGTTATAGAGGTAAGATGGACCTTTCATGGAATAGAGGACTCCACACATTCCAGAAGACCAGAGCTGGTAGAAACTTTGACACAGAAATAAAGAGAAACATGAAAAGGTAAACAGCAATGAACAATGTTAAAGGATTAAAGGATAAATTGTTTACATTCAAATATAGGAGATGATTGAGTCCCTTCTAAATCTTATTATCATCAGGGGTCTCAGAGAGTCTAATTAAACAAGGTTTGGGAATGGTTCTGTTATATCTTTATGATCTTTAGGGGGAAAGAGGAATACAATGGGAAGGGAGGAAAGGAAGGTTAGGGAAATTTCTCTCACATAATCAGGGTGTACAAGTAGATATCTACACAAAGAAGAGGAGGTATGCAGGGGTGGCTGATACTTAAACTTCACTCTCATCTGAGCTGGTCAAAGGGGAGAAGAATACAAAATGGATGAAGAGTTGGGTAAAGAAATACATTTTATTCAATGGAGAAATAGGAGGGAAAGAGAGAGGGGAATTAAGAGGGTGGGCAGATTAAAGGAGGGATTTTTCCTAAGCAAAACAAACTCTAAGGATGTACAAAAAATTTTATAGCTCTTTTTGAGGCAAAGAATGGAAATCTGAAAGGGTGCTCATAAATAATAATGGAGGAATAAGTTATGGTATATAAATGTAATGGAATACTATTGTGCTCTAAGACAGTGGTGTGAAACTCAAAAAAAAAAAAAAACATCCCTGAGGTCCCACATTGACTTAAAAACCAATACACTGGCAGAGCCAAGATGGCAGAGTAAAAGCAGTGACTTGCTTGAGCTCTCCCCCAAATCCCTCCCAATACCTGTAAAAAAAAAATGCCTCTAAACAAATTCTAAAGCAGCAGAACCCACAAAAAGACGGAGGGAAACAAATTTCCAGTCCAAGACAACCTGGATGGTCTATTGTGGCTGGTGGGGAGAGGAATGCAGTTAAGCGTGGGTGTGCAAGCAAAACAGCCCTCAGCAAATCTGGAACAGGCCTCAAGAGGACTGAATTGAGTGCAGCTGTGGCGGTTTCCAGACTTCTCAACCCATATGAATGCCAAAGACAACTCAGAAGGTCAGTAAGAAAAGTCTGTGACTGCGGTGGCGAGAGAGAAGCTCGGTCCCAACCCCAGTCCCCAGGTGCGGCCCTGGGGCAGTGACTGCTTCCAGAGCTTCTGGCCCACAGACTGAGGTGGAATGGAGTGGCTGATCAGAGGGGGATTGCAGGCATCTCTTTGCTGGTGCTGAGGCAGGTTTCTCTTGCTTTGCCCGTGCTTACATCTATGTCACAGTTCTGGGTGGAGTACTGGTGTGGTGGAGTTTGTAGCAGTGTTGGACAGGGAATCCTCCTTACAGTTCCAAGGCAGAAGAGTGCTTGTGGTCACTCATAGTCCAGAGCACAGGCCAGGAAAGGAGTAAACACCTCACCCCTTATCATACCACCTTGGAAGAACTGAAAACTTACAGGTCCCTAGAAGTATCTCTGAAAACAGCTGCACAAAACCCTTGAAGCTTGGGGCAGTACACCCTCCACACTGGAAGCAGACCCCTATCTTAACAAAAAGTTTATAACTCAAGTAATTGGCTGGGATCATGAGCAAAGCTCGCAATAAAAAGTCAGACCATAGACTCTTTCTTCAGCGACAAAGAAGATCAAAACATACAACCAGAAGAAGACAACAAAGTCAAAGCTCCTACATCCAAAGCCTCCAAGAAAAATATGAACTGATCTCAGGCCATGGAAGAGCTCAAAAAGGATTTTGAGAAGCAAGTAAGAGAAGCAGAGGAAAAACTGGCAAGGGAAATGAGAATGATGCAAGAAAATTATGAAAAACAAGTTAACAGCTTGTTGACTCAAAAAAATACTGAAAAAAATAACACCTTAAAAAATAGCCTAACCCAAATGGCAAAAGAGGTCCAAAAAAACCAATGAGGAGAAGAATGCCCTAAAAAGCAAAATTGGCCAAATAGAAAAGGAAGTCCAAAAACTTACTGAAGAAACTACTTTCTTAAAAATTAGAATGGTGCAACTGGAAGCTAGTGACTTTATGAGAAATCAAGACACTGTAAAACAAAACCGAAAGAATGAAAAAATAGAAAATAATGTGAAATATATCACTAGAAAAACAACTGACCTGGAAAACAGATCTAGGAGAGATAATTTAAAAATTACTGGACTATCTGAAAGCCATGATCAAAAAAAGAGCCTAGACATCATCTTTCAAGAAATGATCAAGGAAAACTGCCCTGATATTTTAGAACCAGAGGGCAAAATAGAAATGGAAAGAATCCACTGATCACCTCCTGAAAGATATCCCCAAAGGAAAACTCCTAGGAATAATGTAGCCATATTCCAGAATTCCCAGGTCAAGGAGAAAATATTGCAAGAAGCTAGAAAGAAACAATTCAAGCATTGTGGAAACATAGTCAGGATAACACAAGATTTAGCAACTTCTATATTAAGGGACCGGAAGACTTGGAATATAATATTCTAGAGGGTAAAGGAGATAAGATTACGACCAAGAATTACCTACCCCGCAAAACTGAATATAATCCTTCGGGGGGAAAAATGGAAATTCAGTGAAATAGAGGACTTTCAAGCATTCTTGATGAAAAGACCAGAGCTGAATAGAAAACTTGACTTTCAAATACAAGACTCAAGAGAAACATGAAGAGGTAAACAGGAAAGAGAAATCATAAGGGATTTATTAATGTTGAACTGTTTACATTCCTGCATGGAAAGATTGATATTTGTAACTCATGAGACCTTTGTTAGTATTAGGGTAGTTGGAGGGAAAAATTATATGTATGTGGATAGATAGATAGAGGGCACAGGGTGAGTTGAAGATGAAAGGGTGATATCTGGAGAATAAAATTAAGGGGTGAGAGAGAGTGACACTGGGAGAAGGAGAAAGGGAGAGGTAGAATGGGGTGAATTATCTCACATAAAAGAGACAAGAAAAGGCTTTTACAGTGGAGGGGATAAGTGAATCTTACTCTCATTGGATTTGGTTTAAGGAGGGAATAACATACACACTCAATTGGGTATGGAAATCTATCTTACCCTACAAGAAAATAAGGGAGAAAGGGATAAGGTGGGGGGGGAATGATAGAAGGGACAGCAGACTGGCGGAGGGGGCAATCAGAAACAAACACTTCTGAAGAAGAACAGGGTCAAAAGAGAATAGAATAAACAGAGGTGGGATAGGATGAAGGGAACTATTGTTAGTTTTTCACAACATGACTACTATGGAAGTGTTTTGCATCACTACACATGTATAACCTGTAATTGAGTTGCTTGCCTTCTCAATGAAGGTGGGTGGGGAGGAAGGAAGGGAGAAAATTTGGAACCCAAAGTTTTAAAAACAAGTGTTAAAAAAATTTGTTTTCACATGCAACTTGGAAATAAGATATACAGGAAATGGGGTATAGAATAGGACAGAAATCTATCCTGCCCTATAGGAAAATTGAAGGGGAAGGGGATAAAAGAAGGAGGTGGAGATAGAAGGAAGGGCAGATTAGGAGAAGGGATATTCAGAGTGTACGCCATCTTGGGGTGGGGGAAAGGATAAGATGGGGAGAAAATATGGAACTGAAAATCTTTCGAAGTGAATGATGAAAACTAAAAACAAATAAATTTAAAAAAAAAAAACACATCATGCTGGCTCTCATTATGTACTTAAACATTGCATTGTCCTCTGACATAGATGTGGCCTCGTGCTTTTCAGTTGTATAGAACTGTTTTACCCATATCACTAAAAGTCTTGACTATTTTGTTCTTTTGTATTGTGTGCAACTTACTATCCTCTCCCTCATTGTCAAGAACGTCCTTTCTTATTGTTGTCAGTGTGTCTCCATCTCACTGCGCTTCCCCTTCCTTTTTAATGTGCTACTTTTAATCTGAGAGCTAAGAGACCAGATAACTAAGCTTGTCACAACTGTCTTGAAAGTAGGTTTCTGAGCAAGGACCATTGGGTTGCTTCAATTAATATAGTAAATGAACTTTTAGCTCATGGATTTAGTGAACTCTCTTTTTGCTATTCAGGAGCATAAATTTCAGATTTCTGAGTTTTTAAGCAACATTCTGGATAGCTGAAATTACTAAGTATTAATGATAATAATAATAATAATAATAATTGCTTCCCTTGCTAACACTTCAACAATTTTCTATCTTTCCTTGTCATCTCCCTATTAATACTTGTTTATGGAACAGTCAGGAAACCAGTGTCACTGGATTCAAGAATACATAGTGAGGAGTAAGGTGTAGGAAGACTGGAAAGGCAGGAGGGAGCTAGGTTATGAAGGGTTTTGAATGCCAAACACAGTGTTTTGTATTTTATCCTAGAGGTAATAGGGAGCTACTGGACTTTAATGAGTAGGAGGGGTGAAATGGCCAGACTGTACTTCAGGAAAATCACTTTGGTGATTGGCAGAAAGGAGTATAGATTGGAGTAGGGAAAGATTTTACACAAATAGACTCACTTGAAGATTATTGCAATAGTCCACGTATGTGGTGATGAGGGCCAACACCAGTCATGATAGGGTCAAAGGAGGAAAGAGAGAACAGTACATGTTGCAAAGTTGAAATCGACAGGTCTTGGCAAGAGATTAGATACTGAGAATGAGATGGTGAGATAATAACTACTTTGTGAACTTGTGGGACTAGAAGGATGGTGTTGCCTTCTATAATAATAGGGAAGGCAAGAGAAGGAAGGGTTTAGGGAGAAACATAATAAATTCTGTTTTGGACCTGTTGAGTTTAAGATGTCTGAAAGGCAGTTGGAGATGCAAGCTGGAGGTCAGGCAAGATAGGTAGATATGAGAATCATCAGCATAGTGATGACAATTAAACCCATGGGAGCTGATCAATCAGTGAGGTAGTTTCTAAGAAGATGACACAGAAGAGAATCCTGTGGGATACCTACAGTTAGAGAGTGTGATCTGGATAAGGATCCAGCAAAGGAAACAGAGGAGTGGTCAAATAGGAGAGAGATTGGTGTCCGAAAACCGAGAGAGAAAGAGTATCATGAAGAAATGAGTGATCAACACTGTCAAAGTCTATAGAGAGATCATGAAGAATGAGAAAAGGCCTGAGAAAGGGCCATTGGATTTGGCAATTAAGAAATCACTGGATGGGCATCTAGGTGAAGCAATGGATAGAGCACTGGCCCTGGAGTCAGGAGGACCTAAGTTCAAATCCAGCCTCCCATATTTACTAGTTGTGTGTGACCTTCAGCAAGTCACTTAACACTAAATGCCTCCAAAAAAGAGGTAGCGATCATTGGTAATGATGGAGAGAACAGCTTCAGTACTATAAGGTTGGAAAATGGATTGTAAAGGGTTAAAAGGACAGTAAGAGGAGACAAAGTGGAGGCACCAATTGCAGATAACCTTTTCAAGGAGTTTAGCTAAAAAGGAAAGAAGAGATGTAGGAGCTAGTTATTGGTGACGGAAAAATCAGGTGAGGGTTTGGTTTTTTTTTTCCAGAATAGAAGATGTAAGTATGTTTGTAGGCAGTAGGTTAGCAGCCAAGACACAGGGAGAGATTGAAAATAAGTGACAAAATGGGTATGACAGAGGCAGCGATCTGTTAAAGGCATTAGGATGGAATGAGATCTCCTGTGCAGGCAGAGGGGTTAGCCTCAGTAAGGGTAAGACCACTTCTTCATAAGACACAAGGGTGAAGAAGGCAGTGGTAGAAAGCATATGAATGGGGCAGCTAGGTGGCGCAGTGGATAGAGCACCAGCCCTGGATTCAGGAGAACCTGAGTTCAAATCCGTCCTCAGACACATTAACACTTGCTAGCTGTGTGACCCTGGGCAAGTCACTTAACCCCATTGCCTAGCCAAAAAAAAACAAGCATATGAGTGATATGACATTAGGAAGAAAACGGAGAGCTCAGGAAGAATGGTCTCAGTCTTTCCTGTACAATATGAGTCAAGATTCTCAACTAAGAGAGTGGGGGAAGGAGGAGACATGCAAGGTTTAAGGAGAAATGAAAAGGTTTAGAAGGGTCAAAGTAAAGAGTTAGTTGATAAGCAGTGAGGGCCCACCTTGAGGTTTCATAACATAAATTTGTAATAAACTCAGAACAGTTGTGTGATTTTCTCCACCTTCATCCAACAGCATGTGTGTAGGAGAGGAGGATGGGGGTATTCCAAGGATAAGGCTTGGCAGAGAACAAGTGGCAATATGATTAAGGGGCCAGAGATTCTAGAGTGTAGTGTTTAATTGGTTCACTAAGGGATCAAGGTGGGGAAAAGAAGAAACTGGCTAGTGCAGGGTAATGGCTTGGGAAAGGACTGAGGGGTCCAGAGATATAAGGTCACAGCATGAACAAAAAGCAGGGTCTTGTAAGGGAAGGCAGAGGGAGAGATGAAAAGCCAACAGATTGCTGTTGGACTTAGGAATTCTTGAACATGGAGGTGGCACATTTATGGATGACAGCAAGATCATTATGTGAAAGGACATAACAACATACCTATAAGGTACTGAATAAATGTTATGAAAGGACCAAGAAAAAAGGCATTATTACTGACCCAGGGAAGATAAGGCATAGAAGAGCTGGGTTCAGGAAAAGCACAAGAAAAGGAACACAGGCAGAACAACACAGTGAAAGAATAAGGTTGTCTGGCTGGTTAGAGTATAGCACATACAGACAGTTCTCACTTTACTTAAATTCACATCATATAAATTCAATTTTAGGAAAAGAATCTGAAATTTGCATTATAAAAAAACACCTAAGTTAACTTTGTTCTCTCTTTCTCTATGTTGCCTCTATCTCCCTCCCTTCCTCTTCCTCTCTGATCCTGCTGCTTAGCTTGGTTTGCCAAGGCTCCCCCCCCCCAAAAAAAACCCTTAAAGCTTACTATTATTATTTCTTAATGTAGTAAGGATGTTGATCCTTATGATCCTCATTGTAATTATCAAAGGGAGACATACATATTTGAAGGCTGAGAAGGGACCCAGTAGAGACTGAGAAATCAAGGGTGAATGCAGCAACGGTCCTCAAAGTGTGGTCTGAGAACCCTTGGGGTTTCCCAAGACCTTTCAATAGGTCTGTGAGACCAAAACTATTTTTACAGTAATACTAAGATGTTATTTGCCTGTTAACATACTGCTCTCTTTTCCAAGTACATATGTGTGAGGCCAGATTTTTTTCCACATATTTTAAGTAAAACAAATCACAACAGATTAAATATACAAGAGATATGTTAGATATGAAAATTTAGCTATATTCTATTAAACCAGATACTACACAGATTGGCAAAAATATGCAAAGAAATGCTACTACTCATTTTTTGGGGAAAAACATAGCTATCTTTTCACAAAAATGTTTTGTTAACATATAATGGGTTTATTATTGTTATTTTAAATGGATTAATATTTTTTAAATATAAAAAACTTAAAAAAAAAAACACCCAAAAAATCCTCCAAGTCAAAGTAGAAGACCAGAGGCTGAGAGACCACCACTACCCCCAATGATGAGACAGACCTCTGCCCTACTTCACCCACCTGTCTATCTTGTCTGCACATGCTAGGATACCGCATGTCTGTCCTCTCCTGTTCTCCTCTCTATGTTCAGGTCCAGATCTTACGTGTCTCCCTCCCACTCCCTTCTTCCTCTTTGTTCAGGCCAGGCCCCCATATGGCTGTCCCCCTCACCCTCTCTATTCTTCCTGCTGCTCTCCCTTCCCTGTCCCTGCTGGACATATCAATGAACCCTATGCTGCCCCTTCCCTCCAGGGGGCAATCCCCTTCTTGCCTCCCTCTATTTCCTGTCTCTGTGCAAACTGGCACTAAATAAAAATCTCTTTACAAAGAGCTCTTCAGAAAGGCCCACTTACCTAAAAGTGAAAACTGTCTGTACAGTGTTCAAAACCTGGTTCTACAAGCATAAGTGTAAGACACCATGCTAAGATACATTCCCATCCTGTAAAAAAGTTCATATTCTCCTAGAAAGATCCAGTATTTGCAGTTAATAAATACAATGTAATTTGCGGGAAAACACACTAACAAGCAGGCAGTTCAAAAATAATTTCTCAGAGAAGATAGAACCTGAGCTGAAACTTGAAAAAAGATAAAGATTCCAAGAGGCAAGAGCACATTTCAGTCATGAGGGATAGTTCTTGGAAGAGAGTAATCTAAGGTAATACTAACAAGGCAGGACATTCAGTAAAGCACCAGAATGTAGATGGGCCAGAATCCTAAGCTTAAGCATCAGGACTTAAAAGAAGCAGTGTGGTACATAGGGAAGATTGTTGATGTAGAGACAGACAACCTGAGCTTGAAACCTAGCTTTGCATTTACTACCTGTGTAACTTTGGGTAAATGACTTTATCTGTTGGGGTCTCAGTAAAATTGAAGGGATTGGTCTAGATAGGATCTAAAATCCCTTCTAGCTCCAAATTATGACCCTCTGAAATAGCTGAGTAGAAAGGGAGCCACTAAAGAGAGCCCCTATGACCAGTTCTATGCATAAAGAAGATTAATCTTGCAGTAGCGTGAAAGAGGATTTTTGTTTATTTGTTTTGGGGGGGGCAGAGTAGAAAGACTTGTTAGAATGAAATGGCAAAAGGCAATTGTTAATAAGATATTATATTAGAATGCTACCAGTGGGAATAGGCTACAGACTCCAGGATAGGTCAGTGGTAGAACTGAAAGGACTTGATTTGACAACCAAATGAATGAATGAATGAAAGGGAAAACTCAAAGACGAAATTAAGCAAAGTTTCCAAAACTGAATTACCAGATGAGTAGTGGTACAAAGAAAAGTTTAGTCAGAAGTTCTGTGGAAAAGTTAATAATTCTGTTTTAAATCTGTTGCATTTGGAGAACCCATGAGACATTCAGGTGATAATGCCTTGCAGGTTAACAGAAGCCATGGGTCTGATGCTCAGACGACAGGTATGGATAGGGATAAAGATTTTCAAAGTCATTTGTGTAGAGGTAATAGTTGAAAAAGATGGATTATAATTACAACAGAAAAAGAGCAGAGAGAAAAGAGAAAAGAGGTGAGGACAGATCCATGAACAGCAAAATTAAAAGGCTGACAAGAATTAGAGGAGACTACTACATTTTATCTGCAAGGGGATCAAATATCCAAGAACAAATGTGCTACTGAAATTTAAATAGATCATGTAGAATTATTTCTCCCCAGTTAAAGCAATGTTAATAAAAATTTCAGCCAGTCACCCAATTTATTTATTCAGAAAAGGCTTATGATTCCCACATAGCGTTTTTTTTTTTTTTCCAGTTTGCCCGTTAGGCTAAACACTTTGAAAATTCCTATCAAGTGCATCCAATGCACATGCATCCAATTAGTTTTTACCTATAAATTTCCTATAATTTACCTATAATTTCACTACCTTTTTTCACTTACTTTTTACTTCTTTCTTAACTAGATTTTCCCAAACAATTAACAGATCCTCAGCTTCCACACCAGAAAGTAAAAAAAGAGCCAGCCTGAGCAGATTGATTGCTTACATGTGTCTCTTAAAAGAAGTCATAAAAAGCAAAACTAAAAGACACTCGTAATATGGGTTTTCCACTATGACAAGGGGGTTAACATTTTTATGCCATGCGTCCCTTTGACATTCTGATGTAGTCTTAACACTACCGTAGTTTTGTAGTTTACGTTCGTAGTAGAAGGAAAAGCTACACTTCAATTAGACACTGTTAAAAATATATATTTTTTCCAATACAAGCTCAAAGAGTCCTTGAAATCTTCCCATGGACGCTTCTTAGGACCCCGGAAAAAGGAATCCTTGCTCCATATATTACGCAGGAAAACAAGGGAAGCCTCCAAACCAACTCTGGCAGTTCCAAGCCCGCCCGCAGGCTTGGAACCCTGGCAGGGCGGCCCCCGCAGAGGGCTGGGTTCAATGGCCCGCGGCTTCTTCCTAGGCAAACAGGGAGCCGGGCTGTCTAGAGGCCTCGACTCCCAACCCCGGGGACGGCGCGGTCCCTCCTGGTCCGGTGGCCGCGCCGAGGTCGTTGGACCGCGACGCCGGAGCAGTCGGAGGCGAGTAGGCAGCCGCCGGGCCCGGGACCCTCTCTCCCCGACTCGCCCGCCGTGCCGTGTTTCTTTCGCCTGGCCCGACGCACCAGCCCCAGAGAAGGCCAACTTGAGACCGAGAAAGGGTCGGGGTCCGAGGCCTGGACACGCACTGACCGCGTAAGGAACTCACCAGAGCCGGCCGTGCCCGCCGCAGCTCAGAGCTCTTCAAGCCGCCGCGGCCGCCGCTGACCCTCGGAACACGAGACCGGGACGACGTCGACGTCGACGTCGCCACGCCGGGTTTGGATTGGCCAGGAGGAGGGGCGGGACGGAGAAGGGGGAGGAGATACGGCTTGCCCCGCCCCTGCGCCCGCCTTGGAAAGGTGAATCTCTCTGGGCTCTTGGGGATCCTACGGAAGCCGAGGAGGGAAGCGTTTGTGCAGCCCCGGAGAACGGAACTTTTACGGCATCGTTTTAATGTTCGTGGGGGATGGACCTGTTCAATTCAGTCTGGCCCTGGCCTACCTCTCCAGGGCCCCCTTTTCACCACTCCCCTTCTTGCTCTCTATAGTCCCACCAGACTGGACTAGGCTGTTCTCGGAACTTGGCATTCCATCTCCAGCCTCCGTGCCTTTGCCCAGGCTGTTGTTGCTCCCCGTATTTGGAACACACTTGAGGAGAAGGAAAAGGAGAGTGAGGAAAGGTGTATATATACACACACAATAAATATAAGATAACTTGAAGGAAAGGCACTACCAGCCGACGGATCGTGAAAGGCTTCATGTGGAAGGTGAGGCTTGAGCTGAGTTTTGAAGGAAACTAGAGGTTCTTTCTAAGAGTCCAATCGATACTACGAGAATCCTGCAACCGTATACTTGGCATTTCAATGACTTGAATTTAATTTTGAATATATACAAGTCAACGTTGATCGAAAACCCTCCAATGATGAGGAGCTCAGAACTTCCCGAAGCATCACATTCCACTTTCTTTTTTTTTGGCAAGGCAATTGGGGTTAAGTGACTTGCCCAGAGTCACACAGCTAGTAAGTGTTACGTGTCTGAGGCCGGATTTGAACTCAGGTCCTCCTGACCCCAGAGCCGGTGCTGTATCCACTGAGCTGCCTAGCTGCCCCTACATTCAACTTTTAAACAACTTTTATAGATATGAAAGTTTTTTCTTATCTAAATATTTCTCCTCTTGCCCCTCAAAGTTGAAACAAGAGTTTAAAAATTGCCAACTTTCTTTTTCTACTCTAAATTCTGATGCCTTGGTCAAATTATAAGCCACCAATAATAGACTATAAATTAAATCAGGATATTAGAATGCCCTTCTTTTTTTGCTCTGTTTATGTAAGTCCTACACTGCCTTCAAAAATCCAGTTCAATACCCACCTCTTCCAAAAAGCCTTTCAAGATAACCCAGCCACTACTCTCATTTCTTCTTTCCTCTCATGCCATGTACTACCCTCACCTTTGCCAAGGACTTCTCCTCCAATTTCTTTTTTTTTTTAAAGAGATTATTTCCCAGTTAGCTATATCAAAAAATGTTTGACTTATTCTGCATCTTGATTCCATCACCTCTCTGTCAGGAGGTGGGTAGCGTGCTTTATCATCAGTCCTCTGGAATTCTGGTTGATCTTTACATCAGTTGGAGTTCTTATATCTTTCAGAGTTTGTCTTTACAATATTATTGTAATTGTATGAATTTTTCTGATTCTACTCACTTCACTTTTCATCAGTTCTACAAGTGTTTCCAGGTGTCTCTGAAATTATATTCCTCATCATTTCTTACTGTGATGAATGAAAAACCCAAGAAACAGATTTTCTGGGTAATTAAGAATGAATTTATTAATTAGACTAGCTAATAATTAATAAATTGATGAGCAGTGACTAACAAAAGACCCCCGGTAGAGACATTAAATGCTAGAAATACCTTTGTAAAAGAGAATGCCCCTAACAAGTGAAAATCATCCCTAATTGGTGGATATTTAATGAGGTTGTGGACTAGGTATCTTCAAGCTCCTGCTGAGAACTTGGTTTGATCGTGAGACTCAGCCACTTCCAGCAGTTTGTACAGGGGAATCCATCTCCACCCAAACCACTCTGTGGTTGGAGTTTTCCTTCATGAGCTGGGTCACCCTAATGGAAAATTACAAGGACAGGACTGTTCTCCTTGGGGCAAGAAGTCACCCAGACTACTTTCTATTTATACTGTCATCCCTCCCACCCCATCCTGGTTGGGTGGGGTCCAGCCAAAGATTGAAGAGCCAGTTACCTAAGGGTTAGGGATAATCTCATCAATCAGCCAGGTGCCTTAAGAGACAGACTGACCTGTAGGGACTGGGCCCTAAATGAGGAAATTAAAAAAAAGGTCTAGATCCAAATTCAATAATTGATTACTAACATAACAGCAAAATAGTAATTTCTATCATTATAGTATTCTATTACATTAATTTACCATAATTTGTTCAGCCATTCCCGGTTTGTTGAGACCCCCTTAGTTTCAAATTCTTTGCCACTCCAAAAAGTGCTACTCCCATATTTTGTTCATATGAGTCCTTTTAATTTTCTTTTATTTCTTTGGGAGTGTAGGCCTAGTAGTATTGTCACTAGATCAGAGGGCATGTATGCACAGTTTAATGACTTTTGAAATAGTTCCAAATTGCTTCCCAGAACAGCTGACCAATTCACACAGTTACCAATAATGTGTTAGTGGGATATATACATATAACAGAGAGATGCAGCAGGGATTGGTGTATATATGCAAATGGGCTAATAGAGGTCATACCAGAGTTTCCCTGGGAAACTTTTGGAGACTTTAGGCATAGGTATGGAAATGCTGAAGGGTTCTGTGCTTTGAGATGATGAAGTAATCCTCTTATTGGCTACTGAGCAAAAAGAGCAAATGGCTTAGTGGAGTTTTAAATGGAAATAACTAACCATCTACCACTCTCTTTTCTTCTTGTCCTGCCTGGAGGAGGGGCTATGAAGGTCCTGAACACATGGCAGCTAAAGCACATCTTGCTCAGGTGAGCTTGAGATTCGATCTTGACAAACTACCTCTTCTGCTTTATATTTCTTTCCTAAATATAGATGACCAGGGGCAGCGAGGCGGTGCAGTGGATAGAGCACTGGCCCTGGAGTCAGGAGGACCTGAGTTCAAAGCCTCAGGCACATAACACACACTAGCTGTGTGACCCTGGGCAAGTCACTTAACCCCAATTGCCTCACAAAAAAAAAAAAGTTGAAATACAGATGACCAAACAGGAATACTGAGATGGATGTGTCCAGTTTTGGAGGCTACTTTGTGACTTTCCAATGGAGTGCTACGTGCATGCTACTGGAGATAGCACCTATAGGCCCATTCCATGCATACTCCAACTCCTATGATATATATGTATTGTCAACTAGGTAAAGTCCACCTCTCAAAATGCGGAGTCCACTTTTTTCCTGACAGCAGACAAGATGGCGGAAGTGGAGCAGAAGAAGCAGCGAACCCTCTGGAAGTTCACCTGCCGCGGAGCGGACCTGGATCAGTTGCTGGACCTGTCTTATGAACAGCTCATGCAGTCGTACGGCGCTCAACAGCGGCGGCGACTCAACAGGGGTCTGCGGCGCAAACAGCATTCTCTCCTGAAGCGCCTGCACCCACCGTCGAAAAGCCCGAGGTTGTAAAGACACGCCTTCGGGATACAATCATCCTGCTGGAGATGGTGGGAAGTATGGTGGGCGTCTATAACGGCAAGACCTTCAGTCAGGTAGAAATTAAGCCCGAGAGGATTGGACGCTGCCTGGAAGAATTCTCTGTCACCTACAAGCCTGTGAAACACGGCCGGCCGGGTATTGGAGCCACCCACTCCTTTCGTTTCATCCCTCTCAAGCAACCCGGATCCTAACAATAAAAATAAAAAGCTTCTTAAAAAAAAAAAATGCAGAGTCTAAGCTGCATTGAAAGCAGAAAAGTTTTATTAGGAGGAAAATCAGACACTAGTGCCGAGGCCCCATGTACAAGGTACAAAAGAGCCCACAGCCCAGGACAGGCAGGGGAGATTTATGCTTGAAAACCACAAAGGGGAGGTTCAGGGAGGGGTTGGGAAAAAGAATGGGCAAGCTTTCTTAAGAACAGGTAGCTGTAGAAGCAGGATGTTTTGCAAGAACAATTGACCACAAGGCTGGTTTGGGCCAGTTTAGGGGGTGGGGGTGGGCACAGCTCAGCAAGGTTAGTCATCTAACACCAACCAGCAAAGGCATCTGGGAGTGAGCAAGACCTTGGCTCACTGCAGGTTCCAGATTGGTTCCTTTCAGCAAACAGGCTTGCTCTGTCCAGTGTTCTGCCTGGTCTCACAGAAGACAGACATATTAACCTCAGAGGTACTTCCACAGTATATAGAGAGAACATATTATATATAATATACATAATATATATTTATATCTATTCTGTAGTGTGAAATACTGATTCATTTATATTCTTCAGGATAGAAGCTACAAGTTAGCACTTGTAGTTACAAAATTCTAAGAAGTAAAACCATACCTTTATACACATAAAAAGAGGTGGAACTACAGATACCAGACATTATAGGAAACATAACAGCAATTCAGTCAGTTCATTAACAGCATTTATTAAGTACTTAATATTTACAGGCACTGAGCTAAGCCCTGGAGATACAAAGGAAAAAAATAACAATCCCTGCCTTCACATAGAACACATTCTAGTAGGGGAGACAATGTGTAAACATCCAAGTACATACAAGATATATACACAATATATAAAGGTAATATGAAAAGGGGAAGCATTAGTAGCTAGAGAGAGTTGGGGCAGAAATCAGGAAAGTCCTTGTATAGAAAGTAGGATTGGACCTGAGTCTTAAAGGAAGTCAGGGAAACTAAAGGCAAAGTTGAAAGGGTGGAGGAGATGGAATGCTACTTTCACACAATTGCAAATAGGCTACTGGAACTGGAACATAGAGTGCATGCAGGAGAGCACAGTAGAAGGCTAGAAAGATTAGGAAGGGGCCAGGTTATAAAGAGCTTTAAGCACTGAACAGAGGAATTTATATTTGATTCTGCAGGTAATAGGGAATGACCAAAGCTCCTTAAACAAGAGGCAGACATAGTCAGACCTACTCTTTAGAAAAATCATCTTGACACCTGAGTGGAGGATGTATTTTGAGTGGAGAGAAACAAGACAGAGAGAGCAGTCTGAAGGCTATTGCAGTAGTTTAGGTTTGATATTATGAGGGCCAAAACTAGGGCTGTGCCTGAATGACTGAAGAGAAGGGGAGATATACAAGAGATGTTATAAACGATAAGTTTTGGCAATGTAGACCAAGTGAGAGTGAGGACTTGAGATTGACACTGAGGTTTTGGGCTTAGGGGTGACTGGGAGGGGAGTGGTGCCCTCAACAGCAACAGGGAAGTTTAAAAAGGTGGAATGTTTGGAGGGAAAGATAATATGTTCTGTTTTGGACGTGTCAAGTTTGAGAGGCCTACAAGACAGGTTGAGATATCCAAGAAATAATTGGAGATGTGTGACTGTAGCTCAGCAGAGAGACTAGGCCCTAGTCACTAGGGCTATCTATAAATCCAGGAATCATCTGCATAGCCATGATAATTGAAACAATGGGAGCTGATGAGTTCATCAAATGAGTAGTATTGAGTGAAAAGAAATGGGGGCCCAGGGCAGAGCCTTGGGTTAAACGGTGTAACACAATGAAGAATCAACAAAGGAGATCAAGAAAGGGTGACTGGACAGATAGAAGGAGTAATAAGAGAGCAGAGACACAAAAACTTAGAGAGGAGAGAGTATCCAGAAGGAGGTGATCAACAGTGACAGATGCTGCAGAGAGGTCAAGAAAGATTAGGATTTAAAAAAAAAAGGCCAATAAAATAAAATATTTGTTAGTTCTAAAGCAACTTTAGAATGCTATGTGTCAGCTGTTACTTTGAACTTGTTTTTGTGGGGTTTTTGCCAGGTTTAAACAAGACTGTGATGCATACATTCATTTATGAGTTATGAATTTGATCAGCTATTTAAATGTTCATGGATACTTCCAGTAAATCTTAAACACTCCATGCAGTGTCTTTAAAAATAAACTTCTGCAGCTAAGCTACATTGCTTTGATGTCCTGTTGACTCTAATATTTGTAGGAACTTTCTCCTAAATCCTTTTCTAGATTTTGATGCATTGAGGAACTCTCCATGAGCCCCAGATCACCCAATAGTAAATGAGAGTCTCAGAATTTCACAACTGCAGAGGACTGTGGTAGGTCTAAAGATTAGAGTAGTATATTTTATGAACTCTTCTGTTAGATTTTTAACCTATATAATATTTATTGACTTCACTTCAAACTGAATCACTATATTTAAGTTATTTTGCAAAGAGTATCTATGTAGTTAATAGCATGTTGTTTTGAATACTTTATTGAAAATAGTTGTTTTCCTTAACAAGTTCAACTTCTTACAGGAATTCTGTTTCTGAGTTATTTTCTGTTGGTGTTATAGTTTGTATGACTGATGAGAAGTCCCTAGGACTTCATTTTTTATGATGTTTAGGACTTAGAAAACATTGCTCATGAAGGAATTCCCAGGAGTCAATTTCCCAGGGCATTATATGTCTGGGTGCAGAGAAGGTGCATCAGAAAGCAAAGACTTTGATAGAGACTCAGAAGTACAGCTATTGCAGCAAAGGACTCACTCAGTATAAAGAGGACAAGCTGGGTATCTGTGGGATTGAAGAAAAGGAATCAGTCAGTCAATAAATATTTATTAAGCACCTATTATGTGCCAGGCTCCAGTGCTAAGCTCTGGGGAAAGAAAAAGAAGCAAAAGACAATCCCTGCCTATCAAGGAGTTCACAATCTAATGGAAGAGACAACAAGCAAAGAAATATGTACAAACAAACTATATGTATTATAAATAGGAAGTAATTAAAAAAGGGCAGCTACTAAAATTTAGAGGGGTTGGGAAAGGCTATAGAAGATGAGATTCTATTTGGGACTTAAAGTAAATCAAGAGAGATGGAGAGGGAAAGCATTCCAGGCATGGGGCCATAGAAAATGCCTGGAGCAGAGAGAGATGGAGTGTCTTGTTCATGAAAGGGCAAGTGGTCCAATGCCACTGGATCAAAGAGTATTTGGTGAGGAGTAAACTGTAAGAATATTGGAAAGGTAGGAGAGGGCTAGGTTATAAAGAGCTTTGAATGCCAGAGCATTTTATACTTGATCTTGGAGTCAAAAAGAGCCACAGGAATTTATTAAAGTGGGGTGGGGGTGGAGGTGATTCAGTTGAACCTACACTTTAGGAAAATCACTGAAAGGAGGATAGATTGAAATAGGGAGAGACTTTACACAGATAGACCTATCAGCAGGCTTGTTGCAGTAGTCCAGGTGGGAAGTGATGAGGCCCTGCACCAGAATGTTGGCAGTGTCAGAGGAGAGAAGGGAATATATTTGAAGCTATTGGAAAGATGAAATCACAGGCCTTGGCAACAGATTGGATATTGAGGGTGAGAGTCAGTGAGGAGTCAAGGATTACAGGTTGCAAGCCTGACAGGGGTGGGGAACTTGCAGCCTCAAGGCCACATGTATCCTTCTAGGTCCTTGGGTGCAGCCTTTTGACTGAGTCCAAGTTTTACAGAACAAATCCTTTTATTAAGGGGATTTGTTCTGTGAAGTTTGGATTCAGTCAAAGGGTCCCACTTGAGAACATAGAGAGCCATATGTGGCCTTGAGGCTGCAGGTTCCCCCCCCCCCCCCCCCGGAAGATGTTGTTGCCCATGACAGTAACAGGGAAAGGAAAAGGGGGGAGGGTTTAGGGAGAAAGATAATAAGTTCTATTTCAGACATATTGAATTTAAGATGTCTAATGGACATCCAGTTCAAGATATCAAAAGGGCAATTGATGTGAAATTGGAGGTCAGCAAAGGTTAGGGCAGGATAGGTAGATTTGAGAAGTCATCAGCATGGAGATGATAGATCCATGGTAACTGATGACATCATTAAGTGAAGTAGTATAGAGGGAGAAGAGAAGAGGGCCCTGGACAGAACCCTGTGGGGCACCTATAGTTAGAGGGCATGATGTGGATGAGGATCCAGCAAAGGAGACAGAGAAGAAGCAGTCTAATAAGTTGGAATAGAACCAGGAGAAAGAAAACCTAGAGAAAAGAGAGGTGAGTGATTAACAGTGCTAAAGAGCTAAATCGAGAGAAGAACAAGAGCTAAGAAAAGGCCATTGGATTTGGCACTTAAGAGATCTTTAATAGCTTTGGAGAGAGCAATTTCGGTGGAATGATAAATTGGAAACTGGATAGTAAGAGAATGAGAAGAAAGAAGAGGCACTATTGGAGATGGTCTTTTTAAGGAGCTTATCCTCAAGGGATAGAAGTGATCTAGGATTATAGTTATCCGGGATGGAAGGATCAAGTGAGGATTTTTTTGTGAATGGGGACAAAGCAGAGAGCACCATCTGTGGCCACAACTGCAATAATCTCAGGAGCCCAACTGTACTTTGGATCCTTGAACCCAGGAATCTTAATAGAATCCTGATCACCCTGAAACTAGAAAAAGAATGCATTGCCTGAGAAGCTTCAGCAAATCCCCCGCTGAAGGTGGCAGAAAGTGAGAAGTGAAGGGAGACCAAGATAGCACTCAAATCTAAGTTTTGCCTCACCACCTATATTGTGGAGATCATCGTGTCCTTCCTCAACAAACGTGGTGTTTGAGTGAAATTGCAGGAACTTGGAATATGTAAGAAATATGGGGAAATATGTTTGTGTTTTGCTAATGAAAATATTCCTTTATAAAAGCAAATCTGTTAAATGGCTAAATGGAATTGGGATGCTTAAGACTCCTAAAATTAGGGAGACACAATTGGTAGGGTCTTTCAGGTACCGGAGAACGGGTACGGGTGGGGGGGGGGAAGATGAAATATAACAAGCCTGGCTTTCAGGCAATAAGAGTCAAAGCTACTATGCAACAAAGGAAAAAAACTATAGCTAAGCAATGAGAGATCACCAGGAGCCAATGGATAATGATGGCTGCTTCCATCTGTTTCCCTGTGTCTTCAATTAAGCACTCTCACTGAACCTAAACCCCATTCCTTTTCTCTTAAAAAAAAAAAAGTCATTCTTGACTATACTTTCAAAAAAAGAAACCAGTTTCTCTAAGGCTGTGTCTATGTGTGTGTGTCCATGGGGACAGGGAGGATTAAAAAAACAAACGGCGGAGCTGGAGGCTAAGGTTACCCTGCAACAAAGAGAGGGAGAAAGAGATTCTCTTTCCAATTGTTGGAGTTACCAACTGGAGACTCAAGACGAACCAGAGATTTTCATTGATAGATAATATTATAACTCACCCAAACAGAGAAAAGATTAAAATAATCTGGACCAAAAAGGAACCCAGGTACAAAATTAGGTCAATAGTAATCTGGTGGGTGGAGGTTAAAGAATCGGTATCCATTTCCTTACAGCAATGTAGACCATCGGCATCAGTTCTCTCCGAGCTATGGACTAGGACAACTCCTTTCCTTTTGCTGTCCTAAGGCAGGTTCAAGGAAAGAGTCCCATCCCCCACCCAGGGTCAGCAGGAAGTGTTGACTAAGGGAGTCACTCTCGGAAGAAGCTACGAAATCTTTGTGCAACCCACAGAAGGGTGAGGTTCAGAGACTGGAAAGTGTTAGCTTCCTCCTTCAATTAAACAACTCCATAATACTACCATAATTAGAGAAGTAGATTAGACAATTTTTTTACATTTCTTATGAGATTAATATGATAGAGCTGTGGTTTTGGTTGTGGTTTTTTAATTCTTTCATTAATCTAGCCCCTCCCCTCCCTTTTTTTTTTGCTAGGTTGCCTCAATCAAAGCAAGTGAGTATTTTGAATTCTTTAGCCAATCTTGCAATAAAATTAGTCTTTGGATTTAATCTCATTGTCAGAATCAAAATATTAGAAACTGGAGCTTTAAGCCTGAATTGTAGGTAACTAGTGTTACTATTGTTTGTATACATATTACCCAGGAGTAAGTCCATAACCCGTGGATGGAGCTGAATGATATCATTTGAGAATAAAAGATCCCAAAGCATGTGATGAAAGATGAGAGTAAAGTTAAAGCAAACTGAGATGAATTACAGAGAGTGCAGCCAAGCTCCAGGTAATTCATAAATTATTTAACTTTTTAAATGTTTAACTGGACATAAAACTAGTAAATAAAATGCATAATGATTGATGACACAATACAGAAATTGAAAGATTAGCAAGATAAATTGTAGAAAAAAGTATATAAATTTAAAAAATTATTGCTTTGGAAATGTAGTTAAATAAAAGCTTTTTAACATGTTTCCGTTGACACCAATTCACAAAGTAATGCTTCAGCAAATTTGGGAACCGGGTCAGAAAAAATTTTAAAATAAGCAAAGAAATAGTAAACTTGATGAAAGTTTATTTGGTTCTAGTTTACCTGTTATGGGGTAAGGAACAAACATTCCTCCTAAATTCATAGCAATCTATTTTCCAAGACGAATTACTTTTGTCATCCTTCCAGGAGCCTTGCTTGTTTCTTAAATCTTTCAGCACTACACATGATATGAGATAATTTAATAGGGGATGTGGTATAAATAGAAAGAACATGGTCCTTCAAGATTAGAGTACATATAGATTTAAATCCTGGCTCTGACAATTTCTAGCTATGTGCTCCTGGTAAAGTTGATTCACTTTTCTGAAACTTAGTTGCCTCATCTGAAATATAGGTACAATAATACAAACTTTGAAACATAATAATAAATTTTGAAAACACTATCTACTTTAGAAAGTTATTGTAAGGAATGTGCTTTGTAAACCTTAAAGTACATATGAATGTAAGTTGCTGTTGCTATCATGGACTAGACCAGAGGTGTCAAACACAGGACCTTTGACCTGAACCTGATTAAAATGTAATTTGGAAATATTTAACAATGTTTTTTTAAAATACAATAAAACATAGATAACATTACATTTTTAAAATAAGTCAATATGTGGTCCACGAGGATCATTCTGTATAGGTTAGTGGCTGTGTTTCTATTTCACACCACTGGCCTAGTCTATAAGACCTATTGTCTGTTATTGACGACCACAGGTTTCATCACAGAACTTAATTCTGGGTAAATTTGCAAGATGGATTGTAGATTAAAAGCTTGTAGATTAGAAGCTCCTGACAGGTTTATCATAAAGGAAATCCAAGTGTTGACAAAATTTTTGTTTCTTTTCTAGGCCAAGTAGGCAAACACAGAACAGACATAAAGATATAATAGATATGTGTAGGGGCAGCTAGGTGGCACACTGGATAGAGCTCTGACCTTGGAGTCAGAAGGACCCGAGTTCAAATCCAGCCTTAGATACTTGACACTTACTAGCTGTGTGACCCTGGGCAAGTCACTTAACCCTGATTGCCTCTCTAAGAAGCAGGAAAAAAAAATAGATATGTGTATATATATCTATACATATACATGTAAACATGCATATACATATTTACATATACATACACACATAATGTATATATATTTTACAGGGTATCCCAAAAGTCTTAGTGCTATTCTAAGCACCCAATGCTACTAAAACTTAAAACTGCACTAAGACTTTTAGATACCCTTGTATATATGTCTACGTATGCATATATGAATACTTTTCAATTTTTTGCCATTACAAAAAGAGGTGGCTATAAATATTTTTGTACATAAAGGACCTTTTCCTCTTTCTTGGATTCCTTTTGGATATAGAACTAGCAGTGGTATAGCTATGGTGGGTCAAAGAGCACCCGCTATTTAGTTACTTTTATGTAGTATTCCACATTGTTTTCCAGAATGATTTTACCCATTCACAGGTCCACCAATAGTGCATCAACATACCTGTTTTCCCACAGTCTCTCCAACACTTATAATTTACATTTCTTATCATCTTTGCTACACTGATAGGTATGAAGTAGAATCCCAGAATTGCTTTAATTTGCATTTCTCTAGTTAGTAGAAGTTTGGAGTTTTTTTTTTTATGGCTAAGAGGAATGGCTGAAGAAGTCTTGTGAATATGTGAATGTGACGGAATACTATAGTGCTATAAGAAATGAAAAAAACAGATGATCCTAGAGATATAATGAACTGATACAGAGTGAAGTGAATTCAACAAAAACAATTTATACTATAATATCAATATTATAAAAACTAACAATTATGAAGACTTTTATAAACTGATGGGGAATCAAATGAGCATAACCAGAACAATTTATACGATAACAAAACTATAAAAACAAATAACTTTGAAAGCTGTAAGAACTAGATCAGTACAATGGCCATTAATGATTCTGGAACACAAAAATGCTATTCATTACAGACAAGTGAAGGTGATAGATTTAGGGTACACAATAAGAAATATATAATTTTGTCTACAGCTATTGAGGGAATTTGTTTTGCTTGAATATGCATATTTGTTATAAGAAATTTGTTTTTATTTTCTACTGGGTGGGGAATGGGAGAGAAAGAAAATAGATTTCTGGTTTGTTTCAGTTTTTTTTTTTAATAGTTAGGAGGGTGCTACAAAAGTGAAATGTTGCCTGTACATTCTGACGAGGTCACCGTATTATTAGTTTTATTTTACAAGAGACCTCTAGCAGAGTAATGTTTATAATGTAATGCAAAAACAAAGCATCAGAAAACTTTTAAAAAATTACTTTTAACAAATGGAATAAGGGGCAGCTAGGTGGTGCAGTGGATAGAGCACCAGCCCTAAAGTCAGGAGGACCTGAGTTCAAATCTGGCCTCAGACCAAACATTTGACACTTACTAGCTGTGTGACCCTGGGCAAGTCACTTAACCCCAATTGCCTAATAAAACAAAAAACAAATGGAATAGAAATGATCATACTAATAGTATAGCTTATTTGTTTCTTTTTAATTTTTTTTAATACTTTACTACTTCCCTGGACCTATGATTTCATGGATATAATACTCTTTAAAATGAGGCAGATCACAATCTGTCCATACTTGATCCTCCCATAAATCTTCTAGAGGAGGTCTGTTCACTGTGCTAGGGATCTTCAAGGGTTCTTAATCTGGAATCCACAGTGAGATTTTAAGGGATCTGTGAACTTGGATGAGTAAAACTACATAATTATTTCCCTATAACTTGTTTCTTTTGTAATCCTATGTATTTTATTTTATTCCTCCAAAAACATTATATTGAGCCAGGATCCATAGGCTTCTTCAGATTGCCAAAGGTGTCTCTATCACAAAAAAAAGTTAAGAACCCCTCTGTTAGGTCATATATTCAGAGATGGAAGGGACCTTTGAAATAACTTAATTCAGTCCCCTCATTTTACAGATGTGGAATCTGGGGCCTAAAGAATGACTTCCATAAATTCTTATAGGTAGCGAATAACAGAGGTCTTTCACTGCACTAAGCTCTTGACATATCATGTGTAGAATTTGGAGTCATTCCCCAAATAGCACATTGGATTTCCCAGGAAAGGGTACCTGAGGTTCAAAATACTCTGGGTATATATTTTAACTTATATCCCTAGCAGACAAACCCCCACTAATGTATTCTCCTTTACTAGTCTTCTAGGGTGCACAATTAGTTCAATGGAAAGGCTTATAATGAAATAATAAAGTAAAGAAAGTAGTAGTAAAGCATCTCCCCCCAAAACCTGGGGCATACTCTTAAAAACACATCATCAGTGGGAAGAATGGACATATTCAAAGAGCATATATGTAAAGCGTATTCCTACAGAGGACTTCACTTATAAAGAACACATGTGGCAAAGGTACACATGTAGGGCAAATCTTCCACGTGTTTCCACATGCTTCCAATACTACAGGACTGTCAATCTCTTCTGATATCATTATGCTGATCCCACTGGACCTAGTTCCTATTTGTCTCAGCATAATGTAGAGCGCCTCAAGGCAGAGAGGCTACCAGGTTGTTAAAGGAAGGGTGAATGGGTTTAGATGGGAAACTGAGCACGTCAAAGCTCCCATGTAGATCAGAGTGGGATTTGGGCTGTCAGTGGCTCTGCATATCCATCCTGGGTGAGACAGGGAGACTCATTTTTTTTTTTCAGTAACTGAACCAATTATTCATAATTTCAGCAAAGTTAAAGGATATAAAATAAGCCTACCAAAAAAATCAGCTTTGCTGTCTGTTACCCACAAAATACAGCAAGATGTGATAGAAAAAGAAATTACATCCAAAATAACAACAGAATATATAAAATGAGTGAGCTATACCAATTGTACTACCAAAAGATGACATTAAAGAACTAAAAAAATAATAAAATCTATCTGGAAGAACTAAGGGTCAAAAAATTTAAGGAAAATAAGCAGGGGTATGCTGGTAAATGTTTGACAACTGGCTTTCTGAAAAAAAATCTTAACATACAGTTTTGAGCTTAATCTGCATTATTTAATAGTTTTGCCATCACTTTTGTAAGGCTAGACAATCAACAAAACAACAAATCGAGCCCTGATTTCTAGTTTACTGATTTCTGAGGCATTTGTGTTCACACTGAATATTTAACATTTGGCTCTCACAAGCGTATTGGAACTGGCTTCAGCACATCCTTGAAAATAAGCAAAAAAAAAAAAAAAAAGAAAAAGAAAAAAAAAAGAAAAGAAAAAAAAGAGGGAAGGAAACTGGTCCTACAGTACCAGGTTTCCAATTACACTCTAAAGCAGTAATTATCAAAACTATTTGGTCCTTGTTAAAAAAATTTTTTTAAAAAGTTGATCAGCAGAATAGATTAGGTACACAAGATCCAGAAGCAAATGAGCATAGCAGCAAAGGGTAGCTGCTTGGCCTCTGCCAGGTTTCTCACAGGTTTCTGGATGGGCAAAGTCTTCAGAAAGTTGGTCCCGTCTGAACACCAGACCTCAGGGGTAGAAGCCATGGCAATAGGGGATGGGGCTGAGGTGGACCAATCCAAAGCTACTACTGTTCCAGAAGATATGCAATACATATGACATCTTACCTTGACAGAGACCTGAAGTTTGCTTGGAGTAGAAGGAATTGGAAGGATTGAAACTATTGTTTTCCTGAGTATAGTCTCTTCACGTCCCATCAATTCATGCAAGTTTCCCCAATTTCTCTGAAACAGTCCCCTTTATCATTTCTTAGAGCACAATAGTATTTTATTACCTTTATATACCATTATTTGTTTAACTGTTCCCCAGTTGACAGGCACTCCCTTAAGTTTCTAGTTCTTTGCCACTACAAAAAGAGGTACAGCAGCAGCATGTTAAAAAAACAAACAAACAAGGACTCTAAATGTAAGGGGTATGGACTCATTATTTAAAAAATGCTGGGAAAATTGGAAAGCAGTCTGGTAGAAATTAGGTTTAGAACATCTCACATCATACATCACAGAAATCTCCCAATGGATACATATAGCTGGAGATAGAGTCATATAAATTTAAGCACAGAGAGATACTTTTCACAACTATGGATAGGAAAAAGAGTTCTTGACCAAATAGAAGTTAGAGAAGATCACAGGAAACAAAATGGACCATTTTGAATAAATAAAATGGAAAAGTTTATGCACAAATCAAATTAATGCAGACAAAATTAGAAGTGAAACAGTTAAAGGGAAACCTTCTCTGGTAAAGTTGTTATATCCCAATATAGATATAGGAAATTGATTTAAATATATAAGAACAAAAGTCATTCCCCAGTTGATAAATGGTCAAAGGATAGGTACAGGCAGTGTTGAAGTGGAGAAAGTGAACTATCAACAACCATATATAAAAAAATGATCCAATGGAGAATTTATAGTTTCATATGTACAATCCCTTTCCTGTTGTTCTTTGCATATTGAAATGTTCCTGTCAATTGATTTATGCAAGTATAAAATATCAAATAAAATAACACTGATTTTGGAGTCTGAGGACCTGGGTTTGAATCCCACCTTTTTTGCTCACCATTTGTATTACCTAGGGCAAATCACTCAACCACCGTGGACCTCAGTTTCCTGATCTGTAAAGAGGAAAGTTGGATTAGATGGCCTCTGAGGTTGCTTTCGGCTCTAGCTTAAGGAATCTATACTATTAAAAAAAAAAAAGGCAAGCATCAATAAAATAAAATAACTAGGAAGACACCCAGCCTCGCCCCTGGGCGGGGCTCTGGGCGGTAAACGCTGAGTGGAGAGAAAGGGTGGCACCGCCTCTTAAAGCGTGAGCTGAGCCGGGTAGGTCGGCTGAGCGTGCCTGCTGAAGCTGCTCGGTTTAGAGATACTGTGGGCTGAGGAGAACAGGCAGAGCCGGGCAGAGCGCGCGCGGGGGAGGGCAGTGTGAACTGCGCGGAGGAGACGGCCCATGGCCATGTCCCCGAGAGCGCTGCTGCAGTTGGGGAGCGCGGTCAGGGCTGCCTGGGGCTCGAGAGTTTGGGGAGCCTCCTCTCGCTGTTTTCTGGGGCCAGGGATAGCCCCCGGGTCAGCGGCTGCCTGGAAGGGTGAGTACACACTTCATGCTCCTATTCGGGAAGTGAAAGCTGAGGACCAGAAGATGGACCCACAAATTCGGGACCCAGGGGAGGTCGTGGATTTGGCTTCAAAAACAGGAAGAGACCCTCAGCTTTCTTCGTATCTCTAGCCAAGTGGGCGGAATCCCCGGGATCGGGGGATCGCTCCAGGGATGCCCACAGTGGATAGTGGAAAAGGATAAATAAAATGCTGAGGCCTCAGCTTGTCGTTAGTGCATACAGGGTAAATTCTGGGCGCCGAAAAAATTGCCTTCGCCATTGCTCGTGGCCTTGGCCTCAACTCATAGCAAACTGACCCCCCTTTTTGACTAACTTACGTTTGAGCATGCCATCGGCAGAGCTGGGGAGCTCAGTTTTAGGTACTTTCTATCTCCCCAGTTTAAGATAACTTGGCTCCAGGTCGAGTCCTATCTTTTCTTTGTTGAATTCTTGGTTGACTTGGACTACCGGATGTAATTACAGTGGCAATTGAGTATCTTTTTTCCAGTGTTGCCAGAAGCACTGCTGTATCAGTCTCTCATGATCTTATGGGTCTATAATTACTGGTCATTGGATTATAGATTTAGAGCTAGAAAGACCATGTAGACCAGCCTCTTTCATTTTACAGATGAGGAAACAGAAATTAATGTGAAGTGCCCCAGTTCATGTAAGTAGTAAGCAGCAGAGTTGGGACAGGAATCTGGATTCTTCAAACCCAGATCCTGTATTTTTCTGTAACAGTGCAGTGGTTGATTGCATCTAGAGACTGCTTGCCAGAATCGTTTAAATTTTACCTGCCTAAGTAGGCAGAATTTTCTTGGGTATGTGCTTTGGGAAAGCAATTTTTCATGTTTTCACTTGCCAAATATCAATGTTTAAGATGGGGAAGAGTTTATTTGGGGAGAAAGAGGAAGGAAATTTTCTGTTGTTGTTATAAGGGCTTGGGTGAATAAATCAAGTTATCTGAAAGGACAAGTCAAGTCTGAACTGGTTTTTGTCAAAATGATTAATTGCTGGAGAATCCCATCTCCCAGGCCTAGAATTTGGAACTTTATCTCTGCCTTCTAGAATTCATCATTCCCTCTAAAACTCAGGACAGGGCCACCCTCTGTATGTGAAGTCTTTCCTGATTGCCCCTACCTCCCCAAATTATCTGGTATTTATTTATTTTAGAAATAATTGCCCAGGGTCACATAGCCAGCAAATATCTGAGGCTGGATTTGAACTCTGTTCTTCCTGACGCCAGGAAGTACAGTGCTTGGCACATAAGTAGGTGATTAATAGGTACTTGTTGATTGATTAATTATTACATATATGCTATCCTGGAAACAGCATGGCATAGTGGATCAAGAACTGACCTAGGAATTGGGTGGGTCCTGGATTCATGGCTTATCTCTGACATGCATTAGTTCTATGACTGTAAGTTGCACAGCAGATGCTGATTTGCATAGACCTAGACCGAGGCATTCTTCATCATTAGAGTTCCTTATATCGATGAAATGTCACATCTATTCTGAAAAGAAAATACTATCCTACTAATTGCTCCTAAAGCTTTTTAGATGTACAATTATTTCTTGTTATAATATTGGCAGCTAGGGGGCACAGTGGTTAGAGGGTTGGGCTTGGAGTCAGTAACACCTGAGCTCCAATTCTGTTTCAGATATTTACTAGCTGTGTGATTCTGGGCAAGTCACTTAACCTCTGCCAGCTTCAGTTTCCTCAACTGCAAAATGGGGATAATTAGTAACACCTATCCCAGGGTTGTTGTGAAGATCAAATGAGATAACCTTTGTAAAGCACTTAGCATAGTGAATGCTATATAAATATTAGCTATTATATTGAAATTACACAAATGAATTTTCAACATTATTCTGTTTTTAAAAAGAGATCAATCTTCTTTCAACTAACGTTAATGCTAGGCAACAGGCATCAGCAAACATGAATACTTAAGCTCTGTGAGTCCCATTGATTTGTGCAGGTAGAGTATACAGATCAAAGCACCATCAGTGTTGTGTTATGAAAAAAAATAATTTTAGGAGAACTTGAACTTTGAAACTTATGAACTATATTTTTGTTTTAATTTCATATATTTTTTTAAATGATGAAGAATTCTTTGAACTGTATGGCAAGTGCAGATTTGGCATGACTGGTTCTTTATACCCACATGATTCATAAGAAATTATGGAATAATTTTAATGAAAATGAATCTTCCTATAGAAAATAAACATACACTATCCTATTTTAATTCAAGTAGGGGAAAAAGTCAGGTGGGGGTCTGGATTTTAGAAAACTTCACTAGATTCTTGTACTTTACTTTGGCTCGAGCCAATATCACATCTTTTAATTTTTCAAATCATTCTACCTGTAAGGCAAGTATTTTCCCAGAACATCACAGAGGTTATAACCTTGAATTGAATCATGAACATAATTCTACAACTAAAAGCACACATTGGGAGATTATAATCCAACGTTTATTGCCCCATTGCCCAATTCTCACCATGTATAGGATGTCCACTATCAGCTAGGTGCTGACCCCTAGATCTCCTGATTCATCTGAAAGTAGTATGCTGGGGTCTTGTCATCTGCTCTGATACTTTCCCCACTAGAACCCAAGTACTATCTGGCCTTTCTGCCATGAACTGTACATGAAATGAGCCCTTCTTTGTATGTTGTCTCTTCCCATTTGAATGTGAGCTATCTTGATTTTATATTTGTTTACCTAGTGCTTGGCACATAATAAGCATTTAATGCTTTTCCATTCCATTCCCTAACCTTACCTCCTCAGTCATCAAATAACAAGAATAATTTGGAGGATCAAGTCATATTGACCTGGAGGGGGTATTTGCATAGTGTGCTTTCTTTTTTAGTCACAAGAGCCCACCTTATGGGAAGGTAAAACATTTAAGATTAGGAACACCTTTCTGCAAGAGACCAGTCAGCCTTTCAGTGCTACAGATGACAGATGGACTCTTTGATAACAAATGACATTGCTGGAAGATCATAATGGTTTTAAATCTTAGTTGTTTCCAAGACTTACTTTACCCAGAATGACTTCTAAAACTTCCCTTGCATTGAACTAGCCATGATTTAAAAATAGAACCATAGATAAAAAAGGGAACTTAGAAATAATGATAGCCACTCTCCATAATGCACAGGTTATCAAGAGGACCAAATGAGATAGAGATACATTTTAGTGCTAAGTTACTGCTGCTGACAATAATTAACCAACAAGCGTATTTTTTATTTGTTTAGTTTTTTTCTTGTATCAGTGATTTCATTAGTGGGTGGGAAACTAAATTTAGCTCTTTTTAAAGAACTTGCTCTTAGTTCTAGATAACAAAACTTAGTCCTCAGCTTATCTTCCTGCTTGAGGCTTAGAGGGTATATATCCAATTCATCTGACAGTAGTTGCTAGTTATATTTAAATATAAGTTATAAGGAAGGGAGCACAGCCCTATTTTATACTATTTGAAATGATAGCTTCTCTCTGTCAAAAGAACATTTCTGCCCACTGATTCTCACATGACTGTTAATGATACTAGGCTTTAAAGAGGCCACCTCAACCAGGGATCAATCTCTTTTCTTTTGGCATTTGGGGTTAAGTGACTTGCCCAGGGTCACACAGCTAATAAGTGTCAAGTTTGGTTTGAGGCCAAATTTGAACTCAGGTCCTCTTGACTTCAGGACCGGTACTCTATCCACTGCATCACCTAGCTGCCCCTAACCAGGGATCAATCTCTAGGTTTACTGATGAGGCTCAAGACAGTACGTTTCTGGATTCAATGCCTACTGAGAGCCTAAATGAAGGCTGCAAAAAGTTTCTTACTATTACTTCAAGAGGGAATAATAGCATTTCATATTTATGTAGCACTTTAAGGTTTACAAAGTGCTATATATACATTTATCTCCCTGGATCTGCATATCATACATTATTTAGTTTGAGTCTGACAACTCTTTAAGATTGTATATGTAGGTGTTATTACCCCCATTTTACAGATAGGGAACTGAAGCTTTGGAATTTAAGTGCCCTGGCAGTGATAAATAGGGATAATCTTTGTGCCTAAAACTCATTTGTTCTGACTGATTCACCTTACTCCAGCCAGTCCCTTTGTAGTTTAGTGTCCATATTGGAAATGAAATGAGATGCTCATAGGGAAAGATATTCAACAAGGATATACATCAAAGACACTTCAAGATGATTTAGTTGACTGAAACACCCCTGCCTGTTGAGTTTCTGATGGTGGTCTTCCAGTCAAATCTCAGAGTGAGGCTAGAGTCCCTCATGGATGTTTTTGTATTTAAGCCACCAGGAAGTGATATCAACAGATTAAACTTTTAGTCCCTTCAGCCAATCAACTCTCATGAAAAGTTTCAGTACTTTTAAAGGAAAAATCAGACTAATTTACATGGATGTGGGGTTAGGATTTCTCCTACCATACTTTAAAATAAGGTGTAAAGATTTAGTCCTGTGGTTTGTTTAGAGGAAAACTGGATTAGGTGTTTGAAGAACTGTCCTATGGATTTAGAGGTCTAATTTTAAGAGATAGAAAATTTCCCCTTTTGAAAGTGGTGATTATGTTTAACATTTTAATTTTCATCATTTCATAGTTTTAACATTCCACTAGACTCAGAACAGCAATATTAAGAACCAAAGTTAAGTTCAAGGGGAAAATGAGCCCATTCTGGATGGGATTACGTATTATATCAATACCCAATTAAAATTTATTTTACCATTTTTATTAGAGAGGCAGAATGGTGTAATGGATAAAGGGTTGACCTCAGAG
Source organism: Vombatus ursinus (assembly GCF_900497805.2). Lineage (NCBI taxonomy): Eukaryota > Metazoa > Chordata > Mammalia > Diprotodontia > Vombatidae > Vombatus > Vombatus ursinus. The sequence continues at coordinate 25,399,142 of NW_020940360.1, forward strand.
CCAGGAAAAGTTGGAGACAAGTCCTTTTTCTGTTATACATTAGCTTTGTGACCATGGACAATTTGACCTTGGGCAGATTTCTAAGATTATAAATTAAGGACAAGTTTCTGATCTGCCTCAATTCAAACAGTTCCTTCAGTTGGAGTACCCTAAACTTAAGAAATTACTGGTCTGAGATGCATCCCAACCAAAGACGTTTTATAGATGAATATTTCACTTTACACCATATATTATAAGGAATCCTTTTCCCTTTAGTTAGCTGAAAAGCCATTGATTCTTTTCTTATAGTCAGATTCTCCATTTAATGATATCATTACCACAATGCCTAAGATTCTGGAATAACTTATATTTTGCGAATTTTTTTAGAGTTGAGATCATCAGAAGAAGTCTACCATAATTTCTGTACTGCTGCTTCTCAGAGTGTCACCTACAAAGAACTGAAAAAATTGCTACATTCCAAATCCAATTTGTTGATTGATGTTAGGGAGCCATGGGAAGTTCTAGAATATGGAAAAATTCCAGGGTTTTTCAATATACCATGTAAGTGTTGCCTTCCTTAAAATTAATTATAACATACTTAATACCAGGGTATTCCAAAGGTCTTAGTGCAGTTTTTAACCTTTAAACTGCACTAAGACCTTGCAGACATTCTGTATGATATTTTCACATTACAAGTTATCCGTATAACTCATTTTGAATTTTTAAATGTTTTCTTTCAGTGGGTGAAATAGGTCAAGCTCTACAAATGGATTCAGAGGACTTTAAAGAGAAGTACAATCAAGATATGCCTTCTAAGTCTGACAGCCTGGTGTTCTCTTGTCTAGGAGGAGTGAGAAGCAAGAAAGCTCTAAATACTGCTTTATCATTGGGTTATGAAAGGTAAGCAGATTATGTAGCAGAACTGACTCAATTCAAAGTTTCTGATGAAGTCATTTTCAACTGGAATTTACATACTTTTTAGCTTTCCTATGATTAATTATTTTAGCAATGTATCATGGGTAAAGATTTACTTTTTAATTTATGCAGTTATCATTTCATCATGTAAGTATGATTTACCACAAGTTAAAAGCCTATTAGTCTTTGAGATGTAAAAGGTAAGTGGTAAATAGTTATATGTCATTTCTCTCCCACCAGTATTATTTTTTAATAACAATATTAATAGTATTAATTGTTCCATGTCTATTTTCAGCGCTCGGCACTATCCTGGAGGTTGGCAAGAATGGGAGAGCTATGAATATCCAGAGAAGAAAAAATGACATGACAATGAATTTTGAAATCCCAATGAACTCTTTTGAAAACTAATTTTAAGGTAAATTATGTTATAGAGGCAACAGAATATAGTAAAAAAAAAAAGCAGCTTAGTAGTCAAAAGATCTGGGTCTTCTAGTTATAGTTGTGTAAACTAGGAGAACTCACTTTACCTTCTCTGATCCAACATCTTGGTTTATAAAATGAGTATAATAATATTTACTCTGTCTAATTTTTTAGGGTTGTTATGAAGATCAGCTGAGATAATGTATGGAAGACTTAGTGAGTTATAGATGTGTAGTAGTAAAACTAGTCTACTTGTACATTTTAAGAACTTATAGCAAATATTGTCCTTTTCAAAACTGAATTTGAACTTTTGGAAGAGGAAAAAAAGAATTAATAAAGACGTAAACTTTCTACTTTAGTTTTAAGGTCATTTGTCAAAGACCAACATGCAGAGAAAAGGTTAATATAATTAATCAGTTGTTCTGAAATGGAAATTTAAAATATTGAAAACAACTGTTTTATATCCATGGAATTTTGCACTGAATTTTGTGATAAATTATTAAGAGTAATAAATGTCTGTATAATCTGTGTGGCAAAGAGATCTAATTTGGACATGTCTCATTCATTGCTATCATCTGGAGACTTGATGAGTTTTCTCCCAAAGAATCAGACAGACTAGTTACAGGGGTGGAGAATCTGTGGCCTCCAGGCCACCTGTGGCCCTGTATGTCCTCAAGTGTGGCTCTTTGACTAAATCTAAACTTCACAGAACAAATCCCCTTAATAAAAGGATTTGTTCTGTAAAAAAGTCAAAAGGCCACACCCAAGGACCTAGAAGGCCACAGGTGGCCTTGAGGCTACAGGTTCCCCACCCTTGGATAGTAAATGCTTAAAGCAGTAAGCCTTTATTTCTGCATGTTGTTTTTTTTTTAAATCTCATGCAAAGGAAGGCTTAAAAACAGCTGGGTGGTACAGTGGATAGATTCTGGATTTGGAGTCAGGAAGCCCTGAATTCAAATCCAGCCTTAGATACTTGCAAACTGTCTTCCCATAGGCAGTTAATTTGACCTCTGTTTGCCTCAGTTTCCTCATCTGTAAAATGGGGATAATAATAATTGCACCTACTTCCTAGGGTTGTTATGAGGATGAATTGAGATGATATTAGTAAAGTGTTTTACAAATTTTAAAGTGCTATGTAAATGCTAGCCAATATTACTATTACCTTGGACTGGGAACATGGGGTCAGGTGCATCAAGGGAAGGACACATGGGAGCAGTATGCCAAACTGTACTCCATATCAGGACCTTAACCATAGCAACTGCAGAGTGGGTCATGCAGAGAGGGCCATAGGTTTTATATGAAGGGGACAAGTTCTTTCTCTGTATTGCTTGGTTGGGTTACCATCTCTGACAGCACAGGTTGGGAGATACTGGGGATTGGTCATCGAAGCTTTAGCTGTCCAGGCATAGGGAATGAAAGTTTTCAGGTATGGAAGATTACAGAAAAGGGTAGGAGGTTTTATTTAGAGTAGAAACAACCTGCTTCCGGAGAGGCTAAGCCCAAAAAGCCAGAGATGTTTTTTAGACTTCCTTCCTCTCCCAAGACTTCCTTGGGCTTCTTCAACCCTTCCCTCAGCCAGCTGTTTAGTAGCAGCCTCTATAGGCCATAGCTCGGCTGTCTTTACTTGTGGTGCCTTACTCCAGCACCCAGTCTTGTAGGCTTAACACTGGCCTGAGTGGTTGTGCTGTTGCTGCTGCTATTGCTGCATGGAGATGTAAAAGGTCTATGGGGCCAGTGCCCCTTGGGTACCAGTGCCCCTTCCATCACTGTTGGCAGTAGTAAACCCAAGGTTGAGAGCTTGCTGATGAGGAAAGGGTTCAGGATGGAGCAGTCATTGTGAGAGGATTGGAGATGGAAGAAGAGGGAAATTAATCCCCAGTGGCTGCTTTACAGTGAGCAGCTATATACTTGGATGAAACATCTATGCCTTCTTTATTTAATAGAGAGAATATTGAGAATCAAAAAAAATTTGAACTCAGTTCAACATGTATTTATTAAGCCCCTGTTATATATGAGGCACTGCTCCAGTGCTGAAGATGCAAAAAACAATCATCAATCCAGTCAGTCAGCCAATCAACATTTATTAAGTGCCTATTATGTGCCAGGCACTATGTGCTAAGCTATGGGGATACAAAGAAAGGCAAAACATAGTTCCTGCCCTCAAGGAATTCACAATCTAATGGGAGAAGACACAGAAAAATAAACTGAAAAGATTGGGAAGGGTGAGGAAATTATAAATTCCTAATGGGAGCTGGGTAGGAATTGATGAGATGGCTGCACTAGACTTTCCTTAAATAAAGAATTGGGAGGTACTCCCCTCTTCTCTCTCCAGTCTGAAGGAAGGAAGGGTCAGAGTTGATGCAAACTTGCAGGAAGATGAATTAAGGGAGATAGACATTAATGAAGTCCAGGAGATCAGCCAGATGGGAAATCTTTTCTCCTGAGAAAATTCTAGTCTATTAGAGTGTATTTTGCAGGTACACAGATAGGTATAATAGAAGGCAGGAAGTGATAGAAGCAAAAGAGATACCCAGACAACATACTTTAGCAACATTTGAATAAAGATACAAAACTCTCAGCTGAGGGAATTAGAGAAACCTACACTGAGGAGTTAAATTTTGAAGGGAGAGAAGTATTATGAATGACAGAAATGAGGAGGGGAACCCCTTACAGGTGTGTGCAGCGTACAGCTTGGAAGAGGGTCTGTCAAGTTGGGAGAGTATATAGTAGTCCATTTTGGCTGATATATTGAGTTCCCGAACTAATATGAATTAGCCTGGATAGTAGGTTGGAGCAAGGCTGAGGAATTCTAATTTTGTGTTAGGTAATAAGGAGCTACTGAAAGTTTTTGAGCAGGGAACTAATACTGCATATTTTGGGCAGCTGCATGAAGAATGAATTAGAGGGGGGAGTCTCAAGACAGGAAGATAATCTGTAAATTTACAATAGCCCAGGTGCCTGATGATGTGGGCTTGAACCAAGGCAGTGGCAGTGGGAATAGAGAGAAAGGAATGGATGTAAGAAATGTAGTAGAATTGACAAAACTTGATACTTGACTAGATAGGGTGTTTGTAAGAGAGAAAAGTCAGAGATGACTCGGGTTTCAGACCTGGGAAATGGTGGTGTGATGGCAGAAATAGGGAGGTTTAGAGGTGTCATGGGTTGGGGAAGATTCATGGAGTTGAATTTTAAGATGTTAGCATAGCCAAGTAAAGGTAGTTGGAGATGCAGCAGAGCTGGAGTTCAGGAGAGGGATTCAGGTTTGATGTGAGTTATCTTTGTAGAGATAAATGAATGCTTGAGGATGAATGACATCACCCAGGGGAGAGAGTGCAGAGAGAAGAAAAGAGGACCTAAGACAAGAGGTTTTTGGGAAATTAAAATTTAGGTGGTGGGAGATAGATGATGACCCCGCAAAAGAGACTGGGAAAGAGCCGTCAGAGACTAGAAGAGGGCAAGATCATGAAAGTCAAAGGAGAAAAGAATAATCAGGAAGAGGAGATAGTCGACATTATTATCAAAAGCTTCCAAAGAGCAAGGATGATTGAAAAGGTCACCAGTTTTTCTGGTAGGAAATTTACTAATTACCATTGGTTACCTTTTGAAAGAGTAGTTTTAATAGAGTGGTGAGGACAGAAGCTAGATTTTGAGGGTTCAGAGAGTGAGTAGGTTGGTGAGAAGGCAGCAAGCATAGACCACCCTCCTAGGAATTTAGCAGTGAAAAGAAAAAGAGATAAAGGATAGGTAGGCCAAGTTAAAATTTTTTTAAGGATTGAAGAGACCCAGGAATGTTTGTAGGTCACAAGGAAAGAATTGATTTAGAAGAGAGAATGAACGATCAGTAGAATATGCTCTGGGAGAAAATAAGAGATGGAATCAAGGGGAAAATAAAAAAAGATTTGCCTTGGTAAGAAGTGCTTTCTCATCCTGTGAAAGTTGAACTAAACAGGATAAATGAAAATATAGAGGGATTTTTGAGATGTGGAAAAGAAGAGTTAAAGGAGCTCACAAACTATATATTTTCTCAGTAAAGTAAGAGGCAATGTTATACAATATGTACACAGATGAGTATTATAAGGTAGTTGAATAGGGAGGGAAGCATAAATAGCTCTGGGAGGGATCAAACTATTTCCCTTCTTGAAAAAACCTGGTGTGAGGGAATTCTGAACTTTGACAAAACACTCCTCACCTCCTTATGTAAGAAGTTTCCCAACTGTTCAAGGAATCTAGGGTGAATCACCATCAGGCTCACTTCAATTCACAGCAGCAGGGCAGGTGGGGCAAGTTAAGTGTTGTGCCAGTACAAATCATTGACCGTAAATCTTCTGTTTACACTGCTGATTTCCTTGTTCCTTTGCTTGGGCTCATCTTCATTAGCCTGCTCTCCTCCACCTGCTTATCCCAGTGATACTAAACCCACAGCTGTCAAAGAACAAACTTCTCTCCCCAACCTCATCTGTCCCGCTCCCCCAACCTTAACTACTCAGTGTTCCATTCACATCTTCCTGATCCATAATTAATAATTTTGCTTTCATCTAAACTTCTTATTTTTTAAAATTCCTTTTGTGTTTTGGCTCCCTCTACGCTACATTCTTTTCCATTACTGGTTGCACTTTAACTTTATTACTTGGACTCGCTGGTAGAGGTGGAGTTGTAATACTCCGTGTTTCTTATTGACATTTTCAGATTTTTCTCTTATTTCCAGAATCTCACTCAGCAACTTCTCCTCCTTTGAGATGGACTCACTCAAAATTTATCACCTAATACTTGATGTCTCCTCGACTTCTCTAACTTCTTGGTTCCTCGGTGTATTCAATTTCCATGACCTACTCCATGTCAGCCTCACAGATATGATTGTATCCTTCTTATTACCATCATTCACAAATATTCCACTTCTACATTCAAGAACTTTGAATTTCCTCTATTTGATCATAATCTTTTAACTTTCCATCTGTATGCCTCATTCCTCCTAAACCTATTCTCTGTCTTCACTGTGACTTCAAATCCCCAAATTTCTTGATACTTTATCAGGCTTTCATCCTGCTCTGACTATACTCTCCCCTTTGCGAATCGTGATCTGTTGGTGAAACAGTTCAACTCTCTACTATCCTTTACTCTTGAATCCTGTGCTCTCTTGTCCTATCACCAATCCTTCTTTGCCAAACTTCAACCTTGGATTTTTAGTAAGTCCACCTATAATTCTACTTATGTACTATTAAATGGAACTGAAGGCATCATGAAGCATTGTTGATTGAGTCTATTATAAAATTAAGCTAGCTAGTCTGAACTGGGTGATCCCTATAGCAAGGTAATCACACTATTCTCTAATTGATTTTCTATCTCATTTATAACAGGAGCTGTTCTAGATCTATTCTTTTCTCCTCAAGCCTCCTATGCCATTTCCTTCCTTTAGCCTCTCTGCTGAGGTCCACACCTTATACATCACCCCCCACCAAAAAAAAATTGAGGCCATTCACCAAGAGCTCCTTCTCACCTTCTCATCTCACATTCCTTAGACATTAACCCACAGTATCTCCTCCTTCACTCCAGTCTCAGAATCATGTGGCTCTTCTGCTTGCCAGGGCCAACCGTACTCTTGATCCTGTCCCCTTCTATCTTCTCTAGTAGATTGCCTGCAGTAGATTCCCCACTTTATCTAATCTTTGATCTTTCCCTATCTACTTTATCTTCTGCTGCCTAAAACACACCCAAATCTCCTTCGTCCTTAAAAAACTTTTCCCAGATCTTACCATGCCCACAACTATTGTCCTATATCTCTTTTCACATTAACTAAATTGTTTGAAAAAGGTATAGGCGGGAGGCAGAACCAAGATGATAGAGTAACAAGGACTACAGCAGAGCTTCCACTTTAAAACTCCTTCAGATAGCTCTAGAAAATGCAGCAGACTAAATCCTGTTTGAGAAATCCAAGAACAAATGGTGAGCCCAGGCTGGCATAGGGAGAAATGCAGAGGTCTGTGGACACTGGAGAAGGAATCTATCCAAATGTGTGCCTCACAGAGCATTCTAGCATTCAGGAACTGAAAGAGGATGAAGCTGTGCACCAGGTAAGATGAGGTGCCAAATCCATACCAAATTGGCCTCTTTGGGAGGCAGAGTCAAGATGACAGAGTAAGCGTTAGCATTTTGCCTTAGATCCTTCACTGCAGCAAATTTCCCTGCAGCAAATAATAAAGAATGCCAGACTGAATGCTGAGCTTCCAGCTGCCAGAAAGTGGGGACTGTAGTCACAGTTCCAGGTCAGAAAACAGTGCTTGTTGTCACTCACAGACCAGAGTATAGGCCAAGAGAGCAGTGACCACACCTCTTTTTAGATCAAAGCACCTCAGAAGAACTGAAAACTTACAGACCCCACTGAACTAGCTCTGAAAACAAGAGAACAAAAAATCTTAAGCTTTGGATAGTTCCTCCTCCACCCGGAGAACAGAGCCCAACTTCAACATAAAGTTAAAAGTCAAGAAATAGGCCAGAAAAATGACCAAGCAACAACAACAACAACAAAAGAACCTCATCATAGAAAGTTACTACGGAGACATGGAAGATCCAAACACAAATTCAATAGAGAATGACAATGGAAAGACCTGACCTTCCGGGGGTGGTTTGGTTTGGTTTGGGTTGATTAAAGTACAGATCCCATTGAATCAACAAACCTCAAGGGCAGCTGTATTGGGGGCAGCCTCTGCTTCAGAAACTTTCACCCAGGGACAGTATTGGGGTGGGGAAGAGAGAGGACTGATGAGGGGAAAATTGCAGGGCCCTCCAGTGACAGGGCCCAGATGTGCTAACCAGATGTGGTCTCAGGCTGTAGTTGTGTGAGGAAGAGCCAGAGCATGCTGGTGAGTGTGGTCACAAGGGGAGGGGCACCAGTCCCTTCTCCCCCACACTGGAGAGTTGCTGGCTGTGGTCACTCTCAGGAGAGTGGAGTCCCTGGTTTGGGTTTCAGGGCAGAGGGGAGAGCTGAAGCTTGTAGCCATAGGAGGGATTTCAGGGAATAAGACCATTTGTGGTGACAGCATTGCTGGAGGCCCTGGTTATGACTCAGGGTGGAGAGGAGTACCAGAGGTCAGGCCCCCAGGTAGAGCTCAGAAGACGATAGCACAAAAATCCTGAAGCTTGAGACATTAACTTCCACACCTCATGACTAGAGACCCACTCTAATATAAAGTTAACAGCCAAGAAATTAGCTGCTTTTAAAAATGAACAAGCAAAAGAGAAAGAACCTGACCATAGATAGTTACTGTGGTGATAGAGAATATCTAGGTTTAAACTTAGAAAGACAGTGAAGTCAAAACAGCTACTTCAACTTCAGAGAAAAATGTAAATTGGTCATAAGCCTAAAAAGAGCTCTTGGAAAAGCTTAAAAAGGACTTTAAAAATCAAATAAGAGAAGTTGAAGAAAAATTAGAAAAAAATGTAATCAAGAAAATTATGAAAAAAAAGCCAACCAATTGGAAAAAGAGATCCAAAAATTTACATAAGAAAGTAACTCCTTAAAAATTAGAATTGGGCAAGGGGAAGTCAATGACTTAATAATACACCAAGAAATAATAAAATCAAAAGAATGAAAAAAAAAAGGAGAACGTAAAACATCTCATTTAAAAAAAAAAACTGACCTGGAAATCAGATCAAGAAGAGATAATATAAGAATTGGTAGACTAACTAAAAGTTATGATCAAAAAAAAGAGGCTAGATGTTATACTTTTATGAAATTATTAAGGAAAATTGCCCTGAAGTTTTAGAACTAGAGGGTAAAATAGAAATAGAAAAGCCTCACCAGATTCCAAGATGAAAACTCATAGGAACATTATAGCTAAGTTTTGAAGCTCCTGGGTCAAGAAAATACAAGCAATTGGGGAGGAAAGTGAATAATGTGGAGCTGCAGTCAGGATAACAAAAGATTTAGCAGCTTCTACATTAAAAGACTGAAGATCAAATTTATAGGAATATGAATCATTCCCCAATTGATAAATGATTAAAGGCAGTTTTCAGATGAAAAAATTAAAGCTATTTATTAGTTGTATGAAGAAATGCTTTAAATCACTATTGATTAAAGAAATGCAAATTAAAACAATCCGAGGTACCACCTCACACTTATCAGATTGGCTAATATGATAGAAAAGGGAAATGACAAATGTTGGAGGGGATGGAGAAAAATTGGGACATTAATGCACTGTTGGAGTTGTGAACTGATCCAACCATTCTGGAGAGCATTTGGGAACTATGTCCAAAGGGCATATCCTTTGATCTAACAATACCATTACTAGGTTTATATACCAAAGAGATCATAAAAAAGGGAAAAGGACCTATATGTATAAAAATTTATAGCAGTTCTTTTTGAGGTGGCAAAGAATTGGAAATTGAGAGGATGTTCATCAATTGGGGAATAGCTGAACAAGTTGTGGTATATGAATGTAATGGAATACTATTGTGCTATAAGAAATGATGAGCTAGTGAATTTCAGAAAAACCTGGAAAGACTTACATGACCTGATGCTGAGTGAAGTGAGCAGAACCAGAAGAACATTGTACACACTAACAATAACATTGTGTAATGATCAACTGTTATTGATTTAGTTCTTCTTAGCGATACAGTGATCCAAGCACATCCAAGATGTGCTATCCACATCTAACAGAAGAAGTGATGGAGTCTGAATGCAGATCAAAGCATAGTATTTTCACTTTTTTGTGTTTTTTTTCTTTTTGTTCTGTTTCTTCTTTCACAACATGACTAATATGGAAATTTTTTTTAAAAAATGAAAATTCTCAGGAACATTATAGCTGAAATCCAGAACTACTAGGCAAAGGAGAAAATATTGCAAGCAGCCAGAAAGAAATAATTCAAATACTGTGGAGCTGCAGTCAGGATCACAAGGTTTAGAAGCTATAACTTTAAAGGAGCATAGGGTTTAGAATATGATATTCCAGAAGGCAAAGGACCTAGGATTATAACAAAAAATAGGATATTCAACAAAACTGAGTGTAATCCTACAGTGGGGGAAATGTTTATTTAATGATATAGAGGACTTTAAAGCATTCCTAATGAAAAACCCAGAGATAAATATAAAATTTGGCATTCAAACACAAGACTCAAGAGAAGCATAAAAAAGTAAATACAAGTGAGAAATAAGATATTAAACAAGCTTAAACTGTTTAAATCCTGATACGGGAAGATGATGAAGGTAACACCTCAGAATTTTATCATCACTAGGGCTGTTAGAGGGAGTACACTTAGAGGGCATAAGTATGAATTTATTATGTTGGAATGATCTCAAAAGAAGAATGGAAAGGTGAGAACTACACTGGAAGAGTAGGAAAAGGAGAGGAAAATGGGGGAAATTATCTCATAAATGGAGCACACAAGGAGGAGTTTATACAATGGAGGGGAAGACAAGGATGAGAGTGGGCAACACTTGACATCTCATCTCAACTGGTTCAAGAAATTCATCTTACCAAACAGGGAGGTAGTCTGGAAAAGAATTAAGAGAGAGGGTGGGGGTGGCATGAGGGGGAAGGGTACATTAGGGAAGGCAGTGGTCAAAAGCAAAATATTGTTGATGAGAAGTAAAAAAGAGAAGGATAAGTATAAGAGAATTGGGTGGAGTGAAATACTCATTTAGCAGTCATAACTGTGAATAGGATAAATTCACCCATAAAATAAAAGAATATAGAGTGTATTAGAAACCAGAATCAAACAATATGTTATTTACAAGACACATACACGAAAGAGAAAGATACACACTGAGTTAAAATAATAGAGCAGAATCTATTATGTTTTAGCTGAAGTAAAAAAGGCAAGCATAGCAATCATGATCTCAGACAAAGCAAAAGCAAAAATAGACCTAGTGAAAAGAGATGCTCAGGGAAACTATATTTTGCTTAAAAGTACTGATGATGAAGTAATAACAGTATTAAACAATATACACCAAACGGCATAGCACCTAAATTCTTTAAGGAAAAGTTCAATGAGTTACAGGAAGAAAAAGACAGTAAAACTATATGAAGGGGAACCTCAATTTACTCCTCTCAGACCTAGATAAATCTAATAAGATAAACTAGAAAGAAATTAAGGAGATAAATAGAATTTTAGAAAAGTTAGATATGCTAGACCTCTGGAGAATATAGAATGGGAACAGAAAGAAGTATACCAATTTCTTGACAGTGCATGGAATGTTCACAAAAATTGACCAAGTATTAGGGCATAAAACCCTCATAAATCAATGTGGAAAGGCAGAAATATTAAATACATCTTTTTTTTTTAACCATAATGCAATAAAAATTACATCCAATTGGCATCTTTGTCACCTGCTACCCAATGCCATGTCAGAGATCCAAGGGAAAGGACCATTAACACAGGATAGGGAGCAGTTGATGGCCATAGGCAGTATACTAAGAGGAGCAAGTTCTGAAGCAAGCAGCAGAGGTGTAGTTGATATCCCAGGAAGAGACCAGGGTCTCAGTTCTATCTTCTAGCCCAGTCTGAAGACTACAGAAGAATTCAGTCCAGGCAAATCTATAGTTTTGTCACTGGACCAGAAGAGCTTCCCATCTGGCTGACAGGGGATGAATCCAGTAGCAATTTTCTATTGCTTATTCAAAAACCTGGGCCAGGAACTTGTAGAGCTCAGACCAGGAGGGGTAGCAATCAGATTTTTTTCCTGGATAAGATGACTTTGGGAGCACCATTAGCTTGCAGGTTTCCAGTCAGAGCTGTCCCTGAGATCCTGGAATAAAACAACACTCAATATTCCAAGAAAGAAGCAGCAGGACTAGCCCAGACTTTTCCTCCAGAAGTTCACAGAACCTAGTCCTAACATCAGTTCTAAAATTAGGAAGTAGACTGGAAGAATGAGCAAACAAATTCCACCATAAGAAGTTATGTAACAAGGATACTCAAGACACAAACCCAGAAGATATGACTCTAAAACCTCTACAAGAAAAGCCTCAGAGAAAAAAACACTGCGGCTACAAATTCAACTAGAATTCCAAGAAGAGATAAAGCAAGAGTTTTTTTAAGGGGAGAGGGGTCATAAATGGAAGTGCTAAAAGCAAAAATTGGGAAGAAAGAATTAGAAAGAGAATTAACAGCTTGGTACAGGAAGTATAAAGCTTGCCCAAGAAACAAACTCCCTGATAATTAGAATGGAACATACAGCAGCCAATGAGTCCATGAGGCAACAAGAAATATAAAACAAAGTCAAAAGACTGAAAAAAAAAAAGAGAGTGTAAGGTACTTCATAGCAAAAACATCTGACATAGAAAACATATCGAGGAGCAAACAGAAATCATTGGGCTACCTGAAAGCCATCACCAAAACAATTATGTAGGCAACATGTTTTAAGAAATCATGGGAGGCAGCTAGGTGGTGCAGTGGATAGAGCACCAGCCCTGGATTCAGGAGGACGTGAGTTCAAATCTGGCCTCAGACACATAACACTTAGTAGCTGTGTGACTCTGGGCAAGCCACTTAACCCCATTGCCTAGCCAAAAAAAAAAAAAACCAAAAACAAACAAACAAACAAGAAATCAAGGAAGAAAATTGCCTAGATCTCTTAGAACCAGAGAGAAAAGTAGGAATTAAAAGAATCCACCAGTCACCTGAAAGAAAACTCAAATGAAAACTCCCAGGAATATTATAGCCAGAATTCAGAGTTTCTGGGAGAAAGAAAAAAAAAAGATTTCAAATTGCAGCTAGATGGTGCAATGGATAGAGTTCCCACCTTAGAGTCAGGAGGACCTGAGTTCAAATCCAGCTTCAGACACTTGACAATTGCTAGCTGTGTGACCCTGGGCAAGTCACTTAACCCCGATTGCCTAAGGGGGAAAAAAATTTCAAATACCAATGAAAAAGATCACAAAATATTTAGCAGTCACCACTTTGAAAGACTGGAGAGCTTGGAATACAATATTCCGAAAGAGAAAGGACATATGCTTAGAGGCAAGAGTAACTTACCCCTCAAAACTGAGCATAATGTTACAGGGGAAAAATGGATGTTTAATGAAATAAAGGACTTACAAGCATTCTTGATGAAAAAATCAGAATGGCATAGAAACTTCAAACTTCTAACCCAGTGGAAAAGAAAAGCCAAAAAAGGTAAACAAAAATGTACAATTGTGGGGAACAAAACTAGGATAAACAGCTTATACTCTAATATGGGGAGATGATACATATGTCCCCTCTGAATTTCATCATCATCAGAGGTCATAAAGGGAGCTTAGTTAGACAGAAAAGGGAGAGGAAGAAAGAGGGAGTTGGAGGGAAAATAACTTATAGCTCTATGAGGTGGCAAAGAATGGGAATCTGAGGGAGTGTCGATATGTAAATGTGATGGAGTACTATTTTAGTGTAAGACATTGTGAAGGAGGTGGCTTCAGAGAAACCTGGGAAGATTTGTTTGAACTGTTGCACAACGAAATGGACAGAATCAAGAGAACAACTTATACAATGATAAAAATATGGCACAAAGTACACAACTCTAAAAGAATTAGGAATTCTGATCAGTATAATGACCAACCATGATTTCAGAGGACTATTGATAAAGCATGTTACCCAATTTCTGATAGAGAGGTGAAAGACTCAGAGTACAGAATAAGACTTATACACATGCACACACATAACTATATTGATAGCTATTTTCTTTTGAACATGGCCAATGCAGAAATTTTATTGATTACACATGTTTATAACTGGTTTTATTTTTCATTCTCAATTGGAAAGTGGTTGAGGAAGAGTTGCTCAGGGGAGGGCGGGAGTGGAGGCTTTTTGCTGACTGAAAAAACATTTTAATTTTAAAAGACATATATAATTGGTGGCTCCACATTTTCTCTTCTCTCACTTGCTTCTAAGCCCTCCGCAATATGATTTCTGATCTTCTTATTCAACCAATACCATTCTATCGAAAATTACTCGTGATGTTTTAGTTGCTAAATCTTAATAGCCTCTTCCCAATCCTCATCTTTCTGGACCTTTCTGCAGCCTTTGATGTGGAGCACCTTCTCCTCCTGGATACTTTCTCTCTAGGTGTTCATGATTGCCCTCCTTTGGTCCTCATCCTCCCGATCTGACCGCTTCTCAAGTCTCCTTTGTGGGATATTCATTCATATCATGCTCACTCACTGTGGGAGTCCCCCAAGCCTCTGTCTTTGATTCTCTTTTCTCTTACCTCTCTGTACTCTCACTTGATCTTATAATTTCCCATATGTTTAATTACTATCTCTGTGCAGATGATTTCCAGATCTATATATCCAGCCTTTGTCTCTCTTCTGGGCCATAGTTCCATATCACTAAATGTCTACCTGGCATTTTGAATGGGATATCCCATTGTGATCTTAAACTCACTATGTCCAAAACAGAACTCGGCATACTCCCCTTCACCCCCAACTTTCCTCTTTTCTGACTTCTATTACAATCAAAGACATTACCACCACCTAAGTTCAAAAACCTGAGTGCCATTCTCAACTCCTCTCTTTTGTTCACCCTACATATGCAATTAGTTGCCAAATTGTGTGATGTTTTTCTCCATGATATCTCTTGCATATGACCCCATGTATCAGTGTATAAAGCCACAGTCATCTCTTTCCTGGGTTATTGCAATAGGCTTACAATTGGTCTTCCTTACTCCAATCTCTCCTTCCAAACCATCCTATTCATCTACCAAAATTATCTTCCTAAAAATGTAGATCTGACCAAGGCTTCCTGTTACTTTCAGGATCAAATATAAAGAAAATTCTTTGGCATTTAAAACTCTTCAAAATCTGGCCTCTCCTACCTTTCCAATCTTTTCCCATTCTACTCTCCTCTATGTATTCTTTTTTTTTTTTTTTGCTTTTTGGTGAGACAATTGGGGTTAAGTGACTTACCCAGGGTCACACAGCTAGTAAGTGCCATGTGTCTGAGGCCAGATTTGAACTCAGGTCCTCCTGACTCCAAGGCCGGAGCTTTATCCACTGTGCCACCTAGCTGCCCCTCCTCTAGGTATTCTGTCCTTGAACGTAACTTTTCATCTTCAGACCCCATGCCTGGCTGTTACTCATGTTCCCCCTGTCTCAACCTCTGACTTTTCAAATCTCTGGCTTCTGTTAAGACAGTTCCAGTGCTATCTCCTCAAGGAGGCCTTTCCTGGTTTCCCTAACTTCTAGTGCCATCCCCTCTGAGGTTACTTTCCATCTATTCTTTATCTCGTATGTTCTGATTTATATATGCTATTTCCTCCATTAGAAGATAAGCTGTTTTTGCTTTTTGTATCCCCCAGTATTTAGTGTTCTGTTCTTTTATAAGTGAGTAAAAAGATTACTTAATAAATGAGAAATTGGAATTTCATCACAGGCTTTTTTATTGTATACTGAAAAGTCTCTGGTGTAAATAAATGATTGTTAATAAGGCATTATACATATGGAAATTTGTGCCTAACAATATCTAAGCACATTTGCACTACTGTATTGTGATTACTTTATCATTAGTCAATATTCTCAATTGTTTTTAAGCATTGGAGAAAAAAATTCGTGGAATCACAGTATTTCACAATTTGAAAGGGATTTTAGAGATCAGCTAGTCCAATTCCTACTGGTAGCATGAATCCCATATACAATATTCTTGTATTCATTATTTGCTTGTACATCTCTAGTGTTTGAGCTTGTGATTTCCCAAGGCTGGCTAATTCATCTTTGGATGGCCCTGTCTATTAGGATGTCATTCCTTATACTGTCAAAAATCTGCTTCCCTTATCCTTCTTCCCCCCATTACTCACCCCTGGTCTTCTGAGTCTAGTTAGAGTATTGCCATATGGAGCTAATCCAATCCTTCTGCATGACAGGCCTTCAAATATGTATAGCTGGTAGTAGTGTAGTCTACCTGTCCCACAAGTTAATATGCCCATTGCCTTCATTTGAGGCTTTTTCTAAAACTTCCTCGCCTGAAGTTCCCTTCACAAGGAAGTGAAGATTAAAAAAGCTATATGAAGTAACTATCACCTTGGTGGACTGTATATGACTGTAATTTGATTTAAATCAAGTCCAAATTCTCTCTCTCCCAGCTATCCCCTCCTGTTCCTGCCCCCCATCCAAAAAACCAATAAAAATGAAATGTTATTGCTGAGTGAAATGAGCAGAACCAAGAGAACGTTGTACACAATAACAGCCACGTTGTGTGATGACTAATACTGATAAACTTAACCCTTCCCGGCAATACAAGGATCTAAGACATCTCCAGAGGCCTTGTGATGGAAAATGCTATCCACATCTGAAGAAAGAACTATGGAAGCTGAATTGCTATTTTTTTTTCTCTTCTGTTGAGTTTTGTTTCCTCTTTCTGAGGGTTCCTCCTATTGGTTTTAATTTTTACTTACAACATCACTAATGTGAAAATGTTTAATATGAATGTAAATGTATAGCTTATATCAGATTGTGCACTGTCTTGGGGAAGGTAGTGGGGAGGAAGGGGGAGACAAATTTTAAACTCAAAAGCATATGGAAGTGATTATTGTAAATCAAAATAAATTAATATAAAAATTTTTTAAATGAAATGTTATAAACACGTATAGTCAAGCAAAATAAATTCCTGTACTGACAATGCCCCCCCCCCCCACCTTTTGGGGAAAAAAAAGCCTCAATCTGTATTGTGAGTCCCTACCTTTTCATGAGTTATCTGGAATTGTGGTTGGTCTTGATCAGAATTTCCAAGTCTTTCAAAGTTGTTGTCCTTATAATACTGTTGTTGCTGTAGAAATTATTCTTCTGATTCAGCTCACTTCACTTTATATCAGTTCATACAAGTCTTCCTTGGTTTCTCTGAAACCATCCTCATCTTCATTTCTTACAACATAGTAGGATTATATCATTTTTATATACCTTAACTTGTTCAGCCACTCCCCAATTAATGGGAAATGTTTCCATTTTTTTTTGCCACCACAAAAATATTAATGTATGTATGTGTATCCTTTTCTTCTTTAACCTCTTTAGGCTATAGATCTAGTAACAATAATGCTGAGTTAAAGGGTATGCAGAATTTAATTGCTTTTGGGGCACATTTCCAAATTGCTTTCCAGAATGGCTGGACCAGTTCCACCAATAGTACATTAATAAATGAATCTATTTCTAGCTCCTCCTGCATTTGTCATTTTCTTTGTCAACTCTGCCAATCTGATGAGTTAGGTAATCACTTCCATATGCTTTTGAGTTTAAAATTAATTTGCATTTCTCTAATCATTAGTAATTTAGAGTATTTTTAAAAATATATGGTTATTGATAGATTGTATTTCTTCCTCTGAATACTGCCTATTCATATCCTTCAGCCATTTATTAGTTAGGGAATAGCTCTTATCCTTATAGATTTGAATCCATTCCCTACACATCTTAGAAATAATACCTTAATCAAAGAAACCTGGTGCAAAATTCTTTCCCCTTCCCCCATTTCCTGCTTCTCTTCTAATTTTAGCTGAATTATTTTACTTGTACACAAACTTTATGTAATCAAAATTGCCTATTTTATCTACTATCAACCTCCTTTTTGTTTGGTCGTGAACTCATCCCATCCATGGATCTGACAGGTAATTTTCTCCCATGCTCCTCCAATTTATGTCATTCCTTTTTTATGTCTAAGAGACATTCCCATATGGAGTTTGTCTTTGTATATGTGAGATGCTGGTTAATATCAAGTTTCTGCCAGACAGCTTTCCAAATATCCCAAGGTTTTATTGAAAGAGGGTTCTTGACTCAACTGGGGTCTTTGTTTATCACATTCTAGGCACTGTGCTTATTTGCTTCTGTATATTGTGCAACTAATCTCTTCCACTGATGAACTTCTCTCTCTTACCCACTATCAAACTGTTTTGATGATTATGGCTTTGTAGTGAAGATATGGTACTGTTAAGTCTCCCTTTTTTCCCTAATTTTTATTTATTCCCTTGATTGACCTTTTGTTCTTCCAGATGAATAAACTGTTCTTGTTCTATGAACTTTGGTAGTTTGATTGGCATAGCACTGAATAAGTAAATTTAGGTAGTATTATCATATTGGCTTAGCCTATCTATGAGCAATTAATTTCTGTCCAATTATTTAGGGTGTATTGTAATTTATATAGTTTGTGTGTCTGATTGAGCAGACTCCCAAGCATTTTATACCATCTATGGTTACTTTAAATGGAGTTTCTATCACTTCCTGCTAGATTTTTTCGGTAACTGAAACTGATTATTTGTGTGGGGTTTTTTTTTTATATCCTGCAACCTTAATTGTTTCAATTAGTTTTTTTAGTTGACTCCCTAGGATTCTTTAAGTAAATCGTATTATTTAGGTTATTGCTTCATTTGCTTATATTTATTCTCTCAATTTCTTATTACTACAGCTAGCATTTCGAGCATTATATTGAATAATGATGGTGATAATGCACATTCTCACTTTACCTTTTGTCTTACTTGAAAGGCCTCCACTTTATCCCTATTACAGATAATGCTAGCTTTTTGTTTTAAATAGATAATACTTATCACCTTGAGAAAAGATGTCTATTCTTATGCTTTCTAATGTGTTTTTTTAACAGGACTGGGTGTTACATCTTGTCAAAAGTTTTTTTCTGCATCTATTAATATAATCATGTTTTTTGTGGTTTTTATTAATATGGTCAATTATGCTTAGTTTTTCTAATAATGAATCAACTCTGTGTTCCTGGCATAAATTCAGCCTGGTCATAGTTTAATCTTTATGATGTTATTATAATCTTGCCATATTTTATTTTAAATCTTTGCATCAATATTCATTGGGGAGATTGGTTAATTTTCTTTCTTTGTTAGTTTAGGTATGAAGACCATATTTGTGTAACAGAAGGAATTTTGTAGGACCTTTTCATTTCCTATTTTTTCAAACAGTTTAGGACAGGAATTGTTCTTTAAACTTTTAATAGAATTTGCCTATGGTTCTTTTTCCCTCTGGGAGTTTATTTATAGCTTTCTCTAGGGTAGAGTTAAGTCCTCTTATTT
The DNA here is from genome assembly GCF_900497805.2 of Vombatus ursinus. Taxonomy (NCBI): domain Eukaryota; kingdom Metazoa; phylum Chordata; class Mammalia; order Diprotodontia; family Vombatidae; genus Vombatus; species Vombatus ursinus. The sequence goes on from NW_020940360.1 coordinate 25,418,439, forward strand.
CCTGTTCTGTTAATGTGAGACTGTAATTTAATAATTATTAATAAAGCTTAAATACTTTAGCTACATAATGAGAAAATGGGACTCACTGGCAAAGACCTCAGTGTTGGGAAAGATTGAAAGGAAAAGGAAAAGGAAACAGCAGAGGACAAGATGGATCGATAGTGCCATGAAAACAACAAACACAAACTTGGACAGACTTCAAGAGAGAGTGGAGTCTATTGTGCTATGGTCCATGGTGTCATGAAGAGTCAGATATAACTAAACAACAACAATAACAATAATAAATCTAAAAGGAAGGAGCACAGGTAGATCTACAAAGAATATAAAATCCAACACTCAGCAGCTGAAGAACTTGCTTTTATTGTTGCAAATTTATACTAGGAAGTCAACATTTAATTTTATAATCCATTGACCAGAAACTGTTTATAAAATGTTAAAATCCTTAAGTTGTACATTAATGTCCTATATACCACCCTCCTTCAAGTCTGAAGAAAATTATTATTGAGTTCCATAGTCAGTAGTCTCACTGACAACACTTTCTCTGAAGTCTTACACTTAGCTTAGAATTAATAAAGGCCAGTATCAAACTGACTTGAAACCTGATTGTGTTCCTGGCTCAGGAAAACCTATTGTAAGTCATTTAAATTCTTAGTGAAAAATAAAAAACAAAACCTAAAAGTAGATGCCTTTTTAGATAAAATGAAATAACTTCCCACATAAAGATAAAATGAACTTTTATAAATTTTGTCCAGATTACGGTGAGTTTTCTCAACTATTGTTTTACTTCCAAAACACCTGATCACATTATTACTTGCAAATAATTTACATATAGATTTAAAAAAAATTTTTTCCCAGCATTCAAAACGGTTAAGGAAATCACATAACATTAAAAATTGTGAAAGTACACTGTACATATTGCACCTTTCTGCAAAGCTGGGCAACCATTTTCCCATGGCAAGAAACTACTGAATAAAGTGTGTCTTATATGTATAGGTACTTAATTTTTTCCCTGAAAACGACAATGAAACTAGCAAAATTAGGATTTAATGGATTTCATTCTTTAAGAATTGTTTTTAATAATTTAAGAAGAAAATTCTCAGGTATTGAATAGGTGATGCACAACCTTCTTTCAAAGATTAAAAAGATTCTTAAATTATGCACCATGTTTCCTGGTTACTTTAAGCCTTTCCTCCCTTAATCCCAAATTTAATAACTGTAATTTTAATCTAAAAACAAAGATACCCTCTTGAAACAGCTACTCAATTTAAAATATCTATTTGTAGCTACCTGTTTGTACTTTAACTTACAGAAATGTCTGCATTCAAAAGGGTCTTAATTTTTTCTAGAGCCAAAGTGAACGAAAAACTTGAAAGAAAGCTATTTAAACTATTTTGCAAAAATAAAAACAGTTCCCAAAATGCTTGACAGAAACAAGCTATTCATTCTCATTTGTGTTCCACTGAAGACATTATTGAAACCCGTTCATTTCTTTAGCACAGCAAAAACATATCATCTTATTCCAAATAGTCCACTCTGAAGGTCCTCGGAATGTTTTAAGACTGGCTGTAGCTAGAATTCTGACTTCCATTTGGACCCTGTTCTCCTTCACTGTTCAAGCAGAAAGAAAGACATTAAAAAATTAAAAGTAAAACAGCTTGATAAATCCATTTATTAGTTTTTTTTTAAACTACTGTTGCTAAAACCCTACAAGAGAATTTTATGCAGAATTATTTAAAAATTCAGGCAGTCAATTTTTGGTCTCAGGTTTTTATCTACAAGACAAATTATGGTCAGATCAAAAATGAAAATTAATTTTTTGTTTCATCATGTTAGGTATCCATCAAATGTGGAATAGATCTATCCTAGAAAAAGTTTTCTTTAAAGTTCATTTCTGTCTATCAAATCTTTTCCTACAAACTAACACTATAAAAAACAAGACATGAGTTTCTACAGACAAATATACTGGTCTAGAGACATAATCAAATCACATTTAATAATGAGGTAAATTTTTTATAAATTACAAGAAAAAGAACATACTAAAAATTCAACGTTTTTCCCCCAAAAGTCAAAATAAAACACTGCAAATATTAGAAACTGTGGCAGAAGTTATTGCCTTATCTTGCTCATCACCATCTTGATGATTAAAAGGCCCTATTTATTAGTGGAATATCAACTAATTTTTGTAATCAGTGAACCCAGTCGGTAGCTATTTGATGACTTCTTTTTTGGACAGCTGTATGATTTAATCCTTCCTAAAATTTTTAACATTCATATTTGAGATTATCAGTAAGGACTTGCAAAACTGTCATATAATGTAACAAGATATCATTTAATTGGTTTCTGGTTAACTGACACAAAGAATATGTAGTTTCTTTACTTTTTTCTGCTGTTTGACCTTACCTATCTGTACTGGTTCCTTATTTACACAGTCTTTTTTCTTGGGACCTCACCAACTGACCTACAACACCATTTGTAATGTACACCAAGCCTCTTGTAAGGAATGACAATGTTTTATCGAATCTGAATGATTTTATTTGGGGGAAAGCCAGAAATACTTCAAACACACTTAGCCAATTCATCTTCAAGATTCCATTTAACTGATCATTTTTATTTCATCATCACATTAATGATGCATTGTTATTAGGAATCTCTAACTGTGGGATCATCTTCCCAGTCATTTCCTGGAATACCCATAGGTGGAGGTTCTTTACGATTTATGCTTTTGAAGATGACACGTATTTAATTATAGGCTAAGTCAAACCATCACAGTTTTAGGGAGGCAGTCTGTCCTCAGTTTCAGATAAATCACTTGGATTTACTAGATAGCAAGGGATACTCTTCAGGATGAACAATGTTTCTGGCAAAACTAATCTGGTCACATTATGTTTCAAAAGCAGGGGGAAAATATTTGTATTGAACCAAGACTTGTCTTACTATTACATCTGAAGCAGGTTAGGTTCTGAAAAGCTCTTTGTAGCCCTGTGACTTTTAGAATAGTATGCCAGTAAGGGTTATTGTCACTCCAAAAAAGTATCAAGCATGTGTATCCAAGACTATCATTTATCTCAAATTCAGAAATGCATTAAGTGATGTGAAAAAAAGTGGTGCCCTTGTCTTTAAAGTTATTTTTTCCTAGCACAGCAGGATATTTACAATTCAATTAAGTTTTTAAGTGCCTACTAGGCAGCACTGTGCAAGGCAGACCCAAGACTGGTTGCTGACTTCATGTAATATCATTCTCAGCAGAGCATATGCTATACATACATATAATTATAGCATAAAATAATCCATAAGTGCATTAGAATTGTGTAAGCAAATTGTTACGTGAAATACAAGATGGAGATCATAACTGACACAGAAATTTCAGAAAGTTTCCCAAAGAAGGTTATTTTTCAATTGGGCTTGAAAGGCTGGACTGGAATTCAGTCAGGTAAGACAGGTAGGTAGAACTACATTCCAGGCATAGGAAAATGAGCAAAGGCATGATACCAGAAGGCATATGAAGAGAACAATGGGAAGTCTGTTTTGGCTAGGATGTGTAGGGAGAAGATGGTATATATCCAATATATATATATCGTAGACTACTAACAAATTCTTTAAATCTAAAATTTAGGTAGATCATATTAACTGCTGGATGTTAAGTTCAAAATGATATATATTGGGTAGTCATATTTTGAAGGTTATCTACAATATCACTATCCTGTCTACAGTGAAATTTATTTAAAGATAAGAAAAATTATTAATATATTTGCGAAATATAAATCAAGTGATTTTTTAAAAAAGCAATTTTTACTAGTCACTTATATAGGGGAAATTTTTTAAATAAAAAAAAACTCAACTGTTCAGTATAATTTAATTATAATGTTGTCTGTAAGAGATCATATAAAATGAAACCAGCAATTAAATTCCACAACATACCTGTTTGGAGGTGGTTTTGGTTTAGGCATCTTACTAAGGATTGTTGCCATCTCTTTTCTTTCATCAAAATTCTTCCATTGCTCATACAATTTTAAAATAACCCTGATTATTTCCAAAATCTGGAAAAAAAAATTCCAAGACAGATTACTCAGTAGCTACAGCATATATTTCTATTGTGTAAAGACAACATACAACACACAACCTGTGCATTTGTCAGAACACAGTAAAAAATGCAATATGCCTCTTACCGAGATGAAATGTTACAATGAGGGTCAGAAAACCTTAATGCACTTGAAAGGTTTCTTTTAATCATACTGTTGACAGGTTACTCCTTTCCTCCAAGAATATACTACAGCATTTATTTCTTGCTACCTCCATCTATTTAAGTACTAAATCTACAGAAAAGGCACTATACTTTTTTACTGTAGCCCTTCCAGTCTCAAACCACTTACATGGAAAACAGAAATAACCAAGCAGGCTCTGACTTTATTTCTTAATCACTCTCAAAGTTCATCAACCTGAAACTTCATATTAGCTGTCATTCTTGCCTGAATGACTTTAATCTTTAACACAGCATTATAAATTTCTTTGGTTCTGCTGCCTATCCAAATTTCTAACAGAGTAGGTCTAAAAGGGGAACAGGATACAATTTAAGTATAGCAGTTATTTGGGAAGTATCATTCATTTGTGCATAAATATAAAATATTCAAAAATATATATATATCTGTTTATGTGTACACACACAGAGTGAATAGATAATACAAGGCAAATAGTCTCCAACCAGAAATACTGGTACCCCACCAGTTAGCCCTCAACCAAAAAGGGCAATAACTACACTACAGAATCAACAATAATTTTTTGATGTGTGCTAAATTTCTGTTTCTCAACGCTTTTAACTAATAATCTTCTTACTGAAGTAATTTCAAAAAGATAATGGCTCAATACGCTAAGCAAATAAAACATTAATCTTAAAAAGTTCAAGTCAGCAAACAGGGGAGGGAACACTAAAGAATACCTTCTCCATATCAACAGAAAGCTCTGCAAACCACTGTCGAGCATCTTTCTGTTGTACAACACAGGCTACATGTAGGCAAGCTGGAAAAGAGGGGGAAAAAAGATTTTTAAAAAAAAACTGCACACACAAAAACACATAGACTTACAAATACAGATGAGGTTATTTTCACTTATACTTTCTAATAATATCCCTCAAAAATAAATGAACAAATATGAGTCCTATCTCCCCTTCTAAACAGACATATTAATTACTACCTAAGGGAGTAGCAAAGACCTAAGTCTTGCTCTTCACCACTCTGTACTATCCATGGTGTCTCTGTCACAAGAGGAAGACTGAAAAATAAAATGGGATATAAGCAACTTAGCTATCCCAGAGCAATGTAGTACTCAGTGGCTGACTTGCCTAATGGAATGGTTTTAGTCTAGTACTCAGGAAATTAATCTTGCAATCTGCTTTGGATACAGTAATTGGCAAAAAACGTTCCTTTTAATTTCTTCTAAGTTGTAAAAAACAGCAAAAAAACCCAAAAATAAACAAACCAAAAAACCTTTCTACATAAGCATTGTATAACAAACACTAACATATATGAATAGAGTTCAATGTTGTAACAAATAAAATTAAAGTTAGCCTAAGTGGAGATAGGAGGACTCAAAGACAAACTTTACTGACTTCAGAATTTTGTCTAGGGCTGGTTACAGTTATGGCTAAATCTTGATACTCTGATCTCATCCTAGTGCCTTAAGAACAAATCCCTGATCTGGTGGGGCCCAGATGCCTGCTAGAGTAAAAGGGAAGGACAACGAAGTAATATCATCACTAAACATATACGCACCAAGTCGTATGGCATCTAAATTCTTAGAAAAGTTCAGGGAGTTACAGGAAGAAATAGACAGCAAAACTATACTAGTGGCAGACCTTAACCTTCCCCTCTCTGAACTAGATAAATCTAACCACAAAATAAACAGAGTAAAAGGGAAGAGAATAATCATTTGGTACTATACTGTGTGTGTGTGTTTTTTTTAAACAAATCTCATATTTGATCCTCATAACAACCTGGGGAGGTAGGTACTATAATTATCCTTATTTACAGATAAGGAAACTAAGGCAAACAGAGATTAAGTGACTTGCCCAGCATCACATAGCTAGTAAGTGACTTGAGGCTGGATCTGAACTTAGGTCTAGACAGACTCAACACCCAATGCTCTCCCTTCACTGCACCACCAATTACCTCCAGAAGCCATAATCAAAGGAGGCAGAGAACTAGGTATCAAGGTAATTCATTCACTGCTTAATGTACAGATGAACAAAGGAAAGGGAAGACGGGCTAGAAGGGTTGAGAATAGGAAGACATTCCGAGGTCAAATCTGGGGAGTGGTTAACTAAATGAACAATGGGATCTTGAACCAAATTTGGCTTAAGGAGCTTGTTCTGTGAAAGGCATCAACTTTGATCAAAGGTTTAAAACTTAATGGATAAAAAAACCCCAACCAATTGTTGAAGGGAACTAGACACACTAATGTATTATTCCTCAAGCTGTGAAATGGTCCCACCACCCTGGAAACCAATTTGGAATTATGCCTCAAAAAGTTATTAACTTGTGCATACTCTCTGAACCTACTACTAGGCTTATACTTTCCTAAAGAGATCAAAGATTTTTTTAAAAAAGGACTTACACAAAAAAATTTATAGCAGCTCTTTTTGTTATAGCAAGGAACTGAAAAATAAGGAGACACTTATCAACTAGGGAATGACTAAACATGCCATGGTATGTAAATGTAATTGAATTTTACTGCATTCTAAGAAATGATGGGACAGTTGCAAAGAAACATAGATTAGACTTGTATGAAATGATACAGAGTGAAGTGAGCAGAATCAGGAGAAAAGTTTATATAATTACAACATTGTAAAGAAAAACAAAGAACTCTGATCAATGCAATGACTAACCATGACTTAAGAGGAGTGATGACAAAGCATGCTGCCCACTTTCTGAAGACATGATGAACTCAAGATGTGGAATGAGACATACATATTTGGACAAAGCCAATGTGGGAATCTGTTTTGTAACAAGTGTTATGTTTTTCTCCCTGGCCCCACCCTCCCCATTTTTTGAGGAAGGCGAGATTGGAGAGAGGGAGACAGTGATGGGTTATTAAAAGAAAGAGGGTCGGGCGGAGCCAAGATGGCAGAGGGAAAGCAATGCCTGGCTTGAGCTCTCCCTCAAACCCTCAAAATACCTATAAAAAATGGCTCTAAACAAATTCTAAAGCAGCAGAACCCACAAAAAAACAAGAGTAAAACAAATTTCCAGCCCAAGACAACCTGGATGCCTGATCGGGAAGGTATATCGCGCTGGGTGGGGAGAGGAGCACAGTTTGGCGTGGGCCACAGCAAACCTGGAGCAGGCCTCAGAGGACTGAATCACGGGCAGCTGTGGTGGTTTCCATACTTCTCAACCCACAAACACCAAAGACAACTTAGGTCAGTGGGAAAAGTCTGTGACTGCTGTGAGAGAAGAAGCTAGGTCTCAGCCACCCCCAGGGCAGCGGCTGCCTCCTGAGCTTCTGGCCCACAGACTGAGGGGGAATTGAATGGCTGATCAGAGGGGGATTGCAAGGATGTCTTTGCCAGTGCTGAGGCAGGAATCTCTTGCTTTGCCCATGCTTGGATCTGGGTCAAAGTTCTGAGGGGCGGTCCTGGGGCAAGGAGGTGGTGGTGGAGAGGAAACACCTCGCTCCTTATCATAGCACCTTGGAAGAAACGAATATTTTCAGGTCCCTAGAAGTATCTCTGAAAACAGCTGTACAAACCCCCAAAGCTTGGGACAGGACATTCTCCACATTGGAAACAGACTCTTACCTTAACAAAGAGTTTAAAACTCAAGTAATTGGCTGGGTTCATGAGCAAGCAGTGCAAAAGAGTCAGACTATATTATCTTACTTTGGTGACAAAGAAGATCAAAACATACAACCAGAAGAAGACAACAAAGTCAAAGCTCCTACATCCAAAGCCTCCAAGAAAAATAGGAATCAGTCCCAGGCCTTGGAAGAGCTCAAAAGGGATTCTGAGAAGCAAGTAAGAGAAGTAGAGGAAAAACTGGGAAGAGAAATGAGAGTGATGCAAGAAAATCATGAAAAGCAAGTGAACAGCTTGCTAAAGGAGACCCAAAAAAAGACTGAAGAAAATAACACCTTAAAAAATAGCCTAACCCAAATGGCAAAAGAGGTCCAAAAAGCCAATGAAGAACAGAATGCCCTAAAAAGCAAAATTGGACAAATGGAAAAGGAAGTCCAAAAGATTACTGAAGAAAATACTTCCTTAAAAATTAGAATAGAGCAATTGGAAGCTAGTGACTTTATGAGAAATTAAGACACTGTAAAACAAATCCAAAAGAATGAAAAATTAGAAAACAATGTGAACTATCTCATTGGAAAAACAACTGACCTGGAAAATAGATACAGGAGAGAGAATTTAAAAATTACTGGACTATCTGAAAGCCATGATCAAAAAAAGAGCCTAGACATCATCTTTCAAGAAATGATCAAGGAAAACTGCCCTGATATTTTAAAACCAGAGGGCAAAATAGAAATGGAAAGAATCCACTGATCTCCTCCTGAAAGAGATCCCCAAAGGAGAACTCCTAGGAATACTGTAGCCAAATTCCAGAGTTCCCAGGTCAAGGAGAAAATATTACAAGCAGCCAGAAAGAAACAATTCAAGTATTGTGGAAACACAATCAGGATAACCCAAGATTTATCAGCTTCTACATTAAGGGACCACAGGGCATGGAATATAATATTCTGGAGGGCAAAGGAAAGAGGATTACAACCAAGAATCACCTAGCCAGCAAAACTGAGTATAATTCTTCAGGGGAAAAAATGGTCATTCAGTGAAATAGAGGACTTTCAAGCATTCTTGATGAAAAGACCAGAGTTGAATAGAAAATTTGACCTTCCAATACAAGACTCAAGTGGAACATGAAGAGGTAAACAGGAAAGAGAAATCATGAGACTTATTAAGGTTGAACTGTTTACATTCCTGCATGGAAAGATGGTATTTGTAAATCATGAGACCTTTGTTAGTATTAGGGTAGTTGAAGGGAAAAAATTATGTGTATGTATGTATATATATATAGATAGATACATAGATAGAGGGCACAGGATGAGTTGAAGATGAAGGGGTCATATCTGGAGAATAAAATTAAGGGGTGAGAGAGGATTATACTAGAAGGAGAAAGGGAGAGGTAGAACAGGGTAAATTATCTCACAAAAAAAAAAAAACCAGAAAAGAAAAGGCTCTTATAGTGGAGGGGAAACAGGGGAAGGTGAGAGGGAAAGAGTGAATCTTATTCTCATAGGATTTGACTTAAGGAGGGAATAACATACACACTAAATTGGGTATGGAAATCTGCCTTACCCTACAGGAAAATAGGAGGGGAAGGGGACAAGACAGTAGGGGGATGATAGAGGGCAGATTGGAAAAGGGGGTAATCACAAGCAAATACTTCAAAAGAAAGAACAGAATAAATGGGGGGGCAGGATAGGATTAAGGGAAATAGATTTAGTTTTTCACAGCATGTCTACTATGGAAGTATTTTGCATAACTGCACATGTATAGCCTATATTGAGTTGCTTGCCTTTTCGAAGAGGGTAGGTGGGGAGGGAGGAAGGGAGAAAATTTGGAACCCAAAGTTTTAAAAACACGTTTTAAAAAAAAATGTCTTCACATGCAACTGGGAAATAAGAAATACAGGAAATGGGGTACAGAAATCTATACTGCCCTACAGGAAAATAGAAGGGGAAGGAGATAAGAGAAGGAGGGAAGAAAAAGAAGGGAAAGCAGACTAGGGGAAGGGGTATTCAGAATGCTTGGCATCTTGGGGTAGGGGGAGGGGTGAGATGGGGTGAAAATTTGGAGCTTAAAATCTTGAGGAGGTGAATGTTGAAAACTAAAAATAAATAAATTTATTAATAAAAAAAAGAGGGTCATCGAAATATTTTTTAAAAAATTCATAGAAGACTGAGCCAAGATGACAAACTAAGAGGAAGCAATATAGCCCAGCTCCCTCCACAACTACTCCAGCAACAATCTAAGAATACCAAACTGTTTAGTCATTAAAAATCAAAGGAGAAATTCCAGGGGGTCATCTTTCCAGCCTAAGATCACAAATTCAACCTACAATCAAGTGAACAGGCAGAAACTGTTGGACAGGGGTGGGCCAGATCATGGACTCAGTACCCAGAGCTCTGAGCTAGTCCTGCAGTATGGGTTGGCCACAGCTGATTTTAGACTTAGCTTCAGGCTCAGGCAGGCAGCATAAAGTCTCCCAGAGTATCCAGGATCACAGATTCAGGCCCCCGATGTTCCATTAAATCAGCAACAAGGCGCTGACTGGACTAGGTTAATGGGCAAAGATAAAGAAAACGAACTATTATGATGCCAGGGATGCCCAAGACTCAAACTCAGAAGAGGAGATTAACTCCCAAACAGCCACAAGATCAACCGTAATTTCTAGAAGCAACAATGAAGAAATTTTAATGACTCCATGAGACAACAAGAAAAATTAAAGTCAAAAGACTGATTAAAAAAAAAAAAACTGGCCTGCAAAACAGATCAAGGAGAATTTAATAACAGGACTCCCTGAAAATCATGACAAAAAAACAAAACAAAACAAGCAAACAAACAAACAAACAAAAAAAACCCTAGACATCACATTTTAAAAAATCACGAAAGAAAACTGGTCAAATATCTTAGAATCACAGGGCAAACTGCAAACAGACTTACCGATCAACTTTTGAAACAATCCCCAAAATGCAAACTCCCAGGAATAGCATAGCTAAAAACCCAAAGATTTTAGGTCTAAAAAGTTTTTTTGTAAGCAAACAGAAGAGTTCACAGCCAAGACCACATATGATTCAGTAGCTACCACTATAAAGAAGTGAAAAGCACAATATTCCAAAAGGCAAAAAACTGAGTATAATCCTACAGCAGAAAAAATTGATCATAAATGAAATAGAGGTCTTTCAAGCATTCCTGATGAAAAGAAACTGAGTAGATTGAATAGAAACTCTAAAATGCAAACATGGGAATAAAGAGAAACATTAAAAGGTAAACATGAGTGAGTAATCATAAGGATGAATGATTTACATTTCACTATGTGAAATTTGTCATATAAATGGGTTCACCACAAAATAAAGAAATAAACTTATGTCTACTCTTACCTACCTAAAGCTATCATAAAAGGAGGATACAGCAGGCAAAGATCTGTTCTGTAGGTATCATTGACTATCCTCCTATACAAACATAAATAATAGTTATTATTGAAAAGAGAAACACAACATATGGTTTGTACATTTCCTTTCAGGGGGGGACTTTATTTTCATCTTCTTATACAAAACTAAGTGTCTTGTCTAAATGAAGCTTCAGACAGAAGATGGACATTGGAGCTATAGAGATAAGTAAACAAAAAGTCACTTCAATGGTACTTTTAGTGACTAAATTTAGGTCCTGATAAAAGTGTTGGGTTTTTTTTTTAAATAAAAAAAGGATAAAATTTAAAAAAATACACTATATATGTGTATGTATATATACATATATGTATAGTTTTCAAATTTTCAAGAACAAAATAAAATGGATATTTACAAATTATTACACAGTATACTTGAATATATTTTGGATATAACTAAAAAGGTTCTGATTATCTTACAGGCAATTTTCATTTTATAGTGTTGAAAAGGTAGTTATATATTTAACAGGAACAAACTTGAATATGTTTTGGATATAAGTCTAAAAATGTTCTGATTATCTTACAGGCAATTTTCATTTAATAGTGTGAAAAGGTAGTTACATATTTAATAAGAACAATTAACATTAACATTAGGTAATTAAAATTATTTCTATTTTTAGTATGTATACTATTTAAATACTAGAGAAGTTCAACTCAACAGCTATAATATATTGTAATTAAACAAGTACTTATGAATTTCACCCATAAGAACATTTTGCTAGCTTCGTAAAAAAAACAAAACATGAAATCTTCACATAGTTGTTAACCTTCCTATCTAATCACATGTTACACTATTGATAACTTCTGTTCTAATTACCATGCAAGGGGAAGCAACATGTCTTCTTGGCCCATGTCCTGCACATACTGGAGCAAAGGTCTATAAGGATGATACACTATCAAGCAACAATCCTAGAAACAGTTTGAAAAATATGTGTATGTATAGTCAGATTTATTACAACATAGAAACATACTAAAACCCACTTGAATCCTAAATTTTTAAAAATGAATTTGGGATTCCTCTAAGTCATGTTTGCTTCCCTTTTAGTCTAAAAATAAGAGTATGTCAGCCCTAAGCTCTGCTTAAATAGTGAAGGTAGTACTCTCTCTGGAATATACCTTGGTAAATCGGTTGGCAGTCAGTCAGCATCCATTCCCTTAGAGACTCAAAGTGTCACATCTGCAACACACTAAAACCTCTTATTAGCCTATTAAGCCACAATTTCCAACTGGAGGAACAGAATTCTGCCAAGACATAATCTATCTTTACATGACACCACACATATACTCAAAACTGTGCAAATAATTTCAGTGGTTTAATGTCTTAACTGGTTTGCTTTTCATTATTTTACTATCAATGACAATAGTACAAAAAGTTTTCCGAAGCTCATCTAAAAAATACAAATGAAGAGCATTTTGTAGTCTCCAGAGATGTTGTGGATTTCGGTGCTACCAGGCCACTCAAAACTACCTTTGCTATCACAAATCGTTTGGGGGCTTTATAAAGAGCCACCTGCATGTACCTCTCCTTAAAATTCAGATTCCCTAACACTTTGGTTTTTAAAACTTAACTTTTAATTCTTTTGTTACTAGGGGAAATATATAAGCACTTACCATTAGTTCTAAAAGGTAGAATTCACATTCTAATATCTGTTTAAAAAAATAGGATTTTATCAAATTTTCACAAGATCATAAATTAGATATAACATGCCTACTTCATCTTTAGTAACAGCATATGGACATATTGTATTTTATTGCATGATACTGAAAGAAAATGAGAAGAAATAAAAATATTACTTTAATATAACCTTTCTGATTATGCTTAGAAAGTTATTTCAGTCTTCATGGAATGCTTTCTTATGAAATATGTCTGTCCTATAGGTACTTTTGTTTTATACTTTAAAATTATGTTATATGCAGGACTTCAGATATTTCCAATAACCTGTCTGCTCAGGGTATCCTGAAATGCTACAGTCCATAAGCTAACTCATTATTATGAATCAACAATTAGCAATGTTTCAAATGTTACACTTTAAAATTGTAAAAGGAAATACTAAAAATGAAAAGGAACCAGGTAATAACCCCCAAACATCCATAATTTCATCAGTATAGGTATTTCCTCCACTAATGCAAATCACAGCCTTTTACACATCCAGGGCAGACAATCTTTATGAGTTGATGCAGCCAAAAAAAATCCATCACCTGATGGCTACTAAATTTCTGGCGATATGTATCTTCAAATTTAGCTAGGCTTGTTTTTGGTAACAGATACACATTCCATTGGTAGGTATGTACTCAAAACTTTTCAAGTTCAGCAGGACCTGCAAGAGCTTATACTCTAATTACATAACTTTAAAGAACTTAGGGTCAGATCCATGCCAGGAAGAGGCACGTGAAATCTACAGATGCATGAAATCTTGCTCAAGAGCTAAAAAGATGGCTAGAAGGACATTCACAGTAATCCACTGTATTAAGACAATGGATATAGAAAAAAGTTATAAAAGTATTCACAAGGCTAACTACTGTCCTGAAAATTTTTTATATGTAGAAACTCTCCAGCTTAAACTCAGACTTCTATAATCTTAATTTCTATAGTTTTACACTTCTTAGAATTGTTCTTTCTATAAGAAAGATAGTTATTCCAACATAATATAATTCCGATATGTGGTCTTATTTTATATAGTATACTTACATGGTTCATCCTATAAGGGAATTCCTTTGGAAAGGCATATGAAAATCTAGTTTTTACTGCAGAAAACAAACAAACACCAACTTAAACTGGGATAGTATTAAATAAAAATTGAACCAAAAGTTCTTTAAGACACTGGAACGTAGAGAGGCATTTCAGAGCAAAAAGAGCTAAATGGTCCAGTCTACCTATGCCTGGGAGGAGAATTAAACTTAATTTCTATATCATGCAAATTCATAAATAATATAGACTTCATGAAATTCAAAGACTTAATTTAAGCTTCAAATATTCATTTCCTTCAAATTTATGATACTGTCTTTTTGGATCATGGTAGCAACTTTTACAGAGCTTCCTCATGTAACATTCTGCTTGAAATTCATGGTAAATTGAGATTATTTCATATGGATCTTACGCAAATGGCTTAAACTCTCTGGGTCACAGTTATTTCATCTGTGAAACACTGGAATCAAATTAGATGATCTGAGCTCTAAAATTCTAAAATTTGAGTATCCAATGACTTATCAGAATGAATAAAAATACTCTGAATTTTTATATACTTACTGATAACTGTAACATTCCTACTGGTCATCAATCATTACTGAATATTTCTTTTAGGCAAAATCCTCAACATTAAAGATTTAGACCTCTTGTTTGGGTATGGGAAATGAGACTGGGAAATGTACACTTTATCATTTTGCCATTAAATTATAATAGTTGATATAATATTCAAAATAATCATGCAGTAGTATTAAAGTAAAAGTAATATTTTTCCTTGTAAATATAATATCTTATAAAACCCCCAATCTTCTTCAATAATGCTACTCAAAAATTTTATAACTTTAGTTTTTGGTATTAGAAATATAAACATTATTGATTTCACAGACAAAGTGCTCTACATTAATATTTTAAAAATCGGATTTTTCCAGATGATTATTCAATGCTTTGATAACATATGAAACACAGGTTGAAGAACCAAGCAACTGTGCTCATCATCTGCCTAATGATGAAATAAAAATCAGTCTTATAACATCCATCCACTGCTCCTAGTTCTGCCCTTCAGAGACAGGCAGAACAAACCTAAGCTTTCTTCTACAGTATCTGATAATAATAATTATATTATTTTACCTATAACAGCTACCATTTATGTAGCACCTATCATGTCCTGCAGGCACTGTGCTACGTGCTTTACAAATATCTCATTTGATTCTCACAGCAACCCTGAGAAGTAGGTGCTATAAGCTCCCTCTTAAGCCTTCTCCAGGCTAAACACCACCAGTTTCTTGAAATGATTTTCAGATGACTCAGTAAATAGTCCCATTACTATCCTGGTTGCCTTCCTCAGGACAAACTCCATGTCACTGTTCTTTCTAAAATGTGCCCAGGATACAACATCACATGTGGTCTGACCAAGGTAGAGGAAAGAGGGACTATTATGTCCATAAAGATGGTCACTATTACCTCTATTAACGTCACTCAGGGTAATGTTTTTTGGAGGTTAAATCAAACAAAACTCCTTCTTAAACAGATTTTGAAGGTAAAGAAATGATCCTAAAATCTGGCTAGTGGGGCTTCAAAAAAAAGATCCTTTCTGTTTCTCCCTGTGGAGAGCAGAGCAGCAGAGAGCATTCAACCTCTGACCAAAAAGTTATAGGCAAAATAATTAGTAAATAAAAATAGTATACCACATCCTTAAAGAAAAATGCAACCTGGTTAGACATTAGGAGATAATAGAATGCATTTCAGGTAAATAAGACTTATGAACTATGTTTTCCCTTAAATTAATATACAGTTTCTCTGAATTGATTTTTGCTGGACCTAAAATTCTGACTCATTTTTTATCTTGTCCAATTCTACCCAAAGTATTGTCACTGATATATCCCTAAAGGGTTAAAAAAAAACAAAAGAAACCCACTAAATTTTTTAAATTTATCAATGGCTAAAAACAAAAATACTTCTTTGTAAATGCAGGAGACTTACAGTAACTCATTCATATCTCCAAACCTTAATGTGTGACAGTGCCCCATAAAATGAAGAATGATTAGATCCTCTAAGTCTTTCTTGAGAAGTAGCTTCTTGGCAGATTTTTTTTTTGTACTTACATACAGAAGTAGCAGCAGAAATCAACCTTGTATTTGAAACTACTCCAAATTCCTTTAAGAAAAAAAAAAAAGAGTTAAGGAGACCATGTACTTAGTCAAAGTGATCACTACACGGGTATTTTACAGCTCTGATACAGACTATGTTTTTCATTTTCTTACCAGATGTAGATATACTGTTCCTATTTATTTTTCCCTATTTTGAGCTTTGAAGTGGTTATCATGAACCTTCACATGGCATTCATATCTGTACTCATCATGAGTTAAATATAATACAAAGAAAAACTACACAATATTTAATACTAGTTAAAGATATAAATTAGGATGAAAACCATGCTTTTTTACATATAATTACAATGTTGTTTTAACAAACAGCAAGGCTAATCTACCTCAATTCCTGTGAAAACAATTTTTATTTTCCTTGGTTGAAATAAATATTAAATATGTCTCTTATCCAATTGAAATGGGATCAAGTTACGTAAGTATTATTTAATAATGAGAAACTTTAAAGAGTATTTTATATATTCAATCTCAAATGATTTTTACAATTATTATCCTCTTTGAACAGATGAAACATATAGAAGTGCCTTGTCCAAGATAACCCAGGTTCTATTTCCAGAGCTATTACTGGGTAGATTTTCCCATTTCTTTTTGATGCTTCATAAAATGTATTTTATATTAAAGTGTCATATTCTTCCAATGATTTAAGAATAAAACTAAACATATAATCCGGATTCAACTAGAGCCTAAATAACTCAATGCTACTTCATCAATCTATACTATGTATATCATCACATTCTTTTCTCAAATGAACATCATAAAGCTCTAATAATCACATAGTGACCACATAGTACACTTCTTAGATAATTTACTGAATATAATGGCCAGTATACTTGACTCCAGCAGAATAGGACAAGATAGAAAGATATGAGCATTCTAATTCACAGAAGATTTTACTTATACAAGTATCAGAAATAGTAGTCCTACGTTTCAGGCAACTATCTTAAGAAGGAGTAGAAAAAAGGACCAAGTTAATCTTTTCGTCATACTCACTGTAATATGAATATACATCCATAAAGTAAAGACTTACATGATTAAATCTAAAATACTATAATTACAGCTGAATTATCAAAATAAAATAATGAAAATGGCCACAAGAAAGTCTTATAACAAAAGATGTTTGATAAAGATAAATAAAAATCCTTAAGTGATAGTATGATATGGTACAGAGTTATGAAAAAAATTCCATCATGGTCTTTCACATGGTGGAAGTAAAGTTTCATGTTAGTAAGTTCTGAAGACCTGGTAAATAACGTCTTTTCTTTTTCACTAAATAACTATGTCAAAAGGCTATAAAGTAAATAGGAGATATACTTCACATAGCTTCTCCCTAAATTAGTAAACCCAACCACAACGCTATAAAACTCAGAATATTTTGTTGTATTTCAAATGATTTACTAACACAAAATTAAAATACTCCTACCTCTACTTTGGATGCCAAAAATACACATGTAGGTGCCATTAATACAGGATCTATACTTTTCAAGGAATATCTAAAATGTCAATCAGAGATATACATTATTCATAGAAAAGCACAAGTAACATAAAACTAACCAGACTTATGCTAAGAAAAAAACCAAGGGACTCATTTCAGAAATGTAAAATTATTTTATATTAAAATTCAATAGCATTAGATACTAATGATTAAAAAAATCTATTAATCTTTGTAAAAAAAAAAGTTCTATCACCACAGAAACAAAATAAATAGTCCTACCTGGCATAGAACCTTTTGAAATAGACTGTAGCAGTGGCAATAACTTGCTGTCTTAATTTAAGATGCTCACCTAATGCTTGAATAACTTTAAGAAAAAAGTAAAAAAAAAATTATAACATGGTAATGACAAAACACATTAAAAAAATGACAAAAGAGGTTTTAAGTCATAGCTACAATCATTTTCAGTACAAATAGAACGCTTATGCTTCCTAGAGAGCTCTGCTTTCACCAAAGTAGAGTAATGTCAATAGATAAAAGTTCTATATTAAACTTAATAACCTATATAAACTAGGCAAACCAATCATCCTCAAAATACCTTGGCTTGCTTATTTTTTACAATGAAAACAACTTACAGGGTCTTGGGGGAATTTAATGTTTTTAAATTGCATTCACAATTCCAAATATAATTAATAACAACTTTATTTAACTTCAAAGTTTATAAGGTACTTCTTACAACTGTGAGGGAGGTGTGCAAATACTGTTATCCTCATTTTACAGGTAAGTAAACTGAGTCTTAGAGAGGGTTAGTGATTCGCCCAAGTTATATACCTAAGGGTTGGAGCCAGAATTTGAACCCAGGTCTCCTGACTTCACTGCAAACTCTATATTATATGAAAAACAGAAGAAACCACTGTGAAGAAAATGTTTTGAGTTAAAATCAATGAAAATAATTATGTGATATCTATTTTTTAAAAAACTCATAGAATGGTGTTGTAGAAACTGTATTTTTCAGCTAGTCAACAAAACACCCTGGTAGCTCTTATGAAGCCTCTAAGTAATACACATATTTGTGTAAATATGCATTAGTCAAGAGAGAAGATAAAGAGGGGCAGCTAGGTGGTGCAGTGAATAGAGAACCAGCCCTGGAGTCAGAAGGACCTAAGTTCAAATGTGGCCTCAGACACTTGACACTTAGTAGCTGTGTGACCCTGGGCAAATCACTTAACCCCAACTGCCATGGGGGGAAAAAAGAGAGAAGATAAAGAAAAAGCAAGTAAAAAAAATGCAAGTGACATTATATATTCTGGAAAGATAAAAGAATCTGAGATGTACTGCTATTCTAGAACAGGAAGCATGCTAGCAGGGCAGGGCATGCCCAAATGATTGACTTGCCTTGTCTGAGTCCCCAGATTAGCTCACAATGCCTAGGACAGGTGTAGCCCAGTGTTTTCCATTCAGTTGCATTACCTGTGACTGTGCTAAGAGGTACTGACAGGTATAAAGCCTCAGAGGTGTTCTGCATGAAAACTCAGAGGCAAGAAGTAGGTAGGCAAAGCAGAAGCAGTCAAGAGTCTAAGAACCAGGCCAGAATCCTTTCTGACACTTTCAGGTAAGGCTGTTAACTCCTTTTTTTGGCTCACATTTGTAGCTTTCCTCATCCCTTACCTTTTTTTTTTTTTTTTAAAGAAAAAAGGATTAGAGGTAATTTGCAGTTAGAATTGGTACCTTTGAAATAGCAAATCTAGAGCTTAAATATGGCTCCAGACTTACTTACATCCTTCACTATAGCAGTTAGTAGGAAAGTAGAGAGCCAACACTGAGATTATCTAGTTTATCTATTGTAAAGGTCAACAGTTGTCTCAGTGAAGGATAAGAAGATAGCCGCTTTGGTTGGATCACGACAATTACAGGTACTGACCACAGAACACCAAAGACTTACATTTTGGGTTGCAGAGATAAAATTAAAGCTCCCCATCTAGTACTGTACATGAAATGCCACAGCTAAGGATTTTGGAGACAAATCTTTTGATATTGTGTGGCAATTCTTTTTAAAAGCTTTCAAATCAACCCAGCAGGCTTTTAGCATATACTACACAGGCACAACATAACATTAATTTTAATGACTTTATCTCTTTTGGAAAGCTTTCACGTAGGAAAAACTCCACTTTGCTGTCTATATTTAGGAGTCTAGGTATACTCCAAATATGACAGACAACATTCCTCTAACAAACTTCCACAGGTTGAGAATTTCCCCACAAGGATAAACCATTTAGAGATTATCTTTGAAGTACTGGTTACAAAACAAAACAAAAAAAATCTCAATTTAGAAAACTTTAAAACTATGAAAAGTACCATAAACACATATAAGTTATAAATACATAAATAAAAATTGTAAGTATGGCTTGAAATGGCTATGTAAAAAAATATTAATTCAGATAGGATCAACTTTATTATTTAGACAAAACTGAAAATAAAATAATTTTTTACCATTCGTAAAAAATATCTGCAGTTTCCAATACTCTTCTTCTGAGAGAAACTTTAAGTCCTTCTGGCGTTCCTTCAACAGATCTTGTTTATCCAAAATCCATTGTAAACTAAAAAACAAGACACTAAAATGTGCTACTGAACATCTACTAAGGCAGTCAAAATAACATTTTGAAGTTAAACAGGCTGCCAGTATTTTCTGAAGCACACTTTGTGTGCAAGAAGCATTCTTGGGAGAAAATATTTTTCTCAAATGTTTTAAAACTTAGACATTTCAAAATATTCTGATCAATATGGGAAATGTTATCTATTCTTGCTAATCTTCATCTTACCGTTTTCCCTCAGCTACTTATGTTTAAGTCTAGTATGATTAAATCCTGTTCCCAATCCTCCAACCCCCACCCGTTTTAAAGATTCTCATCATACTGATAGAGAAAAAAGTTTTTTTTAGCATTCATCGTAACAGCTGAAAGGTACCTGAGAAGTTATGATGTCCAATCTTCTCATTTTATAAATGAGGAAACCGGGACCACCAATGGTATTAAGTGACTTATAAAAGACCACACAAGTAACAAGTAGTGGAACTTGGATTTGAATTCAAGACCTTTGTCTCCAAATCTACCATAGTCTCTCAATCAAAAAGCTGGGCCTCTCGGAGGGATATGGTTACAACTATACACATAAATGAAACTGACAATGCCTTAAGGGTTGTAGCTTGATATGTAACAAACCTTTAACACATTTTAAAAGAATTTACAACACTGTATATTCTGCTTGATTTATTTTCATTGACATATAGCTCATAGAAATATAAACATCTAAACTATTTTTCTTTTGTTAACTTGTCAAATACAGCACCACTATTTTTTAATAGCTACTTTGCAAGCTCTGCATCAGATTAGTAGTCACTTTCCATTTAAAAAACAAATCTACCACTTATTCCTTCATGTCTTTTGTTCAGTCCCTGTCTGACTCTCTGGGACCCCTTCGAGGTTTTCTTGGCAAAGATACTAGAGTGGTTTGCCATTTCCTTCTCCAGCTCATTTTACAGATGAGGAAACTGAAGCAAACAGGGTTAAGTGACTTGCCCAGGATCATATAGCTAGTAAGTATCTGAGTCCTTCCTGACTCTCTCCACTGTGCCACCTAGCTGCCCCAACAACTTTGTAAACTCTGCATTTGAGATAAGCAGTCACTTTCCATTAAAAACAAAACAAACAAAAAAAACAACTTACTCATTCATGTCTTTCATACACTATTAATATTAGCAAGAAGACTGCTTTTCTCTGGAAACTGATATTGCTTTATTGTAGATGGTACCAACTAGCTCTTCAAAGTTGATCTTAGGAAAAACAAACAAAAAAGCCTAAGTCTATCTAGAAGACCTCACTTCTCTACAATCTTTACCTTGAAAATGTTTATTCATTCCTTAGAAAAATATTTCATCGAACAAAAGATGATGCAATTTTAAAGTTACTTAATCAGACTTAGAGATTCACAGAATGGCTTTATATGAAAAAGAAAAACTTTTTTTGCAAACAAGTTTTTCAAAATTCCTGTTCAATTCTTTATGATTCAGGGGTCAAACTAGAGGGAAGAGCTGTGAGTAATGCTCTCTGTGATCGAAGTTAAAGTGATGAATAATTTTTGTCCATCCAAATTCGGTTTTCTAACTTACAGAGAAGGAAAAATTGCTTCTCCCATTTCCTTTCTCATAATTATCTACTTGATTACAATTGTATTCTCTTCATTACTGACAAAAAGGGCAGAAGAAATATAAAATAGTAAGGAACATATCCATATATAGATTTCTAAATGTATATAGGCTGGTATATGTGTATATATGTTTATGTAAAAGTACATATACAGATGGGCTGGCCTAGAACACCCTAATTACAGAGATCCTTTCGAAAAGGATACTTAACCATATAGAAGAGCTGGTTTTTAAATTCTTGCTGTCACATCCTGGGGCCCTAGCCAAGTTACTTAAAGTCTTAGCTGAAGCACTCTCATCTATCTAAAGGGATAATGCTTGCCATTGGGGTAGGAGTGCGTGTGTGATTAATCAACATGAAATAATCGTTTAGGGAGCTCCTGGTGTGGAAACTCCCTCCAAAGATATGCTAGTATTTCGTAAGCTTTGAGAATTGCCTGGGGTCACTGAGAAACTATTTTTTTACACAGCTAGTTTGCCCAAAGGCTGGACTTGATCCCAGGTCTTCCAGATTTCAAATCCTGCCCTCTATCCTCTACACTAAGCGGCCTCTCAATACCGGCCCATTAGAAGAAGCAATTCTTCTCCCCTCCCGGGATGGCTGTGGGACACAAGAGATAATGTATGTAAATCCCTTTGTAAATAGCAAAGGACTACTACGCAAATGAGGGGTATCCCCCAGCTTCTAGGGAGACAAAAGATCTCAGCACAAAAGTGCAGGCGATGGAGGTGTCGCAGAAAGCAGTTGTCTCAGTAACAGTTTTCAGGAAGGAACTCCTGGGCAAGCAGGAACAAGCAGACCCTCCTCGAGACCACTTAATATTCCTCGGGATGGCAGACGGATGACAAAAGGCCGCGCTTCCATCCCAAGGAGGAATCCCTCGGCCGACTGGGCCACCATCTGATGGCCCCCCATCCTGCTCCCCTCTCCCTAACAAGACCTGCGCTGACCGCTCGGATTCCTCCGCTCCCCACCCTGGGACAGGCTCCTCCTCCGCCGTCCCTCCCGGCTCTCCTTCACCTTTCCGGCCCCCACACCTTCACTCCCCCGGGTCTGGGAGCAGCCACCTCCGCCCGTACTCAGCCAGGGCCGGGGGAAGCAGAAAGGCACAGGATGAAGGAAAGCCCTGCTCCCTCTCCGGGGCACCCCCCCAACCCCGCCTCCCGCTCCAGCCCCTGCCCCGAGGGACGCGGACGAGGCTGGGGGCCGGAGGGCGGGAGGAGCCGCAGGCCCGTCCCCGGCACGGAACAGAGCCCGTCCGGGGACGGGGAAAAGGGGTCCACTTACTAGTGGGAGCTCTGCCAGAAGTTCCCTGCCATGGAGAGCGGCTTCCCCGAGGTGAAGAGCACCAGGCGACCGAGCGACCATAGACCCCGCCAGCGCCCGGCCAGCCGGCCCCGCTCCGCTCGGCTCCGCGGCGGCGGCGGCGGCGGCGGGAGCGAAAGGAAGCCGAGAGCACCCGTCCTCCTCGGGGCCGCCCGGCAACACACCGCCGCACAAAGCCGTTCCCACAGACACAAGTTCCGGTCCGGCCGGGCGACACTAGAGCGAGAGCCGAAGAGGGAGAGACGAGGGGGCGGGGCCGGCGGAGAAGGTGCCGGAGCTCTCGTGGGCCGAGCCGTGAGGGCAGGTCTCGCGGGAAGCTTGCAAGCGACCGCCGATCTGGAGCCGCTGAAGCTAGCAGCCACTGCGCAGGCGTCCCCATACTGGGTCTCTCCTTCACCTCTTTCCCCGCCCTTGCGCTCACTTTTGCGCGTGCGCTTGCGCGTTGCTCACCTTGATGTGCATGTGGAGCGGTACCAAAGACTCCGACGTGGGGAGCGAAGCGAAGGAGGGTTTGGGTGCCCTGGACCTGCTGCTTTGAAAAAAGGAAGGCTTCCTTGTACACAGTGGCACACAAGGGTAAGATAGCGTGGGGACAGCTGGGTAGTGGAGTGGATAGAGCACCGACCCTGGAATCAGGAAGACCAGAGTTCAAATCCATGTGTGACCCTGGGCAAATCATTTAACCCCATTGCCTAGCCAAAAAAAAGATAGCGTAAGGACTCATCCTCTTCCACCCCAACCCCCCTTCCATGCTTATTATTAGGAATTCTTATAGTGAATTCACAGGTTAATGGATTTAAATTTGGAAGGGACATTGGAGGTCGTGTAATAGAACATCCCTACCCTCACCCAGAAACACCCCAAAGCATTGGATTTTGTAAATACAATATTATTGGCCAGCTTGGAGAAAGCCATGAATGAAATGCCCCCATACTCATTTTAGTTATAATTGCACTGGAGAGGGACAAGTCTGTGTTTGATTAAACATAAGTTCTTAGCCAACTATGATTTTTGGTGTGTCTTCATGACGCTTGAGACAACAAAATGTAATTTTGAAGCAATACAATGACTTTCTGATTTTATTTCTTCAGTTTCCAAAGTGGTTGGATAGAGGAAGAAACACACATGGTGTCATTTGAATTCTCTCTGCTACTTTTAAAATATGTCAACCTACCAGTGCCAGGCTTATTGTTAGTGTTCTTAATTCAATTAAATTCAATAAATTGTCTTAAGTAGACCTTTTTTTAAATGCTCTTCTTTAGTAGGAAGCCTTTTTAATGTCTTCAGTATCTGACCTTCTACATTCCTGCTGTCAGTATAATTTAATACTATATTATGCCTCAGCTTTTTTTGACACAAGGACCTACACTCTCTTGAGAGGTCCACACTGTTCAGAGAATACCTTCTGATAGGTGAAGGGGGGGCAGAGGTCCCTATAGGAGCATTTCCTAAACTCAGTTCCACAGAACTTGGAGGCAATTAGAAGTCATTGGAGTTTATTGAGTAGGTAGGAGAGGGTGATGTGGTCAGACCTGTGCTGTAGGAAATTCATTTCAGCAGCTGAACAGCAGAGACTAGATCAGAGAAATTTGAGATGGGGAGACCAAAATTTTCCCAACGGCAAAAAAAGTTTTCTTTTAAACTTAACAGACACCAAATAAAATGAACATTTCCATAATCATAGTGTAAGAGAAGAGAATTGTATATGAAACTGTGGATTTCTTATACACAGGGTGCTTTTCTTTTATATAACATTTATAAAATATAAATGTTTCATATATAATAAGTTCAACATGTAAGCTGTCTTACTTGTCTGTGACTCAGAAGGAGTTATGATGACAGATAACAAACTTTTCTGTTTTTCTGTGAGTTCCAAAGAAGCTTTTGTGAACAATCGTTGAGGCTTAGTAGAAATCTGTACAGCCAGCTAGGTGGTACAAGTGGATAGAGCAGTGAGCCTGAAGTTAGGAAGACCTGAATTTACCTCTAGCCTCAGAGACTTACTAGCTGTGTGACCCTGGGCAAGTCGCTTAACCCTGTTTGCCTCAGTTTCCTCATCTGTAAAATGAGCTAGAGAAGGAAATGGCAAACCACTCTAGTATCTTTGCCAAGAAAATCCTAAATGTGGTCATGAAGAGTTGGACATGACTGAAGAACAATAAAAGAAATGCATCACTTGATAAAAAGTTGGCTTATTCTTGATCTAAAATGGTCCCTATTATTGAACTGTAAGTTATTTGACACCTCTGTCTTTGTGCACTTTGTTCCCCATTGCCTATTATAGTGTCTTACAATCCTAAGCACTTAAATATTTGTTTAATTAAATTTGATCAAAAAGGGAAAAGATAAAGAATCAAGATCACATTGCTCCTATTTCTCCCAATTTTGCTTAAGACCTCACAATTCTCATCTCCTATTCTTGATAGACTGCCAAGGTCTAATTGACCATTGAGCACCTGATCATTCCTTTTAATTCCTCCTCATTTAGTTATTAAGCACTGAAAGGACAGTTGACAAGCAGAATACCACCAGTTATTACAAGCTGAACACATTTTGGAATCTCAAATTCTTAACATTGAAAGTTCTGATTGGCTTCTTGGGAAATATTGGATTTTAAATGTATCTTTTCTTTTTTTTTTCCTTCAGAAATGTTTAATGAACGTAGAAGATCTTATTCTATCATTGGTTGCTGATATTCTTCAGGATATGATCCTACCATGTCTATTCATCCTAGTAATGTTTATTGACTGACTTAACTTCAACTTTACCCTGTACTTTTTCACAGCATAAATCCTCTGGTTCATCCAGCACATCTCTGAAGTTACTCAATAATGTTTGTTGGGTGCACAATCAATTAATTAGTTGTTGGTCTGTCTCAGCAAAATGAATGTAAATAATAAAATAATGCCACTATACAATTTTTTTGTTCAGTTGCCTGTTAGAAATTATTGAATAAAATTAGGAAATGTGAAGAAGTAAGCAAGATTCTGAAGGTCAAACTGTTATCCAGACACTTAGTTTGAGTACCAAATCCCAAATATAGACAAAAAACATGAGTAAGCTATCTCCGGTTTAGGGGTATCTCTAGTCATCCTCATTTAGAGTGTATGTTATGATATCAAAAGTTTTAAAAGTAGTTCTATGGTTCTGGCAGATTTATAATTTGAGAACTAAACTCAGATTTTTAAAGTGAAAATATAATGAATCAAAGCAATTTTCCCAAATACTGGCCTATATAAATAAATAAAAATTAAAATTATTAAATATCTTACAAGGTAAACTACTTTATCTAATTTCTACCTCTACTCCTCAGTTTTAAAACATTTATTGATAGTGGACAATTACATTCTATTCACTGAGTTGTTTACACTATTGTTAGATTGATAATAAAATGAATCTTAAATATATTTTAAACAATCAGCCAAGAGGCATTAAAATTATTTTAAAACATTTTACAGCAAGTGTTCCATTGAAATTTTATTTAAAGTAAAGGATTCATTTTTATATCACATATTTCTAATAAGGGTCTGATAGCCAAGAAATGGAGAAAACTAATAAAGGTTTAAGGCCAGAAGTCAATTGTTAAGTGGTTAAATGATAAGAACCAACAATTCTAAAAAGAATTTTAAGCTATTAACAACAGTGCTCCAGGCACCCTCTCTGACTACTTACAACTCCATAGGCCTTGCCTTGCCACCTCAATGCCCCTCCATACTATCTTCCCTTTTCAGTCACACACAACTACTTGATGCTCTGGGGCAACTCTACTTGAGTCTGACCCCCTGTGAACAATGGTAACCTACCTTAACTCATTCCTTAAATGATAGCTTACTTCTACCCTGTCATACTCACTCCATCCCAGTGATTCTGGGATGTTGTCATTGTTCAAATGTCATTCTTCATCCCCCACTGACCCGCTACCTTATTCATATCCCCCTCAAACTCTCCCTACACCCCAAACATCCTACTCTAAAGTTTCCCAACCCTTTTATTGTAATCTCTGGAAGGCCTGCTTCATAGGTAACAAATTAGATTTCATTTTAAATCTATTCTTTTCTTGTTCCTATCTTCTTGTAGTTGATGAGACCTGACTTCTTCCTGATGACACAACTTCCCTGGCTACCCTCTCTAGCACTAACTGAAGTTTTTACTTATACTCCCTGATTCACTGGTTATAATAGGGGAGTTTGGATTACTCCTTCTTTCCCACTGCCAATTCCAGCTTCTCCCTCTACTACCATCACTTGATAACCTTGCCTCCTTTGAGATTCATTCAATCCATGATTATCACACAATCAAGATTCTAGTAGCTCTTGTCTAAAGATCTCCAGGACATTCTCCTTACTTCTTTAATGAGTTCTGTTTGGTTCATAGTCTTTCTCTTCCACAACTTCTGATCTCAAACCAGGGAACTTCAACATACATGTTGATACTCCTTCAAAACCTACTCTTCAACCTACTTATTTCCCATGACCTACTCCTCTACACCCCCACTTCCACTATACACAGAGATGGTCATACTCTTGATTTTACCAACACCCATAAGTAATGTTTATGAACTCTGAAATTATTTATAGTCATTCCACCACTCCCAATGCCTTGCAACTCCAAACTGTGTTCTTTGTGAACACTGCAGCCTCAAATCCCTCCACCCCCTCAGTTCTTTCCCAAGCCATCACCCCTGCACTGGCTACATTCTCTTCCCTTCCCTATCTTGACCCCTTGGTGAACCAGTTCAACTCTATACTATCTTCTTGAGTCTCATACCTGTTATCCTATCTAAGATCTTGCTCTGTCAAACCCCAGGCTAAGATTATTCCCACAATCTACTGCCTTTGTTCCTACTCAGGGGTTGCTGAAGGAAGCTACAGAAAATCAGGAACCATGATGAAAATTGGGGCCCCCTTGCTGACTTGGTCCACTCTAGGGTTAAGCTACATAATCTGAACTGAGACTTCACTTCAGCCAGGCAATCTGTTTACACCTCTCCAAGTGACTCACTATAGGATCTTGAAGAATTGGACACAACAAATGCTAATGATTCTCAAATCTAATACCCAGCTCTAACCTCTCTGTTTACCTCTAGTGTTGCATCTCTAATGACTATTGTACATCTTGAACTGGATGTGCTGTAGACATTTAAACTTGGCTTGATCAAAACTGAATTCATTATCTTTCTCCTCAAACTCTCACCTATTCCTACTCCTTTAAAAAATGTTTTTGTTTACTATTCAATTGACTTGTTGTTGTACAGTCATTTTAGTCATGTCTGACTCTTTGTGACCTCATTTGGGTGGCAAAGATACTGGAGTGGTTTGCCATTTCTTTTTCCAGCTCATTTTTTAAAAAAGTTTAATAGTATTTTAATTTTTTCCCCAGTTACATGTCAAGAAAATTTTTAGTATTCATTTTTACAAGATTTTGAGTTCCAAATTTTTCTCCTTCCCTCCCTCTTTCCCCTCACTTCTTCTGAAAATGGTAGACAGTTTGATATAGTTTATACATGTGCCATCTTGTAAGAAATATTTCTATATTAGTCACAGTTGTGAAAGAAGAAACAGATCAAAAAGAAAAAACCACGAGAAAGAATAAAGTAAGAAAAAATAATGCTTCAGTCTGCATTCAGAGTCCATCAATTCTTTATCTGGATATGGATAGCATTTTTCTTAGTGAGTCCTTTGTACTTGTCTAGAATCATTGTGTTGCTGAGAAGAGCTGAATCATTCATAGTTGATCATCACACAATGTTGCTGATACTGTATACAATGTTTCTCTGGTTCTGCTCATTTCACTTTGCATCAGTTTGTACAAGTCTTTCCAGGATTTTCTGAAATCTGCCTGTTCATCATTTCTTATTGCACAATCGTATTCCATTACATTCATATACCACAGCTTGTTCAGCTTCTCCGGTTCATTTTACAGATGAGGATCTGGGGCAAAACAGGGTTAAGTGACTTGCCCAAGGTCACACAGCTAGTAAGTGTCTGAGGCCAAATTTTAACACAGGAAGATGCGTCTTCCTGATTTCAAGTCCAGTCCTCTAGCTACTGTACTTAGCTGCCCCTGACTTCCTTATTAATGTTGAGAATATGCAGTCACCCAGGCTCAAAACATAGGTGTCATCTACTCCCTCTCTTTTTCTCTCTCTTTGAGTCATATCCAATTAGTTGTCAAATCTTGTTGTTTCTACCCTTGTGACATTTCTTATATATGCCCCTTTCTCTGCTCTGATACTGCAAACACCCTGGTTATAGGCCCTTGTCATCTCACGTCTGGACTACTGTAATAACTTAGTCATTGGTCTCCCTTCCTCAAGTCTCTTCACACTTCAGTGCATCAGTTTTCTGGTTAATCTTCCTTAAGCACCAGTCTGGCCATGTCACCTCTCTTTTTAATAAACTCTAGTAGCTCCCTGTAACCACTAGGATCAAACATAAAATGCTGTGTTTGAGTTTTAAAGCCCTTCGTAACCTTGCCCCTTCCTATCTTTTTTTTTTCTTTGATGAGGCAATCAGGATTAAGTGACTTGCCCAGGGTCACACAGCCTAGTTAGTGTCAAGTGTCTGAAGCTGGATTTGAACTCAGGTCCTCCTGACTCCAAGGCCAGAGCTCTATCCACTGTGCCACCTAGCTACCCCCTTTCCTATTTTTATCACTACCAAGTACTCAACAATCCAGTAACTCTGACCTCCTTTTTTCCTCAAACATGACATTTTCAAACATTTTCACTGGCTGTCCCCCCATGCCTGGAAAGTTCTTCTTCTTTGTCTCTGCCTCCTAGTTTCCCTGGCTTCCTTCCAGTCTCAGCTAAAGTCTTACCTTCTCAGTCCTCCTTAATCTTAATGTCTTATCTCTGAGACTACTCTCAATTCATCCTGTATTTATCTTGTTTGTACGTAGTTATTTCTATGTTGTTTACCACATTAGATTGTAAGCTTCTTGAGAGCAGAGACTTTTTTTGCCTTTCTTTGCATCCCTTGTGCTTAACGTAGTGGCCTGGCACATAGTCGGTTCTTAATAAATGCCGGTAAAGAATGCCCTAAATCATTAATACACTGTTGATGGAGTTGTGAAGTCCAGTCATTCTGAAAAGCAATTTGGAATCACACTAAGAAAGTGACTAAAATGGTCATACCCTTTGACCCAGAGATTCTATTGTTGGGCATACAACTGAAGGAGGTAGGTCAATGACAACAAAAAAGGTTCCAAGATATTTAGAGCATCACTTTTTGTATTAGCAAAGAGCTGAACCCAAAGTAGATTCCCATCAATTAGGGAATGGCTAAATAAGCTGTGGTATATGAATGTAATGGAATATTACTGTGCTATAAAATGATTAATATGATAAATATAGAGATGCATGAACTGATGAAAAATAAAGTAAACAGAATGACAAAAATGATACATAGAAAGACTGCAACAATATAAGTGGAAACAACAAAATTGAAACTAGACGCTATTGAAAAGCAGGTAAGTGGCATAATGGATAAACCAGTGGAGTTGGAGTCATGAAGACCTGAATTCAAACCCTATTTTAGACACTTACTAGCTATATGAACCTCTCAGCTTCAGTTTCTTCATCTGAAAATGGGGATAATAATAGCACCTATCCTGAAGGGTTGTTGTAAAGATCATGATAAAAAGAGATAACATGTAAAGCACTTTGCAAATTTAAAAATCCTACACTTAGGGGGTACAGTGGATAGAGCTGAGCCTGGAATCAGGAAGACTCAGCTTTGTGAGTTTAAATCTGGCCTCAGACACTTACTAGCTGTGTGACCCTGGGCAAGTCACTTAACCCTGTTTGCCTCAGTTGCTGATCTTAAAATGAGCTGGAGAAGGAAATGGCAAACCACTCCAGTATCTTTGCTAAGAAAAACCCAAATGGGGAGTTAGACATGACTGAAAAAAATGACTGAACAAGGAACATATTAATGCTGTTGCAACCAATTTTGACTCCAAAGAAGACATGAGAAGATATTTCCCACTGCTTCTTTGCAGAGTTTAGGGAGCTTGGGTATGGCAAACTATATATAATATCAGACTTTTTGATATATTGTTAGTTTTGCTGAATTGCTTTCTTCCCTCTTTTTTTTATCCTTTGTTATAAGAGATAGCTTTCTGGGAGGAGGTATACATTGGGAAATGTAGGCAACATGAAACCAAAAGATATCAACAAAATTTTATTTAAAAAAGATAAGGTCAAGGGCTCTTCCACTTCAAAGAATTTGAGAGTTGCTGGTCACATGATGCGGTAACTCCCCACAAACAGAGGAGTCAGCTTTTCTTAGACTGTTTCTGAAGGCTTTTTCAGTCTTCTCGTTACCATGAAGACATGTTTCAATTTTCCTTGCAACACAGAATAGAAAGAATCTTGCCTTTTCTTTGTGATTATTTCTATTGGCAAAGTAATTTCTTTCTCTATAATATTTCTTGCAGATGTCCCCTTCTTTCTATTCTTATAACTACTACTCTACTACAAGCCCTTACCACTTCTCAACTAATTAGACTTGCTGCCTCAAGTTTCCACCCTACTCCACTATCCTCCACTATCCGCATAGCTGCCAAAGTGATTTTTCTGTGGTGTAGGTCTGATAATGTCACACCCCCTTCTCGATAAATTTAAATGGGTCCTTGTTACCTCCAGGATCAAACAAAGATTCCTCTGTTTGGCATTTAAAGCTCTTCACAACCTGTCACTTTCTTATCTTTCTAGTCTTTCAACATATTACTCCCTATACTCACTCTGTGGGCCAACCTAATTGTTCTATATCCTTTCTCCTGGCCTTTGGACTGGCTGTTCACCATGACTGGAATACTCTCCCTCCCTCCACCTCTGAGAAGCCCTGGCTTCCTTAAAAATTCAACTCAATTCAATTCAACCTCTTCTAGCAGGTCCTGGTTCCCAAAACTGCTAGTACGTTTTCCTCCTAAGTTACTTTTATCTACCGTGTATGTATTTTGTATGTGTCCATTTACATATGTTATGTCCCCCATTAGAATGTAATGTCCTTGGTAGCAGGGACTCTTTTTCCTTTTTCTTTGTATCCCTAATGCTTAGCACAGTTCCTGGCAATAATTAAGGGCTTTCTTAATGTTTATTGATTGATTATATAAGCCGAACCTGCTTAATGTCTTCATTAATTGGTTCTCTGAAAACTTGATTTTTAAAAGAGGCAATGAGTTCTATTGAAACAATATCAAAGAATTTCCGGCCTGATAGAAGCCCCTTTCCTCTTTCCTCTTTCCCTTCCCTTCTCTTCTTTTTTTCTTCCTCTCCCTTCTTTCTCCTCACTTGCTGTTCTTCCTCTCTCTTCTCTGGTCTTCAGTCATGTTTTGTCACGATCATGTTTCTATATGTTAAGGATAGGATTCAAGGGGTGTTGGTTGTTGTTTTACAATTCCCTTTATGGTAAAATTCATTTGGGTATAGTCCCCAGGAATACAGACTGAGTCCATAAAAATGAGGGAGTCAGAACCCATTTCTATTCCTAGTATCTAAGGACTACCTGGAGTAAGAGTGGGTTGCTTATGTAGCTGTGTCTGTGTATATAACCTTTTGGGTTTAGTTGTATCTCTGCCTGTGCTTATGTATTAGAATATATAACTTCCACGGAAGCTATCCTGTATGAAGAGGGAATGTGTATGTGTGTGCACACGCTCATGTGCATGCATGCAGAATCCAGATTGGTGGGCTCCCACATTGGGATTTAGTATAGAGAACAACATTCAGGTTTGCTTCCTCCCACCCTAGGGACCAAGAACAGCTGCGTGGAGACTGCACCAGGAGCTTCCCCATAACTTGCACTCCAGGCATCCTTTCTACTCAGCCATCTTCCCCTTCACTCCCCCCTACAGGCTTCAGGCTCCAGGTGGCCTCCTGATCAACAGGCCTGCTATAACTGACTGTCTCAGAGGCCTGGATCTGGTGGGACTCCTCTGTGGGAAGTCATGCTAGAGTCTGATGTGCTGTGCCTCCTAAGGGACCTGATTATTGGAGAAGACCCTTCTGTGCCATGTACTATTGAGTGTACTGCCCTGGAAGGCAGGCAACTTGGGATCCAGCCCTGGCTCTGTCACTTATCCTTTGCCCTTAAATAAGTCATTTTAATTTCTTTGGCAAGATGGAGATAATAATATTTTATCTGCCTGTAGGCTGGATGAGATAATCTTAGGAAAAGTTCCAGTTCTTGGATCTATGATTGTATGATTTACCATACAATACTTTCTTTTTTTTTCATACAATACTTTCAAGAGAGCTCAAGAGAGCTATTTACCATAGGATACTTTTCAAGAAAGCTAAATTCTGCCATTCTCTTCTTGTGGGAAAATGGAGAAGTCACAAATTCAATTCAGGCCTCCATTTCTCCATAGGTAACATAGCCAGCTTATTTGGTCCTTGTCTCCCTCATAAAGCTGACTTAAACTCCTTGTAAATCAGAAAGAAATAACTAAAATTAGGAAAACACAGCTATTTTGTATTCATTATTAGCAAATGCTTATTATGTAGTTCCTGGCAATTGTTATGTGTTCTTTGGCTATAGAAATGTTCATCTAGGACTACAGAAAATTCCAAGGGAACATTTGGGGGATGGAAGAGCACTCTTTGCCATGGTCTCTATTTATAGAGGTAGATGCTCATTCTTGAGCCATATGTATTAGAACATTCTAAGGAATCTGTCTTTACTGAGTCTGCTCAGAACTTAGGTTGCAGTAGAAAGACATAACCGATGGAGTCAGCAAGGAAATGACTCTCACATCTCTTAATATTTTAGAGCTGGAACCCCAAAAGGCTATCTAATCCAAACCTTTTATTTTACATGAGGAAACTGAGGCTCAGGGGTGAAGTGACTTGCCTACAAATCCCAGACCTCACTCAAACTACAAAGAAGATAAAATATATTTGAAGAGTCATAATCTATTTACAAGATTCTGCCAAGAATGGCAATAAACAGAAGAAATTTTCCAACCTTCCCACCCACCACAGAAAAAATTGACAACACAGTCAATGGATTTCCAAAACCCAAATGCTTTCTGTGACTTTAACCAATAGTCCCTAATCAAAGCAATATGATGAATTGTGATGATCACTTTATTAGCATTAAGCCACTACAGCAGGGTACTGGAATGTTCAGCAGCAAACTCAGAGGGGAGATAGATAAGGATTCAAAGACTAGTGTATTACTACTAAGATTATTTGATTTGTTCAGTTGTCCCATCAATTGTGTTTTATTTCAAGGTATGCTGCTATCCAGTAGTGGGCAACCAAAGGAGAAACAATGTACCTTACTGTGTTGCTAAAACTCATTGGAATAATCATAAAACTTCATGACTAGACTCTGATCCTCTGATTTTTCTCTTTTGTCTTGATTTAGGACACCTCTGCCAGTGCATCATTTCACAGAGGATTAGAGAAAGATAAAGGCTGGATGACTTAGTCATGTTACAACGAGCTACAGTGAGATCAATATTTAGAAACATGACATTGTAAATCAATATTAGAAACTATGAAAATGGTGATTGTTACATTTTAACTCTAGAATCTTTTATCATTTCTGTAATCTCTGTAAAGTAATAAATTAAAGATTTGATGAAGTTGCTACGACAGCTTTCCCTTTGTTATTCATCTCTTTCTCAGGACCAAAGTCTTTACTGCTTAGAGGAATGTTCATGGAGAACATGGAGCAACTTAAAAACTAAGAAGCTTTACCATAGGTAAAATTATGTTTTGTTAGATTCATAAATTGAAATTTTCTGCTAGATGACTTGTATCTTAGATTAAAAAATAACCTTCCCTACATTACCCAGCAAATTTATGGGAAGTAAGCATATTATTCTATGCAAATATAACTCTAGTATTCACAGCTAGAAAACATTTTATTCCAGTTTTAAGTTGCTCACATGGTTATTTCCGAACATATACTATCCCAGGATTTTCCAATTCTGTTTACAGCTGTATATCCAAGCAGAAAAATGCACTTTTTTTTTTTGGTGAGGCAATTGGGGTTAAGTGACTTGCCCAGAATCACACAACCAGTATTATGTGTCTGAGGCAGGGTTTGAACTCAGGTAGTCCTGACTCCAGAGCTGGTGCTCTATCTACTGTGCCACCTACCTGCCCTGAAAAACACACTTTTCACACTTTTATTTCATGTTCATCCTCAATTGTTTAATATATGAAATTTTTTTCCTGCATTTTTCTCTTTAAAGAGGTGCCTTAAAACTACCAGTGCTGTGGATGTTAATATATAAAACTAGCAGAAATTATGCCTGACTTGGAGAAGGAAATTGGAAACTGTCAGGGAAGTGTAAGATTTGTTCACATAAACCTCAATGTCTTAATTTATGGTCTGTCCCTTTTAAAGTCTTCATTAAAAATATTGCACTAAATTAAGTAGTATGAGATTCTATTTAGAGTAGGAGAAATGGATGAGGGGTGTGAAGATGATGGGAATGAATGGAAACTTTGTTTATTCCTGTATGCTGGATGTAGAAAGGTGCAGATCAAGGAAGTAAATGTGAACACAATACTTAAAGGAGTATTCATTTTGTTTTTATTATCATCATCACAGATTGTAAACTCCTTGAAAGCAGGGACTGTTTCACTTTTGTCTGACTGTCACCTAATTCAGAGCCTCCTATTTAATAAGTACTTAACAAATACTGGTTGGTTGATTGATCCTTCTGATAATCATAAAAAAGAATTTAAATAAAATCCTAAATAGGTCTTCCTGCTTTTAAAATACTTTGGGAATTAAGAACTAATTTTGGGGGTGTTGAGCAGAGCGTCAGGGACATTCTGGAGAAGAAGTCCACATGTTACTATTGACGCTTCTAGCTTTTCTTTTTTAGAGACTCAATGTCCCAGTAAATGTGTTTTCAGTCTTCACATCACCCTCACTACTTCATTCAGGCTTTGGCTTGGCCTAATTCTTGGGTAGTCTGTCTTAACTTCCTTAGTGAAAGGGCTAGCTAGAAGACCAGCAGGATAACTCACTCACTTTCACTTTGGTCAAGAGAGAAAGAAGGCTCTATAGTGTGGTATGTTGAAGCCAAGAGACCCAGAAGGTGCAGGTCACAGCAACTAGGGCCTTCCTAATTCCAAGATTATGTAATTGGCCCCATGCCTCAATTATCTTACCTCTGACAGAAAGGGTGATTTCTTCTCTTTCTGTGAAAATAGTTTGACATAAAAATCACTCTCTCAGTGCTAGAAGGGCCTTGTAGACTAACTCCAGTTAAGTAAGAATTTCCCTATAGTAGAGTTCTTACCCTGGGGTCCTCTAGAGCCTCCATGGATAAACTTAGACCTTTCACTAACTCCTAATTGAAATTTAGCATTTTCCTTGATTGTTAATTTGGGCAACAAACATTATTCTGAAAAGGGTTTCCTAGATTTTATCAAACTGCCAAAGGGGTCTATGACACCAAAAGGTTAAGAACCCCTGCTCTATCTATAGCATCCCTGACCAGTGGCCATTTACTGATTACTGATGCTTACCCCATTTGACATCACTATTTATGCTTGTGTGTACAAAATTCATCAAACTTGAGAGTCTACCAGTGTGTTTATTTCTGGGAGGCAGGGTATTTGAAAGGGGACTTACAGTGAAATGAAAACTTGATTTTAGGAGGATGGGGAAAATAGTCAAAGCACTTCCTTACTCCCTTCCACTTTATCTCTCTCCTACCTAGCCCCTGCAGCTGGGAAAAAGATTCCTCAGGTGACTGAAAGCTCTTCTTATCTTTGTGGGTGTGGAAGAATCAGAGTGAATTCCTTCTTGCTCTGTCCCCTGCTCTAGCCTGACTGCAGCTGACTATTGGACCAGAGCTTCCTGCTGATGGAGAAAACAGGCTACTGAGTTGGAATCTATAGGAAGGAAGCTGCACAAAGACATAGGAGCTAAGGGGCAGGGGAGACATTTCTTGGAGTAGTGAGATGGTAGAGTAGCAATTGCCTACTCATCCACTTGGATAAGACAGGTGTGATAGGACTCATGGTTCAAGCCTGGCTAGGAGAAGAGCACTGAATGCTCAGCATTATCTTATTTATAGTATGTCTTAAGGTAGGCTAGAGATGATTTCCTGGGGGAAATTAAGGATGAGAATTGTTATAGGGGTGTTTCTGTTTTCCTTGGAACTCATAGTCAATGAAGCAGAGGATCAGTTCTTTCACCACATGATATGGTTGCTCTGTTCCTATGGAAGTGATGCTTTGAGATTCTTGTTTACTGAGGAATCCCCGACTTCTAACAGAGCTATTCTTTCTAGAGTAATAGGGTCCCATACTCCTAATTTAGAGCCTCATCTGTTGGTTTTGGGCGTGTATTTTAAGGGAAAATGTTTTTTTGCTTCTCTTTTTTTCCCTCCAACTCTATATCCCTTGTTTCTGGATCTGCTTCTCTTCCATTTCTCTTTCAGTAGGAGTAGTGGAAGGCCCCAATGAGAAGACTTCTGATGTCGCAAAAGGTCACCGGGAGGTGACATATAAGGAAACTTCTGCCGAGGATGAAAAAGAAGCAAATGCCTCACGCTTTGTCTCTACTCTTTTATTACTTGCTGGTCAGGCTTTTAAAACTCCTTGTGTTTACTTTGATGAAATTAAATAAAATCATGAGCAATGAGCAACAATTTCTTGCCTGAAAAGAATCATTTATCAGTAGAAAGCCAAGCAAACTGCAATAATCTAAAATAGGTAGGTTGTAGATTGTTAGAAGATTGTATCATTTGTGATATTATTTAGAATAAAAACAGCTCTCATTTATATAGACCTTTAAGGTTCAGAAAGCACTTTACATCAATAGCTAACATTTATATAGTGCCAGGAATTATACTACTAAGTTCCAGGTACTGTGCTAAGTGCAAGTTATCTCATTTGGTCCTTACAAAAACCCCATAAGGAAGGTGGTATAAGTAGGATTATCCCGATTTTACAGATGAAGAAACTGAAACTTGGAAGAACTAATAGAGTTCCAATTCATAACCCCTGCAATCTAGAACTCTGTTAATCAACTAGTATTTATTAAGTACTTGCTATGTGTTAGGCACTGTGTTAAATTATAGGGACAAAAGAAAAGCAAAACTTGCTAGTCGTATTTGTTTTCTGAAGTGTTCAATGGATAATTTTTTTATTTGGTCAGTCCAATCACATTTACTGAAGGTCTGCTTCATGGAAGCATTTAATTAGATGTGGAGAAAAGATACAAAGAATAGGCCTTAGAACCAAGGAGCTTCAAATTGTACCTGCATGGGTTTGTAAGGAAAGAAGGTAGCTTAGGTGACTCTAATACAACACCAGACTGATAATAGGATTATTATTAAATGTTCCCAATTAGAAAAAACCACTAGGTGTGTTGGAGAGAAAGTGGTGATTAACAGAGGAAGTATCTCATGGATAAGGGCTTGGAATTTAAGCATTCTCCTGGGAGAGATACCTGCCAGAAACCCTTTGACAAAATCATTAGAGTTTCTTACTTTTCTCTCCTCTGCTTTTCTCATTTTCCCGTGATCCTCCATTTCTCTTTCCTTCTGCAAATTAATTGTGTAACTAGAGGGGAAAACAAGAAAACCTCACCTCAAATTCTTTGCCTTAATAGCTGAAGTAATTTCAATAAACTCAGTCTTTTGTGAAATATTCATTGCTTCATAACATTTAGGGCTGGAAAGGACCTTAGAAATTAGGTGGTCCTGGGGGCAGCTAGGTGGCACAGTGGATAGAGCACCGGCCCTGGATTCAGGAGGACCTGAGTTCAAATCCAGCTTCAGGCTCATAACACTGACTAGCTGTATGATCCTGGGCAAGTCACTTAACCCCAATTGCCTCACCAAAAAAAAAAAAAAGCAAAAAAAAAAAAGAAATTAGGTGGTCCTCCTACCTCTTCCCTTTCCCCCACCCCAGTTCCCCAATGCAGGGGGTCAGAAGAGAGGCTGTAATTTGCCCAAGGTCATCAGTAACTGAGTAGAACAGAGTTTCAAATCCAGAGCCTTGGCATTGAACATTACATTGCAATTCAGATAATTAAACAATTTAGGGTTTTGGGTTTTTTTTTTTTGATGTGTAGCGGAGATAACTTCAGGGTCCCTGGAATTTAAGAAGACCAGCAGGAACTTCCTTTCCACTGATTTTTGTCAAAACTGAAAACAGACCCTTAGTATAGAGTGGAAGTCTCAGCCAAAAATGGTGAGTTAGGGAAGGAAGTGTACACTTCCTGTTATTGAAGCTTCCCTCCTTAACCCAGTCAAATACCCCTGAGATGCCCCTGGGCCATCCCCTGCAAAGGTGTTCACCTTCTGTCTCAGAATTCAGCATTGATCTTTTTTTTTCCTTTAAAAATTATTATAGATACCATTTGTCTTCACATTATTTTAATTTCCCAATATATCTTTCCCTCCTTCAATTCAGTGAATCATCCTTTATTTTTGTTTTTTAACAAAGAGAAAAAAAAAACAATTCAGCAAAAACAACTAATGCTTTTTTTTTTTTTTTAAACAAATGACTTGGTTCTAAAACTAACATTCCAGCTGACTGGATTTGAGTGGTGTAAATCTTGGAGCTGAGTCAATGCACTGGATACATACATTTACTTGACTATATTGAATGATTCTTGTACTCAGCTAGGTGGGGACTCACAACGGAAGCTGAGGAGCTCTGGCATTGCCATACTTTCTCAGTTGGTGGAATTTCTTCCCAGTTTTTCCAGCCATCTCCCATCTAGTAAACTAGAGGCCCTCCTTCTCCTCCTCCATTTGCTGTTTTTCCTTTTCTACATGACCAGCCCAGATTCTTTCCCCATCAAGCAAATCTGTCCTTAGTGATGTTGTTTCTCAGAACTTCTTTTGTTTAAACACTTTATACCTAGCGATAAGCTATAACCTCCAAGCATCTTTCCTTTGCCCTTTGGGTTGTTTTTTATTGTAATTCTTTTGTATAAAGTACATAAACACCCCTTCTCTTTTAAATTCTTCCCCAATGACACTAATGCATTGTTGGTGGAGTTATGAACTGACCCAGCCATTCTGGAGAGCAATTTGGAGTCATGCCCAAAGGGCTATGAAACTGTGCACATCCCTTTGATCCAGCAATACCACTACTAGGTCTGTATATCAAAGAGATCATAAAAAAGGGAAAAGCTCCTACATGTACAAAACTATTTATAGCAGGTA
Organism: Vombatus ursinus; assembly: GCF_900497805.2. NCBI lineage: Eukaryota > Metazoa > Chordata > Mammalia > Diprotodontia > Vombatidae > Vombatus > Vombatus ursinus. Next base: position 25,458,620 of record NW_020940360.1, read on the forward strand.
TTTTTGTGGTGGCAAAGAATTGGAAATTGAGGGACTACCTATCAATTGGGGAATGACTGAAGAAGTTGTGGTATATGAAGTAATGGAATACTATTGTGCTATAAGAAATGATGAGTGAGTCAAGGATTCTGGGAAGATGGCAGAATAGGTAAGAAAATTCCAAACTCTCCAGATTTCCTCCACAAACAAGACAAAATAACACCTCAGGGTGAATGTAGAGTGTCAAAAATAAATAAGAGGGGCAGCTAGGTGGCACAATGGATAAAGCACCAGCCCTGGTTTCAGGAGGACCTGAGTTCAAACTCGGCCTCAGATACATAACACTTAGAAGCTGAGTGACTCCAGGCAAGTCACTTAACCCCACTGCTTAGCCAAAAAAAAAAATTTATTAATTTAAAAAAATGGAAAAAAGATAAATAAGAGTTGGGGCAGAGTAGTGGTCCTCCTGGAATAACTGGAGAAGACCTGAGGAAAGACCTCAGGGACAGAGGTTCAGCCTGAGTGAAGGGCAAATACCTCCAGGCCATCTCTGTTGAAACAACAAACAACAAGCCCTGGGGGCAGCTAGGTTGGGAGGTAGCCTCAGTCTCAACCACAGGAATTCCCACCTTACAGACAGTGTGGGGGGGTCAGACATCTGAGCAGGGGAAGATTGAAGACCCTCTGCTGCGAGGGATGCCAGGCCCAGCTATGCTGCTGAGACTCATCCAGGGCTGCATCTGAAAGTGAGAAGGAACCAGCTCACATGGTGGGGCAGGGACACTGTTGGCTATTGGCACTTACAGGAAAGCTGAATTCTTCATTTCAATTCCAGTCCAGAGAGGAAAATTGAAGGTTACAGCCACTAGAGGGTCCTTTGGGAGCAAGAGCGTTTCCAGCATAGTGTGCCTGGGGGCCCTAGCTGTGGCTTGGAGAGGGAAAGGAATGATGAGGTTGGGCCTAGGACAAAGCTCAAAAAATAACAGTAAGAAGACCTGAGGCAAGAGGCACCATTCCCCTTACCCCAGGACTAGAAATGATTATAATAACAAGCTGCTAAAAATAAAAAAAAATGAGTAAGCAAAGGAGAAAGAACTCAAGCATAGACAGCTACTATGGGAATAGAGAAGACTGGGGTTCATTTTCAGAGGAGGATACTGAAGCAAAAAAAGCCTCTCCTACCCCAAAGAACAATACCAAATGGTCACCTGCCCAAAAAGAGTCTTAGAAGAAATTAAAAAGGACTTTAAAAATCAAATAGGAGAGATTGAGGAAAAATTAGAAAAAATATAAGAACAATCCAAGAAAAGCAAGAAAATTCTGAAAAGAAAGTCAACCAACTGGAAAAGAAGATCTAGAATCTTAAGGAAGAAAACAACTCCTTGAAAACTAGAATTGGGCAAGGGAAAGTGAATGACATTATAAGATACCAAGAAATTAAAAAAAAATCCAAGAAAATAAAAAGAATGAAAAAATAGAAGAGAATGTGAAACATCTCATAAGAAAAACAACTGATATGGAGAATAGATCAGGAAGAGAAAACATAAGAATAATCAGACTACCTGAAAGCTACAAAAAGAAGAATCTTGACACAATAATACAAGAAACATACAAGAAAATACAAAATACAAATTAAAAAATACAAAAATCCAAGAAAGAAAGAAATTTGCCCTAAAGTTTCAGAATAAGAGGGAAAAGTAGAAATAGAAAAAAGCCACCAATCACCACCTGAAAGAGATCCCAGGATGAAAATACAGGAATATCACAGCCAAATTCCAAAACCCTCAGATTAAGGAGAAAATATTATGAACAACAACAACAACAACAACAACAACAACAACAACAACAAAAACCAATTCAAATGCAGCAGAGCCACAATTAGAATTACATAAGACATAGCAGCTGCTACAATAAAAGACCACAGGTCTTGGAATACTAAATATTGAAGAGCAAAAGAACTGGGATTGTGGCCAAAAAATAACTTACCCAGCAAAGATAAGTATAATCCTGAATGAAAAAAATGGATATTCAATAAATTGACAGACTTTTGGGATTTTGTTGCAAAAAGACCGGAACTTAATAGAAAATTTGACGTACAAGATCCAGGAGAAATATAAGGTAAACATCAAAAACCAATTACCAGGGATTCAGTAAGGACAAACTGTTTACTTTTTATATGTGGAAATATAAACTCTATGTTTAAGATTCTCATTAGTAATTGGATAATTTGAAAGAGATTGGGGAAGAGCTGAGTATGATGTGGTGATTCTAAAAACCAAAATTGTGTAGGAAAAGGTAAAAAGAGCAATTATTTCATACAAGTGAGGTGTGAGTGGAAGAGTTGATACAGAAGAATCAGATGAGGGTGGAGGGCTGGTAGTGCTGGAACCCTACTCTCATCATATCTGGTTTAAAGAGGGAACAACATATACATCTAGAAAGGTATAAGTCTTCTAAATTAGCAAAGAAATAAGAGAGCCAAGCAAAAGGATAAGGGGTGTCACGGAAGGGTGTGTAGATAAAAGATTTAGGAGAGTGGGGGAAGAAGAAAAGGGAGGGATCCCTAGAGGAGTGGGTAGAACAAAGAAAAGGATGGTATGGGGAGAGGATAAGGGAGACTTTTTCTTTTTTTCTGGCTAGGCAATGGAGTTAAGTGATTTACCCAGGGCCACACAGCTAGTAAATGTCAAGGGTCTGAGGTCAGATTTGAACTCAGGTCCTCCTGACTCCAAGGCCAGAGCTCTATTCACTGTGCCATCTAGCTGCCCCAGTAAGGGAGATGGTTTAAAAGGGCGTGGATTAGGGAGAGTAGTACTACAATATTGAGGAATTTTAAACTTACCCTTTCATAACTAGATAAATCTAACCAAAAAATAAATAAGGAAGAAGTTAAGGTAATGAATAGAATTTTAAATAAGCTAGTTATGATAGATATCTATAGAGAATTGAATCTCAGTGGTACATGGTACCGTTACAAAAATTGACCATATATTAGGGCACAAAAATTTTTATAGCAAAAAGCAGAAAAGTTGTTAGTGGTTAGAAGTAAACTAGAAGAGGGATGGGATAAAAAGAGAGGCCAAGAAGGACAATAGTGAGGAAAAATAAGGTGGAGGGAAATGCACAAATAGTAATTATAACTTTGAATGTTAATGGAATGAATTCACCCATAAAATGGAAACAGCAGAATGGATTAAAAATTAGAATCTGACAATATGCTGCTTACAAGAAACACATTTAAACATAAGAGATACACACAGAATCAAAATAAAGGGCTGGAGTAGAATGTATTATACCTCAGCCAATGCAAAAAAAGCAGGGGTAGTAATCATGATATCAGACAAAATCAAAGCTAAAATAGATTTAATTAAAAGAGATAAGCAGAGAAACTACATTATAATAAAAGGTACCATAGATAATGAAGCAATATCAATACTAAACTTATATGCACCAAGTACCATAGCATCTAAATTTTTAAAAGAAGAGTTAAATGAATTATAGGTGGAAATAGATAGTACTATAATAATGGGGGACTTTAATCTTACCCTCTCAGAACTACACAAATCTAACACAAAAAATAAGAAAGAAGTTAAAGGAATGAATAGAGTTTTAGATAAACTAGTTATGATAGATATCTGGAGAGAACTGAATGGAAATAGAATGGAATACACATTTTTCTCAGTACTTTTACATGGTACTTGTACAAAAATTGACCATATATTAGGACACAAAAATTTTATAGCAAAAAGCAGAAATATTAAATGCTTCCTTTACAGACCACAATGCAATAAAAATTATATTTAATAAGGGACTATGGAAACAAAGAAAACACTAATTGGAGAGTAAACAACTTAATCTTAATGCATGGGTTAAAGAACAAATAATAGAAATAATCAATAATTTCATTAAAGAAAATGACAATAATGAAACAACATATAAAACCTATAGGATACAGCAAAAGCAGTAATCAGAGGAAAATTTATATATCTAAGTGCTTATATCAATAAAAAAGTGAAAGAGTAGACCAATGAACTGGGTATGCAATTAAAAGAACTAGAAAAAGAACAAATTAAAAATTCCCAATTAAACACTAATTTGGAAATACTAAAAATTAAAGGTGAAGTTAATAAAATCGAGTGTAAGAAAACTATTGAATTAATAAATAAAACTAGGAGTTGGTATGAAAAATAAATAAAATAGATAAACTATTGGTTAATATGATTTTAAAAAAGATTACTAGTATCAAAAATGAAAAGGGTGAATATACCACTAAAGAGAATGAAAGCAAAGCATTATAAGGAGTTATTTTGTCCAATTACATGCCAATAAATTCAACAACTTAAGTGAAATGGAAGAATATTTACAAAAATGCTAACTGCCTAGATCAGCTGAAGAGAAAATATCTAATATCTAAATAGACCCATTTCAGAAAAAGAAATTGAACAGGCCATAAATGAGCTTTCTAAGAAAAAAACAACCAGGACCAGATGGATTTACAAGTGAATTTTATTAAACATCTAAAGACTAATTCCAATATTAAATAAATAAATTATTTGGAATAATAGAGAAAGAAGGGGTCCTACCAAACTCCGTTAATGAAACAAATATGATACTGATACCTAAACTAGGAAAAGTAAAAACAGAGAAAGAAAATCATAGATCAATTTCATCAATGAATACGGATACAAAAATTCTCAATAAAATACTAACTAAAAGATTACAACAATATACTACAAAGATTATACATTATGACCAAGCAGGATTCATACCAGGAATGTAGGGATGGTTTAACATGAGAAAAACTATTAGCATACAAGATTGTGTCAACAATAAAAGTAACAAAAATCAGGATAATATGAATAGATGCAGAAAAAGTGTTTGACAAAGTACAACACTAATTTCTATCAAAAATACTTGAAAGTATAGGCATAAATTGACTTTTCTTTAAATTGGTAAGAAGCATTTGCCTAAAAACCATTAGCAAGCATTATTTGTAATAATAAGATCAGGTGTGAAATAAGGATGCCCACTGTCACCAATATTATTCAATATTGTATTGGAAATACCAGTAATAGCAATAAGAGAAGAAAAAGAAATAGAAGGAATCAGAATAGAGAATGAGATAATAAAACTATTCTTTTTGCAGATGGTATGATGATATACTTGGAAAATCCTAAAGACTTAACTAAAAAGTTAAATGAAATAATTAATAATGTCAGCAAAGTAGGAGAATATAAAGTAAACTCACATAAATCATCAGCATTCCTGTATATTACCAACAGGTTCCTACAGGAAGAGAGAGCTAGAAGTACCACATTTAAAATAACTCTGGACAATATAAAACACCTGGGAATATACCTAACAAAACATACCCAGATATATATCTATATCTATATCCATAAACAAAAGCATGAAACAACTTTGCATACAAATAAAATCAGATCTAAATACATGGAGAAATATTAATTGTTCATGGGTAGGTAGGGCCTTTGTAATAAAAATGACAATTTTACCAAAATTAATCTATATATTAAATGCCATCCCAATTAAATTACCAAAAAAATCATTTTACAGAGCTAGAAAAAAATAATAATGAAATTCATTTGGAAGAACAAAAGGTCAAGAATATATAAAAAAAAAACCTAATGGAAAAATGTAAAAGAAGGAGGTTTAGCAGTACCAAATCTTAAACTATATTATAAGGTAGTCATTAGCAAAACTATCTGGTTCTGGCTAAGAAATAGAAAGGTAGATCAGTGAAACAGAGTAGACATACAATCTACAACAGCAAATGAATATAGTTACCCAGTGTTTGACAAGTATAAAGATTTAAGTCTTTGGTATAAGAATTCATTATTTGGTAAAAGTTGTTGGAAAAGCTGGAAAGCAGTCTGGCAGAAACTGGACATAGACCAATATCTTACACCATTTACTAAGTTAAGCTCAAAATTGATACATGACTTAGATATAAAGGAAGATATTAAAAGAAAATTTGAAGAACATGGAATATATTACCTATCACTTATGGAGAGGTGAACAATTTATGAACAAACAAGATATAGAGAATGTTGTGATATGTAAAATGGGTAATTTTGATTACATTAAATTAAAAAGGTTTTGTACAAATAAAACAAATGTAGCCAAGATCAGAAGGAAAGCCAAAAACTGGATAAAAATTTTTATAAATAGTTCCTCAGATAAAGGTCTCATATCTCACACATATAAAGAAGTTGCTCAAGTCTATAAGAATGAGTCATTCCCCAAATGATAAATGATCAAAAGATATGAACAGGCAGTTTTCCAGTGAAGAAATCAAAGCAATTTATAGTCATATGAAAAAAATGCTCTAAATCATTATTGATTAGAAAAATGCAAATTAAAACAACCTTGAGCTATCATTTTACACCTATCAGATTGGCTAAAATGGTAGAAAGTGAAAATGACAAATGTTGGAGGGGATATGGAAAAACTGGGACCTTGATTAATTGTTGGTGGATCTATGAACTGATCCAACTATTTTGGAGAGAGATTTGGAATTATGCTTAAAGAGTTATTAAACTGTCTATACCCTTTGACCCAGCAATACCTTTATTAGGTCTGTTCCCCAAGATGATTAGGGAAAGTGGATAAGAACCTGCATATTCTAAAATATTTATAGCAGCTCTCTTTGTGGTGGCAAAGAGTTGGAAATTGTGGGGATGCTTGTCAGTTGAGGAATGGCTAAACAAATTGTGCTATATTTTCGTGATGGAATATTGGTCTGCTGTAAGAAATGATGAGCTCAAGGATTTTAGAAAAGGAAGGAGAGATCTCCATGAAATAATGAAGAGTGAAATGAGCAGAACCAAGAGAACATTGTGTACAGTAACAACAGTATTGTTTTAAGAACAACTTTGAGTAACCAAGTCATTTGATTATAAATAATCAAATTAACCTCAAAGATCATATGAAGGAAGATGCTATATGAATACAGAAAGGAATACTGCTATGGTGTAGGAAATGGTGAGCTGGTTGATTTAGAAAAACATGGAAAGACTTGGATTTATGAAGGAAGATGCTATCCACCTCCAGAGAAACAGATGATAGGAGGAAATAAGCATAGTATGGTCTTACATATATGTGTATGTTTATAGATATCTATTCATATGTATATATATATATATATATATCCATGCTTAATTGTAGCCTTCTTTAGGGTAGGTGTGGGGGGAGGAAGGATAGGAAAAAATAAAATAAAAAGTGCACAGCAGAGAACAAAGGAAAATCAACAAGGAAGCAAAGAAAAGCTGGACAGCTTTGAAAACAATGTGTAGTATTTATCATACAGGTTTTCTTGAAATGGAAATTTATTGTTATATATCGAATCTTCTCTTGTGGTTTGCTATGTACATGGCAACGTTTTTTCTTTTCTTTTCTCATTTTGTATATAAGTGTAAAATAAAACATTTACAAAAAAAAAAAAAAGAAATGATGAGCAGGCAGATTTCAGAAAAACCTGGAAAGACTTACATGAACTGAGTGAAATGAACAGAATGAGGAGAACTTTGTACATAGTAACAAGAACATTGTGTGATGATCAACTTTGATAGTCTTAGCTCTTCTCAGCAATACAATGATCCAAGACAATTCCAAGAGTCATGATGGAATATGCTAGCCACATCTAGAGAAAGAACTATGGAGTCTGAATGCAGACTGAAGCATGCTATTTCCTTTTTTTGATTTTTCATTGTTGTGTTTTTTTTCCTTTTGTTCTGATTCTTCTTTCACAACATGACTAATGTGGAAATAGGTTTAACATGATTGCACATGTATAACCTATATCAGATTGCTTTCTTTCTTGGGGGAGAGAACAGAGAGAAAAATCTGGAGCTCAATCTGATAAAAAAATGAAAGTTGGTAACTGTCTTCACATGTAATTGGAGGAAATGAAATACTATTTTTTTTAAACAACAATTTATATAGACCCTCCCAGTCAAAGGGCCATGCTATTAGAAATAAGAATGAATGAATTATCTTAAGTGTGTAAAATCTTAAATAAATGACTTCATTTTCTTAACTCTGATTTGCCCATTCTGCCCATACTGTCCCTTTATACTCTGGCCATTAGAAATTTGTCTGTGCAAATGTAATGACTGCAAAGTAAATAAAGAAAAGAGTCTCTCCCTCTTCTATGAAAAGAAAATTCTTCTTTAATGCCATCAACTACAATTTCAAAAATTTAAGTGTGCTTTCTCAGAAACTTTTAATAAAACATGATAATACTTGGTTCAAGTATTGTTTTTTGGGCTTCTTTTGTTTTCGAGAATCAGAAATTTATTTACATTTCTTTCCCTGGTGTCCTCTCTCTTACCTTCCATTTTAATAATGAAAGATTATTAGAATATTATTCATCATAGGTTACAAAGAGGAGTGGCATGGGAGGAGACGAGAGAGAGTGTTTTTATTGTACAATACTCTAATTACTGCTCAACTTTCATCTTAACATGGAAATTATTTTTTCCTGTGTTTCCAGAAGAGAAATGTAATTTAATTTGCCTACTTCTGGGTACTTTAATAATCATGATGTGGCCACTGAACAAAGTTAAAAATTCAATTGTCTTTTGGATTTACTTGGCCCAAAATTCTAAAGTCAAAAATGAATATTTCTTATTCCTCATATAAAATTAGAGTTTTTAAAAATAGGAAATCTAGGAAGCTATACATTTAAAAAAATGATGAAGCAGATAAGTTATCTGCAGTGCCCTGTCACCTTATTATCATCAATATTGTACTAAGCCCAATTGTGGTATTAGCATTGACTATTGTTTGTGGGCAGAGTTTTGTTGTTTCTTCAAGTCCTAGATTTGTTCTTTAGGTGGCAGCCTTCTGTTACTTGAAGAGTCTCCATATTTTGACTTTGGCTTCTCTTCTCTGAGGCTGAATGTAACTATTCCTCTGATTATATGGTTTCAATAGCCTTGATGACTACTCATCCTTCTCTGCACTTTTTCAAAAATTTTTCTTTTTTGAAATAATATTTTATTTCCCCCCCAGTTACATGTAAAGCAATTTTTAACGTTCTTTTTTTTAAGTTTTGAGTTCCAAATTCTATCCCTTCTTTCCTTTCCTTCTCTCTCTGTGAGATGGTAAGCCATCTGATACAGGTTGTATATATGCAATCCAACTTAACTGAGGCAAACAGTGTTAAATAAGTGACTTGCCCAGAGTCACACAACTAGTAAGTATCTGAGATGGGATTTTAATTCAGTTCCTGACTCCAGGGCCAGCTACTTCATTGCCTAGCTGCTCTCTTAATATAGATAATGTTAGCAAAAGAAATTTAAACAGGTCTCCATTTAATGGACTTACTAATTGTTCTTCTCTAATGCTTGACTTATTATTTTTTTTAAATTTCAGCTGACTCATATGATTAACACCTTTTAATAGCTAAACTTCCATTGACACCCATGAAGATCATGTTTTTAAATAATCATACTGACTACACATTGTCCTAGATTCTGTAAAGTCATTCTCTAGGTTTTTTTCCCCTCTCACCAATCCATTAATCAATAAAAATGTACTTATTAAAGGTCTAGCACTGTATTAGATATAGGGAATATAAAGAAATAGTTACTGCCCTTGAGGAGTTTCCATTTTATTGGGGAAGACAACAGTGCATAAATAAATACATTCACAATAAATACAAGATAATTTTTTTCTTGAAGAGGGAAGAGGAAGCAAGCATCCCTGAGGATCAGAAAGGTCTCAAGTAGAAGGTGACACTTAAAATGAGCTTTGAAGGATACCAGAGATTCTAAGAGGTCAAGGTGAAAAGGTATGGGGACATCCTGTCCAGAGGCATAGGGACTGGAGCTGGAGTGCTCTATGCTTTATGTGAACAAGAATGTCAATTTTTCTGGACCATAGAGTTTCTAAAAGGGAATATTATATACTAAGGTCAGAAAGCAGGTCAGAACCAGGTTGTAAAAGGTTTTAAATACCAAACAGAAATATTTATACTTGATCCTACAACAATTAGGAAGCTATCATCCAATAGTTTAACACTTAAGGTTTTGTATTAGAGAGGATGTCTATTTTGCTTTATTCTGACACAGGAAAAAAAGTGTCCAATGGTATATTAGGACCAGGAGGCTTTTGGAAAAGTTTGAGAGGATGAAGTAGGGAAGAGGAATCTTATTTCCTATTGGTAGTTAAGCACTTTTTTGGGGAGTAGAAGGGGCAAGAATCTAATTTATGGTACCTAGGCAATCAGGAAGCAATACCTCTACTAGGACTATACCCCAAAGAGATCAAAGAAAGAGGAAAAGTATTCATGCACAAAAAATTTGTAGCATCTCTTTTTGTGGTGACAAAAAATTGGAAACTAAGGTGGGGTGCCCATAGAGTAGAAAATGGTTGAGAAAGATAATATATGAATGTGATGGAATATTGTCATATCATTACACATGATAAAAAGGACAGTTTCAAAGAAACTGGAGAAGACTTATATGAACTGATGTAGTGTGAAGTAAACAGAACTGGGAGAATGATTTACACAATAAAGCAACATTGTAAAAACAAACAACTTTGAAAGACTTAAAAACTCTGAGCAGAACAATGACCAACTATGATTCCAGAGGACAGAGAATGAAGAATATTAATTCACTGCCTGACTGAGAGGTGATAGACTCATGATGCAGAATAAAACATACATTTTTACATGACCAATATGGGACTTATTTTGTTTGATTATGCACATTTCTTCTTATTTAGCAATAACTACAAAGATTCACTTTCTTCACTTATCTGAGAAGGCTGCATATGTCTCAGGCCTTTGTAGGTTATATCTCTAAACTAGACACGAATGTCCATGGTCTGAGGCAAGTATCTTCCCCTTTTGATAAGAAGGTGAGATGGCAGTTCTATTTTTATAATTCAGGAAGTTTTGGTATTACTATTGGTTAGGACAGGATTGATCTTGCTTGTGGGTGGCCTTGAGGATTGTGATGTACTTCATGCATTATACATACAGCAAATATATAAATATCAGCCATCTGAGGTTTCACATTCCTCTACCATAGACTTCTCATTACTCTATTATGAATTTAATTGAGCAAGAAAGGATTTTGCAGTGTATTTTGACAAGAATTTTCTTTCTAAGGGTCTTCCATACAGGGGCATACTTTTACAGTTACATTATGAACATCTATACATCTCCTAGCCATACCGTATCTTTAGGCCAACCTAACAGTCACTCATTTGAGCCATGTTATCCCTCACACCATATACTATATCCTGTAATTATTATAGTTACTTGTGTCTGATTTCCTAACAAAGATGCAGCATCAAGGACTTTTTCTAATAGAGAAATAGCAGTGGTAAGAGGTTTTTTCTAATTTATCATAATAGCAGCAATGTAATAGGATAATAGGGAGGAATGCCCCAGCAATTGTCCAAGCCAGTAGAATGTTACAATTTTCCTTTCCTGAACTGCGTCTTCCTTGGACCCATTTCAAGAATCCATAGATTGGGTTCTGTGGGCTACTTTACTCCCTCTTACTGATTTCCTGTGTCATAGTTACCACTTCTATGACATAAACTATATCACACTTCAATTTTCATGTCCAGTATTGAATAATGTCAGTCTCAAAGTGTGTTGTCAGCCCCTTACTGAGGGGCTACATGGAAGGGCCCAATTACCTACTGTATTTTGTTTCCTCAGTGCAAATTATTGATTAGGTGGATGAATCCTTCATTGTAATATGTTGCCTTCTGTGGCATTGTGACTATTTGAGTTTGCATTTGGCATAATCTTCTTAAATTGTTCCCCAGGCAGTAGAAAACTGCCCCATAGACCCAAGTACCTACATTGTTAATACCATATCTTCTATCAGGTAGCAGATGTGCTCTTTGGGTTGAGAGAGTAAGGACACAGGCAGGGGTGTGCTGAAACTAGCTTGAAGCAGCTCACAAGAACTAAGTGTTAAATTTTCAGTTTGAACATTTAACCCTTGGAAATCAGCAAATGCTACAAGTCAAGACTTAACTTATTGTTATTTTGATTATCTGGTTTTAAGAAGGAAATGGAGAAAATATTAATAATCCAGATTAAACCTAAAAGCATGTCGTGTTACATTTCCCCCTTAGAGATGTGGTTGTTTTAACATTTACCAGCAAACTAGTATCCTTGGTGAACTGGGGTACATTCTACTAGAGATATAGGTACCCAGAGATCATCTCAAATGTCAACCTTTTGGTGTAGAATGGGGTCAAACTCACTGGCCATTAATTCATACCCTAATTGGCATAATCATCGATGTATCAGAAGGGTTGCCACCTATTAGATAGTGCTACCTATTAGATTAGTGACATAGGAACTCTGTCTCATGCATGTATCTCCTGAATTTTGTCTTCATTCTTAATCTTGAGCCTATTTCATGAGCTAGGACTTTATTCTTGCATGATCTGGCACTAGTTTTTCCAGGTCTTTGTTTGATAGATCTTTTGTGAGGGCTTCAGTCTATCCCAATAGTGATCACCTGCAATTTGGAGGAGTAATTCCTACCTTTTCCCACCTCCTCCCATTCACTCCGTATCCTTGAGATTGGGTGCGGATCTCCCTTTAGTTTTCCTTTAGGAGAGTTCAGATCCTTCAACTGCACAGATCTCACCAGACTTACCTTGAACTTCAATCTGGGATTTGACATAGTCAATTATTCGATCTCCTGTTTCCATTCCTGAACCAACCAATAAGCAACCAAGAAGTTGGGACAGATGTTTGTGACTCTAAACCCCTAATACTTTCCCCTGCCCCTTATATTTTTAGTACCAAATTTTCCTGCCATGATGTCCCAAATGAGAATATTTAAAGGGGGTGGTTTAATTACCCTTGGGATGAAGATTGTATTGGAGTGGGTCCCTTGGAGATGAGAGGATAGGTTTATCTTCATTTATCTCTGGCTAATACCAGACAGGTTAGCAACTGTCCCCATCTGTGTTTCAATCAAAAGTTAGGTTTTCAACACCATCATTTAACTTAGACTTACTATTATATTAAGTAGTTAGTAGCAAAATGATATAGCAAAACAATACTTCAATATCTCTGAACCCTCTAAAAGGGTATGTTCCCTAAATGAGAAAAATGCATGACTTAATTTGGGCAAAGAATTATTACTTTCAGCAAAATGGCAAAATGGTGTATATTTTGGTAAATGCTGCCAATAGGACTACTTCCTAGGTCTTGAATAGGAACATCTTATTTGACTTGAAGATCACAATGATCAATCTTTATCCTCCAAGGAGGAAATGTACTCCCCAGTTTGGAGCTTTATCTGAGATGGGGGTTAAGGGTATAACTCCCATTTCCCCAGCTTGATTTGTTACATAAGTCAGGTCATTCACCTTTATCACCCCCATTCAATATTCTCTGGCCCTTGCAAAACATTTCAGCAGGTTGTGGGTTGGTAGTGAAACCTTAGGGTTATCTTCTTCCTCTTTTGTTCAGGCTGCATCCAAGGAGCAAAACTGCAACTGTGCTTTCTGTTCATAGGGAAATATATAAAACTTTTTTAGTGGCCTTTAATTATAGTAAGTCAGGAAGCAACTGAGGCAGTAGCAGTTAATTGTCTCTCTGTTATTTTATATTTCTTTCTGGGCCTTAGTGGGGTGCTATTTCTAAACCTTGCTTTTTGATCTCTGCTTTAGACTTTCTGGTGTTTTAATTGATAGGGAAGCAAAGTACTCTTACTGTCCCCCAGTTATGGATCTTTACTTTGAGATTCTCCAGCCTTTTAATTAGTCTTAGCCTTGCTTGTGGGATGCTTCTTTGGTATATGTGGTCATGGAATCATAGGATCATAGATTTAGAGCTAGAGGGGACCTTAAAAGGCATATATATATATATATATATATGCCTTTTACACACATACATATATATAGTACATATACACACATACATTATAACCCTCTTATTTTACAGTTGAAGAAATCAAAGCTCAGAGAGATTGAATACCTTGCCCAAGGTCATACAGATAGTGAGTGGCATAGTTCTGTGTATCTCTAGCAAAATTTCTTATCTTACATAAGATGAAACCTTTTCAGGACTGTTCCAGGGAAGTTGTCAAGCAAATCACAACTTTACAGATAAATATTTCATCCACATGAATTTATTTTACTTGTGGTTTGGGGGAGAAGGAGGAATCTCCCAAACTGCCATTTACCTTTATCATACATCAACCACAGCAAAACTTTCTTATTTTGTAGGGTAGAGTGGAGGGTTTGTAAAAACAAATATTTAGAGGAGTACTGATGGATATTTCTTAAAGGAGATACTCACTTGGAGTTACAGGTGAGCTATCCAAACCTCCATGACCAAGACTTAGTCTAACTTTTGGGATCTTAATCAGTCATTTCAATATGCCCCAATCTAGAAAAGGCATCATTATTGAAGGAACGTCAGGTTGGAGAAGGTGAAGAGGAATAGGGTTGAAGTAGGGCCTCAGCAGAAGGAAGAAGATAAAGTAAGCAAAATTTAATAAATGCTTGATTTATTTATTGGTAAGGACTCAAAGTTCATTTAGTCCATCCCCTCATTTTACTGATAAGGAAACTGAGACCCAGAGAAGCAAAGTGATTTGGGCCAAGGTCAACCCCCCTGACATCCAGTCTTAGAGTAAAGGCTTCTAGTGAAGGGTAACTCATTATCTCTTGAGTCAGCCCATTCCACTTTTGGACTGCTTTAACTGTTAGGAAACTTTTATCATCAAGCATAAATTAAACATTTATTAAGCACCTACTCTGTGCTAGGTGCTGTGCTAAGTTCTGTGGATACAAGTTAAAACAACAAGAATCCCTTCCCTCAAAGATCTCACAATCTAATTTGCAAACATGCAAGCAGCTATGTAGGAGCAAGATATATCTGTATCTATATCTATGATAATCTCAGAGGAAAGCCACTAACATTAAGGGAGATTGGGGATGGGACTTCTTGCAAAAGATAGAATTTTAGCTAATACTTGAATGACAGCAGGGAAGCTGGAGGCAGAGAAAAGGACTAGAATCTAGGTGATGGCACCTGGGTTATGGAAGAGCCCTATGTTGACATTAGAAAAGGTAAGTAAGTGTATTGATCAGTCACTCTCACTTTGGAGACATGTAGTGTAACATGAAGCTATGCTCTTTTTTTTTTTACAATCATATTAAATATATTTCCACATGAGCCATGTTGTAAAAGAAGAAACAGAACAAAAGGCAAAAACCACAAGAAAGAAAAAAAACATTAAAAAATAAAAATAGTATATTTTGATCTGCATTCAAACTTCATAGTTCTTTCTCTGGATACGGATAACATTTTCCATCATTAGTCTTTTGGAATTGTCTTGGATCATTGTATTGCTGAGAAGAGCTAAGTCAATCATAGTTGATCACACAATGTTAATGTATACAGTGTTCTCCTGGTTCTGCTCACTTCACTCAGCATCAGTTCATGTAAGTCTTTCCAGGTTTTTCTGTCTGCTTATCATTTCTTATAGCACAACAGTATTTCATTACATTCATATACCAAAACTTTTTCAGCCATTCCCCAACTGATGAACATCCCTTCAATTTCCAATTCTTTGCCACCACAAAAAAATATGCTTTTCTTAGTGTGGAAATAGCAATACATCTTTGGTTTTGCTTTAATAAATAGTACCTATAAGGGTACTTGCTCAACAGCCAAATGACCCTAAAAAGGATGAAACATGGCTTTCCTTGGACTACATTAAATGGCTTAAGAAGTTGTTTTTTTTTTTAGGATATGCCATAGATATTTTGAATGACAATTGTTCTGTGAATGAATGACTGATGAATGAATATTGTTAAATGAATGTTTACCTAACCTTGATGACTATATTCTCTCATACTATGGAATTTTTCTTGGTTTAGGACTACAAATTGTAATTCCAAAAGAGCTTTTTTTTTTTTTCAAATAGAGATTTCCAAACACACAGGAGAAATTCTGCCTCTTGGACCTTTCTCTCTCTGGGCAGAAATATACAGAATTGTAATAGTTTGATTAATAAAATTTGTCTCTGGCAGGCTTATACTTAATATGAAGAATATAGCTTCCCCCCCCCCTTCTTTTTCTTGTATATCTGAAAGGAAGGAGAATCCTGAAGTCATAGTCTCCCTAAGTAGTACCCTGTTTAAAACCACTACCATGGGTGGTGTGAGAAGAAGTCAAAAAGTAACATGAAATATGGTTACTATACTTCCTTCAGAGAAATTAAGCCAGAGAAATTGCCAAAGCCTGGTCTGGAATTGATTGCAAAAATCAGGCATTGTCCACTAGTGGCCAATTTTCCCCCATTTCCTTTCCTTTTTCTCTTCTTCCTTCAACTTTTTGGGAATTCTTTGCATAGAAACATCCAGGTAGTTTCAGATGTCTATGTTGTTCTCTGTTTAAAAATATTTAGCTACTTAGATAATTTCCTGTCCATTATTCATACGTCATCTCTTTTCTCTACTTCTTTATGGGCTAAATTAGGTTGTCACTACATTCAATTTTAAACAAGGGCCATGGTCTAGTTTCACTGTCTTTTAGTTTTTTAGTTTTTTGTTTTTAGGCTTTGTCAATGAGGATTACCTTTCATTCTTATAATCATAGCTATCACTTCTTATGTGTGGAGATTTATGGAGACACTATTATTTATGTGTATAGAGAAAGGGACAATGTATATTACTTCTATGTTATATATTACTTTAACATCTTTCATACTTTCCCACATTTACACCATAAGTCTCCACCATTTTTTAGAAGGTGTGAAATTGTTATTATACTTAAAAAAAGGAGAGGGAAAGAGGCAGAGAGTTAGGCTTTATCTCTGTGGAGTATTTGGACAGAGTACCAAATTGTTAGAATACCTAGTGTTGAGATGAGATCGGGGTATATTCTTTGGGTGCAGGGAGATTTAGGGGAAAAAAAAAGCAAAGGCCTAAAAATTAAGAAGTCTGGGAAACTGATAACATCTTTATTTCTTTTGTTTATTTAAACCTTAAGGAGTTTGTCATGAAAGAGCTCAGACCTGTTCCCCCCCACCAGAGTTCAATTATTCCCTAGCATCTTTCTTTCTAATAATCCTTTCTCAGAAACTGTCATGACCACTTGCTGTCCTGCAGGCCCACAGAGAGACATTAGCCCGCTTATTTTCCATCTCTCTTTTCTTTCCTCAGTTTCTCTCTGAAATCTTTATAAATCTCTTTTCTGGGAGGAGTGTCCAAGCGGGTGGAAGTCTGAATACAATGAAACCTGAGAATTTCTGTCACTCTCTGCATATGGTCCTAAGTGCTTTAATCCCAATTAGGGGCGGCTGACACACGGTCCTATTCATCCCAATCAGCCCTTGAATACATTTGCCTAGAAATGAACTTCACAAATAGAGTCTTGGCTAAATGTGCCCAGCAGCAAGGAAAATCGAATTGAGTGAGGGGCTCATTCTGAGGCGATCCGGGGAGAAAAGGTATGAATTTATAAGGTACACCGAAACATTTCAATTCAGCTACAAGCTCACTGACTTTTATTTGCATCATGTCAACCGAAAGAACCAAGAAATACGTTGAGGGAATCTGGTTAAAAGGCAACTTTATAGAGGCTCTGAATACTTTATAGAGCCGCTTCCAATGAACTCCCCTCTCCCCTTTTAAAACCTAGTCTGGGATGTGCCCCATTCCTCCTCTCCTTTCCAACCCCCCCTCCCCCGTTCTTGCCGTCGGCTCACGAAGGAGTCTTGCAATTAAGAATAAAATGTCCAAATTGAGATGGTGTCATCTGGTGGGATTCCCATAGAAGCGGCGTGGCTATTCAGAAACAGCCTTAATATCCCACCCGCATCTAGTCTGAGCCTCGCAGCTGGTTGGGGGAAGGCTGGATCCTCGAAGCCGGACGGGACTCGGGTTCCAGGACAATCCAGACCAGGGGAGATCAGAAGGAACATGTTCCAAGAAAAGTGGCACTCCGTGGGGAAAGGGTTACTTTTCTAAACTTAGCGTCCAGGCCAATTTAGAGTCCGTCCCAAATATGTGATGGAAAGGAAGCTTCAGAGCAGATCGTCTAGCAAAACTATTGCCCTTTCCGGATGCAAAGGCTCTCCAGGCCCGCGGTCCTCGCCATCTGCCTTCTTTCTCTCCGGCTCGAGGTCTGGAAAGGGGCCTAAGAGCTCGGGGGAAATGATGGCTCCTTTTCCAAGTGGCTCAGAGACTAACTGGGTTGCTCAACGACCTTTTTTGGTCGTTCGCACAGGGCCGCATTACAACGAGGAGAGCCCATTGCCTTTGGAGGGAACTCTCAGGTGCGAGGGTGGGTAGCAGGATGATTCTATCCCCAAAGAAGGAAAAACCTTTCCAAAGCCACCTCTGTTTGAGGCACGTCGGCCTGAAAGAACCCTCGAAGCTTTGGGCTCCGCTTTTTACCGCTTCAGAGGACCTAAGGTCAGGCGTCAGAGTTACCGGATTCGCCCTAGTGCAAGGATCTCGCTTGGTGAACTGTCTAGAGGCCGGCAGCATTTTGTTCCTACGCTTCTCCCGGGCACAATGCAGTTGGCCCTGTCTACAGGCATTCATGCTGATTTGAATGTAATGTTGAACCTTCTCGGGGCTGGAGCAGTTTGAGGGGCTGAATGGAGCTCCCTGGTGGGACATTGCTCCCTGCAACTGTGCCTCTTTGGATGACTGTTGTTCCTTAACATTCATGCCTCATTATGGGGCAACCTGTTAAATCAAAAAGAACACTGTGCCAGAGTGTTCCTCCGGGGCATGGGCAGTTCAGCGCTGGGCATAAATAAGGGCTGGCTTGTAAAATATCTTTCATCGAAGCTGGGCCGCAAAAGTGATTTCGCTTTAATGGTACTTCGGGAAGCCCAGCTTAAGTCTATAAAAAGCGATAGTGGAATGTTTTGATTGAGTCTAAACATTGTCTTTGAATAAGGCTGAAACCATGTAATTAATGTGTCTTTTTAATAAGGGACAATACGGTCGTTCAAGCTATTTAATTTCATTTAATTTTCCATCCCATTTGCTCCACAGACTGCTTTTACTTTTAACACCCAGCCTTTCATGCCGCATCTTGCTCCAGTGGGCACATTAGATTGGTTTCACCCTTGCTTTTTAGGGAAGGAAAAATAAAAGAAAATGTGTTCCTTTCCTCTTTTGTGGGCAATTTATTTCACTTGGGGAACTTCAACTTTGAGCCACAGGACAGAATAAAAATTGGCGAGCTGGTGTGAATGCTTCTAGAGCAGGGCCTTTCTTTTCTCGGGGGATGGGAACCAGCCACAATTGGCTATATTAATAAATAACTTTCCTCACAGTCGGCCTTTACATGGTCCTATTGATAAAATTGTTCGCGTGTCGTTCACGCTTTTTGACTCATTAAGGAGGGGATAGGGAGGCTCCCCAAACCAAGCAGTAGGGTCTCTCTCTCCCCCTTCCCTCAGCCGCTCTGGTAATTTAAACTGGGTGTCATCCTAGAGTCGCCAGGCCAGAGGTTATAGGGACATGTTCATGGCTTAAATTTATTGCCCTCTACTTCTTGGTTCTTCCCTCCCTTCCCGCCCCCACCCCTTTTTCTTTTACCATTCATGAGTCTGATCAAAGGAGCCATCTTCCTCTCCCAACGCAGTCCAGCTAGGACTGACCACAACAATGGAGTTTGGGGGTGAAAAATTATTTTTAACTCCATTGGAGATGACCAAGAAATGGAATCATTTGTTTACATAGTCCCGCAGTCAGGTGTGAGTTCCGTATTGATGCTGCAGGTAGAGCCAACGTTAACTCGGCTGGGCCCGGCAACCTGTAACTTCCACTCCCTTCCCTCTTCATCGCCCTTCTGTTATCCTTAGATCTGCCTAAAGGACTTCTCCCAAGGAGAGGAGGTGTAGTTTTGTGTTCAACTTTACATCCCAACAGCCTTCGGTCCCTATCGAGGCGGTGGGTCACAGAGGCTTAGGCAACTCAATAAGATTTTAATAGGAACCCAAGTGGAAGAGGATGCCTGTTTGTCTGTTCTCCTGCCATGGCACTGGGGAATCTGTAGATACACTTGCCCAAGTGACCCTACCTTGTCCAATTGGGTTCAGATGCCATATTCTGCAATCTCTGTACCTTCAGAATACTACAGACTGGTTATCACAGTCTAACTACAACTAGCTTGATGAATAGATCGGAGAAGGCGGGGAAACCCTAGCAGTTTAGCACAAGTCATTAACAGTAGACATTTACCTATAGATTTATTAATTTGTAGATACCGAAGATATAGTACTCAATTCCAAAAATATGGGGAGCCATTGATGCCTTTTAGTCTCCTCCTTTCCCTTCTCTTTTTGTCAAGCAATGGCATCCATCCTTAGTGTTATATCACTTACAAAGGACCCACATCCTAACCATCATCAATACTGGTAGAAAAAATGAAGATCCAAACTCTCCTGGGAGAGTTTCCCATCAAAGGTCTTCTTTTGGAAGGTGAATCCTAGTGAGATATACCTGATCTCATACAGAGCAATCAATCTTTCAAAACTTTGTAGAAGAAGCAATGACTGAAGCAAATAATAGAAGTGATGTGGAAAGCAGAGGAGGCCTTTCTTTCTATTATTTACTCACCCCTAAAATTTTCTTGAGCATGTGAGGAAATCAATCTTAAGGTAATTAAAATTTTAAAATTTAAATGAAGGTTGAATTCAAAACAGAAAATAGAAGACATCTAAGGAGTACTCTTTAGATTCGATATAATTTTTTGATCCAGTTCATTAACTACAGAAATTGGTTATCAAAATGGCTTTCCTTGTCCAACTGATCAATACTTAACTACTTCTCTTCCTGCATATGAAAAATTGGATTTTAATAAAAAATCTGGTTGTAGCAGGGGAGGCAAGATCTCTTGATGGATTTCTTTTAAAGTATTTCTATGAACGCAGGAATTCAGGTGGATTGGCATCTGAGGAAAGATGTTCTGGTCAAGAGCTGTAACTGGGGTCCACAAATTTTACTTTCTGGGACTCCACTTGGTCCTGGACCCCAAGTTACCCCGTAGCCTGGGAGGTTTGTTTATCCAGTACTCTATGTGACTCTCCAGCTGGGTTTCCCACTAAGCCAAATAAAGTCATACCCTCTGCGTTCAGAAGTGCAATGATGTATAGCTAACCTCTTGTGTTTTAAAAGGCCTCCAAATACTTCATATTTTGGGGGAAATGGGAGCAGAAGGAAGAATAAAGCAGTTATAAATAGATTACTGGCCTGAAACCAATCCACTGAAATGGTAATATGGTCGTTATTTAAAAAGTGTAGGTATTTTCTGGTGTTTTCCCATCAAGTACCTGCCCAATTTCTGTATGGCACACGCCAGGAATCAATAGAAGTTAACAAGTCCTCAAAACATTCTCCATCTCTTTGTTTAATCTCCTTTACAATAAAGCCAAGGGAAGAGAATTAAAAATCTTTGAAGTATACTCAGCCTCAAAAGAATCAGCCAAGTAGACTTAAAGTAGTCACTTATTTTCCAAAACTGGTTTGTCGGGGAACAATAAAAGGAAGTAAAATTTATGGAGAAATTATACAGTGGATTTGTCACTTAAAATATCGTAACTGTCTCGGGGACAATACCCCATGCTGAGGATTAATGGTCCCGCCAGACCTTTGATTCACCAGCGCCTTTTCTTTGCCCTTGACAAATTGGATTTTTAGGAATGGGAAGGTCGCCTGGACCATTGTTTGTTAGCCATTCAGAGGACTTGATTATGCAGGGGGGTGAGGGAACGACTCCATGTGACCCTCTTGGATGGAACTCTGCAGCTGCTCTAAGAGCTCAACTCTCTCACCAAACTCTGCGCCCTAGAGCCTCAGCGTGCCAAAAGGGGAGCCCTCCTGGTCCAATTGAAAAGCCGGCGTGCATCCACAAGCCGCGTCACTCTGCGGGCGGAGATACGCCTGGGTTCATCCTTCTCCCTGGCTTGTCTCTGTCACTCCAACCCTGTTAAGTAGTTTGGGCTCCTGATTGCTTGTACCCACAGGCAGCGATGCACACAAACAGGACTGCCGCCATCAGCGTGAGCGCAGAGAGCTGCATCCCAGCCGGGCTGCGCTTGGGTCCTGTGCCCGGCATCTTCAAACTGGGCAAATACTTGTCAGACCGCAGAGAGCCAGGACCCAAGAAAAAGGTATTTTCTGTTCTCTGCCCCCTTCTTCTGCCTCTGCTCCGACAACCTTCTCCTTTCCCAGTTACACACAGCTCTCCCATCCCGGGGCGGGGATGAGGAAGGGAGGAAAGCTAGAGAGAAGGGACTTTATTCTTTCTCTGTCTGCTCTGCCTTTTAGAAAAGTCTTATTCTCAAACCAATCTAATTAAACGAAAGCCGGAGTGGAGAGTTGGGTGGTAGGGTAAGAGTGGGGTGAGATAAGGCTGAGCAGAAGCAGAAAGTTGGGATTTTAGTTGACTCTTTTAGAAATTGAGTGTTCTCCGAGCCCAGGTCCCAAACTTCCCTCTTCAGATTGTCTGGGTGCTGAAGTTTGTGGGTCACTCAGGCTTGTGGTTTGGGGTGGTGATGATGGCATGTGGCTATTTGAATGAATCTCCCTGTTCCCTGATGGAGGGGAGGGAGAGGTAGTCTCGAGGACAGCGTGGGGACCGATCTCAGGGGCAGCAAACAATAATCCTGTCATCTTTTACTCCTCCCTGAACTCTAGTAGGTCGATGTAGTGAGGGGGAGTAAGTACATTATAACTTTTGGAGCTGAGGGATGTATTGGTTTGTAGTAATTGTGAAAGACAATTCCTATTTTGAAGTTTAAAAAATTATATTATTATTTCAGGTAGCACCGCGTTTCCCCAGTTCATTAGATAACAAAAAATATTTTCAGTATAGGGTAGTACGATAATGAATGGGGGTGGGGGAAGAGAGAGCGAGAGAGCGCTAGTACCATTGCAAGGGTCAAAACTACACAGTCCATCAAAGTCTTGTCCTAGATGCTGCTTGAGTGAGCAGTGAACTGTCTTGGGTTGGGTCATTGGTTCCCATCGAAGTCCCAGCTCTAGAGAAAGCGTCAGTTCTGGAGTTCAGTCCAGAGGCCAGGGAACTGATTAATATCCTAGTGATGGAGCATTGTGGATGACAAGCCCACCCAGGCACAAGAGGGATAGGAAGGTCGTTAGCATCTGGGAGAACACTTCAAACTTTCCGAGGGCACACCTGACCTATACAGAGTCTAATGTTGGAGAACACCTAAAAGGACGGATAAACTGTCATCCTAGAGGAGAAAGGGTCTAGAAAGGTCCAAAGGAAATTTGATGGAATTGAAAGAGATTAAAATTGGGAAGAGAGGGAAACAATTTAAATGTGCCTCTTCTTCAGGACTTGCCATAATCTCATCCCCTCAATTGTACTTCAGTTTCTGTCTCAAATATACACTCTCCACTCCCAAGGCAAAGACAGAGCTGAATCCACACCATGCTTTTCCTTTGAAAATGCCTTTTAATTGCCTTTAAACGTTCTACCAGGCTTCTCAAATTCAGTTCTCATCTGGAGCTATTGGTTTTTCTCCTTAGGCCGCTTTGTTCGGATGACTTTTATTGCACGGTCCTTAAACGATCTGATACCTCTTTTTCTCTTTGTGGGAGCGAGGCAGATTATGAGGTGGGAGACTTAGGGGTTTGTAGGAAGCATCATTCCCCCACAGGAGAAACCTAGGACCGGAAAGAGCTCTGGCTCAGACAGACAGAACTTTTTCCAGTGTAGTCCAAAACTCAAAGTTAAACAAAACTGGGGGGCGAGGAGGTCGGAATAGGTGCAAAAAAAAAAAACAAAACCCATACTCTCCAGAGAATCCAGGGTTTCTACTCCTGCTGCAGAACCTTAATGGAACTGCTGAAATGAACAGCTACATTCCCCACAGTTGGAGATGTCCTAAGAATTCCGACACCACTTTCTCCTCTCCCTGCTACTCTTCCATGACCCCCCCCCCCAAAAAAGCCCCCTACATGTTAAACGGTTAAGAAAACTCATTCACTTTTTTGCAATGCAGGTGGGATGTAAGCAAGATCCTCCATCTTCTTTGGCTTGGGTCTTATAGTGAAGGGAAATTACTATTGCTTCTTGTTTGCAGGTACGAATGGTGAGAGGAGAATTAGTGGATGAATCTGGAGGATCCCCTCTAGAGTGGATAGGGTTAATTCGAGCCGCGAGGAACACCCAGGAACAGACTCTGGAAGCTATTGCGGACTTACCAGGAGGACAGGTATTTGGGTTCACCTATTTCCTCTCCTGAAACAAACTGTCTCCAACCCTCTTACTCCGAAAGCTTTCTCTGAAAGTGCAGCTACTTTACACCTTTGTTGTGTTTTTCATAAATTGCAGATAAAATGACGCTGTTTAAAATCTCTTCCCTAACAGATCTTCTATAGGGCTCTGCGAGATGTCCAGCCAGGTGAGGAGTTGACTGTGTGGTATTCGAACTCCTTGGCTCAATGGTTCGACATCCCCACTACTGCTACTCCTACGCACGATGAGAAAGGTACTATCTACTTGGGTGGGGGAGGGGGCAAGGGGCGGAAAATAACCCTGGGATAGTCAAACCCGGGGATAGTCGCCCGTTTATGGCCCATGCACTTCCTCTAAGGTTGAGGGAAAAAATCTTACAGGTTTTCAACAACTTTTCTGAACATAAAGTAGTTTTAAAGTCGCTGTCTGCAGATGTTACTAGCTTCCACCGACGGTAAAGGATTGCGAGCTTAGTTGTCATCTAGAAATTACTGTCCACAGTGCACCACTTGCCCAAATTCAAATAGGGAGTCAGGAGATCTAGGTTCTGAAAGTCCTGCTTCTGCCAATACCTAGATGTGAGATTTGGTGGAAGCCATTTTGCCTTTCCAGGCCTCAGTTTCCTCAGCTGTTAAAGCGAGGAAGTTGGCTTAGGTTTATCTCTAATGCGAATTTCAAATTTAGTGCTCTATGACTGCAAATTTTTATTAATAATTTAAAGGATTCATTTTGGAGAAAGATTATTCTTGATCTCTTCTTGACCCTTCCTCTTACCAACAAGAATAGAAAACAAGATTAAGAAAATATGACATAGTAATTGGGCCTTAAATAATGAGTATGACATAAAAATAGAGACCCTTCTAGTTGACGGAAATATACTTCCTAAGTATAGAGATTTACTCCGTTTTAGGAGCATTACGGTACTTTTCACCCGGCCAGTTGGCGGCTCCTTCAAGTTCCCCCACACTTAAATTGTGTTTATTCATTCCTCACCCTCCCCATTTAAATTGAATTTGGTACTTTTCCCAGTTTCTACTTAGATTTATTTGATCCTTTCCAAAACCAACAGCCTATTTATGCAAATTAGGATGCAGTAACTAAAGATGAAACCGTTTTCACTTCACTGGAAGAAAAGTGAAGAATACTTCCCCCGGGAAGGAGGAGCTGAGGAGTGGAGCGAAGTAGGACTTCTTTAAGTCATTAGGCCCTACCATCAACACACCAAGCTTGCATCGATTTTCTTTATATTTCAGTTGCTTCGGGCTATTTGAAATCAGTACCAGAAATATAAAAAACGAACACCAAAAAGTAAAAGAAGGGATTTTGTTGAATCGGAATACACAGCTATACTTCTTTTTAATCTATCGGCTCAGTCACCTCATTTCTGAAACTAGACCTTAAGGATTTGAAGAAATTAATACAATTTTGGGACTATGTCTTGAAAATGAGGCAGCAGAATGAAGTGCATTGAATGCTCTGCTTAAACTTGCTTAATACTGTTCTTGTTCACTTCATTTATTTTGTTTTTTACTTTTCTCTGTGTGTGTACATGCAAACATCTCTATAAAATTACTCTAAGAACTCCTGTTTTATGCACCACATCAAGCTAAATCTTATCAACTACTTTCGGTAAAAGAAAAAAAACGTACATTCAAATATATATACACAAACTCTCCTGACACATGAATCTAAAAACCTGAGACCCCTTTTTAGGTATAACTAATGGTCACAGGAACAAATTTTGGAATAATGGTCTTAATGTTTTCTATTTCTTTTCACTGATTAAGTGAGCATTTGCTAATGGGGGAAAACAGCAGTCACAATTCTCAATAATCTTTTTGAGGAATTGAAAATCTTAGATACTTATTCCTATGTTATTCTTAACCAACTTTTCCCCAGTTTCCAGATGTTTTAAAGAAACCTTTACGGTGTGAGGGATTCAGAAAGAAAACAAGACAAAAATCACACATTAAGTACATTTATTATATTTTGCCCATGTGTAGGATCTTAGAAAACAATTCTAGGCATTTGAGATAACTGTAGAGGAGTCTACTTCAGCATTAGATATAGGTTATTTTCCATGTTCAAAACTGAAAATAAAATATTGACTTAAGGCTGAGTAGGTTACAGAAGGGGCACCTGTCATTCCTATGTATTTGTTAACTTGGGCAGGATTCAAAATAACAGTGAGACAGGGTAATTTTGGCCCTTTACCATGAAAACAATGCTAAATTTGGTTCTTACTCTTGCTGAATTATTTAGGAAAGACTTAAAAAAAATCCTCACTTAAAAAAAAAGTTCTGAATGGGGGTGGTGTCAGGGCAATTTAAAATCAAAACATTAGGTTAACAGAGCCCAAGCCATTTTTTTGATATACCTACCTACACATATATGTATAGATACACATATATATATATCACTTATTTTACCTGGTGCCGAATATAAGTCAGTAAGATTACTCTGAGCTGCTCTAGAACAAAGGGTTTTTTGGACAACTATTTTAGGTTGGTTCATTTCTTCTATCCAGAAGGAATAACCCCTGACCCTGCACCTGTTTCAATCAGTGATACCTATGCCAGAAAGGTTATCATTTAAGGGAAAATGGTATCTTTAAACGTTTTTGGGAGTAGTATTTGCTTTGAGGGTGACATTCTGAATGCCCTGAATGAATATGTATGTATATTGAGGAAGTTTTGGATTTTTAATGTAAGGTAGGAATAATAGCATTTTTGTGGCTAAGCCTGCTTTAAGTTACGCTCATTTCTTTCTTCACTAACTTCTTCTGGAGGCTCATCCACCTCATCCTTATGTCAGTAGAACGAGTGAGCCTATTCAAAAGATAGTTTTCCTTGCTCAGTACAGTACAAAATGACATCTTTGGGGGAAACAATCCCTGAATACTTGATACTTTATTTAAAAAAATTGGGAGCGGCATGAACACTATACTTTATTGGATTTTTCAACTTATTACTTGTACTGTGGCTCAAACATACTATTAAAATTTCAATAATATTGATAAGAAAATAATTCACTTGTAAAATATCTGCATACTTTAGTAGGATCAACAATATTTTTCTTTAGAATAATATAGAAAGCTTTTCCCTGAGCCTTTACTGATTCGTAGTTAATGCTGAAGTGTCTGAGAGTTACTTAGATATAAGAAAGCAGACACAGTAAGACAGTGAAATCTTTGGACTGTCTGGTTTGAGATCTTTCTTCCATCAAATTAAAAGGGGGCAAAGGAGAAGAAAATAAAAACCAAACCAGGAACAATTTTGAAGAACAACAAATCATAGTCCCTACGTGGTCCTTTCGGTTTGTCACGCTCCAGGAAAACCTCAGGCAAAGTCTTTAAGGCTGGGAGGGAGAGGGATGGGTGAGTGGTGAACACAAAAGACATTGTTCTATGAAAAGGAATGATTACATATGGCCCATACATACAGGATATTGTCTCGCCTGGTAATGAGGAGCTCACGACCATTAGATTGGCCTTTGTTCAGTTTATCCAAACTCCTTGACATACGCCACCTATTCTGCAAACGTCAACAGATGGGCCAGAGCACACCACAAGCCTCGACACATGATTTAAGGGAACAGCTGTTCTGGTCTTCCCCACACAAGCCGGATCAGCTCTGCACTGCCCTAGTCCATACTCAACCTTACTCAGTTCAGTCCAGTCTACTCAGTTCCCTTCATCGATTCCCAGGAGGTGTGAGCAGTACCAAGCCAGGTCGACCGCCCCAAGGCTATAGAAGGGCCCTGGAGTTCAGATGAGAGGATGGGAAGTACATTATTTAAGGTTTCCTCGGGTCTTTATTTCTCCTGGGAACACGAGAAACTTGCAGACAGGCAGGCGAATAGTCATCGGTAATTTAAAGACAGAGAGATCCATCTAAGTATCCTCTCTAAATCAATAAAGAAAAAGTGTGTCACACTCCTCTGCAGACTCTCATATCAACCAGTCTTTTCACCTGCTGTCCTGTCTTTCTCTCGTAGGGGAGGAGCGTTACATCTGTTGGTATTGCTGGAGGACTTTTCGGTACCCCAACAGCCTCAAGGCTCACCTGCATTTCCACTGTGTGCTCAGAGGCGGCGGGGGTCGCCCCTTCCTGCCCCACGAGCACGTGGCCCGTCCAGCGGCTGCCCCGGCCCTCGACGGCTTCCGCCTTTCCCCCAAATCCACAGCTCCTGAGCTCGCTGTGGCTGCCCCCGCGGCCCCTCTGCGAAACCACCCGCAAGGGCCGCCACCTCCCCACCAGGCCTGTGGGATGCGCGAGGGGATCAAGCGCGAGGTGTCGTCGTCCACCTCGCCGCCGCTCCCTGGCAAGCTAGGGGCTTCGGCCAAGAAGGCGGGCGTGTTCGGCCGCGAGGAGCAGGAGCGCGCCCTGGACATGAGCGTGGGCCCAGGCAGGGGGCATGGCCACTTTCTCGGCATGGTAGGAGGTTCCCCGTCCGGGTCGGGCGGCCTGGCTTTCTGTCCGGGTGCTCGCTCTGCCTTCAAGCCCACGGGCCTGGCCAAGGCTGCTGCTTCGGCGGCGGCCCATGGCGGCGACTCCTTCCGAGAGGACAGTGGGGCAGGTGCTGGAAAGGCCGGAGGCGGTCTGGGTTTTGGCAAGCTCTTGGGCGGGGTCAAGCTGGGTGGCCGTCCTGGACATGAACCCCTGGTGGCGAGCGGCGGAGGAGGTCACCACCACCACCACCATCACCACAGCCACCACCACGCCAAGTGCTTGCACGCGGGAGATGGCCCCCCGCAGCCTCCTCCTCCCCCGCCTCCGCCACCCCCTCCTCCCGTGCTGCCCTGCGCCGGGGCCCTTCGGGGCTTCCCGCTCTTCTCCGGCCACCTGGAGGAGGCGTCGGCGTTCAAGCACGTGGAGCGGGCGCTGCCGGCTGGCGGGCTTCCCAGCGGCCGCTACGCCCAGGTACCCCAGGCCGCGGGGTTGCATCTGGAGCGCTTTTCGCTCCCTCCTTTTGAGGCTGGGGGCCTCAAGTCCTACCCTGGGGAATGCAGCCACCTCCCAGCCGTCATGCCGGCCTTCACGGTGTACAACGGGGAGCTGTTGTACGGCTCCCCTACGGCCGCGGCGGCCGCTGCCGCCTACTACCCTCTCAAGCTGCACTTCGGCAGTCTGCTCAAGTACCCCGAGTCGGTGTCTTACTTCAGCGGACCCGCGGCGGCTGCAGCTGCTGCGGCAGCGGCTGCTGCGGCGGCAGCGGCTCTGAATCCTAGCGAGCTGGGCTCTCTGGCCAGCATCGACCGAGAGATTGCCATGCACACTCAGCAGCTGTCTGAGATTGCCGCCGAGAAAAGCCGCGGCCGCCTGGACGGGGCGCTGCAGCCCATCGGGGTCCCCGGCGGAGGCGGGGGAGGTGGAGGAGGCAATGGCGGGGGTGGAGGTCCCGGGGTTGGCGGGAAGCCAAAGACAGGCCATTTATGCTTGTATTGCGGCAAGTTATACTCCCGCAAATACGGGCTCAAGATCCACATGCGGACTCACACCGGCTACAAGCCACTAAAGTGCAAAGTGTGCTTGCGGCCCTTTGGAGATCCCAGCAACCTCAACAAGCACATCAGGTTGCACGCAGAAGGTAACACCCCGTACCGCTGCGAGTTCTGCGGCAAGGTGCTGGTCCGGCGCCGGGACTTGGAGCGACACGTCAAGTCCCGCCACCCCGGCCAGAGCGTCCATGCCAAGACGAGTGAAGAGCAGGGTTGTGCCCAGGGTTACCCACCAGAGCCTGGGGACCCCAAGAGCGACAACGACAGCGACGTGGACGTCTGTTTCACAGACGATCAGAGCGATCAGGAAACGGGGGGCAGTAGGGACCGAGACTCGTAACCTCTTCTTCAAAAGGGCAGCTCGGAGAAAGGAAACAAGGGAAGGGAAGGTGTGGGGCCCATCCTGGATGGAAAGGGAATCACACAGTAGAAGAGAGATGTGGTCTAGGAGGAGAATCCTTCTTGAATTTCCTGCATAGGATTTGGAACAGCGCAAAGGTTTCTCTGGCTCTCCGCAAAGTGCCAGGGCAAAAGGTTAGGTAGGGGCCAGCTGACATAAAATAGATCCAATCCCAGTCTGTTGGGACAAAGAAGAGGGGGCACGTTGCCCGCACTCTTTTGCCCCTTAGATACTCTGGTAAGGCATCCTACCTGGCCCGCCAAAGCATTCACCTGTCAAGGGTCTGGAGTCGAATTAAACCCAATGTCGCACCGACACGTTGCCGCCAATATTTTAACTACCACATATTTTTCTGGGCAAAAAAAATGTACTTTTGTGTCGAGGAAATTGTGCCTTTTGAAGCAACTGATTTTCTGTGTATTTTACATGAGCATCTCATTCTCCAGAAATAAACGATAGTCACAATTCTGCAGACCTGGCATCGAAACACTTTATTTCTACTTCCTGTGTGTTCACTCCTGTCTAAAAATAAACATGGAAGCACTGAATATATCTACATAACAGATATATGATTTGACCAAGTTCTAATTATTTATAACAAAATAATATTTGAGTAACAAATGTAAAATAAATATGAAAAGCATGACTAAAAGCACACAATATATAAATTTAATGAAAATGTTATTTGGTAGAATACAAATGTGATGTATGTTTGTTTTATAATGAATGATGTAAAGTGGATACAGCATTTTGGTCTTGGTTCCAGTTTGTCATGCGTTTTTTTTTTTTTTTAATAAAGTTACTGACAAACTACTGTTGGCTGTTTTCACTTCACTTAACTTAGAGGACATCTATCTTAAAGAATCTTTTTAAAATTTGAAAACAAAATTTCATAGAAAATTAGGAATGAAGTGAATCTCAGAATACTTGAACTTAATGAAACAAAATAGTTGTCAAAAATATGTCCACTCTTCTCAATATTGTAGCTGAGAAATAATCAAATCAATTTTCTAAAAAGCAAGGTTCAAGACACCTGTGCATGCCACAAGTGTTTTCAGATATCAGGCAAAAATGGAGTATTTTCACAAAAACGATTTAAATCATTCTGAGAGTTTTTTCCCCCCTACTTACTGAAAGAGGAAGGAGACAACCTCTAGGAATAAATCATCACCAGGAAAATATTTCTTATTGAGCATTTTTAGACATTACTTTTTCTGTCAGATGGAGGATGAATCGTAGTTAAGAGCTGACATTGGTATTTCTAAGATAGAGGCAATGAAAATCACTAATCAAATACTTGTCATTATGAAAGGAACTACTAAAAGGAATGTTTTGTTGAGTGAAACTGGGGTTGGAGTTCAGTATTATTCACTGATAAGATTTGGAAGAACAAAACTGATCTGGTAAACAAATCCTACGTTTACATCCACAAAGTCTACCTTAGACCATTTATGTCACCTACAGGGAAGTGAGAAAGGAATCAGTTCACTCAGTTGATGGGTAAGGGAAAGAGATCTTTTCCTGATTTTCATAGGATCGGGATAGATCTTTTATTTGTACTTTATTTTTTGAATGAATAAGCCCAAATGCTGCATGCTCTTCGGGAAACTCCATATTACCTTTCACACTGAGATGTAATCATTTTTTGCTCCATGATAGTTAGCCTGAAGCTTTGGTTCTGAAAGAACTGTTTTTCTTGAATACCGATTATGATCCTGTTGTTGGTAGATATTGGCTGGTGGTGCAAAGGTCCTTTCTGATCTATCACAGCAGCAGGCCCAGTGTGGAACCTCTAAATCAATGACTTATTTTCTGCAGGAAGGGTCACAATGCCCTGCCTTGAGATAAAATGCTCTATTCTTGGGATTCATAACATGCAGGGCCAATACAAAGTGCCCATGAACATTTTTGTATTTTGAAAGAAAGCTCAAAGAATAAAAACATGCTTTTTGTCTAGTTTAAAAAAAAATTTCCAGAAGGCTATTTGTCATTGGAACATCAGATCTGTAATGCTTAGTCCTATAAACCAAATCCACTTAAAAAAAGAATACTTAGCTTTTTGAAATAGAATTTTTTCCCCCCTTTTCATGTAAGGTACTTAAAAACCAAGCAAAATAGACAATTAAATGATCCTGTGATTTCAACCTATGGGAGAAATCCTAAATACAAAAATATTCTCTCATTATCTCCTTGTTACTCCCCAAATTACATGGCTAATTGCAAAAATTTTCTGTGATTTTGTGTGAACAAAGCTTCTAAGTTCATAATCTAGGAATAGTTTCCCTGAAGGAATGCAGTTTAAAATGGACTCACCCTTCTCCAGTTAAACAAAGAAAACAAACCCCCTAAATCCCCTATATAGTTTTAAAAAAAACCCAACAAAATGAGTTTAAGCAGAGAGCTCCATAGAGAAAAGAGTTTAAATAGAGTTATATAAATAAAATGTGTCACCTTTTAATAGCATAGTTGTTCAATGTACTCTTTCTATCCACATATAGATTTTAAAGAAAACTATTTTATTATTGTTTGGTTTATCAGATCAAAGTGACTTTAGTCTTCCTTTGAGGATTTTCACATGGATGCAGTTTTCTTTAGTCTTCTTTCATTGTCATTAGTCCCTTCCCCAAAGTAAAGGAACCTTCAAGATCACTGAGGTATCTAGGGTGACATAGTAGACAAAGTGTTGGACTTGAGATCAGAAAGACTTACGTTCAAATTCTAGCTCAGACAATTATGAGCTGTGTGACTCTGGGCAAGCCACTTAACTTGTCTCAGTTTCTACAGCAGTAAAATGAGAGATATAATATTACCTACCTCACAGATTAGTTGTGAGGATCAAATGAAATAATATATGCATCAACGCTTTGCCAACTTGCAAATATAGCTGTTATCATTATCATCTAATCCAACTTCTACATTTAAAAGATTAGAAATAGGAAATTCATGATAGATTAAGCTACTTGTTCAAGGTCATCAAGCTGGTTGATCACAAAACAGAGCCTTAATAATTAGAAGCTAAATCCTTTCATTTTAGGATCAGAGCTTTTTCTGCCACAACCAGGCATGGACATCAATTAATGCAAATATGAGAACATAATGCTAATTAATGCTACTGATTCTTAGACTTTTTCCTTCATATTCTGTGTTAGCACGGTGTGATGGAGACAGGGCAGAATCATGCATTTATATCTTTTTTTTCTGACACTAATTACCTGGGCATGGACATTGCAACTGACCATTCTGAGACTCAGTTTTTGCATCCATAACATGGGTATTATAATATTCACAATAACTTACTCCACAAGGTTTTTTGCGAGAAAAGTGTTTTGTAAATGTGTTATTCTCAATAATGAGAAATGGTAAGTTTCAGGATACTTCAATGGTAAATGTGTTGGATTTGGATTCTGGAGTATCTAGGTTCAAATCCCAGTTCTGCCATCTATGTGACCTCCAATAAGACATTCAACTTCTTTTACCCTCATTTTTTTCATCTATGAAAGGAAGTGGTTGGACTAGACCTGTAAGGTCCCTTGTACACTTATGATACTAGGGAGTAAAAGATTTAAAACTAAGTTAATTTGGCACATTGATTTATGCTGTGATACAGTAATTCTAGAAGCTTCCCACCCATCAATTCAATGACAGTTTCAATTTCCCCCCCATAAAAAAAGCTAAAACCCTTTCCTGACAAATAGTATTGCAATTCAATTTTAAAAATGAAATACTCTAGAGTTTCTCTTTACAGTTGTATCACATTAACTTTCTCCTTTGGCCAAAGGATTCTTGGTTACTGTTCCTCCTAGTCCTAAGTG
This sequence comes from Vombatus ursinus, assembly GCF_900497805.2. Lineage (NCBI taxonomy): Eukaryota > Metazoa > Chordata > Mammalia > Diprotodontia > Vombatidae > Vombatus > Vombatus ursinus. Next base: position 25,492,570 of record NW_020940360.1, read on the forward strand.
ATATGTCAGCATCATTAGAAGATATTTAATTCTCAGAAACAGCAGGAGGAAAAGATAGTCCCTCACCATACTTTTTGCACGTTAAGCTCAGGCCTTGGAGCTGTTCAGGTTATATTTTGCAATTTTAAGTACATGGAAAGTTTCCTTTTTCCCTTTTTTTCTTCTTCCTTTTCTCCTTCCTTCCCTCCTTCCTTCCTTCCTTCCTTCCTTCCTTCCTTCCTTCCTTCCTTCCTTTTTCTCTATCTCTGTAATAATGTCTACCTCTCTGTCTCTAACTCTCTGATGACAGAGAGAGACGGTGATAGCTTGGTCTATTCAGAAAAATCTGCAGCAGCAGCGAGGTCCAGCGGCTTCGACTAACAGACGCTCGTCTCTCCATCCTCAAAGCCACCTTTAATGTTCCCTCCCCTTCACTGCCTCCTCTCCTCCCCATCTCCCCACCAATTCTCCCCCCCCACCCCCGTTACCCCACTCCTCTTCCACCCAGCCCCGGCCGACCAGGTGCATGACAATCTTGAAGGAAGCCAGAGACCCAGCTGCTCCTGAAATACAATGTAGTTCTACCTCGGGGTACATTTCTAATTCAGACGGACGCGGAAGAGGGAGAGAGGGATGCTCTCGGGGACGATTCCAGTGGTCCTTGGGGTGAGGGGGCAGGAGTTCGAACTCAGACCAGGGTTGGGTGGGGGTTGGGGGTAGGAAGGGATGGCGGGGACGGGGGGAGGGCGTGGCGAGGGAAGATTTTAGAGGGCTGGTTATAGAGATTGCAGGTACACAGAAGGTGATGATTGGCTGAGACCAGTTAACGTGTGTATCATTCCATTGGCTGGTTCTTAAAGTTTAGGTTGCGATTGGTGGGGGGTTGTTAGCCCTCCGAAAGAGGGGGATCTGGGATGAATGTTTTACTGCTCCACTCTCACCCCTTCTGGAAGTGTGCACCCCGCGGACTCCGAGTTCAGTCCATAGTTAAGCTGATGCTCCTGTCTCGGGGTGACACATTTGTGCCACTGCAAGTCTATCGTAGTTCACATATGCTGTTCACGCTTCCGCATAGCCTTTGAGCAACTTGGTTCTCCCGGAAGAATTCTATTTCCCTGGCCAAGATTTTTCCTGCTTAGCCTGAACTGTTGCCCGCGTTTGGATTTCAGAGGAATTTCCCGGGCTAGAGGGTGGGGAGAGGAGAAAGAGACCGACGTTTTTCTATATTTACATTCTGGGGAGGAGTGAAGAGGAATTAAAGATAAATAAATGATCTATAATAGCAAAGTGATTCTTTGGAAGGGGTGGGGGAGGAAGTAAATAAAGTCGCAAACAAGCCACTTTTTCCCCAGTGAACAAAAATCAGCAGAGGAGAGGAGAGAATCGTTGTCCTTGCGTCAGGCGCAGACACCCTGTCCCTGGCCAAGCCTGGGCTGTGCAATGCCGGTACTGTAAATTCATACCATCTGTTGTTTCCCAAGAAAGAAAAGGGCAAAGGCGAAGTCAGAGGGTTAGATGAGGTTCCACGACCTGCTCCTTCCCCTCCTCCATCCTCGAAGTCCTGGGGTATTCATATCTCGAAAAATAATTAATGGCCGACAAAGTTCATGCTGGAACACAGCTCGGAAGTTGTGCGCCAGATGAAGGGTTCCTGTCATTTGCCTATACTAATTTAATTTAATTTAGGTGTGATATTTTTGTTCTCTACAATCTATTAACATCTTTGATCTGACAAATCTATCCGCTATCCCCGTCTCCAGGAGAGTCTATTTAGAATCACTTGCATGTACACAACTTCTCGGAAAGTTCAAATTTTAGTTAAAATAAAATTGTTTTAAAATTTAAGGTTCATATAAGTTCAAGGCAATAAAAAATAATTTCATGGGACATTTGGTTTATCTTGCCTTGTATTAGTCAAGGTGAGCAAAAGACTATAGACAACTATGTAGATGATATCTAAATAATTGAGAACAGAAAAAGTAACAGCAGTAATAGAATCAAGGACAGATTACAGTAATCCAAAAAATTCAGGGGAATAGTTTTTTCATGTGTATAATAAGAAGTGGCCTCATTTGAAATAAATAAAATTATATGTTCAATATCTTATATTGTATTCTCTATTTCTTATTTGCTATGATTTAGCAAGGCATCGAAGAAATAGCTCCAAGTATAATTTATATATATATATGTATATATATACATATATATATTTAATAATACTCCTTTCAGAGAGACAGTTTGGCATAATAGATAGTGTGCTATCTTTAGGATCCCTGAATTCTGCCTCAGATATTTATTAGCTGAGTGGCCCCAGCTAGTTACATAATCTTTCACATTTTTCCTCACACACCTCTCACAAAATTTTCTCATATATAAAATAGAAACCTGTAGGGCTGTTTAAAGGAAAGTTCTATGAAAAATGTTTATAATTATAATAACTGCTTAAATCATGTAAGAAAATTCTTTAATTTATAAAATTCTCAAATAAAAGCAACATTTTAATATGAATTTTACCTGCAATAATCCATAACTGTTATTTATCATCTCAAAATTTCAGGCCCATTACATCAAACTCCCTCCCTGTGTGTATATATGTATGCTGATGGAGGGGTTCTTAACCATTTTTATATCATGGATTCTTAGTCTAGTGAAGCCTATGGCCCCTTTCTCAGAAAAATGTTTTTAAATGCATAAAATAGAATATATAGAATTAGATTGAAAGAGTAATAAAACTATTTTAAAAACTTGAGCTCATGAAACACTGGTTAAGAAACCATGCTCTACATAGGTACTTCAAATAAAATTATTTCATTGGCGAGCTGTGTTTGAATTAAACAACAATAATAACAACCAAACCCAATTCTAATAAATTGAACAGAAAGCCTTATGTGGAAATGTCTTATGTGACAGGAGAGATGTTGAAGAACTATGTAAGTACTGCCAGCTTTAGGTCAGAAAATAGTGGAAGTCAAGGATTGTTTTTGATCCTTTCCCCTTCCTTTTCTGACAACCGGCAAAAAGAAAGATTTTAAACTTGACTGTGAGCAGTTGCTTCCTGAATTATCACCCTGAGGTAAAAAGAGACTTGTCAGGGTCTGGTTCAAGCTTCCTTGAGTTCACTGGACCATATCAGATAAAATCTATGAGCAACAAAATGCTTTCAGGTATGTTTAAAATCAATTTGATGAGAGATGTTTCCATCGAAGACGTCAGATTTTATAAATTTATTTATATTTTACAGGAAACGGGAGAAAGAAAACCCTTAGCAACCAAAATGACACAGTAAATAGATTAGTGGGTTTATGGGAATGAGTTTTCTTGATAGTTTAAAACTAATATGTTGAAATATGGTCTCACAGAAATTAGCTACTCACAGGCTAGTATTTCTTCTTAGACAAAATGTGTCCTGCTTTAAAACAGTTTTCACAGTATTAGTGCATTCATTTGGTATTTTCAAAATTTTTGATGCTAGTGATGGTCCAGGGCTCCCCTCTTTATAAAGTTGATATGAAACATACTTCAAATCTTTTTAATCTGGGTTATAATTCCCCCTCCTTGCTTTTGGACAGTGTTGCATGCTCAGATGAATTTGAATTATCCCTCCCCATTTGTATCAACTACATCCCTGAACATAATTATAGAAAGATAAACCAATGAATTTTGCTTCTGTAAAACATATGTCTCAGAGAAAATCATGTTTAAAAAGCATTGTAAGCACTGAATCTTTACTGAGGCCTATGTTGTGCTTTCTGCTTTGCAATTGACATGAATTTTCTTCATTATGTTCATGGACCTCACACTTTGTTTCACTAAGACTTCATTTTGGAACAAGTGTATAAACTAGTAGTCTTACAGAGATTCATATTTGAGACTTTTAAAAATGAGATCCCATTTAAAACATTACATTTTTATGTTTATGGTTATTTACAATGTAAATGTTACCTATGACCTGAGAGTATCCTATTTCACAAGAAGCTCAGGCAAACAGTTCACTTCTAGAAGAGCTTGACATCAATGAGAGGTGATCAGGCTTTCCTCTTGTAACCTATGATTGATTGTTATAAACTACTGGGGAAAATCTCTTAAATAAAATTTTCTAGAATCTCTGTAAAAGAACAGAGTACTATCTTGAAAAGTCTTTCAATATACAAAATAGCATAGTACAATTATTTATTTCTTCCATTGTAAAAGAGGTGCTTAAAACAAAAACAAAAACAAAATAAATATTATTACTTACTCCATGGGGTCAAGAAGAATAGAATGCAAATGAATGACTCAACAACAACAACAACAACAACAACAACAATAACAAAAACTGTGACTCCCAGGAGATGAATACTAGAGAAATTTGTGAAACTGGAGAAATGATATATCACATTGACTTCAAATCTGTATTGTCTAAGTGGCTACTAAAGGTTGATATTTTCTGGCCAGCTAAGGATGTATGCCTAATCCTTTTGGCAGTGTAACCTCCTTGGAGAAGGGTATAGGTGCAGGAAGCACTTCCGGCGGGGCAATGAATATCCAATTCAGTGACTTCAGACCATCTGAGCACATGAGGTTGCTGCCAAGATTGGAAATGTCCATTTTCTCAGGATTACTGTTCTATCACCTGTGCTCAGGGAATGAAACACAAAACAGAAGAGGCAGTCAAGGACTTGAGGTACAGGTCTCTGGCTTACCTGGATAAGCATAGCTTCTTTCTGATATGCTGGTAACTGCCGTAACTGCTGCTGGAGAGAAGGGCATGGAAATTTTCTTTCCCTCCTTGGTAAGTTCAAGGGAAAGCTGGTGTTGTTTGTGACCCAACAGAGTCTGCCTCAAAAGCTGTCTCTTGTCAGTCTTTATGAACCACAGAATAGGCAGCATTTTTTTTTTAATCAGTTGGCTTAGTCAACAATCCTCTAGGACATAGTACCCTTATCAAGGGGGCAGAGAGACCAAACATGTGCCACTGGTTACACATGTACTTTAGCAAGGGGCCAGAGCACATGTGTTGCCAGAAGTAGCCCAATTCCATGGCCAGCTTTATGGGAAGTACTCCAATCCAACTTTCCCTCTTCCTCCCCACTACATAAATAATAGCTGTAAGAACATTTCATTTATGTGAAAGACTGATTCTTTCTATCAGGTGACAAGTCAACTTATAGAAACCTAGGGGTTTTACAGACTTGAGTTCAAATCTGACCTCAGACATTTAGTAGTTGGGTGAACCAAATCTCTTAAATCTCTTTCTGCCTCACTTTCTTCAGCTATAAAATGGGGATAAAAACACAACCTACCTCAGATGGTTGTTGTGAGGATCACATGAGATATTTGTAAAGAGCTTAGCATAATGCCTGGTACATAGCAGATGCTTAATAAATTCTTGTTCCTTTCCTCTCCCTCTCTGCCTCCCACCTTAACAGCTCCTTGAGGAAAAGTATGGGAACTGTTTCTTTGTACAAGAACACAGTTATTAGGTAGCACTTATCTGCTATTATACATCTTGATTCTTAGGACCAAGTAGATATGTAATTTCTGGGGTATACTCTTGGCTCCTGTGGGAAACCCTGCTGCTAGTCAGTATCACACTGCTGAGGGTGATAAGAGATAATGTAGGAGGTGACAATGTGTGAGAGGACCTTTTCTCTCCACCTAGAAAACAGGCTGTATTTTCTAGGATCAAAAGGAGAATCAAGCTAAATATTTTTTTTTCTGAAGCATTTTCACAGAATATCATCTCTTAATAACCTGTTCAATACCTTTATTTAGGGAAACTGATGTAGAATGATTGTAGACAATTAAATGTTTGCCTCCCATGTGTATTATAAAGGTAAATACAAGGGGTGAGAGTACAGGAACCTCCATTTGAAATAGTTAAAAGATCCCTTAAAAGCTCTTACTGTCTTTCACAAAATACTGGATGTCCAGGGGAAATTTCTGTGATATACATTAGGTTCCTAAACTCTGCCTGCTCACTAATTCTCCTGCTTATTACCTTGAACTGGCAAAGGAAACTGCACCAGGGTTGTGTGTCCAGGTTTGTGACTTCCATGCTAGATATGAGATAATCATGACTCTGTGGCTTCTTCATTCTATTTTTCACCCTAGGTGCTGGATGCTTTTATCCAGAACTTCCCAGTTTTCCAACTTCATCTCAGCTGACCATTGAAGGAGAAGCAAGGGTTAGCAACTACTAATTTTTTTTTAAATATAGAAGGGAATTGGCAACACAGTAGCAAGAGGGGGGAGTTTTAAAGGACTGACTGGTACAGTTTGTTGGAAATAACAGTAGCAAGTGAAAATTCTTATGGATGCAGCAGGAGAAGTGGCTTCCCATACTCAGTCTCTTTCCCTCTTGTGGTGAGGAGGGCAAAGTTGTTGCAGAGGCATAGTTTAGGTAATGGGGTTGCAACCTTTCCAACTCTGAGACAAGGTGGATAAGGTTGTGTTTATCTCATCCACTAATTTTTCAGTCTGTGACTAGCCCTCAGTGCTGTAAGGACCCTACTGGCTGCTCTAGTAATGGCAGCTCTGAACAACATCAGCCAGAGTTTTTGTAGGGAGGAGCATAAATGCTTTACTTTGCAAAGTCTACAAGGCATCAAGATGTAGGATGACCTTGAGGACAACCACAGCTCTCTGCTTCTTAACCTAACTTCTTCTTCTTTTGTCCCTTGAATTGGTACTGAAGAATTTCTTTTTTTTAATTAATTAATTAATTTTTAGTTTTCAACATTCACTTCCACAAGATTTTGAATTCTAAATTTTCTCCCTATCTCATCCCTCCCTCCACTCCAAGATGGGTTGCATTCTGAATACCCCTTCTCCTAATGTGTCCTCTCTTCTATCCCACCCTTCTCTTATCCCCTTCCCCTTCTATTTTCCTATAGGGCAGGATAGATTTCTATACCCCATTGCCTGTATATCTTATTTCCCAGTTGCATGTGAAAACAATTTTTAACATTTGTTTTTAAAACTTTGGGTTCCAAATTTTCTCCCTCCCTCCCTCCCCCCTCATTGAGAAGGCAAGCAACTATATACAGATTATACATGTGTAGTCATGCAAAACACTTCCATAGTAGTCATGTTGTGAAAAACTGACTATAGTTCCCTTCATCCTATCCTCTGTTTATTCTATTCTCTCTTTTGATCCTGTCTCTCCTTAGAAGTGTTTGCTTCTGATTACCCCCTCCCCCATCTGCCCTCCCCTCTATCATCCCTCTGTTCTCTTATCCCCTTCCCCCCTATTTTCCTATAGGGTAAGATAGATTTCCATACCCAATTGATTGGGTATGATATTCCCTTTTTAAGCCAAATCTGATGAGAATAAGATTCATTCATTCCCTCTCACCTTACCCCATTTCCTCTCTGCTGTAAAAGCCTTTTCTTGTATGTTTTATGTGAGATAATTTATGCCATTCTACCTCTCCCTTTCACTTTCTCCCAGTATAATACTCTCTTACCCCTTTATTTTATTCTCCAGATATCACCCCTACATCTTCAACTCACCCTGTGACCTCTATCTACCCATCTATACACATATATATAATTTTTTTCCCCTCCAACTACCCTAATACTGACAAAGGCCTCATGAGTTACAAATATCATCTTTCCATGCAGGAATGTAAACAGTTCAACCTTAGTAAGTCCCTTGTGGTTTCTCTTTCTGGTTTACCTCTTCATGCATTCTTAAGTATTATATTTGAAAGTCAAAATTTCTATTCAGCTCAGGTCTTTTCATCAAGAATACTTGAAAGTCCTCTATTTCACTGAATTTCCATTTTTTTTCCTTTGAGGGATTATACTCAGTTTTGCTGGGTATGTGATTCTTGATTGTGATCCTATCTCCTTTGATCTCCAGAATATTATATTCCAAGCCCTCTGGTCCCTTAATGTAGAGGCTGCTAAATCTTGTGAAGAATTTCTAATACACTCAATTTCATGGTGTCAATGACTGTGGAATTTTGGGAAAGTGTTTCCATTTTTGAGGTGTCCCTGGTACAAGATAAGATTTTGATATGGATATACAATAGCACTTTGGTAGGACCTGGGATCCTTATGAGATCTGTGATCTTGTTGATGTAAATATTACTTCTTCTATTACAGATCATATCCTTCCATACTTTGTCTATTTGATTCCTCTCCATATCTTCCTATACATTCTCCATAGAAGATCTGAGCAGTGTAAAGAGCACTGGATTTGGGATTAGAGGATTATGTTCGAATCCTGACTCTGTCACCTATGGGACTTGGAGCAAATCACTTTCCTGCTCTGAGCTAGACTATTTTCATTTGTATATTTTTGGGGTTGGGTTAAATGACCTTTCTAGGCTTAAGTCTATGATTCTTTGAGTTATTCAGTGGACTAGAAGATTATCTCCAGGGCTGTGCTGTTGTTGTTGTTGTTGTTGTTGTTGTTTTTTTTAAACACTCTATGGATACCAGCTAGTAATCATTTAATCTTTCAGAGTGCTCCTTATTCTTGATACTTGACTAACTTATTTCCTTTTCTAATCCTATACTTCCTGGATTATTTTTTTTTACCACTTATTTTACTAAATTCATCACAGTTAATTTCTCCCTCCTAAACTCCAGGTAATATACTTGAACTTACTAACTCCTTTTATGTATCTCTAATTATGTATCTCTTTTGGGTCACCCATAGTTTGAATCTTTGGAGATTGAGATATTCCATGCTTTATAACCATATGACAACACTGGAAGAATATTCATGTTGTTATTTATTATAGTATTTCATACTATCATGATAACATTAAATGAGTAAAAGACAGTCATAATAATGACAGCTGATATTTATGTGGTACTTTATAATATAAAGTACTATGTAAATATTATCTTATTTGATTCTCACAACATCTCATTCAGTTATGTAATATCTGTGTATCCCCTTTTTACAGGTGAAAAAACAGTCCCACAGAAATCCAAATTTGAGCCCTGGGCCTGCTACTGGAAAGAACATTTTGCATGGTATTTCATTGAAATGTCTTTATTCTAGTTGAAAAGTAAAATGGCTAGTTAGTAGAATTGAATCATACTAGTAGTGAAATGTTACTGAATACCCATTACTAGGAAAACCTCATTATCCACAAGATCCCATCACCCTTGGTATTGTACCTCATCATCACTCTCTGTGTCTCTGATTGCAGAGTAAAGCCATGAACTCTAAAGCATCTAAAGGAGGAACTCAGCTCAGAACATCTCTTTTCTTACTTGGCTGTACTACTTTGGGAGATCTTGACTTCTCCATTATACTCCCTAGTGGGTACCTTCCTCCCCATCACATTTTTAGCTTCCTTTTGTGTGTCCCCCATTTGATTGTAATCTCCTTGAGGGCAGGGACTCTTGGCATAGTGTCTCACACATAGAAAGTGTTTAGTGAATGTTTATTGACTATTGACTAATTCTGTTCTAATCATTCTATGATCCTTTTTTGCTTAAAATTCCATTTGCTATGTGAGAATAAACTACTTTTTCTAGACCTGGAACCCTGAGTGCTGCTGAGTGAGCTTTTGCCTTTTGCCCAGAACTAGGCCTCTACATGACTTCCTGCCCATTTCTTTCTTTCTTTTTTTTTCTTTTTTAGGCAATTGGGGTTAAGTGACTTTCCCAGGGCCACACAGCTAGTAAGTGTCAAGTGTTTGGTCTGAGGCCAGATTTGAACTCCACTGCACCACCTAGCTGCCCCTCTTCCTGCCCATTTCTAAACTATCATGTCACTGCGTAAAGGGTAAAGAGCACTGACTTTGGAGTAAAAAGATTTGATTTCAAATCTTGCCTCTGTCACTGACTGGGTGATCTTAGAATAGTCACTTAACCACTGTGGGCCTCAATTTCCCCATCTGTAAAATAAGGAGGTTGGATTAGTTGGATCTCTGAGACTTTCTAGTACTGTAAATTTGTGATTCTGATTCCCCACCCTCTGCTTTCTAGCTCCTTTTTATGTGTTCTCTTCTTTTCTATCCCTATGAGCATGTAAGATTCTTGAGGGTGGGGATTGCCTTGTTTACTTGTATTTGTATTCCCAGAGCTTAGAATAGTGTCTGGCACAAAGTGCTTAATAAATATTTTATCGTCACCATTATCATCATAGCTGATTTTTGTTTTATACTGAGTACTTCAGTTATTTTCCTCTTTGAATGAATGAGAAAATCCTAGGGAGAGTAAAAGATAGATTTTTTCTTTAGATGTAAAATGAGAGTGTTGGACTAGAATAAAGGTATCAAACATGCAGCCTAAAGCCACATACAGGCCCTCAATATTCCTAGGAGTACTCTGAACCAGATTAAAATGTAATTGGGAACTAGTTAACAAAGTAAATAAAAATACAATAAAACACAGATAACATTGCATTTTAAATCAATGTCAATATGCAACTCACAGGGATCCTGGTGTATGTTTAGTGGCCCCTATTTCTATTTGAGTTGACCCTAGATCTATAATTTAGAGAAGCAATTGGCTGGGTATAAAGATGAGAATGTATGTGAGTGTAATGCAAACACATTACATGCCAATGTAGATTCTGTGTGTTCACATGGGTCTATCTAAATGTGGCTCACAGGGAGGCAAGAATAGGTTTCTCTAGAGTCTCTTCTTTCCACCCTTCTCCAAGGAAGACTTTGATTCCTTCTTGGAGGGGAAGCAGGAGGTCAGGGCCAGAGGTTGGCCACTCTCTTCTGAAAGCTACAATGTACTTAAAGCTATGATCTTGACTGCTTTCCTTTTAGAGGGAAAAGAGTATCCCAAGTTATACATCCAAGGCTTGACTGCTTTCTCACCAAATGCCAGTTTCACAATGAACACACATAGCAAATTGTAAATAAATCTATTTATCCAAATCCATAGCAAAATAGAAATCAGAGAAAATATACATAGGACAATACATACCAGACTATACACAGAATAAATGATTTACCCCATTGAAAGAGAGATAACTAAGCTCAACCATGATACAGGGTTTCAGATCTCATCCAAGGGGAAATTCTTCAAAATCTTGAATAAAGTAAGCAGGGAATAGGGACATGATTGAAGTAATGACTCCTCTCCAGATTGGCTTCTTTCCAGAGTCCTTCTCTCCCTTCAGGGAGATAAAGAGAATATGGAACTATGTATATTCTCTCTCAAAGCTGGAAGTCAAAGATTTGGATTTCTTTCCTCTCCAGCTTTCACCAACTTTGTCCTCAAGTAAGCACAGAGCACTGAATAATAGATCTCCACCAATGAAGAGACTCTTATATAAATGGCACTTTGAGCCAAGGGTTACATGTGAAAAAATCGTCAACAATTATCTCCGATTATAGTCTATAAGACTATTATACAAGATATGTAAGGAATTGATGCAAATAAGTGACTTCTAAAATGTTTTTCTCTGAGATTCTTAATTTTTTTTTTGTTCTTCCAGATAGATTTTGTTACTATTTTGACTAGTTCTACAGAGAACTTGAGAATTTGGTGTGGCATTAAACATTTCTGCTAGAAACCTTTCTTAATTTTCCTTAATGCTAGTGCCTTTCCTCTGTTAATTATCTCCTTTCATGTGTATATATGTGTATATATATATATATATGTTTTGATTATACAGAGTTGTTTGCATGTTGTCTTCTCTATTAGACTGTAAGTTTCTTGAAAGCAGAGACTGTCTTTTACCTTTGTATACACAGTACTTAGCACAGTACCTGGCACATAGTAGGCATTTAATAAATGTTTGTTGATGAACCAAATTAATTCACGTAGTATCATCATTTTCACAGTGGCACAGCCCAACCAATTTAGTCATTTTCCATTGCTGGTCATACACATTGTTAATTTTTTGTTATTTTAAATAGAGTCACAGAATCTTAGAGCTGGAAGAAACTTCAGAAGCCTCCTAGTCCAATCCATATCTAAGCAAAAATTTCCTCTAAAACATACCCAACGAATGATGATCTGGTTATTGTTTGTGAAGACCTCTAGGGAGAAGAATCTCACAGCCTTCTGAGGCAACCCACTCTATTTCTGGACAGCTTCTAATTGTTAGTAAATTTTTCCTTACCTTAAGCCCAATAAAGCAACTAGGAAAACTTTTGCACAGATAAGTCCTTCTCCCCAATCCCATTCCTTTCCATGTGTTCTTTAGGATAAAGTGTTAGCAAAGATATTGTAGGGTCAAAGGGTTTGATCAATTTTGTAATGAATATTTTCATGTTGCTCTCCATGCAAACTTTTCAGAACAAGTAGATTTGTTCTGCAAAATTTGTATTCAAAGGGCTGCACTTGAAGACCTAGAGGGCCACATGTGGCCTCAAGGCCTCAGTTCCCCACCACTGCTCTGGGCACTCTCTGATTCTTGGCTGCTGGGCCACCATGGGAATCTTAGAGACAGGAGAGCTTCATTTAGCTGAATCAATTCTCAGTGTCTCTAGTTCATATCCTTGTTGGATATCCTTCCCCTGCCATGGCTAAATAAATCTCTTTTTCTTTACTGTTGAATAACTTACAAATGACCTATTTTGTTGGGCTATATCTAGTTCTATTAAAAATAGCCTATTGGCATTTAAGATTTCATCAGTACATGGGTCTCCAGGTAGGGAACTTCTACCAATGTACTTCTTCTCTGCAACTTATAGTCATAGAGCTATCTCTTTGTGTTAAGACCCGTAGTTCATTTATTATCCATACTTCATGAATTTGTGTATAGACATCTAAGGAAATGGTTTTTATTGCTCACTCTTCTTGGATATTGTCTCTTAGAATTCATTGCATTTTGTCTTCCTATGTTGTACTTTCTACTTATTCTCTGTAGTAGATGACTTGGCTCTTATATGTTGGCTATTATTTTCCTCCTTGTCCATTTTCAGGGTACTCCTAAGAATTTAGCAATCCATATTTTAAGTCATGGTCCACAAAACCAAATTTCATTTTTCAGAAACCAACTCCTTGTCTAGTTTACTTCCCAAATCTGACTTTTACTTCAATTGGCAGCAATATTGACATACCACCAGTGCACTTAAAATCTTTAGTTTCTTGCTATTGACTTTCCAGGTCCCTTTCTATTTTGTAAACAATTTGTAATCTGCTTTCTACTTCTTACAATCTATTCCTTGTGAGTTGAAGATGTCAAGGCCCAACTTAATTTCTGGTTCTATTCTGTGCAAAGAAGGATAATGAAAATTAGGTTCATCTCCTAGTCCTTGTCTTGTTCCTTTGTTGTTTCTGCAATCTTGACCCTAAGACTCTGCTTCCCTAGGTTAACATAGCAGAGCAATCCTTATATAAGATTAGAGTAACATGTCAGTTCTGTTGGCTGTGTGTGTGCACAAACTTTTAACTTTCTTTCCCATTATCATTGTATTCAAGTAGCAAATTCCCTATGAATGTGTTACTTCCCTAGTATGTCTTGGTAAAACCATCTTTGGGATTATGATTCAGGATTGGAGTCAACTGAATCAAGCGTGAGCCTTGTGGGATGCAGCAGGTACTAGGTATAACACACACCAGCTGTAGTATAGCAATGAGTACTTCAGTGCAGAAACAAACAAATGCAAATGAGATGCACTTGGCCATCTAACAAAGATGAAATAACATTCAGTTGTAAATGAGTTTTCTCTGTTTGATGTAAACAGAATGAAATGTATTTTGTAGGAAGACCTCAGTAACCTTGGAAGGTAGCTGAATTCATTTTATGAATCTGCAGATGTTTCTGCCATTTTAGTTACTAGTTATTATAGATCTTGTGATCTAACCAACTCATTGGTTTTATTAGCTCGGGAAAAATGTCCATGGTGGTATGCAGAGTGAGGTTTTGATAACTGTTGGCCTGATTCAGTAGATGGAACTGAGGATAGAGAGATAGGATATTGAGTTTTCTAGCTCTGCCTTTTACATACTAGATACGACCTCCCCTTTCCCTCGTATCCTCAAATTGTAAGTGTACTAATGCAAAATGATAGCTGTGTTGACTACTTAACTATTGTCTCCAATGTACCTGCAGATATTTGATCTCATCAATGTGGTTATTCCTTTCAAAGATGCAGACTGCAACTCATCCATGTTTGCCTTGTTTAACCCTTATCCATGTGTTCCTAGAAATCTGACACAGGGATTCCATCCAATCCACTGGGGGTTTTCCTCAAATCCTCTTGCCATTGAAAGGATGTCAGTGGCTCTCCCTTCCTTTGCCTTGTGACCAGCCTGTCTTCTTTCACTCACTCACATATTTCTTCAATGACAAGACACATCATGTGCTTTTCCTTTGTGATTCCTTGTCTGCAGTGTGTTGCAGCCTGCATACATATATTTCATGCCTTCCCTCCACCCTCTGGGTGATCCTCAGCTTCAATTCTTCAGAGACTATAGTATTCCATGACTCACAGGCATACAATGGCATATGTATATTGGTATAAAATGATGACATTTCATTTCAGAGAGAAGCTGTGGAGTCATAATAGAACTTTACAGTTTTCCGAAGACAATCCATCCTTCTTTCCTCCTGTTCAGTTCTGGGCTTCCTTGTTTCCATTTTCAGTACCATCTTTGATGTGGTTTAGGAGTTCAGGGGTTCTGGGACCCCAAACTCACAACACCCGGGTCCTGCCTGAAAGAATTCGACCCAAGCCTTCTTTCAGCAAAAAACAAGGTTTATTAAAACATCCATCATATTGGGCAGACTCTTAATGAGTCTGAACATTAGTAAGCTATTGGCTAGATTATAAGAATCTCAGCAGTGGCTAGATTATAAGAATCTGAACAACTTAATGGAGACAAGGTGGACCTTATATACAGAAAGACTGTGGGAGGGACCTAGGAGTGGCCAGTAAACTGGGGTGAACAGAACTCCTGGGACCTGGACTTCATGGCCAAGGGAGAATGGAGCCTAGCTAGGATTAAGGGTGGGAAATGGCTGGGGGCCATACATGGGGAGGTAAGACAAAGCAAGGCCAGGCTAGGTTAACAGAATTGGGAGATTGGGTATAGCTACAATGAAAGGACAGTTGAAGGGAGTATAGCCTCAGGCAAACGCCAGAGATTTGGCCTTGTGGGAAAGTCCAGGGTTTTTCCTTTCTGGGGCCCAGATCCCAACCCCATCATCTTGAGCATTGATCCCTCAGTATTCTTAAAATTATGTTGCCTTCAGAATGAACTTGCATTGGTTAAGCTTGGTCTAATTCAGCTGTTTTTCCCTTTTGTTTTCTTCAATGCTATTTCCATTTCCTCTATGAGTACATTTGAGAAGGTGAAGTTATTTGTATTTACTAGATATATGTTTCATATTTCCAATAAGACTCTAAGCACCTTTTCATAAACATTCAATATAGTACTGTCACATAAGTCCTCAATGAATTTTTTTTTAATTGATTGATTGAGCACTTTTTGAATTTCCTAAACTCCTGGGGCACAATGTCAAAGCACCAATCAATTAGACTGATATAGGATAGCTCTGGAGTTTTGTTTTCCTTCTTCAGAAGTATCAGGCTACATCAGAGCTATACTGGGCATTTATTTTGGCTCAAATACCCATTTTTCACTTTTCAGGTTTTGGGGGATAGTATCATAAAAGGCCCACTATACTTAGAACCTCTCTATGATAGCCTGGCTGCATGACAATGGTCACTACCTACATTTTGGTGGTAATCTGACCCTGATTCTAGAGTCCATTAGACTAGAGAACAAGGATGAGTTAGTAATGAATAAGTTTCCCAAGGTTATTTAGTTCTGACAGACATCCATCAGCCTCCTGGGTCCTTTAAATATGGGGCTCTGGGAAGAGACAATAAGTTGGCTCAGAAAGGGGTAAGCTCCATCTGCAAATGCAGCTCTTGTATTCTTGCCTGCCCTCTGGTCTTTAGGGGCCTGGAACGTAGACTTGTTAGACTCAGCAAGCCAGCTGACAGCCTGGAGTTAGGGAAACCAGCCAGCAGGTCTATGCTTAAGGGTTAGGAACCCTGGAACATGGTTCTTAAGAAGTTGTTGGACCTTGGTTATCAGATTTTTACACAACTTTTCTGTTCGCTTTGGTTGTCAGAGTGTCAATCAGAGTTGTTCTGAAGGAGTACAATTACCTTTTATAATTTGTATTAAGAGCACTTCATTCATTTGTATCAATCAGGTTTGAGCAGGTCATTGTTTTTATTGATTTTAGTAGTGTGTCTAACAAAACTACTAAGATTTCTATTGCCTCTTATTTTATTTTTATCTGATTTATTCTAGAATAATTAAATGTTTTATCATCTTATTTTTATATCACATTGATTTCTTAACATAACCTCCCTTCCATTCCCATTGAGACTCACCTGGTAACAATGACTCAAAACGGGAGAAAAAAGTTCAATAAAACTAACTAATATATTGACTGTGTCTGACAGCGTATGCAATGTTCCATTACCTGAAGTCCCAGTTCTATAATGGAGGTGTGAGAAATGATTATTAATAACCAATGATTTGGCAAGAAGCAGTTACCCATTTTTCTAAAGTCCTCTTTTCAAAGTTCAGTTTCTGAAGGTTGAACTAAATTTCTCCTCAAGCACAGTCAGACCACACCCAATCTAAGGTAAGGTGAATTCCTGCCCATTGTGTTCCATTCCAGCAAGTTTGGGTGGAGATAGATTCTTTGTCTAGATTGTCCAAGGCTGGGGGTGGTCTCCATGTAGAGATAGTCTCTTTGTCCAAGAGTGACATGATGTCACTCTCCAAGTCCTTCATTGGAGTGAGTCCACTTCTCTTTGTAAAGTCCACCTCTCCTTAATTGTTAACCAATCAGAGTTAATTGCCACCCTTAGGAAAACCCACTCTTCCAAGGGCATGTAAACTGTGAGCCCACCGCTATGAGTCTGAGATAGATGGCCAAATGGCCATTCCTTTTATTAATAAAATTCTAGCATCATTAATAAAATGATTAATTACCCAGAAACTAAATCTCAAAGTTTTTAAATGTCACAGAGGGAAGGTGAATTTTCTCAATTATTTTCTGAGAAAGTTTGGTCATTATGATGCGGTCTAGAGGTTAGGGGTCCTGGAATCCCAAAATCATGTCAGCTGGGTCCTGCCAGAAAGAATTTGACCTAAGTCTTCTGGCAGCCAAAAACAAGGTTTATTGAAGATTCGCCATATTAGCTAGACTCCTAAGGAATCTGAGTATCTATGGGCTATTGGCTAGATTCTAAGAATCAGAGCATCTTAATGGAGACAAAATGGACCTTATATACAGAAAGACTGTGGGAGGGATCTAGGAATGGCCAAATAGTTTGGGGTGATGGGAGGAAGGGCCTAAGGAGATCTGGATGGGAGAGGCTAGTAAGCTGGGGTAAACAGAACTCCTGGGACGTGGACCGCGTGGCCAAGGGAGAATGGATCTTAGCTAGGATTAAGGGTGGGAAATGGTCGGGGGCCACAGGGAGGTAAGAAAATGGAGGGGGAGATTGGGTGTAGCCACAATGAAAGGTCAGTTGATGGGATTATAGCCTCAGGGGAACGCCAGAGATTTGGCCATGTGGGAAAGTCCAAGGTTTTTCCTTTCTGGGGCCCAGATTCCAACCCCATCATTATTATAATTACATAGTGTTCAGTGTTCTCCTTTTTATTCATTTCATTTATATTTTTGTGCTTATTGTGTGAGGTGGCATAGAGTAGTGGATAGAGAACTGGCCTTGGAGTCAAGATCTGGGTTCAAGAACTGCCTCTGACACATATTGTCTGTATCATACATATTGTCATCTCTGACACATACACTCTTTTTTTTTTTGCTTTTTGGTGAGGCAATCAGGGTTAAGTGACTTGCCCAGGGTCACACAGCTAGTAAATGTCAAGTGTCTGAGGCTGGATTTGAACTCAGGTCCTCCTGACTCCAAGGCCAGAGCTCTATCCACATAGCCACCTAGCTGCCCCTACATACCCTTTGTAGAACTGCTTCTGGGCTTATTCTCCCATTCCCACTTGTACTAATAGGTTGTAGTGCCAGATAGTGGCTATCTACTCCTCCCCTAAGGATCCAAAGAGCTGTGGTTTCTACTACTACTGCTCATGAGTTCCCATTGAATGTGTTCTTCAATATAAATCAGCCAGTTGATATCAATTAGTTTTTACAAAGAAATATTTATTGAGAAGGTATAGCAAGGACAGATGTTGAGAAATATCCCACAAACCAGAGATGCACTCTTTCCTTGTATGCAAAAGGTTCCTGGAGAGAGTAGGTTCAAGATTACAATGCAAAGGTAGTCAGATAAACATGTAAGGAACATGGAGGGCCAGAGGCTGCCACATGACTGGCTCTAGGAGTCCTTTTCTCCCTCCTCGGAGTCCCTACCAAGTTCGCTTTTGGATATGGTCTTAGTGATGGGCAAGGCATTCCATTCCTCAGATAGGATGCCATTTTACAGGACAACTTGGTATTTTGGCTTAGTGCACTTAGGGTCTGGGTCAAACAAGTCACTTACTTGTTATACTGGATCCTCAGTGGAATCAACTCCAGTGGTCTCTATTACTGACTCAGTTACTAAGGTGATCTCTTATGGCTCTTCTAACCTTTTGAATCTCACAATCTTATAAACAGTTCATTACTGTTTCCAGATATTTGTTCACCTGAAAACAAAAGAAATCATGGGATAGAGAGAAAAGGTAATTCCTGCCCTCTCATCATGTAGCTCATAACAGTTCTTGCGTTGCTCACTTTCAGGAAAGAAAAGCACAAAAATAGCCTGAGGGAGAAACGTATCAATGTTTTTGTATGTGAACTCAGTTTCAGCTCTGTGCCTTCTGGGTCATTAGTCCATTTGGCACTGACACCAATTAGAAGGCTTTTTGTTACTATGCAGTAGGGACTTCTGAGTCATCATGACCAAAACTGGCTTCTGAAGTTCTATTCATTTCATTGCCTACAGGTAGACAATGCCTGCTCAGGCTTTAAGGAGTGAACCCTCATTGGTCACCTTTGCCCTTCTCCCTGTTATAACTGTGTGACTCTGGGCAAGTTACTTAAACTCTTAGTGTCCCAGTGACTTTCTAAGATTATATTTTGCGGACTAGGTACCCATCTATGATGTAGAGGAACTTTTCTCATTTTTTTATGTCAATGAACTCACAGGTGATTTTTTTAAAATTAAAAATAATTTTGTATTGTTTTCCTGGTTTTATTGAAATGAAAAAATGTTTTTTCTTCCATGTTTCTTAAACTGGGAGATTTTCTGATGTCTCCTAAAGCTCACTATTTGGGGCCTAACTTGTGCTTGCCTTATGATGCAGTTTTAGTTTGCTATAGGAACTTAACTAGCTAGCTTGCTAAAACCCCACAATGCTTTGGCCCTCCCCCATAACTGTGTGCTCTGATAGATTATGAACCCTGGCATAGAGAAAGTACTGCCAAGGTGACCTGGAAGCTTGGGCAGTCCTTCACCACCCTGCATGTGAAGATAAGGCCTATAGTGGCTCAGAAGTGCCCACCCTCACTTTGAGGCTAAGGAGAAAGGCCTCATTTCTTGCCTTGAAGCCAGGAAGAATGCTCCCCCTTCCATCCAGATGGCCAATGGGGGGAATGAACTAGAAACAAAACCAACCCAACCTATATAAACCACACTGAAATACCCAGCCATCGGAGCAATCACTGATAACCCTTGGAGTACTTGGTTATCTTTCACTTCTGAGATTTCTCTTCCAGTCCCTCAGGGATAACTTAAAGCTCTTCAGGACTTCCCTAGGCTCTACCCTTCTTCCTCTCCCCTGCCCCCAATTAGGTTTCTTGTTGCTGTGTCTACTGCTTCTGGAACCACTGATGCCTTCCCACAGGGTTGCTGGTGTTGGTAAAATGTCAATGTGCCACTTATAAAACTTCCATCAGTAACTCTTGGAGTTATCCCTTCTTGGCAGAATCCAAATGAATGAGCTGATTGGGCAACAGGTCAAGCACTAAAGGTATTTCCCTTTAGTCCGTGAGCCTCTGACAAGAACTGTGACTAAGTGTCTTGAATGTTGCACCTCCATAGATGAAGAAGGACTGGCAACCTTGGCCATGACCTCTCATCCTTGCTGAAGAGGGCAAGAATCTGGTCACTGGACCTCTATATCCCCAACCCTTAGTTCACAAAAAATTGTTCAAACAGGGAGCACTCAGCTAGGTAGTCACACTGACATCCTGATGAGCTTGGCATTTGGATTGGAACAAAAGGGCTGGGGGTCTTAACCTTGTGCCTCAGTAATAAGGAACTCCTTTTCCTTTTAGACCTATGAGTGCTGACCAAGGCTGTGACTAGGGGAAAGTTCGTTGTCTCATTGTCTTCTTCATATACAATTGACTTATATAAGCCTCAGACTCTTTCTAAACTGTGTAATGCTTTGTTTATATCCAAAAACCTTTCCTTTCATGTGTCATTGTCTCTGTCTTAGCTCCTTCTAACTTCCAGCTTTGCAAAATATAAACAAGGTAAGGCAACTTACTGCATACATTAACAGATATACACAGGATACATACAGAATAGATGGAAAATAACCTTAAAGGTGAAGCCTCTAGTGGTCTAGGGGGTTTGGGAGACTAGGAGTAATGTGCACTTATCAAACACATGTGCACTGAGACTATGAAGATAAAAATAAAATAGTCCTTACCCTCAGGGAGCTTACATTATACTGGGAGGAAATAGCATGTGCATGTAACGTCCCTCTCTTTGTAGCTTCCTTCTTCTCTACTCTTCTTTCTCCAGAACCTTTTAGGATTGGTAGAATTTTGGACTAGGGAATGAGAAGAATGACCAGGATCAGAGAGAGATGCCAGGGTGGCATGGCTATTACAGACTCCTCCTTGCTGGGTTTGGCCATTCTCTCTCACTACCCTTCTCTACGAGCAACGAGATAGCTACAATGTAGAAGTTGGAGATCCCTGCTAGTTTTAGGACCTAACCTGCAGGATCATCAAGACCATTCTATCAGCAGAAGCTTCTGTCTTTCCTTGAGCATTCTTCTAATGCTGGAGGAAGAACCTCTAGTCTTGGGTCCAGAGTTTCTGTGTTTTCATGTAAATGTGGGTTTTACTGGAAGCATAAGGGAAGCATCAAGTGTATACTGCTTTGTCCATGAAGGAGTATGGGAGAAACTGTATGCATACAGCTACTCAGTATGTGCTTTATTATGATTGTCTTTTCATTATTATGTGTGTCTTATTAACTTTTAGGGATTTTATGCCAAAAGTAAATACTGTATGCAGTTAAGCATGTTTTTCTACTTCTATGGGGATCAACTCTATTATGCCAAGGTCATGAGACTTAGAGATCCTTGAAATATCCAGATCAAGGAGCATATAGGATTTACCAGTAGATGGGGGCTTAACACTTTTCTAATTGGGCAAATCCACAATAAAGTATGTACTCCTAGATAATGAGTCAGTGTTGTCCCAGAGAGTGAGGCAGAACTGAAAGACACAAGATTGCCCATTTAGAATCATAGAGAGCATGGTACTCTTCACATCTTCAGGGGATGTCCATTACTGCCATGGTGAGCCTGGCACTAGCTCAGCACTTTTTTTTTTTTTTTTTTGCCAAACAGGATCAAGTTAATGGCTATTGATGCTACCTGGTGGTTAAATATATGGATAAGGCAATACAAAAATAAGTGCAGTATATATAAAGGACTTTTTCTGGGGAGGAAAGAGAGTACTAACAATGAAGGGGATTAGGAAAAGCTGTGTGATCTGTGATTTGAGTCTTGAAGGAAGCTAGGAATTCTCACAGGTGAAAGTGAAGAGGAAGAGCATTCTGGGTATGGGGAAAAAAACAAGGAGATGAGAGATAGGATGTTGTGTATGGGTTAGTTTAGCTGGAATGTTGAATTCATGAGGGAAAGGAACTTGGAAAGCAAGCCTGGTTAGTGCAAAGTAATGTAGTGAAATGAGCATTGGATTTGGGGTCAGAATACTTTGATTTGAGTCCTGGATTTGTTACTTATTACCTGTGTGACCTTGGATGGACTAGATAATGTCAGGTCTCTTTTGGCTTTAAATTCAGTGATAACTTGGAGGTAATTAGCTAACATATTAATAGGGACTAATTTATTCTGTTAAATTAATGTATTACTACCCATTATTATGTCTCAGAGCTTCAAGATAATAAAACACAGGACAGAGAAGTTTTGATTGGTGGGAGGAGAGCCTTGGTGATTTAAGGGCTAGAATGATGGTGCTGGGCAGATGGGGTTAAGCAACAGAAAGAGTCAAAAGATTCTAAAGAAATCCTGATGGGACATTGAATAAAACCTGTCTACTCCATACTTTGCCTGTCTATAGTTATCCTGTTGAATGGCAGGTGTGCTAGTAAATGTTTAACAATTGGCTCTGGGAGGCAGAACAGAGAGGGAAATATAAACACAATACACTTCAAAAATGAAATCCATTGTTAATATTGCCTCCATCATTTTCTCAAAATTTGACAATCAAGAAAATAATAAATTAAGTCCTGATTTTGAGAGATGAATGAGAAGCCTGAGAGACAAGAGTTTCTGGATAATTAATAATCAATTTATTAATTAGGCTAGCTGATAATCAACAACTTGATGGTCAGTGATCTCTCTTGGTAACCCAAAACCCCACCATTGAGATCACTGAATGCTTGAAAAAGGGGGTGCCTCTGACAAATGGAAATCAACCCTGATTGGTGAACAATTAATGAGGGGGTAGACATATTAATGAGGAGGTGGGCTAAAAGTCTTTAGCTCTTCCTGCTGAGAATGTGACTTGATCATGAGACTTAGTCACTTCTAGCAATCAGGACAAATGAATCCATCTCTACCCAGACCACTCTGGTTAGTTTTCTCCTTCATGAGCTAAGTTTCCCTAGACTGCAATGGAGGAGTGCTAGGGCATGGGCTTAATGCTTTAGGGCTGGAGTGCACCTAGACTAGATTCTGTTTACCCTATAAACAAAAGTAAGGTCCCCTAGTTGGGTGGGATCCTTCCCAAAATCTTAGAGCATGTACCCCAGGTATTAGGTCAATCTCATCTATCAGCCTTGTCCTTCAGAGACTTGGTGGAATGACCTACAAGGGCTTGTCCCTTAATGAGGAAATAGAAAGGAAAAATCTTAATTGTAGCTTAATAATTGGTTTTTAACATAATAGAAAAATAATCACTTCTCTCAATTTATAGTGTTTGATGAGGTATAAATGCTTACAATGAATGTTTAACAATCAGCTGTCCCTAGTTTGTTTGAACTGGCTCTGACATATCCCTGCTAAAAGGTAATGTAGAAATTAACAATCAGCAGCTTTCCTATTCTTTTCTTCAATTGCTTAACTCCATGTATGAAGTTGGGATAGGATTATGAAAGGGTAAGAATTGGTCTAATATGGGGCTGCGACTGAAGGGAGACTATAATGACATGGAGTCATATATCCTTTGGGTTGTTGGTAGCAATATTACTTTTTCAGGAATTTTTCTCTCAATTAGACCAGCAATAGTTATTTTCTCTAAGTTATTCCTTAGAGGCAGGAATTTAAGCAAGGTAAAGGACTTGATCAAGTAGTTAAGAAATAACAGTCATCATATATTGTTTTTAAAAGAGAAAGACTGTAATTAAACCTTTTTTTTTAACATTGAAAAAGTTCAGTTCGTAGTGAAAGAAAGATGACCATTTCTGCCCCTCACCCTCTTCTTTCTCAGCAACCAGTTAGAGTAAGGAACTTTCAGTGTGTGTTTCTTATAATTTTCAAAACAGTAACCCATTTGTTCTTAATAATGTTACTGAAAAAAAACCCAGCAATTATATAATGACTGCAGAAATCACATTTTTAAGTAAATGAAGAGAGAAATGATTTTTTAATTATATCTCTCCAATTTATATGTAATTACTAGCCATAAAAGAACCTTCCTGGTATGCCTAATGACCACCTTTTGTCCTTGCATGAAAAGTCGGGGTTTTTATTCAAGGTTTTGTTCTGTGAAGCTTATTTCTGGCTGGTTGGGGGAGATAGAGGCAGCTGTTTTATGACATGTCTCACAATCCTTCCTCAGCCTATTGAACATATGACTTTGAAAACCAGCTGGCTTGTATTCTTATTCTATCAGACCCAGGCCATGTAATCAGAATCCTGGGCAAGCCAATGGAAATCTGCCAGTATGAGAAGAAGTGGCCCTCCATCATAGAACATGGTCACTTTTGAATCAGACCACTTCTAATTATCCTCAACTCCTATAACTGGAGCATAATAAAATACACAATGTATAAATATATATGTTACTATTCCATCAGCTCTGGCGTTATTGGATATTTCCTGCTTTCTGAAATGTCTTTTTGAAACAAGCTAGGAAATTGAAAGGAAAAAAAATTAAAGATTTTTTTCTTGTGTAGTGGTGGGATCAGGTGGTTCTATGACTACTCTCTATATGGTACGAGGTTAAGTAGAGCAGTAATAACAAAGGTAATACTTTCCCTTTTAATTAAAACTAAAGTTCCACTCTTTATATTTACCTTCCCCCCCATATAATTCACATATTTCTGAAGGAAATGTATAAATAAGAGGACCATTTAACTGAAATTTTTTTTAGTATTAAAAATTAAGATGATTATATATAATTATCATTTGGTACTTCCCTGTGCTTTTTTAAAAAATAATTTTATTTCTTCAGTTTAGTATTTATTTTCTTTTTTTGATGTTTTACAATTTTCTTTTTTTCTTTTTTTATTAATTTATTTTGATTTATCAACAATCATTTCCATAAGCTTTTTTTTTTTTTAAAGGCAATTGGGGTTAGGTGACTTGCCCAGGGTCACACAGCTAATAGGTGTCAGGTGTTTAGTCTGAGGCCGGGTTTGAGCTCAGGTCCTCCTGACTTCAAGGTTGGTGCTCTATCCACTGTGCCACCTAGCTGCCCCTTTCCATAAGCTTTTGAGTTTTACATTTTTCTCCCCTTTCCTCCCCACATCCCTACCCAAGACAGCGTGCAATCTGATATAGGCTATAAATACGTATTCCTATTAAACATATTTTCACATTAGTCATGTTGTAAGGAAGAATTAGAACCAACAGAAGAACTACATGAAAGAGGAGACAAAACAAAACAGAAGAAAAAAAAAAGAACAAATAGCATGCTTCCATCTGCATTCAAACTCCATAGTCCTTTCTCTGGATGTGGATAGCATTTTTCATTATGACGCTTTTGGAGATGTCTTAGATCTTTGCGTTGCTGAGAAGGGCTAAGTCTATCAAAGTTACTCATCACAAAGCATAGCTGTTACTATGTACAAACGTTCTCCTGGTTCTGCTCACTTCACTCAGCATCAGTCCATACAAGTCTTTCCAGGTTTTTCTGAAGTTCACTTGCTCATCATTCCTTACTATTCCATTACATTCATATGCCACAACTTGTTCAGTCATTCCCCAGTTGATGGGCATCTCCTCAATTTCCAATTCTTTGCCACCACAAAAAGAGCTGCTATAAATATTTTTGTACATATGGGTCCTTTTCCCATTTTTATGATCTCTTTGGGATACAGCCCTAGAAGTGCTATTTCTGGGTCAAAGGATACGCACATTTTTATAGCTCTGTGGGCATAGTTTCAAATTGCTCTCCAAAATGGTTGGATCATTTCACAACTCCACCAACAATGCATTAGTGTTCCAATTTTCCCACATCTTCTCCAACATTTATCATTTTCCTGTTTTATCATGTTGGCCAATCTGATAGGTGTAATGTGGTAACTCAGAGCTGTTTTGATTTGCATTTCTCTAATCAATAGTGATTTAGAGCATTTTTTCATATGACTATAGATGGCTTTAATTTCTTCATCTGAGAACTGCCTGTTCATATCCTTTGACCATTTTTCAATTGAAGAATGACTTGTATTCTTATAAATTTGACTTAGTTCTCTATATGCTTTAGAAATGAAGCCCTTATCAGGGACACTGGTCATAAAAATTGTTTCCCAGATTTCTGCTTTCCTCCTAATCTTGGTTGCATTGGCTTTGTTCTCAATTTAATGCAATCAAAATTATCCATTTTGCATTTCATAATGTTCTCTATCTCCTGTTTGGTCATAAATTCTTCTGTTTTCCATAAATCTGTTAGCCCCATAGTGATATGCTTACCTTTAAGAATGAAAGGTTTTTTTCAAAAGAGACTAGAAGTTTCTGTGAACTGGAAGTCAGCAAGCAAAATGGCTGTTGGCAATGAACTCTGATTGCTTGTGTGTGGAAGGGAAACAGACATAGATACAGATTACAAAGTACTTGAACTAGAAATACACTTATTTAAATCCATAGAATTTGAAAGCTAGACAGGATCTAGGTGTCCTTGCTCTCCCAGTTTGTTTATAGTATTAGCTTTTAGATGTTTTACAATTTTTTTTTACAATTTTAAAAATATTTTTAAAACATGATGTAGGTATAGAACATTCAGATCTATAGTTTTATTTCACTTGTGGAGATGATAAAAATACAGTTGTGGAGAGAATACTGGACTTGAAATCTAGAGACTTGAATTTGATTTCCAACTCTGATGCTGAGTAGCTGTGAAACTTTTCTATGCTTTAGTTTCCTCATTTGGAAAATGAGGCAGTATGGTATAGTGGACAGAAAGTTTAGAGTCAGAAAGAATTGATTTTGTAGGATCGTAAAAAGACTTAAGGGCAGCTAGGTATAGGACGGGTGGATAGAATGCTGGGCCTGAAGTCAGGAAGGACTCACGTTCCTGAATTCAAATCTAACCTCAGACACTTACTTAGTTGTGTGACCCTGGGCAAGTCACTTAACTCTCTTTGTGAAAGTTTCCTCACCTGTAAAATGAGCTGTAGAAGCAAATGGCAAACCACTCTAAGTATATGTGTTAAGAAAACCCCAAAAGGGGTCATGAAGAGTCAGAAAATCACTGAAATGACTGAACAACAAAAAGACTTAGAGCTGGAAGGGACTTCAGACAATCTAGCCCAGGGGTGGGGAACCTGCCGCCTTGTGTGGCCCTCTAGGTCCTCAAGTGCAACCCTTTGACTGAATCCAAAATTCATAAAACAAATCCTCTTAATAAAAGGATTTGTTCTGTAAAACTTGGACTCAGTCAAAACGCCTTACCCAAGGACTGTTCCCCACCCCTGATCTAGCCCAATCCTTCCATTTTACAAGTTCTGCCTCAGAAACATACTAGCTGTGAATAAAGGCAAGTCATTGAACCTCTGAGGACCCCAGGTGAATCTTAAAGGCTGTTAGGATCATTGAGGCAGCAGTATAGTGGAAAACACATTAGATTTCCAGACAGAGGACGTGACTTGCCATTTAAGATTCACACCCTTGGTAAAGTCATTAATTTTCCTGGCCCTTAATTTTTCTCATTTGTAAAATGATTGTATTGGACTACATGACAATGAGGTCGCTTCCAGCTCTAAATCTATGATCCTATAGTCCTAAGTTACAGGCAAGCTTCTGATCTCTAAGAGTTCCTTATTCTGATAAGACATCAGGTTTGTACAAAAACGATAATGAAAAAACTTTGTAAGCTTCTTGTGAAATATTTAGGTAAGTGTGTAAAACTGAAAATGCTATACAAATGTGAATTTCTAGAGTACTATTTATATATAGTGGGGGCAATGGGACTTGGTCAGGATAACCCTGACCAGTTCATCTTCCCCCCAGACCAGTTAATGTAATTACAGGAGTTAAGGGGAAGATAATAGAGAGGTGTTAATATGTTTAAAGAGAAGTGATGACATATTTGCTCTCTGTTACCCCTTTGCAAGTTGCAAAGGAATTCTTTCCAAAAAAAAAAAAGGATTAATTTATTTTAGGTCTTCAACATTTACTTTCATAAGATTTTGAGTTCTAAATTTTCCCCCCTTCCTCCCTTCCCTCCTCCCCAAGATGACACGCAATCTGATATAGACTATACATGTACAATCATATGAAACATATTTCCACATTAGTCATATTGTGAAAGAAGAATCAGAACAAAAGGGAAAAACCATGAGAAAGAAAAAACAAACAACAACGACAACAAAAAAGAGAAATCTTTGATCTGCATTCAGACTCCATAGTTCTTTCTTTGGATGTGAAAAGCATTTTCCTTCATGAATTCTTCTTAAATTAAATTAAGGAATTCTTCTTAAAGGAGTGAGGGGGTACAGCTTGCTTTTGGTTGGCAGAAGATTAGCCCTGTCTCTGGTGACCTTTAAAATGCTAATTTATCAACTCTGGAGACAGTCAGGGCAGGAAGCAGATTCAAGTGTGACCTGTGGTAGTTGAGAGGAGTTCTAGCTCTAGAGAGAAAACTCCTGAGACAGGTCTCTTTACCTCTTGGAGGGGGAGGGAAAGGAGGATTTCTTTGTCCTCCCTATTCCCAGCTGCACAGGCATCTGACAATGCCTAAAGAACAGGAGAGACTATAACCAGCCTGGAGCAGAGAGAGAGTCAGTGGAGGCTGCTGTAAGTATTGTAATCCCTGGCAGTAGAGAAGAAAGCCAATTATGGATTCAAGAATTATCCCTCACAATTGGGAGTTATACTGAAGTAAAAAATTAGGTTGAGGGAGCCCAGATGAAGGAGTTTCTGTGTCCAAGGGGAGCAGTATTATGACCTCAATTCATGACCCTTTGATGACCAAAGGTCATCAGTGCCAGAGGCTTGAGTTGCCTTGGCCACATATTTCCTATATGCGTGTTGCACTACTCAGTGTACATGTGCCTTCTCTTCCCTCTGATGCTATGTGTATTTATGGTAGAGCACACCCCAGGCTTATGGATAGGAATGTTTTATCGACATGGTTCTTATATCATCTGAGTAAATGCCTTTGTTTTGAACTAATTGTGTGTAATGGCTAGTTCTTAATGGTAAACATACCACTATGGGGCTACCAAGCTTTAGTTTTAAAAGTGCAGATCCAAACAGTACTTTTGAACCTGGGGTAGTAGTCACCCTCTGGGATCTAGACTGCAACTTGTGAGTGCCAAGTAGGGGGAGTAGACCCAGAGGGGATGTTATAAATAATAATAATAGCTTTCCTATAGAAGTGATTAGTTTATGGTATTAAAATTGTGTAAAGATTTAAAAATTATCAGAATATTTGATCCATTCTTAGAGCAAGATGGAAAAATTGAGTCCTCTTTTATAACTTTTTCAATGTTAATATAAATGGTAGGATCCAAATCTTTTCCATTATTGATTCCACAATGCATATTAGCCTACACTTTGGAGCTATGTCAAACACTTATATATAGATTTGTCAAGTGCCCAGCTTAAAAAGTTTAATAAGGTGATCAGAAAGCTTGTTCTAGACCTCTGGGTATATGCAAATAGTCAGTCATAGGGCAAATGGATTCAGTCATCAGAGAACCAAACTATATATGAGCCAACTCAATCAACAGGAAGGTCAGAATCCAGGGATAAGATAAAAACAAAATGGAGAAATGAATGCAGTAGGACAATGGCTTCGTATCACCAGAGTAATTTTAGTTATTGTAATATTAAATGAAACAACAGGGAGCTCCATTGATTTCATTGGGGGCAATATGGTTTCACACCTCCCATTATTCATTTATTACCTGCTCTAGTATTTACCATTTTAGCTCTTGAGCACTGAGAGATCAGTTAGGGAGCAGACCTGGTGTTTGGAAAATAAAGCTCAGGCTGTTGGGTGGTAAGAGAACTAAACTGGAGTTGCAATCTAAATTCCAGTTCTGGCTCAGTCTTAAGTGAGGTGGCTGTGAGACTTTGGGTGAGTCATTTAATCTTTCTGGGCCTTTGTTTTCTCATCCATGAAAATGAGGTAGTTTAACTCAATGATCTCTAAGATTCTGTCTAGCTTTCAAATTCTATGGATTTAAATAAGTGTATTTCTAGTTCAAGTACTTTGTAATCTGTATCAATGTCTGTTTCCCTTCCACACACAGGCAACCAGAGTTCCTTGCCAACAGCTATTTTGCTTGCTAACTTCCAGTTCACTGAAACGTCTAGTCTCTGTTTTGAAAAAAACAAAGTCTTTTTTGATGTCTTTTTTTTATCACTGTAGTTTCCCTTGTATCCTTCCCCTTTCTCCTCCCAGAAAGCTATTCCATATGTGAAATTATGTTTTTTAAGACAAAAGAAAAAAGAAAAAAAATCAACATAACTGATCAATATATATCAAAAAAGTCTGAAAATATGTACAACGTGCAACACATGTGGACTTCCCAACTTTGTAAAGGAATGGAATGGGAGTGTCTTCTCAAGTCTTCTCTTCTTTCAAATCATACTTGTTCTTTATCATCTTGCAACATTCACTTTTTTTTGTGTGTGTGTGTGCGTGTAGTTGTTTCCATTTACATTGTTGTAGTCAATTTGTGTATGGGGCATCTAGGTAGCACAATGGATAGAATGACAGGTCAGGAGACAGGAGAACCTGAGTTGAAATCTGGCTTCAGACACTATCTGTGTGACCCTGGGCAAGTCACTTACCCCAGTTTGCCTCAGTTTCCTCATCTGTAAAATGAGCTGGAGAAAGAAATGGCAAACCACGCTAGTATCTTTCCCAAGAAAACCCCAAATGGGGTCATGAAGAAAGTTGGAAATGACTGAAAAACAACTGAAAAGCCAATTTGTATATTGTTTTCTTGGATCTGCTTACTTCATTCTGCATTAGTTCATGTAGATCTTTTCATGCCTCTCCATATTGTTCACATTGTTATTTCTTACAGCATAGAATTTTTCCATTACATTCATGTATCACAATTTATTTAGCTGTCACCCAATTGATTTGCATTTACTATGTTTCCAATTATTTACTATTACAAAAAGTGCTACTATAAATATTTTGGTGTGCAAGGAAACTCCTGTAGTTGTTTAGTTAGAGAGAAATCAACCAACTCTACTGCCCTCCTCCTTTGGTGTGTGAGCCTAGAGATTCCTCAGATGTATTTGAATCATAAATAGTTCCTTTGTATTGTATATGAAAGAAAGAGAAGATGTGATTCAATCTTCTCCCTCTACTCTAACTCAGTTGACAAAGTAAAGAGGTAATAATAAAGGTGATAATGTATTAATAGCCAGTTATCTTTTTACCAAGAATGAATGCCTGTCTGATTGAGTCATAAGGCCATCAAGGGAATGGCTGAGCAAACAAATTAGGTATGTTACCTGGAGGCTTTAAATAGCTAAGCCCAGGGAGTGCTTTGCTGAGAAGACCCTTCTGGTAGGATGAGAGTATTTCTTTCTTCTTTCCTGCCCTCTCAGTTATAGCATCTAGTGGCAACTTACCCATCCAGCAGTTCCAAGCATAGTTGAGGTAGTGCAGACACACACTCCAGACAAACGTGGATTCCTAAAGAAAACCACTTGAAGGAGGAAGCAGCTTCAAAAAACAGGACCTCTCAAGCAGAAAGGGAAACTGACTGGATTCAAGAGAGAACTAGCTATGGGGGAGGGAATAAGGGTTTATTAAATGCTTATTATGTAACAGGTACTGTGTAAAGTGCTTTACAGATATTATGTCAACAACAAGTCTCAACAGCAGCTATTACAGATATACCTCAACAATAAATCTCAATAACAGATATTATATTAGCAACCTTGGGAGGTAGGTGCTATTATGATCTCTATTTTATAGTTGAGGAAACTGAGGCACACAGAGGTTAAGTGACTTGCCTAGGGTCACAGCTAGTAAGTGTCTGAGGTTGGATTTGAACTCAGGGCTTCTTGATTCCAAGCGCAGTGCTCTATCGACTGTGCCACCCACTTGCCTTAGCAATAAAGAATTGATATGTGGATGTGGAGGAATAGAAGCTGAAAAGTCCAGCAGAGATACTACACTAAGGGGTACAACTGCATGATGGCTCTACAAATAGAGGAAGGACATTAGTACCCTGTAGTACTTTGGTTATTAGAGCCTATACCCTAAAGACTAATTTCCAACCTGACAGAGCTAAAATTTCCTATGTGTTGCCTCCACCTTTAGAACATAAGTTCTTGAGAGCAGAGGCTGTCTTCACTTTTCTATTTATATTTCCAGTGCTTATTCTTTACATATAGTTCATTTAGATGAAGGCTTTGTTTTTCTCTTTCAGGAAGAATTAGCTAGTAGGTAACTAGGTGATGTTACCTCTCTCTAAGAGATGTTATTACCTGGAAGCCGCCCTGTCAGCATGAATGAGTCTTTCCCCATCCACCACTTCTTTTTTGTTATTTCCAATCTGTGCTCATGCTCTATGAGATATTCCATGTTCTTTTGGGAAATGTAACCTTTGCTTTCCTGCAGTGAATCCATGCACTCTAATGCACTGACTGGTGAGGGATGGAAGAAGAACAAAAGTTCCCATGAATGTTTGCTATAATTACATCCATTAGAGAAGTAAAGATAGCCAATGGATGAATAGCAAATAACAGAACAAAGAGAAGTGCAAAAACTAGGGAGGGACAAGAGGGGACAAAGAAAATTTGCTTGTTCAGGCCCTAAAATTCTCAGAACTCTTACTACGTTGGGCTAATACATGGATCTTCTTGGGGAAAATTCTATAGAACAATGGTTCTCAAAGTGTGGCTCATTGGTGCCGGAGACCCTTTCAGGAGATCTGTAATTTTAAAACTATTTTCATAATAATACTTGGACATTTTAATTTCTAATACAGTAAATATCAACAGACACAACCCACATAGACAAAAAACTCTTTGGAAAGGGGGCTCTTCAATAATATCATGAGTGGAAAGGGATCCTGAGACCAAAAAGTCTGAGAACTACTGTTCTAGTGTATAATAGATGCTTGACTTTATCCCTTTGCCCTTCCGTAAGTGGTAATTTAGAAGATGTGAAAGGTGGGGGAAAAAGAATCTCCAAAGCTTTTTCTTAGTTGTTAATACCATTAATCCTCATCCTTGCAGATCACCATTAGATAAGTAGATGTTAGCCTGGTAGGAAGGGGATAAATGTGGTCTTGGATTTAGAAAACCTGCATTCTAGTTTCAACATTTTCACCGATTTACTGGATGACCTTAGGCGAGTTACCACCCCTCTGGGACTCAGTTTTCTTATTGTAAAATGGAGCAGTTGGAAGAGGAGATTTTTAAGGTGTCATATCTCTACATTTCACCATTCTAAGGTTAATGCTTGTCTAAATTTATATGTCAAGGTCACCAGACATGTCAAAATCACATGTCATTTTTGTGACCAACACATTGGAACCTTTTGACTCACCTTGAATAAGCTCCAAAGTGTTCTGAAACCAAATTAAAGGTCCAAGATGGGGTATTCCAGGTCATAAATCACATTAACTTATTTGTTTTCATTACAAAGAGATCTTCCATGCTTAGCCAGAAAGTTTCAGTGTTTGGTGTCAAATTAAAACAACTTCTTCAAATAGAGCCAAAGGGAATTATTTTAGGTATTTAAAGGTTGAAAGGTTCAAGAGTAAGAAGTTGTTCTGGACAGTTGATTCAGGTTTTTGGCTTTAGAGGTTAAAATTCCCCCAAAACAGACAACTTGAAAAGTACCACCTCAGGCTGGAATCTGGGATGCTATACAAATAACAAACAAGGGTTAAACTAAGTTACCCAGTCAATCAAACATATTCAAACACATAAAACTAGGGCAAAAGGGGGAGGCAGAGTGAAGCCAGTAGAAAAAGAAAGATGAACACTTTTAGTTATAGAAACTCAAGGAGGTAAGCTGCATAACGAACTGAATTTTAGAAACAGCCACAAGGAACTTGTTAGACTCTAGGCAGCTAGATAGCACAGTGATAGCAGCGGATTTGGAGTTATGAGGACCTAAGTTCAAATAAGGCCTCAGACCCTAGCTGATCCTGGGCAAGTCATTTAACTTTTCTGCCTCAGTTTCCTCATCTATATAATGGAGGTAATAATAACATCTATATCCCAAGGTTGTGGGGATAAAATGAGATGGTATTTGTTAAGTGCCTTGCAAACCTTAATATGCCATATAAATGTTAGATATTATTATTAGGCTGCTTTTGCATGCTGATAAAAAAGATAATTGAAATTGAAAACTTTAGTCAAATATCAGTCTTTGCTTGTGAGTTAATATAGTATACAATGGGAGGCAGCTTGGTATAATGGATAGTGTTGAATCTGGAGTCAGAAAGACCTGGGTTCAAGTCCTGACTCTTACACATACTTGCTATGTGACCCTTGGCAAGTCACTTAATCTATCTGTGTCCCAGGCAATTCTCTAAGATGATAAATTATCAAGGAATTGTTAATGTGCCTTAGTAAAAGGAGTTTCCACATTGGGACACCCCCACACTGATAAAATAATAGGTTCAGGCCAAAAAATTAATAAATAATAATATTTCCTTAATAAATAGATTTCCTTAAATAAAATAAATATTTTTATTTTATAAATAAAATATTTCCTTAAATATATGGAACTGATTTCTCTCCCAAAACTGATGGAGTTGTGTCCTTGTTTCAGGGTTAAGTAGGCATAGCCACAGACAAATATATTTCAAAGAGGAAATGATATCAAGATAGTTAGTGTACTTCCTATACTCCGAATAAGTAGGAAAATCAAGTACCACACAGTCTACTCTCTCAAGCTCTGTATCTTAAGGTGTTCACATTAAAAAAACACATAGTACATTTGGTTGACAGTAGCACAGATGCACCTACTGCCATAAAAACTAATTCTTCATATATTAATGAAGCTGATTCATAAATTGGTTCCTTATAATCTTTGCTAAATACAAACAATGGAGGTTTTGGTGCCTGGTAAGTCATTTGTAATTTTCACTTGCTTCTATGATTTTTAGACTGGGTTTATACCAAAATAGTCCCAGGTGCGCAACTATATTTAAAACAAAATAAACTTCAACAAATATTAATTACTACAGGACCAAATGATTACTAAAGGACCAAACAATTCTATTGCCAGCTCAATAACCAGTAATCAGACCCAATTTAATAACAAGCCTTATGTTGCATCCCTGAAGTCATCCAACTGGGCTGTGTCAAGCCAGATGGAGCAGGAAACATTAAATATAGTTACATGATTCATTATTTAGCCAACCCACCTCTGATTTCCATGTGCCAACATCAAATACTGAGCTCAATTCTCCCTCCAGTGAAGGGGAAAGAGAGGCTTTTCATAAATGCACATTTCTCTTTTGAGTCTATTTTTTAATATTTTGGACCCCTTTAGGTGCCCCTGATGTATAGGGAAACCAGAAAGCATGCTTTGGGAGTGTGGCAGAGGTCAAGTTAGTGGAGGCTTTACCCTATCTTGGTTTTTTTCTCTTTATGTTCTTAGCTTCTTTCCAACCATATACAATGGGGTCACCACTTACATAAAAAAAAGGTATGCATTTTGTCAAATATTCTAAAAAGCGAGAAATGTGGCCTCTAGATAAAGCTGGTATAAGCTCTGAATAAGGCAAAATCTAAGTAAGGGATTAAGTGAGTAGACATGAGACTCTTGTCTGCTTTTTCCTAGATCTCTTAGTAGAGAGGGGAGAACTGAACTGACTTGTCATTTTAATTTTGGAGATAGCTCTTTAGTTGGAGCATATAAGATTTTCTCTTTACCTAAAAAAATGGCTCACTTCTTTCTTTAAAAAGTTTTTTATTGATATATTTTGCCACCTTCATTTCCAAATATATTCCACCTCCTTTCCTCTATCCAGAGAAGGGTCTTTTGCAACAAAAAATAAAAGAGAAAAAGGGAAAAAAAATCAGGCTAATCATCATCTCATCAAAATCTGACAATATTTCACACAATATTCTATGCTTTTAGTCCTCTATCTCTGCAAAAAAAGAAAAGAGGTGTATCTTCTTATCTTTTCTTCCAAGTCAAAATTTGTCATTATATTCACATATTAACTTGTTTCCCATTGATGACAAAGTGGTAATACTCTTTTGAGAACATATACCAAAAAAATTCCAATAGGTTATACTTTGGGGTGAGGAGGGGCAAGGAAATTTTAAAAATCCTGTTGATTTCATATTAGATATCATCTAGCCAGCAAATAAATTCTGCATCCAGAATGTGCCATAAAGTTCCCAATCAGTGCTAGTAGCTCATTACATCAAGGTAAGACAGGAAGTTATTCAGTAAAATGGAGATTTTCATATTAGTTCAAAAGAAAAAGTTAGACAATGGATGAATACTTACAAAACCATAAAATGCCTAGATTAAGAAAAGGAGAAACACATTATTTAAATAATTCAGTATTGGAGGAAAGAATGGAAGAAGCCAAAAATGAAGTCCCAAAGGAAAAAAAAATCCAGGACCCAGTGGTTTTACAATGAATTCAAATATTCAGAAAACAATGAATCAGAGTATTATATAAACCATTTGCAAAAATTGGAAAAGAAGAAACCCTACCATACTTTTTTCTATGATGTAAATATGGTCTTGATACCTAAACCAAGGAGTGTCAAAGCAGATGAAGAAAACTACAAACCAATATCCCTAAAGAACACCGATGTAAAAATAATCAGTAAAATAAAAAATATAGGCTATAAAATATTTAAAAAATTATGCACTATGGGCAGGTTGGAGTTATACTAGGTATGCGGGATTGGTTCAATAAAAGGATAACTATTAACACAATAGACAATATTAATAGCAAAAATATTAAAATTATATGATTATATCAGTAGATATTAAAGGCTTTTGACAAAGTCTGTAGAAGTGTAATGAATAGTGAGTTTATTAATCACTTTGATTTGGTTGAACTCCCTTAGAATCCAAGAAAGGCTGAAATAGCCAGGGAATCAAAATCAGCCAATCAGGAGGCAGAATGAGCATTGCTTGAGTTTGCCATACCAATGATGTTTTGTGGTGTCCAATGGGGTGGACCCAGAATGCCTCTGCTGTACCAGCAATCACGGAATTGACTCCAACTGGTTCATATTGGCTCCAGATGGATAAAGCTTGCACAACATCCTGGTTCCAGATACTTTATATTCCTCCTATTCTCCTGTCTCCCTTTGTTGTAAAACCATAAAATCTACTCTTTAAACCCCCAATCTTTAGAGCAGCAGACTAGGTTCTGCTGTTTTCTGAGCTCATGTGCTGTACTCATCAATAAACTGGTTTTATACTTGAACTGTGCCTCCATTTCCTCTGTTCAGGCAGATACCCCAATTAATCAAAATACCAGTTAATCAAGTCCAAAATCTACTTTTGCTCAAAAATACTAGAAAGCATAGGAACAAAGGGCCTTTACCTTACCATCTTTCTAAAATGAAGAGCAAGCAATATATGTAAAGGAGAAATATTGGAAGTCTTTTCAATAAGATCAGAGGTAAAGCAAAGATGCTCATTATCACTAATACTGTTTTTTAAAAAAAATAATAACAATAGCTTAAGAGGCAGCTAGGTGGTGCAGTGGATAGAGGGCCAGACTAGGAGTCAGGAAGACCTGAGTTCAAGTCTGGCCTCAGATACTTACTAGATGTGTGACCCTGGGCAAGTTGCTTAATTTCTGTTTACCTCAATTTCCTCATCTATAAAATGAGGATAATAATAGCACCTATCTCCCAGGGTTGTTGTGAGAATCAAATGAGATCATTATAAAGTACTTAACACCGTGCCTGGCATGTAGTAAATGCTATATAAGTGTTAGTTATTATTATTCTTATATTAAGATGAGAAAAATAAATTGAAGGAAAAAGGGAACAAAACTTTTTCTTTTTTGCAGGTGATATGATGTATCTAGAGAATCCTAATGAATTAACAAAAAAGTAATTGAAACAATAAATTCAGCAAAGCTGCAGAATATACAATAAATTCACACAAATCATCAACTTTTCTGTGTATTGTCAACAAAATCCAGGAGGAAAATATAGAAAGATAAGATAAAGATAAATTCAAAATAAATGTATAAAATATTTGGGAGTCCATCTATTAAAAAATACATGGGAACTATATGAAATTCCCTCTTTGAGAGAATGAGGATGTACCTAAATAATTTGGGAAACATTAATTGCTCATAAGAAGGCTGTGCCAAAAAAATAAAATGACAATACTACCTAAATTAATTTACTTATTCAGTGTCATAACAATTAAGCTACCAAAGGATTGATTCATAGAGCTAAAAAAGATTATAAAGTTTATCTGGAATTACAAAAGTTCAAGAATCTGAAGAGAAATAATAAGAAAAAATGGCAAAAGACTAGCAGTATCACATTTTCAATTATACTATGAAGCAACAATTATCAAAAAATTTTGGTATTGTTTAAAAAATAATGAGACTGATCAGTGGAATGGATTAGGTAAACAATATACAGAAGCAAATAAACCTAGTAACTTAGTGTTTGACAAACTCAAAGATCCCAGCTATCAGGGTAAGGACTCATTATTCAACAAAAACTCCTGGGAAAACTAGGCAGCAGTGTAGCAGAAATTAGCTATAGCTCATTATATTATATGGCATACCAAGATGTGACCCAAAAGTAAATGCATATGACTTAGATATAAAAGGTCACATCATAAACAAATTAAAGGAACAAAGAAGAAATTACTTTTTAGATCTATCAAAGAATTCACGACTAAACAGGGTATAGAAAGGATCACAAGGTAAAATGAACAATTTTGATTATATAAAATTTAAAAGTTTTTGCATAAATGAAACCAGTACAGTTAAAATCAGAATGAAAACAGGTAACTGGGAAAAATCTTTTCAACAAATTTATCTAAAAGATATTAAAGGTCTAATTTCTAAGATATACAAAGAATTGACTAAATATTATAATAACAAGAATCATTCTCCAATAGACAAATGGTAAAACAGAAGAAATTTCAGAAGAAATCCAAGTTATCAACAATTGTATGAAAAAAAGCTCCAAATCGTTAATTGTTAGAGAAATGCAAATTTAAGCAATTCTGAAGCTTTATCTCATACCCATCAAATTAGCACAAAGGACAAAAAGGGAAAATGACAATTGTTGGTGAGGCAAAATGGAAATAGGAACATGATATACTGTTGCTGGAGTTGTGAATTGGAAAGCAGTTTGGAACCATGACTCTCAAATCATTAGACTATGTCTAGCCTTTGACTCAGTAATACTAGTCTATTAAGCCTACATCACAAAGAAATTAAAGAAAGATGATAAAGTGGAAAACAACATGTACAAAAATATTTACAGCAGCTCTTTTTGTAGTGGCAAAGGATTGGAAGCTAAGAGGGTATCTATCAACTAAAAAATGGCTAAGTAAATTCTGGTGCAAGCCTGTAAAGAAATATTATTATTTCTGGCAGTTTCAGAGACACTTGAGAAGATTTGTATGAACTGATGAAAAGTGATAGAAGCAAAATCGGGAAGAGGATTTATACAATAGCAGCAACATTGTATGGACAATTTTGGAAGACTTAAGAACTCTGGTCAGTGTGTTGAGGAACCATAATTCCAAAAGACTAATGATGAAGCAAGCTACCTACCTCCTGACACAGAGATGATAGACTCAGGATGTAGACATATACTTTTGGACTCAACCAATATGGAGATTTATTTTGCTCACCATTATGTATTTGTTAAAAAAAAAAAGGTTTCTTTTTCTTTTTTTTTTTAATGGAGGGTGGGGTGTGGGTAGGAGGGCAAGGGGGCATAACCTTAAGGTAGCAAAAAGAAAAAAAAGAGGGTCAGTGAGGTATCTTTT
Organism: Vombatus ursinus; assembly: GCF_900497805.2. Classification (NCBI taxonomy): domain Eukaryota; kingdom Metazoa; phylum Chordata; class Mammalia; order Diprotodontia; family Vombatidae; genus Vombatus; species Vombatus ursinus. The sequence continues at coordinate 25,532,063 of NW_020940360.1, forward strand.
TTTTTAATGGAGATAAAAGAATAGATGAAAGTCTAGAAGAAGGCCAGATAGGCAGGAAAGATTTGAAAACTATAGGTTGATCTTATATACTTAGAAAAGTAAGCTGTATGAAATAATAGGGATCTACAGTTTCACGTATAATTCTCTTTTTTAAAATTCTATTTTGTATATGCATATTGTAGTATTTGTTAAGTTTGGAACAAAAAAAAACCCAAAGAAAGTTAAAATAAACATATCTATTTTAATTATTGTATGGCTGCCTATAGATTATCATTCAAATGGTGCCTTCAACCGTACCCAATTCTTCAAACAATGAATTTTCTTGATCTTTGCTTTTACTACCAGCCAGCTGTAGCTTGTCAATGACAGTAATATTTACAAAATCCAGTTAGAGGCAATTTATAATATGGGCTAATTTCTACCTTACCCTGGATTTTTGGGTTTTTTTGAAGGAAAAGGGGAACAAAACTTTTTTTTTGCAGGTGATATAATGATGTATCTAGAGAATCCTAATGAATTAACAAAAAAGTAACTGAAACAATAAATTCAGCAAAGCTGCAGAATGGGAACTCTGACTATTAATTGATTTGGGGCCTAGATTCCTTTCTTTGAGGACTTTCTTTTAATACCATTTAAGTTTTTAATTTTAATTAACCATTTAATTTTCTTTTAAAGATTATCTATTAGTTTTAATTTGACAAGTATCAACAAATATAAAAATCTTTATGTACAAAGAACAGAAAAAAAAGTAGATTGTATAGACAGTGAATCTCCATAATGATTAGCATATTTAACCTCATTGATTCTCAATTACTCCTTGTATAACTGAATAAGGTTTCAGTGGTTTCAGGGGCAACATGCTTAGCTTGCTTCTTTCCTGTCCTAAAAGGCCTTTTATTGATTTTGGCAACTCAAGAAATCTCTGTAAAGTTGTGGCAGCTTTTGCTGCTTTCTACAGTCCTGCTAACTCATCAGATCACACTACACCATTTCATTTGAGAAAATAGATGATGGGGCAGGACCAAAGGGCCAAAGAGAAAGATAAAACCACCAAATAGCTTTACAGAGAAGTCACTTTAGTACACGTTGGGGAACAGCAGTTGATGGTAGCAACATTCCAGATGATGTCTTCCTCCTTTCCCCCTATACTCTAACTATGCTTATATTAATTGACAGCAGATAAAAGGTGAAAGAACACAATGCACAGTAACTCTTGTTAAAGCCTACAGGTAAAAGCCTGAATTCTTATCTGAAATAAATGGTTTTCCACTTAATAAACTGGAGTTGTTCCAAGGACATCTTTTCATCTCTGAAGCAGGTGCAGATGAAGTTTTGTGAAACTTATGCTGTATTTGATTTTTTTTTATAAAACATTTAATTAACAAGCATGAAAACAGTGGGGCACTTGAAATGGGATTAAAACAATTGTTTGATATCACACAGTGCAAATCCAATTTGTGAATGCAATTGTATTGAAAAGCTTTAAAATATTAATAAATTGCAGTGGGTTATAAAAGAGAAGTTTCAATTTTCTTTCAAGGTTTCTTCTTTAGACAATTTCTAAACCAGAAAAGAGGTTCAAATGAATGCAAAAAAATTTTCTTTGCTAAAAGAAACAAAGATGAAAAGCCACTATGGTGTTTATGGACACTAAAAATCAAAATCAAATCAAAACACAGCTCTGGATGTGGATTGTTCAGTATGGTTGTTTGAAATTGCCATTGCTATTTGGGCTTTGTAGGCTTAAAATACAATAGATTTTTGGAAAATACAGCACAATATTAAAAAATAAAGTGTCATTTTCCAAAGATTAAAGCAAAAAAAAAAAAGTTGTGCAAAAACAACTCTACTAAAATTTGAACCTGATTTAGAGAACTCTGAAGCAGAGAAGTATAAAATGACTAAGAAAGCTGCAGGTAAAGCTCTTACAGTGCTTTGAATTGCCTTTTATCCCCCCAGGACAAATGCCCTTTGATGCAAGCATTTTCTAACAGAGGCTGCCATTGGTCTCATCCCAATTTTCTGCAGTCAGTGTTTGCTTTGTCTGGAAAGAATTTCTTAGTGATTCCTGACACTGGTCCTGTGAGAGAGCAATCCATATGAATACAATATTTGACAATCTCCTCAAAACATGGGTAAATTTTTGTGATGCTGATCTTGGCAGGAATCTTTGAGTTGCTTCTTTTCTTTGTGTCTCCCTTTTCAAAAAATGCAAAAAGTACAGCTTACCCACTAGGTTGCTGGGAAAAAGGGTGGTGGTGGTGGTGGTGGGGAGGGTGGAGAGTATTCTCATAAGTGACTGTGGAGGTTTTAAAGGCAAAAGTACTACATTCTTTCCCTCTTCTTGCCAAAAGTACATTTCTCCAGTAGTGACCCTGAAGCCACCAAAAGAAAAATCTGAGACAAATGTTGATTTTTTTTGCTTCTCAAGGTTACTCACAGAAAGCCAGAATAATATGGTGGAGCTTTTGTCTTCAGAATCATACTAAACTCTGTGAAATATCTTTAGTAGAAGCTTTGTTTTCTTTTGCTTAAGGAAAGAAAATAGATTCTTTAGATGATCTAGTTAGTGGATCATAGGGTGGTAGATTTAGAAGGAACTTTAGAGTCTACCCTTTTCATTTTACAGAAGGGGAAACTGAGGCCCAGACAACTGCCCAAGTTCACACATATATCGAGTCAGTATTGGGAATCCAGTTCTCTTACACTAAAGCTACCACTCTTCTCATTGTGCCCTGTTGCCTCTCAAAACAAAATTTTGGTTCTAAGCTTAAAAAAAATATAGCCCAGGGACTCAAATGCTAATTATAATAGAAGTCTTATCTACCTAATTAAAACAAAGATATTATTTGAACAAGAGAGAAGGGAATGCCTGGCTTTTCTGAAATGAAATACTATAGTATCTTGATTCTATAGACTTAATTTTTCTAGGCTTAAAAAGACTGTGTACAGTCTTCAAGTGCATGCCTTTTTATTTAGAAAAAAAAGTGAAAATTTCTAGGAAAAAGGAACCAATGGATAAAAAAAGAGAATGAGAAATCCTCAACATATAATAAATTATTCTAGACTTATCAATGACAGTTCTTCCCAGCACTTTACAAAGTACCCTGTTTCTTCCTATATCACCTTAATACCATTAACCTTTGGTAGCTTCCCAATTAGTGCTCCTTGTTCTTCATGAGTGGTTGCAATCCTCTGATCTTTTTGCAGTATTTTGCCTTCTGATCCCTTTATGACTTCTATGCCTTTAACCTGCTCCCTCAATTATTTAATCTACTTACTTTTCACTCTCTCCCACTTTTCTTTCTTATGCCTTTCATCTTTTTTGGGTGTCCATTTCAAGTCTTTATTTTTTCTGACTAACCTTTCTGCCTTTCATTGTCTGAAAGAGGCCACACAAATTAGAGGTCCTCCTACTTTATTTTCATCACATCATTGACGTACCCTGGTCAATTATCATCAATAATCTAATACTTCACAATTTCTTTAGGGTGTGAACTCTTTCAAGTCACATGGGCCACTCTTCCTTTTTGACTTAGGAGATGGCCTTCATCAATTTTCAATAGGAAAGATTCACTTCTATCACTCTGCCACCAGTGGTGTTAAACCTCTCCAAAATTAGCTAAACTGCAGAAGACAGATTGAAAGATTGTACTCAAAGCCTTTCCAGTTAGGTAGGGCTTGACAGATCCTGAGCACTACTGTCATAGTCTTTGAGAATCTCTGGATCATCTTTACACCATGATGAGCCCCTGGAGTACAACCTCATGTAAAGATTACTACCTCTTTATGGTCCTTTTCAAAATAAGCAGTTAATGATGAAAAGGGTATAAAAAGTGCTTTTATGTAAAGGAAGAGATTTGCATTTATTGTCAATGAATGCAAGATATTGTCTTATAGATGAATATTTTGATATCTAATATGTATAGAGAAAGAACCTTGTTTTATTGGAAACATTCAAATGTGTATGAAGAAATGGTTTTCAGATGAGTATGGACAATTTTGGAGAGAAAATGATTTGTGGTGTGGATTTGAAGAGTTGGATATCTTTGTTAATAATGTGGAGTGAAACCTTGCTTGTATGGAAAAATTGATATTATGAAGAGGCAGAGAAAGATCTTTTGCTTATTACAATTTAGAGAAATGTGAATGTTGAAAAAGCATAGGTTTGAGGGCACCAAAGAGAAAAACTACCATGTTGAGAACTCCAAAGCTGCAGAACCTAATGATATGTCAGTTAATTGGCATATAACTATTTTATTACCAAAGAGAGTAAAATGAATAAAATAAAAAGTCATAATCATCTAAAGACACAGGTATGATTGAAAAGGGGTAGTGAGGTGGAGAAGTGCATAGAGTAGTGGGTCTAGAGTCAGAAAGACTCGTCTTCCTGAATCCAATCTCACCTCAGACACTTACTAACTGTGTGACCCTGGGTAGGTCACTAAACCCTGTTTAGCTTAGTTCCTCATCTATATAATGAGCTGGAAAAGGAAATGGCAAACTACTCTAGTAGCTTTGCCAAGAAAAACCCATACAGGGTCATGAAGAGTTGGACATGACTGAAATGACCAAACAACAACATGATTGAAAAAAGATTGTTAATTTGATAGAAGAAATTTGGAGAGTTGTGACTGTGTAAAAAAGTGAGTCATGGAAGCTCTTATTTAACATATAACTACTACAACCAGAAAAAGATAAGAGAAGATAGTTGCATCAGGTGAAGAGGAACTTGAAAATGAAAACACAGCTCTGTTGGACCTTTGGCTTTTGGAGAGATTTAGCTGAGAAAAACTTCAGTTGAGTGATTTCTGATTGCTCCCAGAGACCTAATTTTATTGGCCAAGAGCTCCTGTGACAGCTTTTACCCTTCAGAGCCACTTGGAGTTGGGGAAAGGTGAAGCTTTTCAGAAGCTGGTGCCAGCTCTGCCTTGAGGAAGAAAAATCGAGGCGCTTTGCATCAGCATTGGTATATGAGACCTGTGTTGTTCTGAACTTCAAAGTCTGATTGGACCACACAGAATAGAGGTGAATGAATGAATGGTCTACTCTGTATAGCCCAGAGATAGCCAGTTTCATGAATTTTGCAGTTGTCTGCTACTTGCAACAAGCACTAACACTTTGTAAATGCCCTTTTAAAGGTAGTAGTTAATTGAAAGAACTTATAAAGGCTGTGTTCCAGGAGAGAAGAGGATTTCCCCAGCAGAAGAGTGGTGAGGATCATCAGTCAAGCTGTGAGCAGAGAAGCGATGGTACAGATGTTCCTAAATGGACCAACAACATTGAGGCCTGAAATCTAGAACTGGGAGTTGCCCTAAGTACATTTTTTCTTCCCCCAAGTGTTTCCTTGCCAGGTTACATGCTCTTTCTTCATCTAGAGCATTGGTAGAAGGTTGTGATCTGGATTTATACTGCGTATTGTGATGTAATTTGTTACTTAGATGTTTCCTTTAATATATTTGTATTTCTGATATTTTTTTCCTTTGCCTTATTAAGTAAATGGTTCTGTTTAAGATCTTAAAGTCATAATTGTGGGTGACTGGTTGTATAGACTGGAAAATATTGGAGGCTCAAGAGCTAAGATAGTGAGTAGGGGAAGTATATTTCATAGGGTTATTTCTGAGACCCTGAGAAAGTTTGAATGTAGCAATGTAGAAGTGATTTATCTCTGGCAACTTAGACCTTATGTTGTGAGAGCAGGTTGGAGAAGTGAGCCAAACCCAGAGAAAGAATAGGAGAGTTTATATTAGTTAACTAGGCTCCACTGTAACACATTTGCCTTATTACATTGTGGGAGTATTGAAAGAGACCCATAAATTGCCCCACAAATGTCATTATACTAGTTGAAACATTTCATATATTAATTTTTACTTTTAAGATATGCTGGAAATTTGTTATAACACAATTCACCATAGAATAGAATTCGCAAAGGTGTAGAGGTAGCTGGGTGTGTAATAGATAGGACACTTGACTTGGAATCAGGAAGACTGAAGTTTGAATCCTGCCTCAGATTTTACTAGCCTTGTTGCCCTATTAGGCAAGTCACTTAACATCTCTCCCAGTTTACTCATTTATAAAATGGGGGTAATAACAGCATTTACCTTACAGGGCTTTTTTTGAGGATCAAATGAGATAACATATTTAAAATGTTTTGTAAAACTTTAAGGAATGTATAATTACTCGCTATTAATTTTAGAACTAGAAGGGAGCCTTAGAGGGCAAGCTCATTTTGGCTTCTGCTTGAGATACATACATTTCTAAAGTGCCAAAATTGCTTCTTAAGAGGACGCTCACTTTTAAGATGAGACCTTGACCCTAATGACTTTAGGCTCTATCTGGGACAGGGTCAAGGACAAGACTTTCTGTGGACTGGGACTTAGAGTCTTAATGAAAAAGCCTGTGGAATGAAGAAAGGCTGGATCCAGAGGGCTCCTACTCAGGGAGATTGACCAAACTTGGCTAGATTCTCTAGCTGGGGTTATGAGAACAAAGTTAAAGGATCTAGAAGTGAAAGGTGCAGAACAGATAAGAAGCAGGAGTTGGTACATATACATATAGGTAGATGTAAGTACACATATACATATGTAAGCATACCCATACCTATACATACATACCCATACATATATATACACACATATACATACAAGTATATGTGTGTAACTATATCTATACATACATACTTCCAGCTTGGTAACTGTTTTTGATGTTTGAGATTGACCAAAATCTGACCTCCAAATTGATGAGACATTATTCTATATGTTTTCATGCCACATACAGATAGATGTAGTCAGTTATCAGAGTTGAATGTGCTTTCCATGATCAAATAAAGTAATATCCATTTAAATTTCAAACTAAGGTATATTAGCTAAATATTTCAGAATGTGCAAATCAGAGCCATGGATGTCAAATAATAGAAACTTGATCATTATAGAACTCTTCCATGCATCTTGTTGCTAAACTTTGGATTTCTGCCTTGAGGTTGTCATCCCATTGAATCATTTCCAATAGCTAGCCTTTTCTTATTATTTTCTGCTATTGAGCCCAGTGTTGCATGGAAAAGTCGATTTGTTAATTAGTTTAATCGCCTCTTCTCATAATGGCAGGGTAAGATTGGCAGAGGAAACTTGTTATCAATCTGTGGTACTGGTAAGCAATAATTATATATAATGAAGCTTTTGTCTTGCAGCATTCTGAAGATTGTCTTGAACTCCTCCTCAATGATTTAGCAAATGGACTGTCATGTTGAATTCTCCTCTAGCTTCTTCCCTTTACTCACCCCCTTTTTTTTCCTCCAATGAAACAGAATTATAGCTTGTTAGGTGGAAGCTCATTTGATGTCTCAATTTTCTCGAGTATTCCGCTCTTGTTGGGAAGGGCCAGGTGTGCATTCAGGGCTGCAGCACTTGCTTTCAGCTTAAGGTCCCAACTCAACCAGCCTCCTACAAGTCTTTGATTTTCCTTTTGCATTAAGAGGCAATGGTTGTCTTGACAGCGGAGTGAGAGCTCTGTCCTTGTCCTTTGATGCACATTGTGCTACAATCTAATAATCAAAGTCATTTGTCAAGAAACAGGGAGTTCACACTTTTCATTGAAGAGATTGCAATAAACATCAGATTTTATGTGGATGGAAGCCAAATATGACAGCTACCACTACCTACAAAGTGTGTTTGGAATGCAGTCAGGATTTTAACAGGAATGAAGGATCCTTTCTCTTCCCTTATCTTCAATTCAATAATTATTAAATTCTTACTTCGTACAGAGTATTATAAAGTCTTGCTGGTGTATATGTTTTAGTGTATGATAGATATAGCTAGAGGGACTGGCATTCACTGTGAAGATAATTGAAATGATCTATTGGGTTTAATCACAGAAAATAGTAAAAAAAAAAAAGGCTACTTATTGGAAAGGATTAAATGGGATGACAACCTCACAACAGAAATCCAACATTTAGCAGAGTGATGGATATGGCAATTTATATAAAATTTTGATATTAGTGGATCTGATTTGTACAATATTTGAAATACTTGTCAAATGCATTTCAACTTGACATTTAAAGGATATTATATTATTTGATCACAAAAAGCATACATAACTGATACCAGAATCTACTTATCTAATTGCCCATCACTTTCCTCTTCCTGCTCACCATGGAGTTCAACTAACTCTCCTATAGGCAATAGATGATTTTAATGAATTGTCTTGACAGAGTCCTTACTACTCTCCAGGACTCCTCTATAAACTGGCAAGTTGCCCAGTCTCTCAACAATTTGATATGGATTAACTTTTCATCACTCCATTAACTTGTATGTTCCCTGAACACTAAAATTTCTCAGCCAAACCCTCACATTGTTGCAATTCTTATTAACCCAGGCATCATACCTTTCTCTACCATCTTTCTTCAAAAGATCTTCTGAACTGAAGCCATAGTTAGTTGGCAGACTTTCTTCAACCTTTTTCTTAGCAAAGAGATGTTGTAACTTTCAATACTTGCATCCTCTCTTTCTTCTGAGACTCCGAAGCATAAGTCAGTAGGTAGGTAGGTGGACCCTTCATCCAAACAAATATGTTGTATAGCCCATGGCATCACTCCTGGTAGAATCATGTGTAAGAAACGTTATATGGTGATTTCACTGAGGTTTTTGTTCAGCCTTTCTAACATGTTTATCAATGTGTGACTGAAACACTTGGACCGTGAGTCTCTTTGAAGATTTTGCTGTTTATATATTGACTTATAGATACATTCCAAAGCTAATATTTCCTTAAGCTTACTCTTAAAGTCCCCATGTTGGTCAGAATGAATACCGGCAGGTTCCATAGACATTTGAGCAATCATGGAAATTTTTTGGTTCATGTTTAGATATCATTTGGGAAAATAATCTATCACCAGTAAGGAATTACATGCTTTGACTGTCATCTGTTTCTAGACACAAAAAGTCAATTAGCGAGGCAGCTAGGTAGTGCAGTGAATAGAGCTCTCACCTCGGAGTCAGGAGGACCTGAGTTCAAATCTGGTCTCAGACACTTGACACTTACTAGCTTTGTGACCCTGGGCAAGTCACTTAACCCTGATTAACCTACCAAAAAAAAAGTCAATTCGACAAGTTTCAAGTTTCTCTCAAAATCTGCAGCCTGGATTAGTAGCACATTAAAAAAAAAAAAACAAATTAAGCAGAAGTCTCACAGTGCTAAATGGCATGACTGCCTTAGGCCACTAAACTTTGCTTCTTGCTAGCTCTAGTGTTCTTTTTTGCAATTGGGGTTAAGTGACTTACCTAGGGTCAAACAGCTAGTAAGCGTCAAGTGTCTGGTCCGAGACTGAATTTGAACTCAAGTCCTCCTGACTCCAGGGCTGGTGCTTTATCCACTGTACCACCTAGTTGCCCCTTCTTTTCAAAAATATTAAACATTTCTTTCCAATTATCAAGCCCATTTACATTTTCCCTTCCCATCTCTCCTTCTCCAATGAGGAAAAAGAAAAAAAAAACAAGGCTGTTGTAACACATATGCATAGTCAAGCAAAACATTTATTGGCCATATATTGGTCAAAAATATGCATCATTCTGGATATTAGTTCACTGGTTCTGTCAGGAGATGAGTAGCGTACTTTACCATCAGTCCTCTGGAATCATGGTTTTGTTGATCAGAGTTAAATAATTTTAAAATTGTTTATTTAGTTATTTTTTTACAATATTGTTGTTCTTTTACAAATTGTTCTCTTGATTCTACTTACTTTATTCATATAAGTATTTCCAGTTTTTTCTGAAACGCTCTTTCATCATTTCTTACAGCACAATATTCTGTTTTATCTATATACCATAATTTCCCCAAATGATGGACATCTCTTTAGTTTCCAATTCTTTGCCATTGTAAAAAAAGAGAACTGCTATCAGTTTGTTTTTGTTGCTATCTATAGAATCTTTTCCTTTTTCTTTTATCTTCTTGGTAGTGGTCGTATTCCTGGGTGAAAGGATATGCACAGTTTAGTATCTTTTTGGGCTGTTAAAATGTTACCAATTTATTAACACTCAGTGATTCTTTTATTAAATGTGACCATTTCTCTTATTGAATTAGAAGGAAATAATGCCATTGGAAGAATAATATGTGGCATACCTCTGGGTGACACTTAAAACCCCAGTCAGTCAGTTTGCAATGGGAATGTTTGCCAGTTGGAGCTGGCAGTGGAGTGAGAATCCAGTCCCCGAAAGGCAATCACTTTCGGTAGGGAGGAGGGGATTTCTCTCTCCTCCCTTGCCTCCCTCAACCTCTATCAACCATGTGTGGTTGCCTAAAGAGAAAGACCCCATTTACCTTTATGAATTATTTCAGAGTGAGCAGAACCAGAACAATTTATACAACAGCAGGATGAAGAAAAACAACTTTGAATGAAAGACCTGAGAACAAAATGATGCAATGGCTAGCTATACTTCTAGAGGACTGATGATACAGCAAGCTCCCAATCTCTTGACAGAAAAGTGATTGAGTCAAGATGAAGAATAAGACATACATTTGTAGATGTAGTCAGTGTGGGAATTTGTTTTGCTCTACTCTGCCCATTTGTTTTCAAAGGTTTTGTTCTTTTTTCTTTTCTTTTTTCTTTTCTTTTTTTCCGGTGTAGCGGTTGGTGGATAAGAGGGGATAAGATAAGGTAATTAAAAAAAAAACAAGAAAGAAATAGGGTTATTAAGGTTTCTTTTAAAGAAAATGTAGAGAACAAAATGGAGCCCAGAAAGTAGTAGAGTCAAGCAGGACAGCTTTTAAAGCTGTAAGTTGAACTTAATATACTTAAAAAGAAAAACAAGCCATAAATTGAGACTTTCAGTTTCATGTTCTTTCCTCTTGTTCTGTTTTATGACACATATGGACACATCTATTTTATCTGGTGTTTTTAAGTTTCAGAATAAAGATAAAAAAATTTTAAAAAGTGAGTTTAAGAACATGTAAACCAGTTGAGGGAACAAGGAACACATTCCAGATTGTAATGAATACAGAAGATCAGTCAATCAAGTCCAGAAAAGCAGCATCAAAGGAAAGAGACTTCTGACAGCAAAGAAAAGAGTTATCTATAAACTCAAGAAAGAGCTAGAACTAGCAGTTGAGAATTGCCCTGTGGAGAGGAGTTGACACCAGGATCCTGGCTGAACAACATGCACAACTGAGATGCTGTGCCCAGTGGGAATCTTTGTGAGGACTCCCTAAGAAAGAAAGGACATAGAGGCCCTGCAGTACTGAGGTTGTGAGTACCTTGGCTGCATGGGTTCCCTACCTGTGTATCCCATTGTCATTGTACTCTAAGTATAAACTCACTCTTTTAAAAATTATTATATTTTTTTTATTTAGTAGTATTTTGTTTTTCCAACTACATGTAAAGATAATTTTCAACATTCATTTTTTGAAAGATTTTGAGTTCCAAATTTTTCTCCCTTTCTCTCTCCCCTTCGCCCTCCCCAAGACAGTAAGCAATCTGATATAGGTTATACATATGCATTCATGTAAAATATTTTTCCACATTAGTCATATTGTGTTTAAAAATTTTTTTTTACTTTGGTGAGGCAATTGGGGTTAAGTGACTTGCCCAAGGTCACACAGCTAGTAAGGGTCAAGTGTTTGGTCTGAGACCGGATTTGAACTCAAGTCCTCCTGACTCCAGGGGCTGTGCTGTATCTACTGCACCACCTATTTAGTCGTATTGTGAAAGAAGAAAAAGACCAAAAGGAAAAAAACACAAAAAACAAAAAAGTGAAATCTACATTCAGACTCTATCAGCTCTTTTTCTGGATGTAGATAGCATTTTCAATCACAAGTCTTTCAGAATTGTCTTGGATTGTTGTATTGCTTATAAGAGCTAAGTCAATCATAGTTGATCATCACACAATGTTAATGTATACAGTGTTCTCCTGGTTCTGCTCACTTCACTCAGCATCAGTTCATGTAGATCTTTCCAGGTTTTTCTGAAATCTGCCTGCTCATCATTTCTTATGGCACAATAGTATCCCATTACATCCATATACCACAATTTGTTCAGCCATTCCCCAACTGATGGACATCCCCTCAATTTCCAATTCTTTGCCACCACAAAAAGAGCTGCTGTAAATATTTTTGTACATGTAGGTAGTATGAACTTACTCTTCCCCTAGATGCTTTGTGTATTTGTGGGAAAGTGGTTGCCAGGTTTATGGATACAATTTCTTATAGCTGCTGTTCTTCCTACTTTTTTTTTATTTTAGCAAATACCTTTGCTAAGAGCTAAGGATGACTGACTATAAGAGCTGTGATGTATATAACCTTCAAGTCAGGCAGCTAGGTGGTACAGTGGCTAGAGTGGTGGGCCTAGGGTCAGGAAGACTTATCTTCCTGAATTAAAATCTAGTTTCAGACAGTAGCTGTGTGACCCATGGCAAGTCACTTAACTCTGTTTGCCTCAGTTTCCTTATCTGTAAAATGAGCTGGAGAAGGAAATGGCAAACCACTCTGGTGTCTTTATCTAGAAAACTCCAAATGGTGTCATTAAAAATTGTTAGCAACTTAACAACAAAAAAGTTTGCAAACCAAACATATAAGATCTCATTGATCCTTAAGACAACCCTATGATGTAACTGCTATTATTATTGTCCCCATTTCTCCAAATGAGGAAATTTAAGCTGAGAGAGGTCAAGGGACTTACACAGATTCATATAGATATTAAATGTCTAAGGCCACAATTTGAAATGAGATCTTTCTGACTTCAAGACGGCACACTATCCATTATGTATCCAGTTGCCTATTGAAGAGAAGTGCACCAATAGGACCTCACAAACAAGTTTTATCATCTGGACCAGAGAGACCAATCTCTGAAGAATTTATTTAATCTTTTCAAACTCCATCCTCCACCCCAGTCCCCCATTCTTGGTGAGTTCCTCACTTGTGATTTCAGGCAGGTCGGCACTCTCCATGTTTCACATCAATTCACTTTCTACTTCCCGGCTACTTTCTCATCATCCATTTTGCTACCAGAACCAGAGGCCATAACCTGGAGGTTTTAATACTTTAGTCATTGAACTCCACTTGAGGATTCTGCTGTACTTCATTGTTGACACTCCAATAATAGACAGTGGATTTTAAAAAATTAATTAATGAATTAATTCTTAGTTTTCAACATTCACTTCCACAAGATTTTGAGTTCAAAATTTTCTCCCCATCTCTCCTCTACTCCCACTCCAAGATGGCATGCATTTTAAATACACCTTCCCCCAATCTGCCTTCTCTTCTTATCACCCCCCTCTCTTCTTCTTATCTTCTTTCCCTTCTATTTTCGTAGGGCAGGATAGATTTTTATACCCCATTGCCTGTATATCTTATTTCCCAGTTGCATATAAAAATAATATTTAACATTCATTTTTTAAAACTTTGAGTTCCAGATTCTCTCCTTTTCTCCCTCCCCACCTCACCTCAATGAGAAGGCAAGCAATTTGATATAGGTTATACATGGGTAGTCATGCAAAACACTTCCATAATAGTTATGTTGTGAAAGACTAACTATATTTCCCTCTAACCTATCCCATTCCTCATTTATTCTATTCTCTCCTTTGACCCTATCCCTGATTACCTCTCCCTCTTGTCTGCCTTCCCTTCTCCTCTCCCTTCTATCATTCCACCTCTCTTATCCCCTTCCCCCCTATTTTCCTGTACAGTAAGAGATTTCCATACTCAATTGATGGTGTATGTTATTCCCTCCTTAAGCCAAATCCAATGAGAATAACATTTGTTCATTCCCTTTCACCTTCCCCCACTTCTCTTCCACTGCAAAAGCTTTTTCTTGCCTCTTTTATGTAAGATAATTTACCCCATTTTACCTCTCCCTTTCTTCTTTTCCCAGTGCCATCCTCTTTTACCCCTTAATTTTATTCTTTAGATATCATCCGTTCATATTCAGCTTACCCTGTGTCCTCTGTATATATATATATTCCCTCCAACTACCCTAATACTGAGAGAGGTCTTATGAGTCACAAATATCATTTTTCCATGTAGGAATGTAAACAGTTCAACTTTAATAAGTTCCTTATGATTTTTCTTTCCTGTTTACCTTTTCTTGCTTTTCTTGAGTCTTGTATTTGAAAGTCAAATTTTCTATTCAGCTCTAGTCTTTTCATCAAGAATGCTTGAAAGTCCTCTATTTCATTGAGCATCCATTTTTTCCCCCTGAAGGATTATACTCAGTTTTTCTGGATAGGTGATTCTTGGTTTTAATCCTAGTTCCTTTGACCTCCAGAATATCATATTCTAAGCCCTCCAATCCCCTAATGTAGAAGCTGCTAAATCTTGTGTTATCCTGATTGTGTTTCCACAATACTTGAATTGTGTCTTTCTGGCTGCTTGCTATATTTTCTCCTTGACCTGGGAACTCTGGAATTTGGTTATAATATTCCTAGGGGTTTTCCTTTTGGGATCTCTTTCCAGAGGTGATAGGTGGATTCTTTCAATTTCTATTTTACCCTCTGGTTCTAGAATATCAGGGCAGTTTTCCTTGAATACTTCTTGAAAGATGATGTTTAGGCTCTTTTTTTGGTCATGGCTTTCAGGTAGTCCAATAATTTTTAAATGATCTCTCCTGGATCTATTTTCCAGGTCAGTTTTTTTTTTTTTTTTTTGGCTAGGCAATGGGGTTAAGTGATTTGTCCGGGGTCACACAGCCAGTTAAGGGTTTTTTATGTGTCTGAAGCTGGATTTGAACTCGGGTCCTCCGGAATCCAAGGCCAGTGCTCTATCCACTGTGCCACCTAGCTGCCCCCATCAGTCATTTTTCCAATGAGGTATTTCATCTTGTCTTCCATTTTTTTTCATTCTTTTGGTTTTGTTTTATAATTTCTTGATTTCTCATAGAGTCATTAGCTTTCATTTGCTCCATTCTAATTTTTAAAGAATTATGTTCTTCAGTGAGCTTTTGGACCTCCTTTTCCATTTAGTCAATTCTGCTTTTTCTTTAATTTTTTTTTTCTTCTTTTGGCTAAGCAATGGGGTTAAGTGACTTGCCCAGGGTCACACAAGCTAGTAAGTGTTATGTGTCTGAGGCCGGATTCGAACTCAGGTCCTCCTGAATTCAGGGCTGGTGCTCTATCCACTGCAGCACCTAGCTGCCTCTCCAATTCTGCTTTTTAAGGCATTTTTCTTCTCATTGGCTTTTTGGACCTCTCCTACCATTTGGCTTAGTCTATTTTTTAAGGTGTTATTTTCTTCAGTATTTTTTTGGCTCTCCTTTAGCAAGCTTTTGACTAGTTTTTCATGATTTTCTTGCATCACTATTATTTCTCTTCCCAATTTTTCCCTCTACTTCTCTTACTTGTTTCTCAAAATCCTTTTTGAGCTCTTCCATGGCCTGAGACCAATTCAAATTTTTTTGGAGGCTTTGGATGTAGGAGCTTTGACTTTGTTGTCTTCTTCTGGTTTATGCTTTGATCTTCTTTGTCACCAAAGTATGATTCTATTGTCTGAGTTTTTTTTTCTTCTGTTTGCTCATGTTCCCCACCAATTACTTGAGTTATAAACTTTTTGTTAAGGTGGGGTCTGCTTCCAGTGTGGAGGGTGTACTGTCCCAAGCTTCAAGGGTTTTGTGCAGCTGTTTTCTGAGATACTTCTAGGGACCTGTAAGTTTTCAGTTCTTTCAAGGTGGAATGAAATAAGGTCTGTGCTCTTATCTATGAGTGATCACAAGCACTTTTTTCTGCCTTGGAACTGTGAGGAAGATTCGCTCTCCACCACACCAGTGCTCCTCCTTGTCCCAGCACTGCCACCCAGACTTGGGTCCCAGACCCAAGCACAGGCAAAACAAGAGAATCCTGCTTCAGTTCCAGCAAAGAGATCCTTGTAATCCCCTTCTGATCAGCCACTTGATCAATCCATCATCCGTGGGCCAAGAGCACTGGAAGCAGCTGCCACCAACACTGCTTGGGGCTGCACCAGGGCTGGGGCTGGACCACACTCCTTTCTCACCCAGATTGGACAGACCTTTCCTACTGACTTTTTTTTTTTGGCTAGGCAATGGGGTTAAGTGACTTGCCCAGGGTCACACAGCTAGTAAGTGTGATGTGTCTGAGGCTGGATTTGAACTCAGGTCCTCCTGACTCCAGGGCCAGTGCTTTATCCACTGCACCACCTAGCCGCCCCTCCTACTGACTTTCTAAGTTGTCTTTGGCATTTGCAGGCTGAGAAGTCTGGAAACTGCCACAGCTGCCAGTGATTCAGTTCCCTGAGGCCTGCTCTAGATTCATTGGGGTCCCATTTTTGCTTGCACAGCCCATGTTGAACTGCGCTCCTCTCCCAGCCCAGTGCAACAGATCTTTCCCATCAACCATTCAGGTTGTCTTAGGCTAGAAATTTGTTTCACTCCATCTTTTTGTGGGTTCTGCTGCTCTGGAATTTGTTTAGAGTCATTTTTTACAGATATTTGGAGGGGTTTGGGGGAGAGCTCAAGCAAGTCACTGCTTTTACTCTGCCATCTTGGCTCTGCCCCCAATATTTAGTGGATTTTGATATACCAGAGCTATGCTATTCACTTTTCCGTTGTTATCTATAACTTCCTTAGTAAACTTGAGTTTACCTTGATGCGTTGCAAATATAGGTAATTTTTATCAGTTAATCCACCAATCTCAAGTCATTTAACAGTCTAGAAAAGCATTTTTTTTTCTCAAATGGCTCTCAGAGAATGATTAGAGCATTATGACCCTTTGAGATTCTCTGCCTAATACAGTGGTGAATTTCATATCTTCAATCTTTACATTACTTTTGTGAAGCCAGAGGGAATATATTTATAAGGAACTGATGATGAGGTAATGACCACTCTTTTCAGAATCATGGGTACCTCCTTCACTGGAGTCACCATTAATCAATCAATCAATCAAGAAACATTTATAAAGTGCCTACTACTTGTTAGGTAGTGTAATAAGTCCTGGAGAGGCAAAACAAACAAACAAACCCAATAACTCAGTCATTGCTCTTAGGGAGCTTACAATCTAATGGGTGAAGACCACAAATGAACAAATATTTACAAAGCAAGTTACATGTAGGATAATTAGAAAATAATTAATGGAGGGAAGGCACTAGAATTAAGAGGGGTTTGGGAAAATTTCTAGTAAAAGATGAGATTTCAGTTGGGACTTAAAGGAAGCTAAGGAGGTTAGGGGGAGGGGGAAAAAGTAGAGAGAGCATACCAGGCATGGAGAAAATACCCAAAGCTGAGAGACTGAATGTCTTGTTTGCAAAACAGCCCAGAGGCTAGTGTAACTGGATTAAAGAGTATGTGTCAGGGAATAAGGTGTAAGAAGACTGGAAAGGTAGTAGGGGTCTAGGTTTTGAAGGGCTCACTCCACTTTCCATTGGCAACTATGCTTGATTTCAGCTCCACAGAACAAGATGCCCCCTAGTGTTCCCCCTCCCAATTCTCACCCCTTTCTAAGCTTCCTTTAGTGTTACCTTCCCCATTGTAAGCTCCTTGAGGACAGGGACTGTTTTTCTTTTTCTTATTAGTATCCTCAGTGTTTAGCACAGTGCCTGGCACATAGTAGACACTTAATAAATATTTATTGAATTCAATGCCAAAAAAAAGCAATTTGTATTGGATTCTGGAGGTGATAGGAAGCCACTGGAGTTTATTGAATAAGGTAGGTGGGGTGACATGGTTGGACCCATTGGTTCAGTGGGCATTAGCTTCTTCTGAACCAAGTTATATTTTTCTTTCAGTTGCACCTGATATATGTGAGGCCAACTGGTTCATATTTGCAGTAGGACTATGGTTCTGCCTCTCTAGTTATATCCTACTGCTGGTATTTTTGTACTTCTGTTCTCCTGGTCCTTTTCCCTTCCAAGAAGAATGATTCTGTCCATGGCTCTATTTCTTAACAGATTTTCTGTGGGGTCCTGACCTACTTTGCATTGCCAAGGTGTTGCCTTCTATGGTGAACCCATAAGATGATCCAGGGCTAGTAGAAGTTGGGGGCAGCTAGGTGGCATAGTGGCTAGAGTGGTAGGCCTGGAGTCAGGAAGACTCATTTTCCTGAATTAAAATCAGGGCTTAGACACTAAATATGTGATCCTGGGCAAGTCACTTAATCCTGTTTGCCTCAGTTTCCTGTCTGTAAAATGACCTGGAGAAGGAAATAGCAAAGCACTCCAGTATCTTTACCAAGAAAACTCCAAATTGGGTCACAAAGAGTCAGATATGACTGAAAAGGACTGAACAACAGCAAAAGTAGAAGTTGCTTCTTCCCAGTTTAGCTCTGTCTTTGAAGGTCTGACATTGCTCTTTATCCTACTTACTCTTTCTAGCAAATGACCAACTTTTTGGTGGCTTCTATTGAAATTTAAGCCCAACTAAATTTCTAGCTCTTTGTTTTATATCATACCTCCATGCACTTTTTATGTTCTGATTTCATCTGCTTTCTTAAGTTTTACTGTTCCTCTGTCTGTTAGTTTCTGTAGGTAACTGTTCATACAAATTACAAAAGTCAGAAGTTTCACATTGTACTGAACACGAGACTGGATGAATATGAAATTTACTTGAATTGGTATCCCACAACTATCAAACTACCTTTTTAATTTTTGCAAACATCCTTGCCACTTAATTTCAGGTATCACAGCCTTTAGACCCTGCACAATGCCAAACATTTATCTTTTTAATATGTTCTATTAATTTTCCTCTTTTTACCCCCAATTGATATACAAGTTAATGTTGTAGTGATTTTGTTATATGGCTGGTCCAAACTTCCTATGGTTGTTCCTTATGGGAACATGTATCTTCTCCTGAGATTATTACAAATTTGGGCTTATAATAGCTCCCTGACATAGAAAATGTATACCCAGAACTACTTATGACACCTTTTTCTGACTTAAATATGCTTCTTAGTTTTCCTCTTCTTGGCCAAAATCTTCCAATTTTTAAAATTAATTCTTCCTTCTGTGGCATTTAAAAAGTTTCGAGAGACATAATTTCTGGGTAATTTAATCATTTTATTAATAATGCCAGCATTTTAATAAAAGGATCATCATTTGGCCATCTGTCTTAGACCAAAGACAGTCATGGTAGCAGGCTCATGGCTTATATGCCCATTGGAAGAGGAGTGTTCTCTGAGGGTGGCAATCAATTCTGATTGGTTAACAATGAATGAGAGAATGAATATTACAATGAGGGACTGAATCTATTCAAATTAACTTTAATTATGTAATTTACTTCTAAGTTATCCCCTGCCTTGGGTAATCTATTAAAAGAATTTATCCCCACCCAAACCTAAGTAGAACCCAATGGCTTCTGCATCTGGATGGGGTCTGGATAGAGGAGAAGGTTAGCTCAACCTTCAGAGACTGAGGTCTTGAAATGAGGATAAAAGAAAAGGGGGAAATCTAAATCTCTTCAAATCAGTGGTTATTAATAATCATTTCTCTCAGTCTTCAGCATTGGGGACTGGGAATAAATTTCCAGGTACTATCTCCTATTGTTATAGATAATAGAGGTCAAAGTGTTTGAAAAGTCATTATCACTGTATAAACCCTTCACATACTACATTCTAACCAAATTAGCTTATTCACTATTTCCTGTACAGGATATCCTGTCTCCTGTCTTCATATTTTTGTACTGCCTGTCCCTTATAGCTGATATATTTTTCCTCTTCATGTCCTTTTATCTGTAACTACATATGTGTGTATATGTACATATGTAAACACACATACACACACACAAACCCAACATTAATAAAACATTGGCTCTGCAGCCAAGGTCCCTCTGACATCTGTATGACATTGGGCAAGTCACTTTAAGTTCTTAGGCTTCAGTTTTCTTGTATGTTAAATGAGAGGGATGTACTAGTTGTCCTCTGAAGTCCCTCTAGGACCTATGATCCTATGATCCCAAGTGTCTGAGGCAGGATTTGAACCCAGGATTTCTGACTTCAAATCCAGCATCATATTTCCATGCTGCCCACTAGTTGACTGATGCTGCTGTTCAATACTAGCTTTTTTTTTTTTCACCAAAGTAACTTTGAGTCACTATACTGCTAACACAGGACTCCAAGACTTTTGGTGTTCCAGTGGACCTGTGAGCTCCTTGACTGAGAGTAATCCTTCCAAGGATGCCTACCACAATTGTCTGAGGCTATTCCTCCTGTGTGACTCTTCTACATGCCCTTCTGTAAATTGTCCACAAGGGTGTCCAGAAGATGTAAATCTCATAGGGGTGGGCCTTCCTTCACATTATCCTGGGTACTTATAGGATAAGACATAGCTTTATAAATCTGGAGGCAGTGGGTTATTTTAGAATGAACTCTTATTTCCTTTTTCAAGAAAGATGACAACTTTGTGCATGTATCTTTGTGGTTTACAAAAATAAACGTATTGACATCAGTGCAAGTTGCATATGTGTATCGTAATCAATTTGCTCTCCATTTGAAAAATGAAAATAATTAATATAAAGGGCTTCGCAATTAAGTAGATACTTCCTTCCTAAGTGCTTTCACTTCTCATTTTTGCTGTCTCGGTGGTGAACACACAATGGAGAGAATAGCTCAAAAGACCTTTTGCCCAGGCCTATTATGCATTTATTCCATCTGTCTGTGGCAAACCAGAAAGAGCCGTGTTAGGTCTTGCCTTATGGCAAATTCTGATCGGCAGTTGCTGTTTTCCCACAATTACTTAAGCTTCTTTGCACAGCTCCTGGCACAAAGGCTGGAGAGCCTCCTTCTGAGTGTGAGGTACTGTTATACAACCAGATCCTTAGGACTAGCCTCTGGCAAAAACAAACAAACAGTAAGGCTGCTCAAAGCTGACTTCCAATGGTTGGAAACTGGTCCAGTGATGGAGTAAAAGGAGGCATATATAATGGCAGTTGGGAGCTGTCCCCACTTTGGAAAGGTCCCTGTTTTGTAATAGTGTTTTTGGCACCATGATTTGATTTTACACACTGTTCTGGGTCCTTTGAAACATAATGCAGTAGGAATAAAGTGACGTAGCTCACTAGAGAATTTGATTGATTTTAGGTAGAAATGCATTTAAAATTGCTTTTATTGACATCTTTTGTATCATCTTAATTTCTGGATATATCCTTGCCCTTTATCCTCTCTAGTGAGACATTCCTTATAATAAAGAATTTTAAAAAAGAGAAAAAAAGCAATTTAACAAAACTAAACAACATATTAATCAAGTCTGATAGTGTATGTAGTGTTCCATGTTCATCATCCCTTAATTCTGCAAAGAACGGAAGAAGATACTTATTCTCCAGGGCTATACTTGATTTTTATAACTATATGTCATTCTTTTTTTTGTTTGATTGTTTTTCATGGAAATGCATTTTTAGAAGAGTGTAACTAAGGAAGAGAAATGTAATTTAAGGAATGATTTCTGCATCTCTAAGGATTTCAGTTTTGATGTTTTTGGGATATGCATCTGCAAGGTGTTTACAGAATATGAAAGAAGATAATATCCAATTCCAAAGAAATCTCGGCTTAAGTGATTGAGTCCGTTGTTGACTTTCTCCTCACTATGGGTTGTCCCAAACGTCTTAGCACAGTTTAAAGCTTTAATAGCTTGGTTTCTACCTCAAATGCTACTTGGATTCTTCAGGAAACTTTCTCTGGTCTCCCAAAACAGCAATGATCTTTCCTATCTCTCTTAATGGATTATTCACATAATTATTTTGTATACCTCCTATTCTCCCTCAGAATACAAGTTCCATGAGGACAAGAACTAGGTCTTGTCTAAATTTTGTATGTTGCTTCCTCTACCCCTTTATGTACTCCCGGTCTAGTACAGTAGAGTACTTTGTACACAATAGGCACCCAACAATGTTTGTTGAGTTGAATCAAATGGAGTCTAGTGCACTAGAGGTGACAGAGGGGCTAGAGGACACTCTCCCCTCCAATGGAAGCTTTAGAAAACAAAAGTTCAACATTCACTTTATCTCTGAATTGTCCGTGGATTTTGTTTTTCTTTTGGCCACCTGTTATTTAATTTCATTTGGCAAATGTATTAAGTGCCTACTCTATGCAGAGTATTGTGGTTGGTTCTGGAGGAAGTACAGGTTTAGAAAAATACATGATCTGTGTTGGGCCTCATAAAACTAACCATCTGGTTGGGAAATCAAAAAAGGCACAAAACACAGAGAACCAAAATATACATTCTAGAACAAGTACATTAGAGAGTTGAAAAACCAAGGGCTATGTGAAGTCCCAGGGATGAAGGTCATTCCTGAGTGGCAGATTAGAGAAGACATGGAATATGAGTTAGATTTTATTTATTTATTTTTAAAATTAATTAATTTATTTTTAGTTATCAACATTCACTTCCATAAGCTTTTGAGTTTTAAATTTTCTCCACTTCCCTTTCCTCCCCCCTCCCCAAGATGCCATACAATCTGATATAGGCCCTACATATACATTCTTATTAAGCATATTTTCACATTAGTCATGTAAAGAAGAATTAGAACAATTAAGAGGTACCATGAGAAAGAAAAAAAGAAAATGAAACAGCAAAACAAAAAAGAGCAAGTAGTATGCTTCAATTTGCATTCAGACTCCATAGTTCTTTCTCTGGATGTGGGTAGCATTTTCCATCATGAGTCTTTTGGAGTTGTCTTAGATCCTTGTATTGCTCAGAAGAGCTAAGTCTATCAAAGTCAGTCATCACAAAATGTGGCTGTTACTGCATACAATATTCTCTTGGTTCTGCTCACTTCATTATGAGTTAGATTTTAAAGCATAGGTAAGAATTGAACAAGGGCAAAGGGGAAAGGAGGACATTCCATGCTCAGGGAAGAGCATGAACAAAGACATGACATCTTGAGGGCCAGAGAATGTCAAAGGTAGGAGTTGGTTAGAGCACGGAGGAGAGAATAATATGAATTACTACTGGAAAAGTAGAATGACAGTAGATTGTGGAGATTTAGTGCTAGGTGAAGGTGTTCTGAACTTCCTTCAATAGGTGGTAGGTTTAGTTTCAATAGTTTTTCAAGCAGATAGTGGATGGAGAGGTGACATGGTCAGGCTTATGCATAAGAAATATTACCCTTGTAGTGAATTGGAAGGTAGAGAGTTAAGTCAGGGAAATCTATTTGGAAGCTATTGCAATAGTTTTATTACCACTTGCATAAAGGGAAATGAGGTACTAGTGCAGTGGCAGTGAGAATATAAAGAAAGAACTAGAGGGAAGGAATATTCTGGAAATAGAATTAATAGGACTTGGTAGCTAATAAAAGGGAGGTGGCAGTATTTCATGATAAAATACAGCATTAGAAGAATTTCACCAAAAATTTGAGAAGATAATAAAAATAGATGTGACTAGGAAAACAGTTCCAAAATATAAAAACTAGTCAACCAGTATAATAAAGGAGTAAAACTCCTTTACTCTTAGGTTTGTGATCTTTTGCTCAAAGTCATCACAAATATCATTAACAGACTGGTTAAAAGATCCCCTAGCAATTTTTGTAACTAGGGCAAGCTGACCAAAATGGTGCCCTCAGTTTGGTTTGGTGGGCAGCAGAGATCCTGGGGTACAATTGGGGAAGCCACTGAAGTGAGAGGGAAGGGTGTACAGGTCATTAAGAGCTCACTAAGTCCTGTTTTTTCTACATCATTGAAGGTTTGGGAATGTTTGGTGGGATTTAAGTTTAGCACCCTGGACAAAGCCCTTGTTGTCTGTCTCTAGTTACAGTTCTGACAACGGCTTTGAGTAACGATGAACTAGGAAGCAGTAGGTACCTTCAAATTCTGGTCATTATGTGAATTTAAAAATGTGTGTGTGGGTTGCAGATCAAGTGGTTCTAAGAAGGTAATAAAAAGGTCAAATTATTTGTTTTCACTTACTCTTGGTGTTATCAATTTTCTTTTGTAAATTGAATCAATTGAGCTAAATAAACATAGATTACATATATATCCTACCAGGTAAATTTTAAAACATTTTTGGAAGTCATAGAGAGATATTGAAGAGTCCTGGCATGCTCAAAAGACAAGATGAGGGAGAAAGGCAGAAATTTTGTCTTCTCTCTTTAAAGATTATTGAGTGGGTGATTTTTCTTGGTTAAGTCAGTAATCGTATTTGACACATTCCTACCTTTCTCATGAGGACTAAGGAACCAATAAGGGATTCCTGAACCACTCCAAAGCACATGACTCTTCAGAAATGGCCCCAGCCTCAGGCCTATCCTTATGCATGCTTCATGGGATGGTACCTACCAGGCCTAGTCCAGCAGGGCAGCGGAGCTGCTGATCTGTTACACATATACCAACACATTTAAATAGGGAGAATAGACTGCTGAGAATATTAAAGCTATCATTAGTGCAAAACCAAATAAATCTAAATCTGCTTTAATGAGGCATGTCTATGCATGAACATGATTTCCTAGTATAACATGGGAAACAAACAGCTGCTATTTCTTGGTGAAATACATCCTTAGAAATATCTTCAGTATATTTTCCTAACCATCTGCTAATAGGAAAGGCCAAATAGCTATAGGAATAAACTTAAACTTAAAAAAAAAACGTTTTCCATAAAAGCATCTGAATCTCTTAACTGAGACCTCCAGCTGTAGGTATCAGGGATACATCATGGTATCTAGTCTGCATGGTAATTTGCCCTTGCAATCCATGGACTAGAGCATGTGAGAAATGATTGACCCCTAGGGCCACCAACTCTGACTGTCTGGTGCTCCTCCAGGCCCCTGCAGTGTGGCTCCTATTCTCCTACCTTCAACCAGATCACTTCTATAGCCTCAGGGGGGAGTTTCATTATGATCTTTAATAAAGTTGAACGAACTTTGTAATTGAATGAGTGCCATACATTGGGGACTTTGGATGGGCTAGGCTCATCAGGATGCAAGGCAGGGTTTGGTAAGGAGAGTAGATGGTAGGGGGATGGATCCGAAGTGGGAACAAGTGACAGCTTTGCTCACTTCATGACTTTGTTTTTCATTCTGATTGTAAATTAGAAATGAGGTTGCACACTAAATCATTGTACCTGTGCTCAGAGACTGGGAAACGCTGCCTGACTATGGCATGATTCATAACATTAAAACCTGGTGTCTTTGGTGTATTTCTAATGCAAAGGACCTTCTCTGCTAAAATACCACATTGCTCTCTATCATCTGTCTATCTCGATCTCTATCATTTATCACATAAAAGAGGCTATGAACATGTGTGTGTGTGTGTGTGTGTGTGTGTGTGTGTGTATTTTTCTTTTAAAAGCACAGTGGAAAGAGCTCTGGATTTGGGGGTGAGAAGTCCTATATTCAAGTTCTTGCTCAAGTTCTTTCTACCTATGTGACCTTGGGTAAGTCACTTAGATCTCTTTAGTTTTTGGTTTCCTTTATAAAAAATGAGAGATTCTGATCAGATGACCCCTAGGCTCTAAGACTCATTCTGGGAGCCTGTGGTTTATTTGTGGGCATAAGGTCTTCCATAGTAGTTAAATCTTATGCTTTTGTAGGCAAGTTTATAGCATATTCATTCTGGGCTGGACAAAGAATTCACTCATTTGCAGTTGCTGTAGTATAGTGGAAAGAGCATCAGCTCTTGAGTCAGAGGACATGGGTTCAAATCTTATATCCTATCCAAATATCCTATCTATAACATGAAATAGTTGTATGACTTTGCTGAAGTTATTTAACCTCCCACAGCCTCAGTTTTCTTATATGAAAAATGAGGTAGTTGGACTAGAGATGGATCTCAAAGATCCATTCCAGTTCAGGATCTACGACCCTACGACTTGGGTTTGAATTCCAGCTCTTCCATTTACTACCTTTGTGACGTAGGGCAAAGTTAGTTAACTTTTCTGGGATTCAGTTCCCTCCTCTGTAAAATGAAAATATTGGTGTGATAAGACATAGCGAGTATGAAGAAAACAGAACCCGAAGACAAATGAATTGATGGAAATGAAGTAAGAAGAAGTAGGAAAAGAAAATATATAATGGCTATAGAAATGTAAATGACCACCACAACAAAATTATTCAAATTGCTTCTGAGGAAGAAAAGAGTACAAGCACCTTCTTACCTAATTTACAGAGGTGGAGGTCTATGAGTGTGGAATATTATATATACTGTCAGACTCTGTTGAAGCGTTGGCTAATTTTGTTGAGCTGTTTTCTACCCCTTTAATTTTTTTTTTATTACAAAGAATACCTTTCTGAGTAGGAGAAGGGATATATTTGAAAATGATGGTGATATAAAGATAGACTATATTGATATAAATTAAAAATTTTGATTTCAAATTAAATTTTATTTTATTTTCAAAAGAAGATCCTCCTTGTCCTCAAAGCTTCCTTCTTCTCCCTCCCCCACATTGAGAAAGCAAGAAAAACAAAATTCCTGTTACAAACATGCACAGTCAAACAAAACAAATTCTTCCACTAGCCATGTCCAAAAAAAGTCTCTGTTTGCCTTCTGAGTGAGTCTTTTACTTCTCTCTTACAAGGTAGGTAGCTTATCTCACCATGAGTCCTCTAGAATTATGAATGGTCATTACGCTGATCAGGGTTCCTAAATTTTTGAAGTTGTTTGTCCTTACAATATTGTTATTATTATATGAATTATTCTCCTGGTTCTGCTTATTTTATTTTGCATCAATTCATACAGGTATTTCCAGGTTTCTCTAAAAACTGTTCCCTTCATCATTTCTTACAGTACAATAGTATTATATTACATTCATATGCCATAACTTGTTCAGTCATTTCCCAATTTATCAATGCAACTTTTAGAAAAAAAGAAAAAATAGGGGATATCTTCAAAAATGAAAGTCATTAAAAATATGAACAAAAATTGAAAATTAAAACAAAATAAATGGAGGGGAAGTAGGAATCTGAGAGACATCTTTAAAGAGTTGGGACAAAACTTTTCTTAATAATTTTGAAATATTCATTTTTGATTGTTTTGTTTTCTTTTCATTTACATTGTTGTATTCATTGTATGTTGTTTTTCTGGCTCTGCTTACTTCATATCAGTTCATGTAAGTTTTCCTGTGCATCTCTGTGTTCATCATATTCAACGTTTCTTGCAGTACAGTTATATTCCTTTACATTTATGTATTACCATTTGTATGGCCATTCCCTAATTAGTGAATGTCTACTTTGTTTCTTTGCCACCACACAAAAAAGTTACTACAAATATCTTCATATATATGGTATGATTATTTTTGTCAACAATTTTTTAGGGACATATATCTAGCACTTGTACTAATTTATAGCATATATCTAACACTTAGGGACATATATCTAGTATTTGTACTAATTTATAGCTCCACCAATAACACAGTAGTGTGCTTGTTTTTCCACAACTCCTCCAATGTTGATTACTTCCACATTTTGTAATTTTTGCTAATTTGCTGGGGGTAAGGTAAAACCATAGGCTTCTTTTGATGTGTGTTTTCTTATTTTTAGTATTTTGGAGCATTCTTTCATATAGTTGTTAATTTTTTTTTTGGCCTGTTGTTGATATTTTAAAATTCTTTTGGGAACTGTTTGCTGATATCCTCATAAGTGCTTTGAGCGCTTATCGACTGGGTAGTAGCCTTTGTTCTTATATAGTTCTGCTAGTTGTCTATGTATTTTGGTACCAAAACTTCTTCAGGAATTTTTAGTACAAAAATTTCACCCAGTTAGCTGCCTCCCTTTTATCCTACATGCATTAATTTTGTTTGTGCAAAAGTTTTTCAATTTTGTGCAATCAAAATTATTTATCTTCTGTAATTGCCCCTATTTTTTGTTTTATAAGAATTCATCTTCTAGACATAATAATTAAAAGAAAATAATATGCTTCTCTTCTAATTGTTTTGTGGTATAATCTTTAATATTAAGGTCATACACATTTTGAATTTATTGTGAAATGTGGTGTAAGATATTGGCCTAAGCCCAATGTCTGCTTTCCAGTTTTCCCAGTAGTTTTTATCAAGTAGGGAAATTTTTTCCTTAAGTAACTTTGTTTTAGGGTTTATTGAACATTAGGTTGTTAAGTTTCATTATTTCTGATTTTCCCTTGTCGGGTCTGTTCCATTTTTTCTATTATTAACCAGAATCAAAAAGGTTTGATGATTACTGCTTTATAATTTGCTTCTAAATCAGTTTTAAAGGATATGGGAAACATGCCCACTGTTTTGTGCTGTAAAATGAGAGGCAAATTTAATCCAATTTAATTCCACAAATTTATTAGGCAGAGATTCTATACTTTGGATTGATGATGAATAAATTTAAAAAAAGCTTTAGTAGATTGATTGTTATTTTAATGCTTGCTTGAGTGAGTGGTGATCATTATCCTATTTCTTTAGTATTCAAAAAATTTTATTGAGTAATTTGAAATGGTTGTAACAAGCATCTGAAACTGCTAAAAGTAGACTCTTGTTTAGAAAAATAACTTGATAATGAAATGTAGAAAGTTCCAAAGTGCATCAAGTAGCTTACAGAAATCTCTTCCCTGATACCTGGTGATCTTGGGAATCTGTTAACAGAATTCACTGTAAAATGCTTGTGTTGTGAAAAAAAAATCTTACAAAATATGAAAAGAATCTTGTACAATATGCCTTAGGAACAGAGAAGTCACCAATATCCTTGAGATTTGGATAAATCCTAGCCATAAGTTTTTTTTCCGTAAGCCACCTGCACTTTGTTCTTGGGATTCACATCATTTGTCACGTTGTTATTTATTATCGGGTCACTCATACAATTATATATCATCACCATAACTCACCATAATATACAAAGCATGTCAGGACAGAAATGGTGAGTCAATTTGGGCTGCCAATGGGATATGTGCTTTGGTCATGTGAACCACAGCAAGCTGCAATATATGTATCTTTAGTCTGGGTGCTAGCTTCAGAGCTGCAGGAGAGCAGGTGGCGATTTTCTTATAAAAAATTTAATAGCCAATTTATGTACTTATTCTTTCCCAAAAGTCCGGAATCATAGAACTCCTCTGATTTTCATGACCATAAATTTATATACTGAAATATTTGTTTGAAAATTTATATACTGGCTCACCATATGAACATGTTCTCATTGCCTACTCAGGCCTTTGAGCAATTTGCAGTCTTTTGTTAGCAAATAAAGGCTCTCGGAGCCTCTTATTTTGAGCACAGAGTTTACCAGCTGCTATCCACTACTAGGCTTCATTAGAGGCCTGCTGTTCCTCTGAGAACCACACCACATGCTACACCCTCTGTTGTCTGCATATTACCCTGTTGCTACTCCTTAAATTACCAGGTACAAAAGGTTGTTCTATTTCTCCACATAGAACTACCACTCTTCTCCAGTTTGAAGAGGCTCTATATCATGATCTCTCTAACGAATTAAGGTTCGTAGGCAGGCCACAGGTTGCTACAGAGGAGTCATCCCAGAGAGACTGATATTTCTTTCTGTGTTGCTGTTGTTGTGGTTGTTGTTGTTTTATTTTATTTTATTTTTTTGTTTTTGGCAAAAGATTACTGATGCCTTTTTATTTTTCTTTTTGCAAAGACTCTTGTTCAGTAGTTCGCTGTTATTTAAAAAAAAAAAAGAACAAAGTGACTTTATTTCAGTCGAGGCGATTTCATGGGCTTCTGTTCCCAAAGCCATTTGATAACCAACTTCTATTGGGGGAAAAGAGGACATTAGTAGTATTTATGAAAATGGAAATGAAAGGGATTTAATACTTTCCAGTTGATGAACTTGGGAACACATTTCCTATAATATTTCTGGGCAGAGCCTATACAAATATCTGCTTTTGTGGTAATAGGAACAAACTTTAGTTAGTGTTTAAGATATGCTATTTGTATGTTGGGAAGAATGTCTATATTTTAAGGAATTGATTTTAGAAATAATCAGAGTTTTAGTAAAATGACTTCATATTTTCAAAGTTCCCTGGAGAGAACTTGTACTCTCTGGCTCTTGATTCTGGGAGAGAGTTGCCATGATTGCTTTATGAAAAGTAGTTTTATGAAAACTGTATTTACATGAAAGATAAATTATAGAGCAATTATTTATAGTAAAAAGGTTTACAACTTGACAAAAGAATGAACAACAGGCTTCTTTTAAATAGCAAGGACTCTCTGTAGGCATTTAAATTTGATTTGACCAAACATTAATTTACACATTTTAAAAAAATTTACACATTTTTAAAGAGCACATTGAGTACATAAAGAGAGGAGCATCTGTAGTCTACAGTGACCAAGCATTCTGAATTTGGTAGGACAGGCTTGGGTTTTCACACACCTGTCCCTTATGAGTCATGTCATAAAAAACATCTTTTGTTGGCATATTTTATTCCTTCCTTCATCTTTCATTTTTTTTTCTCTTTCTCTCCTCTGTTTTCCTTCTCTTCCTGAATCTCTTTGTTATTCTTTATTCCATTATAGACATTTTTATTTGGTTGCCTATAGACTATTTTTCTTCTATTTTTTTTCAAGGAAATTTCATTCCTGAGTTTGTTTATCTGACTTTCCTGATTGGTGTTTCTTTTTGTGATCCTGCTTACCTCCTTGCCTAGGTTTCTTAGCTCTAACACTTCAGTGTATAACCTGGAAGACCATCTCTGCTCAAGAGTCTTTATATCCTCTCCCTATGGCTTCTTTATTTGAAATCTGGCCGCTTCACATTTTATAATTAGTCTTTCAATATTTACTAAGCATTTACTATACCAGGTGCTGTGGGGGATACAAAGAAATTTCAGTAAGAAACTTACAATCTTAATAGGGAGACAAGACATAAAGATATGGAATGTCAAATAAGAGAACGGGATAATATAGGAAATACCACAGGGCATTGCCTCATGAACTATAAGTAAGTGGTACAGAAAATAAACATTATGGGAATTCAAAATATAGTTTACACCTAGAGCTTACATCTTGGTTTAACCACATGTGGACAACAAGGTATTTAACTCCCCTACAGACATTCAAGACAACAAATGCAAGTCAGGCATGGGACTCCTTTATTTCACCTCACAGAAAGTTTGTAAGATGCAAAAGACCCAGGAGCTCACAAACACATAGAAGCAACTATAGCACATTAGTAGTTCCTTAGCTTCCCTTGGAGGAGACTGAACTTGTCATCAAGTTGTCATCAGGGCAAATCTTTTACTCTCTGATGAGTTCCCCTTTCTCATGGGGGTCCTACAAAATCTTCTTAAGAATAAGGGCTTAAACTACCCCTAAAGGGGAACATACTTTTGAGAGTGTAACACAATCCAAGTGACCTGCAATGTATTTCCTCAATGTTGTGGCTTTAGTATTTCTGCTATGGAATGCAGATGTGCTATCATTTTCTTCACAGATACTGGATGTTATTCAGAAAGTATATTGTAGAGAGGTGTCCATAAGAGTTCCACAGCTCTCTGGGCTCAGTTATGTTCTCTTCAACATCTTTTATCAAGGCTTCATATGAAGTAATAGATACTTTGTCCAAATTTTTGGGTGTTGTAAAATGAGGAACACAAACCAATATTTTGTATGACAGAATCAGATTCTGAAAAGATTTCACCAGGCTTAAGTGATGGGTGAAATGGAGCAGTGTTGGGAATTTTTAACTATAAAACTAATAACCATAAAAGGACTCAAATAAATATACAAAAATAAGGTGTAAAAATTTTAGTCACATCAAACGAATTAACAAACAATAAACAAAAAGGTATTTGCTTTGCTGTTCTTTTCCAAATCTTCCTGAAGTTTTGTTACCTTTGCCTTTACTTTCTTTTCTTAAAAAATACACATACCTATGTTGTATTTTCCCTAACCAGGGATACTGTTTTATACAGTTGTAGTCAATGTGTATGTGGCTTTAATTTTACTGGTCTTATTTTGTACTACTTCCCATGGGTCTTTCAATATTTCTTTGTATGATTAATATTTATATTAATTTATAATTTTTTGCAGTACCAAAATATCCCTGTTCAAAATATTAATATGTCATGACATACTCAGTCATTAGACATATAGGTTGTTTCCCCTTATCTGTTGTTACAAATAAAGCAACTATGAATATTTTTGTACTGATAATACTTTTCTTTTGCTGTTGTTGTTGTTGTTGTTGTTGTTGTTTTTTAGGATGAAGTCCTCTCAATGGAATCACTGGTTCAAAAGATCTCAGCTGTTTTGTGTTTCTTATTATATGGTGCGTAGTAGTTAAAGTGTTGGATTTGGAGTCAGGAAAATCTTGGTTCAAATTCTGCTTCTGACATTTAATGGTTGTGTATGACCAAAGGCAAATTCATTTACTCTTATGACCTTTAGTTTCCTAATCTGTAACATGAGGAAGTTGGTTTAGATGTCCTCTCAGGTTCTTCCAATTCTAAATCTATGATCTTATGATTATATATTGTTACAATGATGTGCAAAATACTTGCTCCTATCTTCAGTTCCACCAACAATGTATTTGTTAGAGTTCGTATTCCCTCATGGTCCCAGCAATGAAACACACATGTATGTATGTACATGTGTATATGTGTATATACATCTACACATATACATAGGTGTATACATACATACACATATATCTATTATAGTGCGAGTCTAGTGGGAGGGGTATTTATCCATTTATTAGAGAATTGGAATGTCTTTTCATATGATTATTAACAGTTTGCATTTCCTCCTTTGGAAATTGCACACTTGGGAGATATATGTTAGTCTTAAAGATACATTATGTAATGTGAAGTCTTGTGCCTAAATTAAAAAAAATGAATTACAAAAATACAGGATGAAGGAGGCCTGGCTTAGTAGTAGCTGACGTGAAAAGTCCTAGAGATTTTAGCTGACTACAAATTCAATATGATCCAACAGTGTTATCTAATTATTATTAAAAAAAAACCCAAACATCTAATGTGAATTTAGACTTCATCAATAGAAGGGTACTATCCAGAACAAGCAAGGCCATAACTAGGTCAGGCAGACTGGGGCTTTGCCCCAGGGCACCAAAATTCATAGGGTGTCTTTTGGTTGAGCTGAAGAGTGTCAAGTCCAGCTAGAATTTCATATGGAAATTCTTCCAAATCCCCAGGCTACTCAATTTGAATATTTGGATTAAGGTCCCAGTTTACATTCAATTTCAGGCACATCCTCAGCACAACATCCCTGATTGAACAATCCAATAGAAAGGAACAATTAAACTCAGTAATAATCCCTCTAGTACTATACATCTCCATCACCATAACGACTGTGTTTCTCTCCTCTTCACTATGGAATTAGAAGACAGTAATAACATGGACCAATCTGAACAAAATACCCTGTTCCATGTAAAATGTGTGTTCCAACCTAGATCTTTTTTTAGCCACCACACTGCTTAGAGATGATTTGAAGGTCCCTCTCAAATATTGTTCCTCAGAATCTTCAGTTGCTGTACTCAAGTTCCTCTCTACTAGGTTTCTATAAGTATGTTCCCACATTCCTCCACAGACATTGATTGTATTGATAGGAGGTTGTGTCCCAGGTTAAGTGGACTGTTATATTTTGATTATTTCTGCTTTTGCCTTCTATTGAGTAAATGTTAAAGTCATTCTTGCTTTTGCCTTTTATTAAGAAACTCTTATGATTATTCTTGCTTCTGCCTTCTGATGAGTAAAGGTTATGATTTTTCTTGCTTTTGCCTTATAGTAAAAATAACTAACATTTACATGGTTATGGTGCCTATTATAATGGCTCCTATCGGCCAAATGCTATGTTAAGCACTTTACAAATCTTTTCTCATTTGATCCTCATAACAACCCTGGGAGGTGGGTGCTATTATTATCACCCACATTTTACAGATGAGGAAACTGAGGCAAGTAGAGGTTAAATGACTTGCCCAGGGTCACACAACTGAGGACAGATTTGAACTCAGATCTTTCTGACTCCAGCTCCAGCTCTCTATTCACTGTGCCACCTAGCTGTCTCATTGTTTAGCAAATTTTTATGTTCAAATTTTTATGTTATGGTGACCGATTTCGTGTAAAAATGAAACACTGGGGAAGGCTCAGGAGCTAGAGCAGTAAGCACTAGGGATATATTTTCTCCCCTTTTCTTTTCCCCTTCCCTCAAAAGGGTTACTCTTAGCATTTTGAGAGAAAGTGGTAAGTAGTAGCTATGTATGGTCATTGCCAGCCCTTCAATTCTAGGAAAAACTCCCAGGCTGACTGGTGTGAGAATAGATTGAGGGTAAGCAATTTAGGCCAGAGAAAGAGAAGTAGAGATGTGGATGCTATTGTAGATGCTATACATGCAGCCTGCACTGTTCACGTGAAGGTCCTATGGCCATTCTGAAACTACCCAAACAAATATTTATGGGAATCTTAAAGGGGATTTCTTTTTATTTTGTTTTTTTTTAATAATTAATTTATTTTTAGTTTTCAACATTCACTTCCATAAGATTTTGAGTTTTAAATTTTCTCCCCCTCCCTTTCTTGCCCCCTCCCCAGGCAGAGTGCAATCTTATATATACTCTATTTATACATTCATATTAAACATATTTTCACATTAGTCAGGAGGAACCACAAGAAAGAAGAAACAAAACAAAACAACAAAAGAAAAGAAATGCAAATAATATGATTCCATCTGCATTCAGATTCCATAGTTCTTTCTCTGGATGTGGATAGCATTTTCTATCATGAGTCTTTTGGAGTTGTCTTAGATCCTTGCATTGCTGAGAAGAGCTAAGTCTATCAAAGTCAGTCATTGTACAATGTGGCTGTTATTGTGTACAATGTTCTCCTGGTTCTGTTCATTTCACTGAGCATCAGTCCACACAAGTCTTTCCAAGTTTTTCTAGTCTGCCTGTTCATCATTTCTTACAGCACAATAGTATTCCATTGCATTCATATGCCACAACTTGGTCAACCATTCTCTAATTGATGGGCATCCCTTCTTTGCTACCACAAGAAGAGCTGCTATAAATATTTTTGTACATGTGGATCCTTGAAGGGGATTTCTTGAAAAGTGATGCTCACCTATCGCTTTAGGTGAGCAGCTGAAAACTTCCATGACTCGGGGCTGACCTAACAATTATCTTCTAGGCCTTAAACAACCATTCTAATATGCTTCCATAATAATGAGGTGCTAAGGCATTTTTGTTCAATTGTTATTCCTTGGCTGTGCTTTCAGTTGCCTCTTGGTCCCAAACCACCCACTTTGGTTGGGTGAACAAATCCTAGAGACTCAGTTTGGTCAAGCCAGGGAAAATCCAACCCATATTAGGCAATGAATTTTTTTCCTTTGTTAAGATAACCCAACTTCTCCAGTGATGATTTTCTGGTTCATCCAACCACAGATTCCATCACCAAGTAATCTCTGACCAGTAGCTGTAGTTTTTGTCCTGGTTTAGAGAGACCCCTTTTAAAGGTCTTCCAGATAAAAATGAAACTCTTACTCTCATACCAATCTAAAACATACGGGTATGTGGAATGGAGTAACCAAAAACTTGACTAGCTCCACTGCTATTCTACTCGTCATCAAGATAACTGGACATCCCTCTTGGAAAAGAGTAGTTTGCTTGCAACTATGCCATCCACATCTCAACTAAGTAAAAACTCTTATTTGCTATTATAGATGCTAACCCTGGCACTTTGCATTTATGCTATCGATTTCCATGCCAATTATAGATTACAATCTCAAGTAGCACCAAAGACATCATAGAAATTTAGATCTGGAAGGTAAATTAGAATTTATCTAGTTTGACCCCTTCCTTTTACATATGAGAAAATTGAGGATTACAAATTAGGGGGCTGTGCCAATAGAGGGTAGAAGGAGTAAGACTCATGCAATATTATTTGATTCAACAAATATTTATTAATTACTTTAAGTGAGACAAGACTGAATACTGTGAATATGAAGATAGCTACAACGCAGATGCCATTCTCAAGGGGATTACATGCTAATGGAGAGGTGGAGCAGAAGATGTGTACAAATAGCTATAATGTAAGGGAATATGATAATTGTAGAGGAGAGGCTCAACTGATGTACTGTGAGAAATTTGAGAAGAGAGATTTCTTTTTAAATTGGGTATTGAAATAGAGAGGGGACTCTAACAGAAATAGGAGGGAAGGATCCAGTCCAGGCATGGGAAGTGTGAGATTAAAGACAAAGAGGTAGGAGGGGATTGGATTAGAAAGGGTGATAGAGAGTTACCCAGTTATTCTAAAACATAGAGCACAGGAAAGGAAAGTATGGAAGAAAGCTGGTAGGTTAGAGGTGGATTGCAATTCTCTAGAAACACCATCTAAAATTTTTCCTTGCACATTCTTTCTACCCCTATGGCCCATCTTTCTCCCAGCCCTCAACTAATATTAGTATACTAATACTTCCATTAGTATCATCTACATTTTGGCTCTCCCAGATTCTATGTTCTTCATGTTAGATGGATTTGAAACTGGCTAAATAGTTGAATTTCTTTCCTTTTTCTTGTGGCTTTGCCCTCTTGTATTGTCCTAGCTGTTATACTTTGAGGTCAGAATAAGGGGATAGTGTACTTTGGAACTATTACTGCTGCTGCTGCTACTCCTACTTTTACTCCTACTCCTACTGCTACTACTATTTACTACTACTACTACTACTACTACCACCACTACTATCACTACCACCACCACCACCACCACCACCACTACCACCACCACCACCACTACTACTACTACTACTACTACTACTACTACTACTACTACTACTACACTACTGCTACTGAACATTTATATAATGCTTACTATGTATCAGGCACTGTGCTAATACAGGAGAACTAGGGCATTCTGAATGTCAGAGGGTGAGTAGACCTGGGAATCAATGAAACCTCAAGGTGTGGGGCATCTTGTTTCAGACTGGTGATAGAGTGGGCTTACTTATTGTGGCAATATATTACAACATGTTTTGGCTTATTGACAAACAGAATTGGGAATGGATGAACATGGCTAGAAGCAGGGGTTATAATGATAAAAAGAAAAAAGTGAAACTTTTGCAGTCCTGTACATTTAAAGGCATAACATTTCCTCATAGCTGTGTGAGAAAGAATCTATAAACTATTAAATAGTTTAGCTCAAGCTAGAAGGTACAGGTTGGACTGATGGGCTTCAGTGATCTGGATAAAGACTGATAATGGCCAGCTTGGTCAATATATCTGCCTTCAGGAGACCATGGTGGAAAGTGAGCTGTCAGGAAGGTTGGTGGTCCCTGGATATGTAACCTCATTCAAGGTGGCAAAAAAATTGCCAATTAAAAAAGGTTCATTTTGTATCTTACTGGCAAAGGAATAGGATAGGGAGAGATGAAAGAATGCTGTGATTTGTTTAGGTGCCTAGAAAAATTGGAATCAGCTAGAACAAACCACTTGTGAATATAATCCCTATCTTATTTCTGCTTAACGCTTTTGCAGTGGATTGGCAGGAAGTTTGATTAGGGAATAAAATTGCAGCCTCCATTTACAGGTCAATCACTGGGGGCTAGATTTTACAATTTGTGGCTACACATGGCAATAGGCTTCCTGGGCTTGTCTCTTGTAATGCAGATGGTACACAGAGGGGTTCATGCTGGCTGCTGGCTGTCTCGCATGTGGCCAAAGCAATGTATGATTCCCACATCTATTCCCTATGAATGCTGAGATGCCTCAAGCATATTGCCAGAACAAGGTCAGGAAGTCCCTGGCCAACACTGTCAGATTCACTGAAGCCATGAACAATTTGAGTTACTAGATGGGAGCATGCACTCTAAAATTTGTGAAACTTTTTATTCTTCAAAAGCCATACAGTTTAGCAGTCCCACAGACCTCCCCAGAGAAATCAAGCTAAGCTTAAAGGAAATTATTCTCTGGAAGTGTGTGTGGTTTGTTTTTTTTTTTTTTTCCGGTGAGGCACTTGGGTTTAAGCGACTTGCC
This sequence comes from Vombatus ursinus, assembly GCF_900497805.2. Lineage (NCBI taxonomy): Eukaryota > Metazoa > Chordata > Mammalia > Diprotodontia > Vombatidae > Vombatus > Vombatus ursinus. Next base: position 25,569,846 of record NW_020940360.1, read on the forward strand.
CAGAGTCACACAGCTAGTGAGTGTTATGTGCCTGAGGCTGTATTTGAACTCAGCTCCTCCTGACTCCGGTGTTGGTGCTCTATCTACTGTGCCACCTAGCTGCTCCAGGAGATTACTCTTTGGAAAAAGATTCTAATTAAAGTTGGAATTAAGACTTAGGATGTAAGTCTTATTCTTCTTCAGACTCTATTAGGCTCTCCACGAAGCAGGGTGAGCACATTCTCATGACATCAAGCTAAAGGGAAGGGTCACTGTAGGTAGCCACTGCTGTTGGCTCCTTCTCATCCCCAGAACATAGCACTTTGCCCTATGGGCCACCAGATGAGTGTCCAGTTACCTTCTGGGGTGGCCCAATCTTGTCTTCGGGATACTGGTGCTCACTGTCTTCCGATGCATCATTTTTAAGGCATTAGAAGGAGTTAGTGAATATTTTGTAAGCTGTCAAAATTTTTGTGACATGAATAACTTTAATGTCATATCGCTAAATCTCCAGAAGCAGAAGCTTTGACTATGAGCCCAAGGGCCAACGCAACATCAACGAATTCAATTGACAAGAAGCTCTGAAAGGGCATTTTGCTGAGTTGGGTGGTGTGTCTGATGCCCACCATCCCATTTATTTTTCTTTCTCTCTATGCTTCATTTATTTTTCTTGGCTATATTATCTTTCTGTTTATTCATTCAGCTATTTATCTATTGGGGAGAGACATGTTCAATGCTGGAAGAAAGTCCTTACGAATGGGGGTAAATGAGGACTTTTATACTTCACATAGGAAATTTTACACCTAGATATAGGACAATGCCTGGGCACACTGACTATATATTCATTAGAATACATAGAAATGAAGGGGTTCGTGTAAGGTCACCCAACAACTCACTGTCAAAGTTGACATTAAAACTAAGGTCTTCTGAGACTCCTTGATCTTTTGCTCTGAACATACACATCTCCTTTCTCTAGGGAGATGAATGAGTGAATGAAACATTTATTAATCACCTACTCTGTGCAAAGCACTATACTGAGCTCTGGGGACACAAATAGAAAATTAAGAGACCCTGCTCTCAAAGAGCTCACATTCTGGTGGTGGAAACAACACACATGGAAGGTTTCAGTTGCAAATCAGATGGAAAATTCCCATGGTCTTTAGGGTGCAGCAGCAAAGCAGGTGCTAATAACTTTTCTAGAATGTCATTATTTAATGTCACTATTCCCAGGGCTTTTGGTAAGATGGCAAGAGATAGTAAGCTCCTTCATGGAAGAGATCTTGCATTCAATTGATTTTATTCAATGTTCCTGAAAATTCTTTTTCCTTTTTGTCTAACGTTTTAGCAAAAGCCCAAGGAGGAAGAATTGAGGTGGGGCAGTGGAAAGTTTTCAGAATTCAGAAGCACAGGATGTGGGCTCCAGTCCAGTTCTGTCACTTACAATCTGTCATCTTTAGCAAATCACTTCAGCTCTCTGGGCCCCTTGTTTTCCTCATCTGTAAAAATGAGACTAAAGAGCACCTCTAGGGTATTTACAGCTTTAAAACTATCATCTGGGTGAAAGGGGATGGTTTTGTCTTTCTATGCTTGCATTCATTCTTTCAGGTATCCTTTAATGGGCTTAGTCCAAGAGAATTCTGAGATAATTCTTATTAGGACACTAAGAAAGTGACACTGAGTAGTATACAACAATTTAGATTTTGGAGGGATTAGATCTGTGATTTTTTTGGTCTAGGGTACTCCCACTGAGGAAACTCTATGCATGTGCAAACGTATACACACACACACACACAACAATGCAAATATGGCTATTGAAAAAACACAACATGATGATCAGTGAAATAGTTAAGTTAAGTGAAAACAGGGCTTTGTATGGTTGTTTTGAGCACCTAGACAGTGTTTCCACTTCAGTGTTAGAGAAAGACAATCTGGGGATATTTAGCATCAGGACTTATTTAGTTGCTGTTATTGTTGTTGTTTTCAGGGTTTTCAATCTCCATTAAAGTCCTACCCTGGTGCCTCACAGGCATAGTGTTGAGCTTGCTTTCTTGAATATTATGCCAGGGGATTATAAGTTCTTACAAATCCTACCAAGCTAGAAAGTGTTCAAGTACAGTCCTGGCAGGAACTATGTCTGTTATTAGGAAAGACTCAAATATATTCATTCATTTGTTCATTCATTCAACAAGCCACATCAACAGAAATTACCACCAAGTGATGAATTTTTTGGCAACAAGTCATGAATATCATCCATTAAATTGTAAAAAGGTTGAAACATATGTAGCTAGAGGGAGTCTCCATATAGATGAAATTATTTGAAGTAAATATTGCATGAATAGTGTTAACATTTAACTCACTGATGTTTTGAATCCTCTGCTATGCATTTTCCCCCCTCTTCTATAGTTGCAAACTTATACTATGTAAAGATCTTTGTGAAATACATTTTGGAATTTTCCTAGTAAAGTGGTGGTAATGAATCAGCCACATTGCATCATTGTAAAGGACATAAATGTCTTAGCACTCTTGGTCATGCCTTTCTCTAGAAGATACATGGTATTTTGTGAACATTTCTTGGAGAGAAATACCTTTTTCTTGGTCTTACCCATAGAAAAGGTAAAGCATTAAAAATGCAGACAATTTATTTAAGGTTCCACAGAATGTTTGTGTTTGGTAACTCTTGCAGCTAGCTGTGGTCTATTCTCCAGATCTATGCTTCATCCGCTGCCACACTGAGGAGATGGGTAAGTTGATCTGTAGTTCATTTCTATCAGCATAAATATTGGCAAAGTGTCTAGCTTCAGTAAAGTATATATGTCTATCTAGAAGAAATATGTAGAATATCTCAGTTGAAAGGTAGTATCCTTGTAATTCCCATTTTCTCTCAGTTTGCTATGGTATTTAAAAAAAATTAATGAACACCTTAGCTCTTGGGCTATCCTTCTTGAGCGCTGTGGTGACACAGCTGTGTCCTAGGAGCAATTAGTGCTTAACAAAGAGATGCTAATTGTTTATAGAGGCATCAAAAAAGAAGAGATTTTTTAGAAGTTATTGTTTTGACTGCTGAAAGACAGAGTGATAGTGGGTCTGGTATATTTATAGACTTTTAAAATATTCATCATGAAATCAAACTATAGCATTGACTGTGATTAAGTTGTTTGCTATAAATTCCATATAAAATCTCATATAGAACATGCTGCATTTTAGCCATATTTTGTCTTGATGTACAGAACAATTAACTCCTTGAGGAAGCATCAGCTAGAAGGAAAATTGTCCATATTTAATGGAATACGAAGGATTTTGTTTTAGTTCCCTAAGAGAGAATGAACTCTCTAAATAATGGTATCTTTCCAGTCAGTGTAGTTTGTGTGTGGAAATCACATGTTGACCCATGCCGGTTTTCAACATCAAGTTAGAAACTTCTTTAGTGAACCAATGCTAACGTCCTAATTTTGTCCGAAGTAGCCTGTATTGGATGGGTCAGAAGAACCAGGAAGAAGTTAAGGAAGTGAACTCTTCCTGCACTGGCTATCATTCTAAATTTTTGGAGGAAGAGTCATTATGCAGTCAGCCTTATTAGATAAATGATAAAAGAGGAAGGAAGGAAACAAGTATTTATAAGCACCTACTATGAATGAGGCATTTTCTAAGCATTTGACAAATATTATCTGATTTTTATCCTCATAAAAATCCTGAGTGGTAGGTGTTATTATTTTCACTCACTTTTTATAGTGGAAGAAACCAAGGCAGACAGAGGTTAAGTGACTTAACAGGTCACACAGCTAGTAAATGTCTGAGGCTGGATTTAAACTCATCTATTCTTTTTTTTTTTTTTTTTTGTGAGGCAGTTGGGGTTAAGTGACTTGCCCAGAGTCACACAGCTGGTGTGTGTTACGTGTCTGAGGCCGCATTTGAACTCAGGTCCTCCTGATTCCAGGGCCAGTGCTCTATCCATTGCACCACCTACCTGACCCAAAACTCATCTATTGTGGACTCCAGGTCTTGTGCTCTATCCACTGCCCCACCCAGCTGCATTAGAATCATAGATTTAGAACTGAGAGGGATGGTCGGTGATAGTTTCATCCACCTTCCTTATTTTACAAGTGAGGAAACTAAGGCCCAGAGAGGTCAAGTGATTTGTCCAATATCACACAGGCAAAATGTAGGAATCTAGCACAGGTCCTTTGATTCCAAATCATAATTAAAGGGGTATATGGGGTGTTCAGGGAGGATTGTGGAACTCCTAATGAAAACTGGAAAACAAGATGCTTCAGACCTGTGTCCTAACCTGCCCCATCTTCTCTCTAGGCTTTGAATAGGTCATGTTATATGGCACTTAGTAGACACTCAATAAATATTTGTATAAGGGCCTGCCGAGCTCTTTTCAGGGCTGCTCATCCACTTTTGATCTCCACCTTCACCCAACTCTTACCTGTGGCTCCAAGAAAGTGTAATATGTGCAGGGGCACACCCTGTAAAACTATCTAGGCAGATGGGCTAAATGAGGTTGAGAGTCCACCTCAAACCTCTTAGTGAGTTAGGGGAATGTTTACCGCAAGCCTGATCTTGTCCCTTGGTGGAATGCTTGGATGAGAACAATTTGTTCCAACGGCTAAGAAGGCAGACACTGTGGAATGCATAGAGCTTGGGAAGACATCAAAGACGCCAATGTCACCTTCTGCCTCCCAGGCCATCATCAGTCATCCTGGCTTTTGTGTTGCCACTGGACTTCAATGACTCTGGAAGAGAGAATGAGGCTGACGACATTGTGCAACTCTGCCTCACTTAAATCTAGTTCATATGGGAATCAAGACATCACCCTGTCATGTCATTGGTCCTCTCAAAATGAAGGACAAACAGCAACACAACTAGAACAGGATTCTAAAAGAAAAAGTCAGTATGCTCTACTTACATTTCTAGGAAATTGTGGCACTTCATGTGCTGAGAAAGTAAAATACATGTCCTTTTAGAGAACTGTACTCACAGTTAACTGCCCACCGAATCCAATTTGCTCTTTATCCTTATTTTATACAACACAATTGATATAGACAAAGAAACAAAAATGCAAATAACTGACATTAAACAATCAACAAATATTTATTGAGTGTACTAAGTGCCATATAACATGACCTATTCAAAGCCTATAGAGAGAAGATGGGGCAGGTTAGGACACAGGTCTGAAGCATCTTGATTTCCAATTTTCATTAGGAGTTCCACAATTTATTTTTTCAGGATGTCTTTGGAATCTACAATCAATTTTTGGTGAAATTGCTCTAGATTCCTTAATCTTTGTTCGTAGCTACTAGCTGAGAACTAAAGTAATCTTAGTTCTGGGAACCCTGGAGTCCTACCAAAAAGCCCTGAAGTCCCATTTTGGGGAACATTATTCTAAGTAATAGAGGATTCAGGTACCATGGACCTTTGTAAGGTAATGAAAGTTATTTGGTAGTCTTCATATTGTATATTGTATTTTAAAAGGATAGCATCTTCTAGCATTTCAGGCATTAAAACTTTTGTGGCAAACATAAGAAGAAGGCTCATCTATTTAAGATATGAATAAAATAAGAAAATTCCTGCCTCTCCCCCCCAATAGTCAAGAAATATTAAGCATAATAATTCTCCAACATCTCTGGCATTCATTTAAAAGTAAATTTCATTAACACCTTTTGTTTACAAATTATAGTGATATTAGGATGTTACCTTCATCCTCCTTCTCCTAACTAAACTTTCCTTGTAACAAAGAAAAACAATTAAGCAAAAACAGTCAACGTAGTAGCCAGATTGGATAATACGTGCAACATCTCACGCTCATAGTCCACTGTGTTTACTGTCAGAGCCATTGCTTCTCTATTATTTGGTCTTAAGAGAAATGTTTGCTGACCAGAAATGAGGGAGTTGAAAAAGTTGGCATATGAGGTCCCTTCCAGGAGAGAGGTACATTTCATCATGCGTGTTTAACACCAAGATTGGTCATTATGATTTCTTAGAGCTTAACTTTCTTTTAGTGTTTTTTTTTCATTTGTATAAGTCAATTCATTTACAAATAGTCATTCTGTTTCTTGTTTTCCTGGTTCTATCTACTTCACCCTGTATCATTTCATACAAGTCTACCCATGGTTCTCTGAATTCTTCAAAACAAAAGTTGTTTTTTTACAGTATAATGGAATTTGACTACATTCATATATCATGATATGCTCAGCCATTCCCCAATGAGTGGGAAGCCATTTTATTTGCAGGGTTTTTTTTTCCTATCATAGAAAATGCTGCCATAGATATTTTGGTGTATATGGGACTTTTCTTTCTGTCTTTTTCCTCCTTGGGGTATATGCCCGGCCATGTGGTTGCTGGGTCAAAGAATATGACTTATGTAGTGACTTTTCTTACATAATTGCAAATTTTTTTTCAGAATAGTTGGCCCAACCCGTACCCTAATTTGGTCTTCATTTTGAATGTTCGTCAAAGCAACTTGATTTTCAGGTAATCAACGTGTCACTCTTTAGTACAGCCGGGAGCTTCTTGTTGCCACTTTCTTTCTGTTGTTTCTCAAAAGCATCCATTGATGGTGTCAGACAGGAACCAGAGTACTGGCCCTGGATGAAAGCCCTAGCTCTTGTTCAGAGAGATGCTAAAATCCAGTCAACGGCAATTGTGAGTTTCCCTGTTATCCCCCTTCGGCAGACAGCCACCTGAGCAAGAGAAACAACCTTCTACCGGACAGGGATGACACAGACTCTGGGACTTGCTACAGCAGCAACCAACCAGGTTGCTAATTAGGCCCAATTGTCAGGGTGGTTTTTGTGCTGTGGACACCTGTCCGTTAGGAACTGGACTGAGACCACCAACTCATTTCATGCAGGTCACCGAACAGCTGTCAGATGGCATAATTTGGTGCTGTTAATTTGGAGAAGGATGTTATTCAAAGACAGGGGTAGCTGCTTATTGCTGATGAGCTGGCAGTATTATGCTCTGCATAATGTGTGTGATTAATGCTTATTTATTTGGACAATCCTGTGTTGTAACTAAAGTGGTGGCCTATTTTATGCCAGTTATAGTATATCATTCAATACACAGGAAGGAGGGGTGAGGTATAAAGATAACATGAATTTGCTCACCGAATGAGAACCAAATCATTGCAACCCTTTGCCAAAATGCGTGCCATTTGGGTGCTACTAGCATGCAGAATGGCTCTCACTAAAGTGTCTGGGCTCCCTTCCATTCTGAAGGGCAGGTAGCAAAAGACAAAGATGGCGGCTGTTTTGATGGTAGGAATGGTCCACTTCATTTGCCTTCAGAGCAATTGCTTCCTGTAGGCTCTTGGTTATTTGGTCTTAAGAGAAACGCCTGTTGTCCGGAAATGAGAGGGTTGAACAAGATGGCATCTTAAGTCTCTTTGAGCTCTAGATCTATGATCATATGACCTATTATTGGCAGAGCTGAAGGTAGGGTGTGTCATGCTGTGTTTTTTCCCGGATATTGACATCTTGAATGGAAGTGTGGCTTTCTCCTCATTGTCGTTTGGAAACTGTAATCCTTGGGCTTCTTAGTTGTCTGACAGCTTGTTCCTCCCATTTCTTTTTTTGGAGGGAAATAAGGTGAAAGATCTGGAATCTTTGTCAGGAAAATAGGGGAAAGAACAGGCTCCTCTTGTTCCAGTGACTGCATCAGCTTTTTGCTAATGTCTCCTGGACTTATCTGCTTTCCTCCAGTTTTTGAAATAGTCTTCCCCTGTTACTTTTCTCCACAGGGTCATATTTATTCAGCTCATCCTCAGTCCTTTCTAGTTCTTATCTTCTTCTACTCCCTTTTTTCCATTATGTTTTATTGTTAACAAACTCCCTTTCATTCCACCTCCCTCTCCTATACCTGCCATTAACTGAAACCTGGCTTTCCCTTGAAGGTACCATATTTCTTGGCCTCCCTCACTATGGCTGGTTACTCTTTCCCTTATGTCCCCTCACACACAAGGTGAGGAGGAATAGGTGGAAGATTCTTTGCTCCCTGATGTCACTCTTAGGCCCTTCCTTAGCAACCATGATAGGGGAACCATCATGTTTTTCCCTTTTTTATTTTTTTTGGCTTTGATTTATTTTTCAATGAACAAAAATTTGTTTTCTCTCCCTTCCAATCTCCCCATTGGAAAAAAAAAGAAAAACAAAACCATTGTAACAAGAATGAATAGTCAAGAAAAACAAATTCCTGCTTTGGCTATAGCCAAAAAAATATGTATCTCATTTTGCACCTTGAATCCATCACCTTTCTGTCGGGAGGATGCAAAGTTCCCCTTCAATCTTCAGTTCTCTGGGTGTGACTTTGTAAAACTTCACAGTAAGGGGGACAAAAATGCTCTATTCTTTCTAGATCCTTGTTGTTGTCATTTTTGGGTCTCCAGGTCATTGTTCCTCCTCTCAGTACCCAGCTCACAATTTTCTTCTCTACCTTAAACTTCTTCCTTTAAATACTCTGACCTCTTATTTCTTCAACCTCCTCAACTCCTATGACCTCTGTCTCCAGTTGACTTCAAACATGCAAGAGAGTGGTCCTATCTTTAGATCCAATCCCTTCCCCTGACTGGATTTGCTCTGGAAATTTCTAGTTTTGGCTTACTTTTTGGTCTCCATTTTATGATTAAGCTGCTATTGAATCTTAGAATGTTGTTGCTGGAAGGGTTTTTAGAGATTATCTGGTCCAAATTCCTCATTTTACAGATGAAGACACTGAGGTCCATAGAAAGGAAGTGACTTGCCCAAGGTCATACAGGTAGTATGACAAAACTTGAATTCATATCCAGGTCCACTTGGTAGCCACACTGTGGCTAGAGTGCTGGGTTTGGAGTTAAGAACACCTGAGTTCAAATTTGGCCTTAGACACTTAGTAGCTGTGTGACCCTGGACAGGTCACTTAATCTCTGTTTGTCTCAGTTTTTTTCAATTGTAAAAGAGGAATAATAATAGCACCTACCTACCAGGGTTGTTGTGAGGTTCAAATAAGATAATATTTGCAAAAAGTGCTCAGCACAGTGTCTGGCACATGGTAGGCACTATATAAATGATTATTCCTTCCCTTCCCATTCTAACTCCAAATTCAGCATTTTTCCCCCGGAACTAGGAGCTTAATAAATACTTGACCTGATTGAATTCTGCAGGAGTGGGGAACCTGTGGCCCTGAGGCCACATGTAGCCTTCTAGGTCCTTGGTTGCAGCCTTTTGACCGAGTCAAGTTTTACAGAACAAATCCTTTTATTGAGGGGATTTGTTCTGTGAAGTTTGGATTCAGTCAAAGGGACTTTGATTTGTGCGTAAATTGGATTTAAGTGAGGCAGAATTGCACAAAGTTGTTGGCCTCACTCTCTTCTCCAGAGTCATCACAGTCCAGTGGTGGGACAAAAGCAAGATGACTAGTGATGAATCAAGATGTAGTGGATGACCTTGGTGTCTTTGATGTCTGACCAAACTCTAAGTGCTCCACAGAGCCTGCTTCAGCTGCCTTCATGGCCATTGGAACACATTGTTCTCATCTGCCCATTCTACCAGGGGAAGTCTTCACATGCTTGGAGTAGATATCTCCTAATTCATCAATGGGTTTGAGACCCCTTGATTACCATCAATTTGGTTTAGCCTGTCTGTCAAAATGGTTTATTGGGGTGTGGCCACTGTGCATGCTATAGCTTCTTAGAGCCACAGGTGAGAGTTAGGTGGAACAGGTGGACACCAAGAGTGGAAAGCAGCTGTGAAAAGGGCTCGGCAGTCTTCACAGCAGAGGTGCTAGTCTACCCTGAACACACCCTACACACTTGAGGACCTAGAAGGCCACATGTGGCCTTGAGGTCTCAGGTTTCCCCATCCCATCTACATTCTTGGAAGCTGTTGTCACGGTTAGTCTTTCAGTTAGGATTTTCTAAGTAAACAATTGTATGTTGTGAAAATCTACATTAAATTTACATTCTCTTTGCCTCTACTTATATTTTGATACCCTTTTGTGTTTTATTACTATGGCTAATTCTTGTAGGAGTTTTAAAAAAGTCTGATCAGAATCTATGATTTTTTTTCCTTTAACAGATCAGGAAACTGAGTTCAAAGTCCCACAGTTGGTCAGTTACAGAGCTGGGACAAGAACTCAGGTGTCCTGATGTCAATTTCAATGTTTTTCACACTATATCACGCTAGTTTGGAGTTCTGTGCGGCCCTATTGCAAATCCCACAGAAGCTGGTATTTGTTGGGGGAAGTGGGAACAACTGACCGCTATCACCATCACCAGCACAAAAACAAAGAGTATTGTATTAGAGGTCAAAAAAGAGTTCTAGTCTAATGCTGCCACCGATTAGCTGTGTAGCCATTGGCTTTGGTTTCTCTCTTGGCCTTGATTTTCTTATCTGTCAAATGAGGGGGGTATAATTAGATGATCTCTAAGGATTCTTCCAGCTGTGATGTTCCATAAATCTCTTTAGAATAGCAGCTGTTCTCTTGAAGTGGTTGCAGCCTTTAAAAAAGGACAAAGTTGTTATTTCTTTCTAATGTGTTTATATACATTAGCATTTTCCTAGGGGGCTTATTTAGTTGTAGAAACTTGTTAGGAGGGAGGGAAATGTATTTATTAATATTTTGTCTGTGATTTGCAATTACTTTTGAATAGGCACACACATATATAGGCAAAATTGTAATGCAGGTCAGCTTTGTTTTTCTTCAAGTCAATTCAACACACATTTTTTAAAAGAATGTTTTTATTTTATTTTTTTTTCTGAATTACACGTAAAAACAATTTTTAATACTCATTTTTTTTACAATTTTTAAGTTCCAAACTCCCGCTCTCCATCCCCTCCTTGAAAAGGCAAATACTTTGATATAGATTATATGTGTGCAGTCATGCAAAACATATTTCCTTAGTAGCCATGCTGCAAAAGAAAACACAGAAAAAAACCCCAAGAAAAATAAAAAAAGTAAAAAAAAACAGTATACTTTGATCTGCATTCAGATTCCATCAGTTCTTTCTCTGGATGTGGATAGCATTTTTCATCATAAGTCCTTCAGAATTGTCTTGGATCATTGTATTGATCAGAATAGCTAAGTCATTCACAGTTGATTATTGTACAATATTGCTGTTACTGTGTACAATGTACTGTGTATGATGGCTTTGCTTACTTCACTTTGCATCAGTTTATATAAGTCTTTCCTGTCAATACATGCTTATTAAATATATCCTATGTACAAAGGATTCTTGGTCTATTATCTCTCTTTCTATAGCTCTCTTGTTTTTATTTAGGATCCCAGTAGGATTATAGTGGGAAGAGTATGAGATTTGGAGTCAAGAGATGCCAGGTTTGAATCCCAGCCAAAACTAGCAGTATGACCTTGACTCTAAACACTTCTGAAGTACTTAACACTACATACCTCTGAAACTTAGTTTTTTTTTTATCTGTAAAAATATTGATAATAATAATTGCAATGCCTCCTTCATAGGGTTGTTGTGAGGAAAGTTCTTTATAAATCTTATAGCTCTATACAACATACAAATGTGTTGGTATCATTACCTTCGTTTCCTCTTTCCCAACCTCTACTCAGGAAAAGGAGGAAGGCAGCAAGCAGTTATTAAGACAATATGGGACAAGAACTTAATAAATACGATCTCATTTTATCCTCCCAGCAACCCTGGGAGGTTGGTGCTATTATAATCCCTATTTACAGTTCAGGAAACTGAGGCAGAGGTCAAGTGACTTGACCACAATCACACACCTAATAGGTGTTTGAGGCTGGATTTAAACTCAGATCTTTCTAATTTTGAGTTTGTCATTGTGCAACCTAGCTGTTATCAATTATTTAAGTGGGAGTTGAAGGCAACAGGGCTAAATGTAGGAACTTTGTACTAATGGGGACCCCAAGTTAGCTAGAGGGCATGGCAGTGTCTCTACATTGCCAGGCTGCTTAGCAACACTGGGACTCTATGGCCTTAACTGATTTTTGTAATAGCAGCTGTGTTCTCCCATCCTGATTGGGTTAGGAAGTTAGGTAGTGTAGTGGATAGAGCAGTGGACTTAAGAGTCAGGAACACTTGAGTTCAAATCCTGCCTCAGACACTTACTAGCTGTGTGAGCCTGGGCATTCTATTTATTTATTTATTTATTGTTTTAGTGAGGCAATGGAGCAAAGAGACTTGCCCAGGGTCACACAGCTAATAAGTGTCAAGTATCTGAGGTCACATTTGAACTCAGGTCTTTCCTGAATCCAGGGCCAGTGCTCTAGCTGTTGTGCCATCTAGCTGCCCCACTTTATTCTTTGTTAGCAACAGTTTTCTCATCTACAAAACAAGGATGATAATAATAATACCTCTTTTGCAGGGCTGTTGTCAGAATCAAATGATATAATATAGATAAAGCACTTTGCGAACCTTTAACTTACACAAATAGTAACTATTATTAAGCCAGTCACTGAACCCTGCCTTGCACCAAATAGATGTTTAATAAATGCTTATTGAATTGAATCGATGGAGGAATGCTAGAAGATACCTCATCCCTTTTTCTTCCTTCCATCTGATGATTCAATACAAGAAGAAAGTCCTTGGGGTGTCTAGGTGGCACAGTGGATAGAGCTCTGGCCTTGGAGTCAGGAGGACCTGAGTTCAAATGTGACCTCAGACACTTGATACTTATTAGCTGTGTGACCCTGGGCAAGTCACTTAACCCTGATTGCCTCACCAAAAAGCAAAAAAAAAAAACAAACCAAGAAGAAGAAAGTCTTTGGTGGCAGTATGAGAATGCAAAATGTTTGCTCTCCTGGAAATGCACCACATTGCTCACTGCTCCACAGTGAGCAGTACTGAATCCTCAGATTGCTGGTTGTTGGCTCCCTTGACATTTTGTAGCCAAATGCAGAATGAAGAACTTGCAGCCGAGAATTGGAAATCCCTAAAAATAACAGTGGCCCTAAATTGGGAATGCTTCTGGCTCTGATATAAAGAACTTATATTAAGGCTAATTACATTTTAATCCTTTTCTTTCGTCATAAATTGAAAGGCTTTATTTCCTTATAAAGGACTTTTCCTTCAGCCAGCAATTGTGGGAGATAATTGGGAGGGGCAGGATAGGAGGCCATTGTTGTGATTTACCCTTGAAATCATAGCATGTGGGCAGCCACATGTTCTGCGCATGTGTAAGGCCATTTATGTTGGGTTGTTTATTTTTAGACAAGTATGAAGTTGAAATTGATTTGAAGGTTTGAGTCTTATGCTGATTTTTCTCTTTTTCTTCATCCTGCCCTGCCCTGGAAGATTGCTCTGTCTTTACCTCTGAGACTAACTTTAGGCAAAATGGTGATACGATCTTTAGTGAGGCCTTCCTGTCTCAGGTTTTCAGTCCCATTACGCATTCTTGGCTGTCTAGGTGGTCTTTGGCATCCTATCAGACATAGTACCCCCCTTTCCCCACAGTGCTTTATGCTCTAGATTTTTCTTGCCTCCACCAACTGAAGTTATTTGTCCTAGATCTCATTCCCTCTGCTACATGCTCCCACTTTCTTATGTGTCAGCTAGTTTTCCTAGGTGACATAAACATAATGGGGCCTCCTGGAGACAGTGTCAACTCCCAGAAGTGATTGGACAGGTAAAGATTTCAGGTGTTATATCAAACTTTCGGGGGAGATATTTAGGAGGGGAAAGAGAGGTGGGAAGGCCATTGTTTCTACTCTTGAAATCTTCCCAAATGAAGACAGGACATGTTTCTTTCTATACAGAGGATAGTGGAGAAAGGAAGACATAGAGCCAGGGTGAAGATGAAAGTCATCAGCTTCATTTGCTAGGGCTTTTTCTTCTAGGGGACTGTTCTATTGAGATGATGGGCACCATTGGTTAAACCTAGACTAAGAAGGGCCAAGGGGATGTGAATTTCATGGTCTGAAGGAGGGCCTGTGGAGGTAACTAATCCACTAGGTTTGTATATTCCCTCTTTCCTTATGTCATACCTGCCAGTTGTTTGTGGTGTCCCAGAATATAGAAAATTATAAAGTTAAACCTTCTAAAATTAGTACTTATATCTAAATAGAACATAGTATACAAATTGGCATCAGTAAGATCTGAGTGTGAATCTTGCCTCAGACACCTACTGACTGTGTGAATCTGAATAAGGCAGTTAACCTCTCAGCCTCAGTATCCTCATCTATAACCTGGGAATAATAACATCACTGACCTCACAAGGTTGTTGGAAGAATCAAATGTAATCATATATGGAAAGCACTTTGTATGTTTTAAAGTGACATATTTGTGATCCTGTTGCGTTTAGGTTGAATTAGATGAGCCAGGAGACAGACTGCTCCAGGACAGCATTTGGTCTTCAGTTTCTTCAGGGCTGTCTTCTGCTCTCTGTAAAGGTAGAGGGTCTGGGGCAGGAGTGGGGAACCTCCGGCCTTGAGGCCACATGGGGCCTTCTAGGTCCTTGGGTGAAGCCTTTTGACTGAGTCCAAGTTTTACAGAACAAATCTTTTTATTAAGAGGATTTGTTCTGTGAAGTTTGGATTCAGTCAAAGGGCTGCACTTGAAGACCTAGAGGGCCATATGTGGCCTTGAAGCCCCAGGTTCCCCACCCCTGGTCTGGGGCAGCTCAATCTTTCCCTCCTGTGGGTGTTGTTTGGGCTCCAACCATTTGCCAACCCACTGGAAAGTAGCAGGAGGATGGTTATCCTCCCTCCAGGCATCTCTAATACCATAGCTATATCAGTATTTGTCCAAGATTTGGAGCTTACGCTTCTGGAAGGGGCTATCAGTGCTTATAGATCAATTCTGGTATCTCTGTCATCTAGGCTTTTGACTTTGGCCATGTCCTCAAGACAAATGATCTATTTTTTTCTCTTCCATGGAAAGGAATTTGATAACAATAGGGACATGTTTACCTCCTACTCCCTGCTACTTGGAAATTTATGTCAAGTTAATGTTAGGTATTAATTGATGGCTATCAGTATAACTCTAAATAAGAGAATAGGTCATTCAGTTGTAGGCTCATGGACCTAGAACTAGAAGGAATCTTAGGGGATGCCTAGTCCAACACCCTCATTTCACAGGTAAGGAAGCTAACACTTAGGGAGGTCTTTCTCAAGATTTCACAGGCAGTATGCACCAGAGAAGGGATTCAAACCCAGATTCTCTGAGTTCAGAGCCACTGTACTTTTCTTTTTTTTTTTTTTGGGCTGGCCTATGGAGTTAAGTGACTTGCCTAAGGTCACACAGCTAGTAAATGTCAAATGTCTCAGGTCACATTTGAACTCAGGTCTTCCTGACTCCAGGGCCAGTGCTTTATCCACTGCGCCACCAGCTGCCCCCACTGTATTTTTCTTATTATTGTATTACTCTCATAAGTATTCTTAAATCCTTGGAAAACATATTATGTGCACTTTAGGTTATTGACTATCAGAGCCTCTTAAATTTTTTACTCTCAACCTCTTTTTGGGTTTTAGCAGCAGTCGTTGGGTTGCATGGCCTGAGGGCATGAATAGTGCAAAGTGTGCATGCTTTGTATTCAGAACCAAGGCTGCAGTGAAGTTGTCAGATGCAACATGGTCAGGTGCTGCCAGAAACACCTTGGATTCATTATACGTTTGATTTTTAATTAATTTTTGGTTGTGGCTTGTTCAGAAACCTTTTACTGTTGCCAAATTTTTTGTGACCCCATATGAGGTTGTGACCCACAGTTTAAGAAGTGCTGGACTAATTACCTCTTTTGTTAAGGAAAAACTAAACTTCCTGAAAGAAAAAAGTGAACCAAGATAGTCCACAAGAGCCAGGCTATTCTTTCTGTAAAAATGGGTGGAGAGAATTGCATTACTTAAGCTTTCTCTTCATTTGTAGGCCCCCAGGAAACTGTCCCAGGTTCAAGACACTCTTTGGGTCAACACCCTCACAAAAAACATAATTCATGAGCCCTGACTGATGCTTTTTCTTTTACTAGCCAAGCAAAGGACACACTAGTTCAAAGCGAAATAATTCATTCAAATAGCATAGGAAATTAAGTGATGAGTCTACACCACAAGTGTTGGGAAGGCATACACATAAAGGACAGGTGTGACCAGGAACATGCATGAAGGGGCATATACCCCAGGAACTTGTGTATTCAGGTCATATGCATGGATTGCACACACAAAAGGGACCAGAACTTCACAGACAAAATAGCCAGGATGAATGTTTGCCAGCACAATTCAATTCCTAGATACAATTCTGTGGAGCCACTAATATCTTTAATAAGGTCTTGCATTGTCCTCTGCTGTTTTCCGTAGGACATTATATCATCTTTCTCGTATGTGGAGTTTTCCTTCTCTTCTGGGTGTCTTTGGTGGTCTCACAATTACTGAGCTGCTCTTTGTTTGGTCTTCAGTTTCTTCAGGGCTATCTTCTGCTCTCTGAAACCATCTGCTGGGGATGTGGTGGCTAGTAAGCCTCTCCGTGGCATAGGGAGTTATAGCTCTTTTAGTTCATAGCATCTATTAACCATGGCATCTAGCCGGGAAACCAACAAATGCCCCATAGTAAGATGGGCTACTGTTTTTGACAAAACCCGATTGTCTTGCACCCCTGCACTCAAACACATATGAGTAATGGTCAGTAATCCATTTTAGTTTTCACTATACCCCCAGTTCTTGCAAAATATACCCAAGGCTCTATCTTAGCAAATTGCAAGCTACTGTTTTTGACAAAACCCGATTCTCTTGCGCCCCTGCACTCAAACACATCTGAGCAAAGGTCAGTAATCCATTTTAGTTTTCACTATACTCCCAGTGCAAAATATACCCAGGGCTCTATTTTAGCAAATTGCAAGCTGGGTGAAGCTATAGTGGAGAGATGGCTTCTGATCTCCCTATCTTGCAAATCACAGGGACTGGATTGCGTGGCAAAGACTGAAAGGGGTTGGTCACAGAACTTTGGTCTCAGAAATAATCATCATCTTTTGTTCATCACTACTTGGTGCCTTTATGTTGTACATTCTAACAAGTGTTGATCTCCCTACAGAAAATTATCACTTGAATTTTCAGTGTAAAATGATGCCCCATTGATTTGAGAATCAGTGTAGTAATCTTTCTGTTCTCTACTGCCATGGCCTCATTCTTGTTAGACCTGGCATTGTCCACTCAGCTTCTCCCCAAGGAGAAGTGACTGATTCTGACTGGACCAGAATGGGAGTGCAAAGCTTTAGGGGAGCAGAGCAGAAGCCTCAGTCACAAATTATATCTTTCCTTCCTTTGTGTTTCTTGTGGCTTCATTGTTTTTCATGGGTTCGAACAGTAATATATGAATATTTTCCTATGTTCTCAACAAGATCTACTAGATCACAGCCTTCTTACACTCTCAACCTCAGACAAAATCTTCATCCATTTCACCCCATCTGGGATAGAAAGGTTGGAGATACAAGAGAGAAGCAAGGCCCTGAGGAGGCTGGAGAGGATGGCTCAAGCTAGCATTGCCACTGTTTTTCTAGGACAGTATGCCTCTTGGGGTTTGGCTCTTCAAATGTTATCTTTGGCACACAAGTGTCCCTCATTGTAATCAAGCTTCAGAAGCCATGGAGTAGTGCTCCTTTAAAACTGTCATGGGGAAGAGGCTTCCTGAAGGGACACAGGCCATTTTGCAATGTTCCTCAGGCTGCTCATTTAAACATGTTATAGCCTGGCACCTGTGTCTTAGTGAAACAATTCAATCAGCTTGTGAGTGGGCACACTGCCAGTCCAACAGATGGGGATGAGTGAAGGGACCATGTACTGTATGATCATCAAGTGTGCTTGCCGAGGGCGGGATTCCCTGCCAGAAATGTCCAAATGCCTGGCTTCAGAATTGTCATCTTATTTTTTACAAGGATAGGTAAAATGGAAGGAGGAACAATGAGACAAACAACAGAAAACAACATGCAGAGCTCTTATTCTAGCTGGGAGCAGATAGGTAGAAATGAGCAATATTGGCAAGGTCTCTGGAGAATCAGAGGTAATAAGGTATTGTGATACTGTTCCTCTGCTCTGGTTGACAAGGGCACCCCATGAAAGTGCTCGTGATGGAGTGGCCAAGCTGCACATATGCAGTTCAGCACAATTGTGCATTGTAGCCAGCCAATAAGCTCTTTTTGGAAAACCAGGTAAAAACAAATGTTCTCTGTCTTACCTGTCTATTAGCAGGAAATAGCTAGGCCTAGGGACAAAGAAAAAGATGAGACTTCACTGGGATCCTAATAGTAAGCATCCTTTCTACTTCATTCCCTTCTCTTTCTTTGTTTTTCTCCATCTCCCCCCTCCTCCTCCATTCCCAAGGCCTGGTTTATTTGTGCTGGAATCCTGCTGGTTTTGATTCTCAGCTGATGGTTGAAGCTATGCTTCCTCCTTGTTCCTTTCCAGGCTTGCCATCTTTGATTGAAAACAACAATATAACAACAACAACAAATGTTTATTTAGGGTCTACTGGTGGAGAGCACCATTCTAGATACTGGGAAAGACACAGATAAGTCAGGGAACTTTAAGACAAGTCAGTCAAGTCCATTTATTAAGCTCCAACTATGTGCCAGTCACTGTGCTAATCCAGGGGATATAAAGAAGGACAAAAAAGTCCCTGTTCTCAAGGATCTCACAGTTTAGTGAGGGAGACAATATGTGAACAAGTATGTCCGAACAAGATATATATGTGGCAAATTGGAGATAATCATGGAAGGAAGGCACTAGAATTAAGGGAAATCTGGAAAGTCTCCTTGTAAAAGGTAGGATTTTAGCTAGGACTTGATGGAAGCCAAGTGAAGCTAGATGATGGGAACGAGGAGGGAAAGAATTCAAGGCATGGGGAACAGCCAGTGAAAATGCATGGAGCTGGTAGATAGAGTGTCTCTTGTGAAGAATAACAAGGAGGCCAGTGTCATTGGAGAGCTAACTTTTGAAAGAGTAAATTCCAAAAGATTCAGTGGGCTCTCACGGTCTAAAATTCTTCAGCCCAGGAGGGATGGGAAACTCTCAAAACTCATACTCTGCATACAAAAGACACAAAATTCCTATGAGGAGAAAAAGGAGGACTTGTTTAAAGAGACCAAAGTGGATGCAAAGATATCTCATGTATCTCACTTACTAATCTGGATTTTAAAGACATGTATAGAAGAGAAAGCGAGAATAGGAAAGAGAACATGAATACAAAAGTGTAGCATGATCCCATAACAATAATATCAGGAACAATTTGGATTATATGAAACAAAAATGTTTTAGTGCAAACAAAACCAATGAAGATAAAATTAGAAGGGAAATAAGTAACTGAGGAAAAAAAATTCGCCTCCAGTTCCTCTGTCAAATGTCTCAGTTGTAAAATACATATGGAATTGATTCAAATTTATAAGAATTACAGCCATTCCCCAATTAAACTAGTCAAAGGATACAAATAAGCAATTTTCTGAGGAAGAAATCCAAGCTATCTATAACCATATGAAAAAAATACTCCCAATTACTAACAGTTAGAGAAATGAAGGTAAAATAACACTGAGGTTCTATGTCACACTCATTAGATTGTCATAGACAACAAAAAAGGGAAATGATAAATGTTGGAGAGGGTTCAGGAAAACAGACCCATGGATGTACTGTTGGGGGAGCTATGAATTGGTACAGCCATTCTGGAAAGCAATATGGAATCATATTCCAAAAGTTACTATGGTGTAAAACCTTAGAGTAAATACTACTACTTGGTTTATATCCCAAATAGATCAAAGCAAGAAGAAAAGGACCCGAAAGGACAAAAATATTCAAAGCAGCTCTTTTTATGGTGGCAAAGAACTGGAAACTAAGCGGCAGTATCTGTGGTCATCTAGATGTTTTGATTGAGGGAGTATCATAAAGTCTATCAAAAAAGAATCTTTCCACCTCCCATCTGATTCCACAATTATTTCTTTGAGTCTCATTAGATTGTAACCTCCTTGAGGGCAAAAGGTATCATGCTTCTTTTTGTATCCCCAGTGTTTAGCACAGTGCCTGGAACATAGTAGGTACCTCATAAATGTTTATAATAAATGTTTGTCAATTGATTGATTGAGTCTCAGATGCTTTGGGATTCATTTAATAGATTGACTGAGATCAAGGCCTTGTAGACACAGAGACTCAGAATAGATGTCTAGGGATTCAGGAGTATACCAGGAGGGGACTATAGGCACCAGAAGTGAGAGGAACAGAGATGAAATGGGAGAGGGGAAGAGGATGGTAAAGACATGATTTATTGATTTACTGATTCACAGCTATTTTGGAGATGAAGCCTTCCTGCTATCTTTACTGGGCCAGAGCAATAGTAGTATTATGGTCTAATAAAAGAGCATAGGACCTAGAGTCAGAAGATCTGGGTTTGAATCGTGACTCTGAGTGTGGGTAAATCTCTGGTCCTCAGTATCCTCATTTATCAGATGAGGACCTGAGTAGCTCTAATTTGCCTCATTAAAGAAAAAATGTTTAATCTATAATTCAGTTACTTTTGTTAGACAGAAAACTATCACTTTTTTCTTACATCTTATTCCCTGGGGTCACCTTTCTGTGTAGTCCAGGAAAATTTCCCAACACCTTTTCTGCCTAATGTTTTTATCCCTGACCTTAGGCCTTTTCTCATGCTCTATTATCCAGCTCTCCCTTCAAATAATTAAACAGTTTTTAAGATTATGCTTCCTCTGTGATAATTCCTTTATCCGACTAGGAGAGAAGTGGTGACTTTACTTCAATCCACCCATCTAGCCTTTCTCTTTGTGGCCTCTCTCATTCTTATTTCCAGTGTCAATGGCATGGCATCTTTCTATAGAGGCTTCAAATTTCTTATGACAGTTTCCTTCGTGGGCCTTGGGAAATACAGTTGTCAGATATAAGGTCATAGCTGGAGAGTTGTTTATTCTTTATTATCTCACCTGGTCTATTCAGTTACACTTTCTTAGAGAATTGCTTAGGGCACTGAGAGTGATTTGCTGAGGGTCATACAGCCAGCATATGACCCAGGGCAAACTTGAATGCAGGTCTTCCTGACTTGAAAGCCAGCTAGCTCTCTGTTGACTATGCCACATTGCCTCTCATATGCAAGCATAGCTTTCATAAAATTGCACTAGGACATAGCAGTTTTCTACTGCACTATTTCTTAAGGGATATGATAGGATTCATAAGATTTGGGGCTGAAGGGACTCGAGAAGTTTTTTAGCTCTACCTTTTCATTGTACATACAGGTAGCCTAGCTGGTGATGCCCTTCAGGGAACCTATAAATTTATTCCTTAAGGCAGTACTCTCAAGTCCTTGCTTTTTACCTTACTCTATCCAGTGTTTTGCAGGCCCTTCTCCCCTCAATCCCCCAATATAGTTTTTGGTCTCAGTTTCCTCATTTGTAAAATGAAGGGATTGGACTACATGATTTCTAAGGTCATAGGATCATAGATTAAGAGTTGGAAAGAACCTTAGAATTCTCTCATCTTACAGATGAGGAAACTGAGGCTCAGAATTGCTTAATCCCATAGCTAATAAGTAGCAGAGCTCGAATCCAAATCCAGGTCCTCTGACCACAAATCTGGCATTTGAATGTTTGTTGTTTATTTTTTTTTAAACTATATACTATTCTCTCTCTCTTATTCTGTTGTAAAAAAACCTCTGGGGATTCTAACTTCCTGTGTTAGGTCTCCCCGTCTCAGGTTTGTTAGCAACCCATTCTGTTCTTTGGAAGACCAGCATTATTCTTTTGTGATCTAAATTTTGGTTGCTTAATTCAATTCAATTAACACATCTTCCATTTATAATATTATAATAATCCTAGGTATAATGTGGTATATAGTGCTAGGCTTTGAATCAGGAAGACCAGGGTTCAAATTCCACCTCTCACGGTTACTAGCTCAGTGACTCTGGGCAAGTGTCACTTAGTTGTTATGTGAATTGAATATCTTCCCAAGATTTTTTTTTAATCAAGTCTTAGTCAGTCAATAAAGATTTTTTAAGTGCCTGTCATGTGCCAGGCACTTTTTAAATCTGTGCTGGAGGGAATTTCCAGAGGAGCTGGAAACATTGTTCCAGCATGTTTCTCATGCTAATGAAATTTAATTCAAGAAACATTTATTAAGTGCCTACTGTGTACCTGACCTCAGGAAGCTTACATTTGACTGGGAATGAAATTACAAATCCTTTAAGTATTAGAGTAACATTAATCCCCTTGTGGTTTTATTTAAAGTTTTAAAAAATGATTTATTTATTGGAATCAGTTAACAATATTAGGTGCTCACTTTATTCAATGGTCAGTGCTCGGAATACTATAAGTCTGCATTCTAAAAGTTTCCTCTTCCATTCTAATTATATTTAGTGGAGCAGAATAAGAGTCTATTTAAATGGAATCATTTTCTTTAACTAAGGTTTTAAACAGCTCTCTTAAATTTCAAGAAATGTATACTTTCTCCAGAGAAAGAGGGTACACAGAATGCTTAAAGGAATACAGAAAAAGTACATCCCAAATTTTGAATTTAACAGGTTAATTGTATAACAGTAGTTGATTCCATGTATTTACTATTCTAAACAAACATTTTATTTCATTTTTTATTTTATTTTTTTATTTTTGTCCAGGCAATGGGGTTAAGTGACTTGTCCAGGGTCACACAGCTAGTAAGTGTTATGGATCTGAGGCGGGATTTGAACTCAAGTCCTCCTGAATCCAGGGCCAGTGCTCTATCCACTGCACCATCTAGCTGCCCCTAAACAAACATTTTAGTTGGAACAATAATTTTCTAAAGAATGAAAGATTGAATAAGACATTAGGGCGAGTATTAGAACGAAATAATTATGCATATCCCCATTCCAAAAAGAATAGGAAATTAAAATGGAACAACTATGTCACTTTAAAATTCTAGAGTTTTGGAATAGCATCTGTTTTAAAAACAGAGAGTAACTATAGTTATCATGATCTTTGTGAAAAAAAATTAATTTTTGAGGTGCAATAAGTATACTTAAATGCTTGTCTCCATAGGATTCTTAGAAATTATTCCAATTTCCAGTTATTTCCAATAAAAGTCCAATGTGTTTAATCACAATTTTCTAATGGCATATTGTATTCTTTAGACACCAAACTATAAATTCTGCAAGGAAAAACAACATACACTATTTTGTACATTCACAAAACTACCAGACCTTGTAGTAATTGCTTTAATGATGGTTTCCATTATAAAGACCTTGCCATGATTAGTGTAATATAAGAAAAAGTTTTGAGTAACAAAAAGATAGGATGAAAATATCAATAGGGGTCATGAAGTAAATGGAGTCTTATTCCCTGCCCCATTTTAATGTGGTATTAACCAAGGCTTTAAGAATATCACTTATTAAAAATGGAAAGAAACTTATGGACTAATTATGAGATGAATGGAATCTGAAGTACAAAAATGGAATTTGAGGAACACTACCCAGAAATGCAGGTTTCATTTCCTTTAAAGGTATTAAGTGAATGAGTTCCAGAGACTGCTTTTTCAATCTATATTGACTAAAACTCCATATTATCAAATCATATTTATTCAAAACATACAACAATAATCTATAGATAGATTAACATTTTATTTTGGAAATAAACAGTAACATTAGTTGATAGTTGTTCCTAATAGTAAACCAAATCCAAAACTATTAACCTTATTTAGTAACTGACCCTTGAAGGAACGAGATTCTGATTAGGCCTAATTTCTTGGGGGAAGCTTTGATTTTTGACATGAAAAAATTGATTAAATTTAAGAAGTGTGCCAGCTCTTTTCTACAGTGTTACTTGTAAACAATTAAGTTTGCCTTTAATATTCTTGTCTTTTTTTAAAAAGAAGAAATCATTAATTTTGGAAAAATATAGATAATAATAAAATTATTTTTTGTGTCCTTATTTTCTTGGCACTTGCATTTTGGTAAGATGAGCAAGTGATGGAAACATTTGCATCTTCTTTTTGCATAATGAGACCAACACAACATGATTGCAGCTCATGTAAAAGACAGGGTGGCGTGTTTTCAGCTTTAATGGGGACACTCAGCAAACTTCCAATCTTTCTTGACATCTCTTATAGCAAAATAAATGTGGTCTAGGTTGGAATGTCTATTATGAAAATAAGAGAAGAGCAAGTCAATTATATTTCAATGACTGAATAGCCAGGGGTCCTCATTAAAATGATCAGAAAGGTTCCAGTGTTGCTTTCCTGTGTGTAGCCACTGATTAAGTTATAAAAGAATGACATGGCCATTTGGGGAACAAACCAGAATGTGCCTTGGTATCTAGCTAGCTAGCCAGAAATTGTTGACACTTCCCCAAGTGAGATGTACACTCTAGCATGAAAGGAAAGTTACTACTTACAACCCCACGGGCATCCGAGGAATTTAAAAATATTTCATTAGAGCCAGTCAACAAAAGCTCTAAATTCTCACTACTGGAAGGAAAAATACCATTAACGTGGTGGTGATGTTAAAATGCTTTCTCTCCATCCCCTGCCAGTTTCAATCAATTTGACCTTGTTTGTATTAATTATTACAATAAACATGTATTTGGGCACTTAAACTATATTGGTTTTGCCAATTCACTACTATTTCTGTCTGCTTTTAATTTTGGTTCCCCAATTATTTGGGGCTGTGATGCTGATAGGAAGAATATACACCTTCCTCTGACCCTGAAATGTTGCTTAATGAAGAGCAAGGGAAAATTCTTTGACATATCTCTTAACATGTATCCCAGAAAGTGAGAGAATATGGACAGGTAATGATGCATACTGGAGTGAGGAATCATATTGATGAAATAATAGATCCATTGAAATATTGAAGAACTGAGGCAAATAATCAAAACTAAGGTTGTTAATTCCAAGCTCCTTACTTAGCAAAGGAGCAAGAATTCATAAGGACCCTGATCTTCATTTACTTGGCTTTTTAACCCTGTGGATTCTTTTATTTTACGAAGCTTTGAGAAAGACTTGATGAGGCCTGAACAAAATATTTTCTACATAAAACTTCTGTTTTTAACACATATTTTATTTTCCTATTAAATTAGACAATGGTTTGTATCTGAAGACATGCTAAGATTAGTGAAACTCAGTGTAGGGCTTAGCCTGATGTTACTTTTAATTTCTTGAATGTAAGAGTTACTATGATAGTGCCTCATTTGTTATTATTTTAAATCATCTTTTTTTTTGCCAA
This sequence comes from Vombatus ursinus, assembly GCF_900497805.2. Lineage (NCBI taxonomy): Eukaryota > Metazoa > Chordata > Mammalia > Diprotodontia > Vombatidae > Vombatus > Vombatus ursinus. The sequence continues at coordinate 25,594,945 of NW_020940360.1, forward strand.
TGATATGTTTAATTGCCTATCTTCTACTTAGCATATAAAAAATAAAAAAGGCATTTTTCACAATGCAAATGTAAACAGTATTATACTAATTAGTCACAGTCAGTCTGTGTGAACAGGAACAAACTAATTTGGTTGCTTCAAGTCAGGGGAAAAATGAGTTAAAAATGGTCAAGGCAGACAAACAATTGTTTTCACTTGTTTATTTGTACTTTTGCCCTGATGATTTATTTTTGGCTAACAAACGGTCAACGTTGACAAATAAATAGTGGATATAGATGTAGCTGAAATCAAGTAAGATTCAGGAAAACCACCTAATTTGCATTCAAAACCATTCTTCATCTCATTCTTCATCATTATTACCGCCCAAAAGAAAATGCAGTTATTAAAAAAATTAAAGTACTAATACCTCATTTCCAACTTGTGCAACTGTGGACTTCTGTTGATTTAAAAATAGTTGGGGTGATTTTACTGACAACAGTCAACCAAAACTCAAAATCTATATTATTTATTGTAATGCTGACTATTTCATCTCTGCTAAATAAGCACAATGTAGGGTTGATTGCATTATCAAGTAGGTTTCAAAATCACAAATAGAGCAAAACAAAGGTTACCATTATATTTCCTTTTGGTTACTCGGATGTTCAATTCTGTGTTAAAGGAAGGGGTAGAGTAGGTGCTGGCTTGTCTAAAGGGACTCAATTATGTGGCTCTCAAATACATTGCAGAATGTAATGCAGCATAGATTTTAGAATAATTTCCCTCTATCCTGGGCTTTTCATACAATCTGTGTTCTCACCAAATAAACATTTTGAAAAAAAAAATCCACATCCTTTCAGTATTCAAAGGCAAAAAAAAATGTTCACACAAATAACTTAACACTGTGTTTTTGTTGTATTCTGAGGGAATATTTTTGTATATATTTCCTGTGAATCTCTGCTCTGCTTCTGGTTTCAGGATGAAACTAGGGTTTCCTTTGGTGGAAGATGATAAAAATAATGAAGGAAATTGTTATGAGGTCACTTATTGTATTATATACATGTTACACTTACATACATGCAATATATAATGCTTTATCTAGCAGATTATATGCTGTTAATGTGACACCCATATATTCTGGTTTGGGATGGCCATCAAACCAAACAAAAGAGGTGTGTTATAGCTCCTAATTTGGAGACAAACATTTTACTATTATTTCTAAAAAAGACATAGTATCCTATTGGTTTTCATCTGAGAATATGTGGTGGTTTCCCCACGTTTGGGGAGCTATTTTGTTTAAATATCCATATTTTTAATAACCAAATTCTCTTTTCCTTAGGGTGCTTTTAAGAAACACTTGGAGCTGGGTTCACAAGGTAGTTGTGAATAAATAGAGCATCAGTTAAAACAAATTGTGAAGAAGCATTTTAAAATTTGTTTATTTAAAAATAAGTGCTTTGACAGACAACAGTTTGCCAAAGCTTGAAACTGGTACTATTTATTCTGATGTTTAATATTTAATGTCAAGTAAACAATTGGTGAAGAGTAACCTGCACTAATGAGTAGGCTTCAAAAAAACCCCACAATTAGAGTCAAACAGTATGTACTATCACTTAAACATGTTTTTTATTCTGACATTTTGCACTGAAGAGTATTTGAAAAATTCAGGTGATGTATTTGGGCATAGCTTAGATATTTTAGAAATACTCTCTTTATTGTAGTAAGTACATTTTTAAAAGCATAAAATAGTAAAAGAAAAAAAAGTTGAAAGACCAATAAATACAAGGAACACAGAAATATCTATAAAGATTTTTATGAAAGTACAATGTAAAAAAATCAGAACCAGAAGAGAAAATGAATGAGAGTAGATGGACAAAAATAGCTAGCATTTATCATTTATCAGGAAAACAATCCTGATGGGGATGGGGAACAACTGAAAAGTTGTTGGGATAATTAATGTGTTGAAATTAGTTAATTTGAGTGAGAATATTTACTAAGCAAGTTTGGGTGGTTGCATTTATGTTTAATATTAAAATTGAAATTAAAACATTGAATTAAAAAAAGTTGAGGAAGGGATATCTTCTAGTACATTGATCCAGGAAGGGCTGTAGTGGAGGCCCCCCTCCTCCAACTTCTTGATTTTATAAGTGAGGGCCAGCTCGGTGGCAGAGGGGATAGAGCACCAGCCCTCAAGTTAGGAGGACCTGAGTTCAAATCCGGCCTCATACACTTACTAGCTATGCTAACCTGGACAAGTCACCCAACCTGAATTGCCTTTCTCCCAGCATCACCCTCCTCCTCTACCAAAACAAGTGAGAAAACTAAGGCTCAGATAGGTTGAGTAACATGTCTAAGGTCACACAGGTAATAAGGGGGTGGAGGCCTAGCTTGAACTTGGTTCCTTCAGACTCCCAGTTCAGAGCTCTTTTCTTTGCATCATGCTACTTCTGTGACAATTCAAATTTGCAATTATAACCTATTAATCAGCATGAATACTCCTGATCTTTTCTATTTATAATGAAACATTTTGGATTTTGTAGCAATGGAAATAAGTTGCTTTCTGGAATCTGAAAACATTCTTTTATTCATTTCTCTAATTTTTCTTTAGTGCTGAAAATTAAGCAAAAGAGGGTTTCATTATAAAATTTTGAGTTTAGTTTAAACTTGTTGCTGAATTTCTTAAACATTAAAGAAATTTATGGATCAATATACAAAATTAATCAATTGTGAAAGAAGAGAAAGTAAATTTTACTTTGAAAATATTGGAAAGGGATATTCTCTATTTTCTTTTAACTTCTCATTTGCCTCAGTACAAAAATCTTCACACCTGAATCTCAGAAATGCTATTTTCTTCCCCTGAGTGTTAAAGGTAGAGATTGGGAAGATGGTTTGAGTGGTATTTTAAAGTCATTCTGTGTTCTAGTTTCCCAATGAAGTAGCTTTACCTATGGCTATGTCACTTCATTACATATTGCAAATAGGCAGCTCCCTGCAAAATAATTTATTGTAATAACTAGCTTAATAAAAATATGGAATTATAACAAAAAAGACTTAATGTCAGCAACAAATTTCTGTTTTAACCAGATTTCCAACCTGTGCATCATCAGAATAATTGGTCTTTTAGTTGATTTGACTAACTGACAGCGAAGCCACTAATAATGACCTATGGCATCTTTTACTTTTGGCCTTATATTAGGACACTCACTTAATGAAGGAGTGAGTATATAATATCTTTAAACAATTTTACTGGACTGTATTTGAATGCTTTGCTTTTCATTTAAATAATTTTCTGTGGAAATGTGAACACACATGAGGGATTTCAGAGACTTTTAATTTAATTAAGAAGAAAAGCAGCATGTTCATGTAGCCTTTTATTTTTAATGATTAAACAATTTGTGACTTTAAAAATATATTAATTTTGCCAATTTTGTAAGGTATCCTTTTAAATTGATGACAAGCTTTCAGGTTTATTTAGGTAAATGCAGAATTTATAACAATGTTTATCTCATAACATATTCTTTGGTGCCCTTTATTGTGAAAGGGTATTTTTTCTGCATTGTTGTGAAGACTTTAATGGCTATATCTTTCCAACAAGGGATAGAATTGGAGACAGTTGTGTTGTGGTTTGTCTTGGGTCACTAGAAATGCTCTGTGCAAAGCAGGCTAGGAGAAGATTGATCTGGCCAATTCAAAAGAAGGTAAGTTAATGGGCAGGGAGGAGAGATGGAGAAAGGTAGGGAATAAAAATATAGTTGAATATCATTGATTATAGTGATCCTCATTTAAGATTTCAATTGATCCAAAAAGCATAGTCAAGTATATAATGAGACTTTATTTTGTAATATTGCAAAATTGACATTGTATTTCCTAAATGTATATGTATATACATTATGTACATATTTCATATTAGGAAAAATGATAAGTAGGAAGAATTTTACATTTCTGAAACATTTTTTTTAGCCATTTTGTGTCCTACTTTCCTTATGGAGTTGTTATACCTATGGTTATATAGATTTATTATATATTGCAAACACATGGTTTTATAGACTGCCAAGTTACAGAAGCATGTTCTTCTGCTGCTGAGAATAGATAGTTGAAGTTATTATTGGCATAACCTAGATAAAGAGTTAACAAGCTTGTGTTGAATAGATTTGTCCCTACAAAGAGATTTAATTGATTACAACCATTTTTCCTATTAACAAATTACTCTAGGCAAAGGATTACTAGAATTCAATTTTGTCTATTTCTATTACATATTTTAACCTTGAAAATTTTTTTAATACTTTATAATGATTTTTTCCTTAGAGGAATGGATTTATACATATCAGAGACCTGAATAATAACATGCACTAAGAATATGCATGTATTCTTAGTGTGTCTTTAGAATAAAGTACTTAATTACCTATTTTAAATGTATACTTTGATAGTAAAGAACTATTTCTTTAAATTAAGTCTTTGACCTGCAAAGGTGAGACAGGGTGATGATATGAAGCAGAAAACCAGTATACTGCCAGAAAAGCTATGGGAGTTTTCTCTGAAAACTTTCCCCTAGTTTTGGATAAGAACATATTAATTTTTGAATGATGGTAACTAGTATTTTTCTTTGAAGATGTTCTATTATATTTTGTCTCTTGAATAGCTGATTTTTGTAATGAAAAAAATCCATTGTAAAAAGTGAAAATATGTTGTAGTTATTGAAAATACTAATTAAATCATTCTCTTTCCTCCACCTCTTTATATCTACATTTATTGTATATAATAACATTAAGCTCGCCTATTCATCCAAATTGCCAGCACTACATTAGGAATACTATAAAATTAGGAGACATGAATAAGAATTTGTTGCTATGGATGAGATGAGGCTCTAAGGTAATGACCGATTTAAAAAAATACAAGTCAATTTGCATGTTTAAAGAAGTGCTGTCCTTCAAAATAGTCATTTTGGGAAACCTTACCCAGTGTGATGCCACTGATTAGAACATTTTGGGAACTCCTCTTTTGGAATTTTCTTTAGCGATACCACACGCAATGCACAAGCAGAATAATATCTTTATAGTAATACTAATCATTTTTCTAATTAAGTACACAATGATACTCCACTTAAATACTCACCAATCTATTCAGGAGACAGTTACTGATGACTTTAGGTGATTTCTAAACTTAAATCCACACTTAAGCAGATGAAGATTTTAGATAATTATTGAAGAGAAATTAAAAAATATCTTGATGACAACATCATAAGAGTAAGTGTATAGATTCACAAGATGACAGCTTTGGGTAATATTTATTTACATGTATGAGATCTGTGGGAAAACAGTCACTTCATTATAGCCTTTTAAATATATAATAATGCTTTTAAACACATATTTAAATATGTTTGCCTATATACCGATCCTATTTAAATGTTCTACAGGGAGGAATACAACCGTAGTTTGAATACTCGGTTCAAGAAATAAATTAAGTCCTTCTTTTAGGAAATTATTTTGCGAATACAAAAGAGTTTGACATGTCCAGTGATATTTTGAACAAAATCAAAATTTTAAATTTCAATGGATTTGTGTTAGAACCATACATAACCTGATAGCAAAGCTTTGCTTAGAGTGATAATCATTTGTAGGGTTTGCCTTTTTACTGTTCCTCAAATTGTTTATATAGCAATATAATAAAGAGAACTCCTTTTTATGGAATATTAAAACAATATCAGGTCAAATCATACATAATAATTTTCCATCAGAATAATTCATATTCTTTGATGTGTTCATAACTTGGAAAAATGTCAACTTAAGTTATTAAAATAAAAAATTGAATGAATCTCCTTAAATAGAAACAAATATTCAAATTGTATTATGTTCTAGAATCACATAAGCATTTATTTCTCTATTAACCATTTATTATAATAAATACACAGAAATCTTTATCATTCTTGAAATATCTTAATTTGCTTGGTGATGAATTCTTGGAATGGACATGAGTATACCTAAGTTTATGTATATTTTAAAATTTTCTTTTTGTTGTCTACACATTGCTTAAATCCACAAATGATTGATTATTTTTCCACTTTTCATCAGGATGCTTTACTATTGTACAGATATAGACAAAGTATAAAAGTCTGCTAACTTCACTTCTTAGAGAAAAAATATAATACTATGTATAATAAGAATAAGAATGAGTTTTTCATCTAATATATATGGATAATATCAGTAGTTGAATATAGTGTACATATATGCATTTGTATGTTGCATATATACACTATTGCACTTAAATGTGTGTTATTGAAATCTATACTTTTAGAACCATTTCATATCTATAATGAATAGAAATGAATTATATTCCCTTGGTTTATTATCTCATACATTTACATGCAAATAACCATGCGATTTCACATTTACTGACTAAGAAGGCTTTCTAGGAAAGTAATACATACATGAATGAAACAGTTTTATGTTACATATACTAATATTTTGATTCATCAGAGTGAAAGTATTTGTATTTATATGAATAAAAACATGATAATAGAACAAAAACATCTATAAATGGGATTTTACTTTTTTTTTTTAAAGAACATGGTTTAGGACAGAGAGCTTGATTTTTTAGTGTTGTATAACAGTGTTGAAAACAACTCATTTGGAAACTAAACTATGATACATGAAATTCAAATGAGATAATGTATGTAAAATGCTTTGCAAATTTTAGAGTACAATATAAATTTCAGCTATTTTTTTTGGTTAAATCATTATAAAGATTTCTCATGAAAATTTAATCTAAAATTGGTATAAATGCTTTCTTAGGTCTCTCAATTTCAACATTCTATGATTAAGATATCAATGAATTGAAAGTATAAAAATAAAAATATCTGAAATCAGGATGATGCTAGAAGCCCGAGTAAAGAAAATATTTGGATAATTAGAGCTATCCAAAAGTGGAATAGGCTGCTTTGGAAATTAGTGGATTCTCAATAATTGGAGGTCTTCAAGCAGATCCTGGATGACAACTTGCCAGGTACATTGTGTAGGGGACTTTGGTTCTTGTATGAATTGGCTTAGATGGCATCCAAGGTCCCGTCTAATTCTTTGATTCTGTGATATTTCTTCAAATTTTCTTGAAATCTTAAGTAATGAAAAAAATGAGAAATAAGAACTGATTTCCAAGGGAAGAAAGAAAATATGATGATAAATGAGATAATAAAGACAGTTCAAGTGGTTGGACAGTTTGAACTTATTTCTAATAATAAAAATAACAACAAAAATAGGTTACTTTTCTATTGATATGTGTGACCTAATTTAAAAAAAAACCTGAGTAAACTCTACAACATTCTTGTGAGAGGCATAAATGATGATGATGATTTCAATAATGATGATGATTATTCTCTAGGCAGGGAAACTGAGTGCCAACAAATTGCACAATTTACATGCTAAATGTGTTGGAAACTGGAATAGACTCTAAGTTTGTTGATTTTTTCATCAATGATGCCTTACTTAAATCATGCTACCCATTTTAGTTTGGTTCATATTTTTGAAGTGTGCTTAATTTATTGTACAGATAAGTGATATGAAAGTTATAAAGTAAATAAATTATGCAGAGATTTTCAGCTATTTAAATTTTTATTAGACATTTTGGCAACTGGATTTTTTTTCTTTTTCTCTTGTTTGTCTTGTGTAAATGGTAAAGTAAGCATTTTTGTGGTTGTCAAATGATTTTAGTTTTCTGCAAAGCTTCATGATTAGAAAAATATGAGTTATGCTGGTAGAACTACAGAAATATTAATATGTATCAACCAAACTAATGGTTAAAAATCAAAACTGATTCTGGAAATATTGAATTTAAAATACTCATATGACAATGAATATTGTCATACACATAACCCTAAATATATACAACATACATACACACATATACATTATATATGCATATGCATGCATACATACATACACACACAAAGCCATAAATGGGAGGAAATCCTTTTCTGTTTCTTTTTGCAGAGGGAACCAAATTTTCCCATCCCCCATATGTTTACTTCAAACAGTTTATAATATGATCTTCAGATTGAAGAATGTGTCACTCTATTTGAAATTAGATCATTCAGGGCTGTGTACAATCCATATATTTATATGTGTCATAGTTGCTTAAAAGTGATCAATTCTCTTTTGTCATTTTTTCAAGAATTTATTATTAAGGAAATTTGGACCAAAATGGACAGAATTAATATCTAGGGTCTATTGAAGAAGAATAATTTAAATTATCCATGCTTCATTTTTTTTTCTTATGGAGAAAATAAAAGAAAATTCAGAGAAAACTTCTGTCATTTTTGTAATGAAAGAATATTCAAATTTCTAATGTAACAATCTTTGTACATATATTACTCAGGATTATACTTTTTGAAAGAGAAAAATGTTAGTATGTTAGATTTGAACAATGAAATAATTTACATCATATCATCACATGAGGGTCTATACACACACATGAATAATACACACAGATTCTACTAAATATATTTTTAGACTTTAAGAGGCAAACAATATATAATGTACAGGCTGAAGTCATTTGAGTTATGAGAGGCAGTATTCTGTAGTGGAAAGAGCCCTGGAATTGGTGTCCAAAAACACATGTCTGAGCATTGGTTCTGATCCTTATTGAAAGTTCTTTTATAACAAAGTAAAACAGTTAAATAAAACTATTAATGACCTCATCTGAAAATGTATGCAACATTTTACATCTGTTGCACTGTTTTCCCTTTTTTATTTTAAAAAAATTAAGAGAAAATTTCTCTTTTCTCTCCCTTCCCTTCTTGCACCCTTTTGGAAAAAAAAGAGAAAATGCTCATGTAACAAATATGCATGATTTCAAAAAGACAAGGGAAGAGTTATGTGAATTGAATGTAAAGTGAACATAACCAGAAGAACAATTTACACTATATAACTATTACAAAAAATAACAATTTTGAGGGCTTTTATAAACTGATGAGTAAGGAAATGAGCAGAACCAGGAGAAAATTTATACAATGACAACACTGTGAAAACCTCTAAAAGCTGCTAAAACTCAGATTAATATGACAACCATTCATGATTTCAGAATTTTTTTTTCATACATAAAATATGCTTCCATATGGATTTCCTTGCCTGTTACTGATAGATAGCTAAGGCCCCAACCCCAAAATGAACACCATCATGCTCCTAACTTAATACTTTATTTTTCTTTTAAATGAAAGATCCCTCAGAGTTCTTTAATACTTATTCATTCCAACTGATTTTGGGGAGATTAGGTCTAGTGAAGGATACATCAATTATTTTAATTTTATCATTACTTACTTGTGTAATTTATTTATTTAGTTCTATTTTTGTTTTTTCTTTTATTGGATAATGGTAAAAAAAAATCCTTCACTGTTGTAAGGATTGAGCTCTAGCTGCCATGAAATCCCTTTTCCTGATTTTTAAATAGAGTACATTTGTAGATTGCTTTCCACAGTCCTGCTTAGACTCCTATAATATCCCAAAGTATTTTTTTTATTCAAGCTTTTAGACTTTGAGCCCAGCAGAAGGGTGACACATATGGAGCTGATCACAGAGCAGTAGTTTAAATCAGGGTCATGTGATCTGCCAGAAGCTGACCTCATTTCAGGACTCCTTTACAACTCTACAGACATTATACTATATGCGCAGCACTGCTTCCATCGACACAGGCAGGGCAAGTGTTTCATCTAATAATATTAGGACACAAGGCTTGAAGTGGTTACACAAAGTGCTGCATCAGGGTAGGTCACCAGGTGGCACTCCAGGCTCAAACTGATTTAATTCACTCACTGGGCATGTGTAAATGAAACTAGAGGCTCAGTGAGTTTGCTATATTTGATTAAGCTTATGTAAAGCCATCTTACTAATGACATCTGTGAGAAATGTCAATTTTTACTGGCCTTGGCTTTCCTCAATGTTTTCTGGGTATTTTTTAATCCCATAGTAATTCATAATTGGGCAGCTAGGTGGAGAAGTGGATAGAGTGCTGGGCCTGGAGTCAGGAAGACTCATCTTCCAGAGTTCAAATCTGGCCTCAGACACATTTATTAGCTGTGTGAGCAAATTACCTGAGCAAGTCACTTAACTCTGTATGCCTCAGTTTCCTCCTCTGTAAAATGAGCTGGAGAAGCAAATGGCAAACCACTCCAATATCTTTGCCAAGAAAATCCCAAATGGAGTCAGGAAGAGTGGGGCGTGACTGAAATGACTGAACAATTCATAATTAGTGTGACTTGTACTCACTGAGATTCTAAGCTCTTTCTCATTTTAAGTGACCCCCCAAATATTATTTTTTAAAATGTATGCTCTTTGAAGGCCACATTTTTGCCCTTGGAGGCAAAAGCAAGGACTATATTTTTGCCTTTCTTTGCATCACCAATGCTTGATGCAGTATCTTGCACATAGTAAGTACTCAATAAACATTTTTTAAGTTCCAGACACTATGCTAAGTGCTGGGGAAAAAATAAGAGGCAAAAGAAAGTCCCTGCCCTCGAGGAGCTTACAATCTAATGGGGGATACAATGTACAAGCAAATATATACAAATTGAGCTATATTAATGCTTGTTGACTGATTGACTTATCCATAGGTACACGAAATAGCTTCTTTACTACAGACAAAATTAAATTACCATTGTTAATTTTAAAACTTCAAATTAGTCAACCTATGGCTTCTGGTGAGGTCTGAAATCTCAACTTTTCCCACCTGTCATTATGGCAGCTAGGTGAAATTATGGATAGTGTGCCTGACATGTACTCAGGAAGAACATAATTCAAATTCTGCCTCAGACACTTGCTAGCTACGTGTATCTAGACAATTTACTTAACCTCTTTTACCATCTGTAAAGTGGTGATAAGAATAACTCCCATCTTCTTCTTGAGAACCACATGAAATAATTTATGTAAAGCACTCTGTAAACTTTAAAGCCCTATGTAAATGTTAGTTATTATAATGATCATTATTCTGCAATTGGTATATTTTAAGCATGCTCAAAGACAGTAGAATGTGAGCCCTCTGAGGTCAGGTACCATTTCATTTTTGCCCTTAAATTTATAGTGCCTAACATAGAACCACGTACATAGAAGGCATTTCATCAATGTTAATTGAATAAAATTGAATTATATAATTCTAAACAATACTGGTGAACATGGCTTTTTTTAAAGTTAATTATGACTACAAATATAGCTCTATGTTCACATAACTGTGAGGATACCTGAATAGGTATAAAACAAGGTATTTAGGGGAAAGAATTTTTACTCATCTAAAAATATGCTCATATAAGAATATATTTTGTGTTTAAAGTCAGCTGCATGTCTGCTGTTATGACTCATACAGACTTTCTAGGAATTAAAATCCTATATCAACTTCCACATAACTTCAAAGAAAAACATCATCCATCCTTCTGGTTTAATACTCCTTATTTTTCCTATATCTCCAATTGAGAACTATGCTTTGAGATAAACTATAGTTGTTTAGATACTGGTACTAGAATTAATTCATTCCTGTTCTACCAACCCTGGACAAAGCATTTAAACTCTGTTTGTCTCAGTTTCCTCATCAGTAAAATGAGGATAATAATAGCATTTATCTCCCTGGATTGTTGTGAGGAACAAATGAGATAGTAATTGTAAAGTGCTTAGCATAGTGCCTGGCACATAGTAAGCACTATGTAAATGTTAACTATTATTATTATTGTCATGGCACTTGTTGTTGTGATTGCTTGTCCTTCGTTCTAGAAGAGGACCATGACATCAGGAAGATGATGCCATGACTTGCAAGTGAATTGGATTTAAGTGAGGGAGGCTGTGCAAAGTCACCAGCCTCACTTTTCCTCTGGAGCCATCTGTGTCCAGTGGCAACATATAGATCAGGACACTGGAGATGGCCCCTGCCATGGTAGCAGAGCTGCTGAGAATAGCCAAAATGAGCAGGGACTAATGGTACTAGTATGTCTACCAGGAGAGAGGTTCTTAGCCTTTTTTTTGCATCCTGGGTCTCTTTGGCAATCTGTGAAGTCTGAACTTCTCAAAACAATGTTTCTAAATGCACAAAATAAAATGCAGAGGATTATAAAGGAAATTGATCACATTGATATTCAGTTTTAAAAATGCTTAAACAAAATTTAGGGATATAACCCAAGTTATAGGTATTTAGGAGAAGAGAAAGAATGAAATCAGTCTACATGTGACGGTAAGAAAGATTGTGGCAAGAAAGAATTGAGTGAATTCAAGAGGAAAACTAACAACGGGCAACAGGGATACCTATGGCATTGGTTTTTTTTGGGGGGTCTTTTGTCCTTTGTTGTTACCAAGATGTATATTAGTCACAGGTCACTCAGTCAAAAATTACCATTCAAGCTTCTCTGGCGTCCATATGTAGCTTAAACTACCATTGTAGGAATAAGAAGTGCTGGAAATCATGGCCAGTTATGTGAATCATACTAGCTGAGCTCAGTCTTAATTTCTCAACCCTAGAGAATAATAATAATTATTGACATTTACATAGCACTTTAAGATTTGCAAAGCATTTAAAAAGGACAGCATGAAGGTAGCCTAAGAGCTGCTTCTCTCTAGCTTAATAAAAAAATGCAAGGTCCTGAAAGTCATACTTTAATCCAGAAAAATAAAATGGCTACATTAATAGAAAAGTTTTACACTGTGGATAATAAATTTATAAACTAATATTTTTGTTATGTTTCTTAATTTAACAATACCTGTTTTGAAAATTAAATAAAAAATTAAAGAACTATTTTTTAAGAATAATTTTTTGTTATTTTTGGTTTTTATTTCCCTTTCCCATAAAACCTTCTAATTAATCATTTGATTCATCTGCAGAAGTATTCTTAATTTATTTTTAAGCTCTAGATATTTCAAAACGTGTATGGATAAGAAACCCACTTGCCATGGACAAATATGATACATTTGATCTCACTCCAACTGGACAAAAATGGTTGTTAGATTTGCCTTGTTATGGCATGTTGAAACAGGCATTTGAATCTGTAAATATTATATTTTTGCAATGAAGAGTGAATAAGAGAACTCTGATTTATTGAGCTATGTGATAAGAATTTCATGATTGTAGCATCTTTATTCAAAATGAGGTTTCTATTGTAGCTGTTATAAAAAACAAAATATTGATCTTGATAAATGTTTGAAAAAGAATTATGAGTAGCCATATAATCCATGGTACCACATTATGAGAACATAAACCAACATTCCCATCACAAAAGAATTATGTTTATGGTTATTTTATATTATAGGCAAAAAAACTCATTAATGATTTCATCAATCAATCAGTATTTGTATATTGCATTATTTTTATCATATGGTTTTGCATTTATTATAAAATGGTAATAAATCCTTAGTTTTATGTGAATAAAATACAAACTAAGAAAATTCTATATGTGGATCATTTTTAGAAAAGTATTGGGAATATTTTTTTTTGGGATAAATGTGAAACCAGGGGTGGGGTATTGCCTATATCTGCAGCAAATACACTGGAGGTTCTCACATGCAGTGTTTGTATACCTGACTGGATTTATCTCCTACATGTTAGTTTTAATGGAATCTCCATATGTAAAGAATATAAGGGGGAGTAAGTAAGCAAATTATATATTAGTGCAGTGTTTTACTACAGGAATAGTTGTTCTTGTGGCAATGTTAATGGGGAAAAGCCCATGTAAAAGCTGTAGTAATGATGACATCTCTCTTTCCCACTCTTGTAGAAGATGACCACCAAACAAAAAGGACTGAAGACTGTCCAATTTTACCAAAAGGGAGTTGCTTGGACAGTGGAGAGCTGAGATGAAGTGGAGGATGTTTATTTTGTAGCCCCACAAACTGCTTTATGATCTTTTTCTGGAAAATTTTTATTTTTTTTAAATTACATGTAAAATAATTTTTAATATTCATTAAAAATTTTTTGAGTTCCAAATTTTTTCCCCTCCTCTCGCTCTTCCTTGAGAAGGCAAAAAATTTGATATAGATTGTACATGTGCAGTCATGAAAAAAAAAAACACAGACCAAAAAAAAAATCCCCAAGAAAAAGAAAGTTAAAAAAAGCATGCTTTGATCTGCATTCAGACTCCATCAGTTCTTTCTCTGGAGGTGGATAGCATTTTTAATCATAAGTCCTTCCAATTGTCTTGGATCATTATGTTGCTGAATATAGTTAAGTCATTCATGGTTGATCATTGAACAATATTGCTATTACTGTGTACAATGTTTTCTTGATTCTGCTCACTTCAGTTTGCATCAGTTCATGTCTATCTTTCTAGGTTTTTCTCAAAGCATTTTGATCACCATTTCTTATAGCACAATAGTATTCCATCACACTCATACCACAACTTGTTTAGCCATTCCCCAATTGATGGACATTCCCTCAATTTATAATTCTTTGCCACTACAAAAAGAACTGATATAAATATTTTTGTAAATATAGGTGCTTTTTATTTTAAAAAATCTCTTTGGGACACAGACCTAGTAGTAGTATTGCTGGATCAGTAGGTATGTACATTTTTATAGCCCTTTGAGCATCATTCCAAATTGTTCCCCAGAATGGATAGATCAGTTCACAACTCCACCAACAGTGCATTAGGGGCCCAATTTTCCCACATACCCCTCCAACATTTATCATTTTCCTTTTGTGTCATATTAGGCACTATGATAGATGTGGTTGGTCCCTGAGAGTTGTTTTAATTTAAATTTCTCTAATCAGTAGTGATTTAGAGCATTTTTTTGATATGACTATAGATAGCTTTGATTTCTTTTTTCTAAAAACTTCCCATTCATATCATTTGATCATTTATCAATTGGGAGATCACTCATATTCTTATAGATTTGACTCAGTTCTCTATATATTTGGGAAATGAGGTCTTTATCAGAGACATTTGCTGTAAAGTATTTCCCCAGTTTTCTGTTTTCCTTTTAATCTTAGCTGCATTGGTTTTGTTTGTGCAAACTCTTAAATTTAATAGAAGCAAAATTATAATTTTATTTTTTTTCAAAATTATCATTTTATATCCTGTAATGCACTCTATCTCTTTTTTGTTATAAATTCTTCCCTTATCCATAGATCTAATGAGTAAAATATTCCATGCTCACCTAATTTATTTATAACATCAACCTTTATGTCTAAATCATATACCCATTTTGGTTTTATCTCATTATACAGTGTGAGATATTGGTCTGTACTAGTTTCTGCTAACCTGCTTTCCAGTTTTCCCAGCAATTTTTGTCAGATAGTGAGTTCTTGTCCCAAAAGCTTGGATCTTTGGGTTTGTCAAACATTAGATTACTATGGTCATTTACTACTGTATTTTGTGTACCTTATCCATTCCATGATACCCCACTCTATTTCTTAGCCAGTATCAGATTGTTGTTGTTGTTTTTTTTTTTTTTTTTTTTTTTTGCTTAGGCAGTTGGGGTTAAGTGACTTGCCCAGGGTCACAAAGCTAGTAAGTGTCAAGTGTTTGGTTTGAGGCCAGATCTGAACTCAGGTCCTCCTGACTTCAGGGTGGATGCTCTGTCTACTGTGCCACCTAGCTGCCCCCAGATTGTTTTGATAATTACCACTTTATAATGCAGCTTGACATCTGGTACTGCTAGGCCACCTTACTTCACACCCCCCCCCCCCACTGATTTCCTTGATATTCTTGGCCTTTTGTTCTTCCAGATGAATTTTATTATTTTTTCTAGCTCCATAAAATATTTTTTTGTAGTTTGATTGATATGGCACTGAATGAATAAATTAATTTAGGTAGAATTATCATTTTTATCATATTGGCTCAGCCTATTCATGAACAATGAATATTTCTCCAGTTATTTAGATTTGACTGTATTTGTGTGAAAAGTGTTTTGTAATTGTGTTTATATCATTCCTGTGTTTGTCTTGGCAGGTAGACTCCCAAGTATTTTATGTCTACAGTTATAAAAAATGGAATTTCTCTTTCTATTTCTTCCTGCTGGGTTTTGTTGGTAATATATAGAAATGCTGATGATTTATGTAGGTTTATTTTTATATCCTGAAACTTTGCTGAAGTTGTTAATTGTTTTGACTAGTTTTTTCAGTTGATTCTCTAGGATTCTTTAAATATACCATTATATCATCTGCAAAGAGTGATTGCTTTGTTTTCTCATTGTCTATTTTAATTTCTTCAATTTCTTTTTCTTCTCTTATTGCTATAGCTAACATTTCTAGTACAATATTGGATAATAGTGGTAATAATGGGCATCTCTGCTTTACCCCTGATCTTATTGGGAAGACTTCTAGTTTATCCCTGTTACAGGTAATGCTTATTGATGGTTTTGGATAGTTAATATTTATCATTTTAAGGAAAGCTCCATTTATTTCTATACTTTCTAGAGTTTTCAATAGGAATCAGTGTTGTATTTTGTCCACATCTATTGAGATAATCATATGATTTTTGTTGGTTTTGTTATTAAAATGGTCAATTATGCTGATAGTTTTCCTAATATTGAATCAGACCTGAATTCTTGGTATAAATCTTACCTGTTCATAGTGCCTGATCTTTGTGATATATTTCTGTAATCTCCTTGCTAGTACTTTATTTAAAACTTTTGCACCAATATTTATTAGGGAAATTGGTCTATGGTTTTTTTTCTCTTCCTGGTTTAGGTATCAGCACCATATTTGTGTCATAAAAAGAATTTGGTAGGACTTTTTCTTTACTTCTTTGCCCAAATAGTTTGTATAGCATTGTAATTAATTGTTCTCTAAATGTTTGATAGAATTCACTTGTGAATCCATTTGGTCCTGGTGATTTTTTTCCTAGGGAGCTCATTGATAACTTCTTAATTTCTTTTTCTAAGATAGGATCATTTAAGTATTCTATTTCTTCATCTAATAATCTGGACAATTTATATTTTTGCAAATATTCATCCATTTCACTTAGATTGTAAGATTTATTGGCATACAATTGGACAAAATAGCTCCTAATAAATTGCTTTTATTTCATCTTCTTTTCTTTTTTTTGGTGAGGCAATTGGGGTTTAAGCAACTTGCCCAAGGTCACCCAGCTCGTAAGTGTCAAGTGTCTGAGGCCAGATTTGAAGTCAGGCCCTGTGCTCCAGGGCTGGTCTAAGCACTGCGCCACCTAGCTGCCCCCAACATAGAATATCTTGAAAATTGGATGCCAACCACAGAGAGCCAGAATTCATTGTCATAGAATTGGGACACTTATTATTCTGGGTTGGTGCCTGTCTACATCCATCTTTTGGGTCCCAAACCATTGTACTTGACTGCCACCCTTATTAAACTACCTAATGCAAATTAGTGGGAAGGTCACTCAAGCATCTGTCTGCTTCCTGATTGAATTTTTAATTTTCTATGGTAAAGTACAAGTTATTGTGATGATTTGATCTTTGTACTTTTTTTTTAACAACATCATTAATGACCAGATTTGAAGTCCGAAGGCCTCCATTTTTTTAAAATCCAGTATTAATTTCTTTGAGTTGTTTGAATTTGTAGGGAAGAGAAGAGGGAATAATGGTGATTGCATCAAACCAGAGAGAGATTCAGAGTGGGGTTACAAAACATATCCTGTGGGTAGGGTTATTTTATTGCATGGCTATTTACTTTCATTTAAATTGACATCATGAAAAAGAAAAACACTGTTTAAGCAGTCTGATAGATTTGCAGCTGCTATCAAATATTTTACAAACTCATTCAACTTCATTTTCACACAGAGACCATGTGAGATAAAAAACATAGAAGCTGCACAATTGCTAAAAGGAGAGTCCTTCCTTTTTTTAGTAGGTGTAAGAACTTCCTTCATTCATAGGATCATTAAATGAGCAGAAATTAATAATAATAATAATAGATAACATTTAGACAGTGATTTAAAGTTTGTGTTGTGCTTTACATATATCATCTCATTTGATCCTCACAACAATCTTGGGAAATAGTGTTGTTATTGTCCCAATTTCTCAGATGGGGAAACTGAGGCTGAGAAAGGTTAAGTGACTTTCCCAGGATCACAGAACTAATACATATTGAAGCAAGATTTGAACTCATTTCTTCTTGCCTCCAGCATCCACCATGACATGGAGCTGACTTCATTTAGAGATAGAAGGGACCTAAGAGATCATCTACTATAATCCTTTGTCTTTATAAATGAGGAAACTCAGGTAACAGGCATGTGAAGTGACTTGTTCTAGGTGACACAGTGCTGGAAATAGTATTTGAACACAGATCCTTGTACTTTAAATCCAACATTTCCTTCCCAGACTATGTTACATTTCATGCTTAATAAATAATTAAACATTTATTAAGCACCTACTATGTACATGACTCTGTGCTATCTTGAATATTCTAGAGCTGGAAGAGTTCTTATCTACACTTCTCTCCACTTATATCACAACTCCTCTAATTCAGGCCTTCATCACCTCTCCCCTGAGCTATCAATAGTCCTTCCTGCTTCCATATTCTTCCCTCTCCAATTGCACTCTGCTGCCAGAATGACCTTCCAGAGGCACAGATAGATTTTAGCATGCCTTTTACTCCCCTTCTCCAAAACTTCAGTGGCTCTGCCTTTCCTTTAAGATAAAAGATAAACTTTTCCAGTAGAGAATTAAAAACCCTCAATAATCTGGCCCTAACTTACCTTTCCAGACCTATTTCATGTAATGGCAGCTAGGTGGTGCAATGGAAAGAGCACTGGGCCTGGAGTGAGGAAGACCTGAGTTCAAATTTGGCTTCAGACACTTACTAGCTATGTGACCCTGAGCAAGTCACTTAAACCTTTTGCTTCAGTTTCCTCATCTGTAAAATGATCTGGAGAAGGAAATGGCGAACCAGTATCTTTGCTAAGACAACTTCAAATGGGGTCACAAAGAGTTGGACACAACTGAACAACAATAATGACAACAGTAATACGAGTTCTGTTTCCAGCTAAACTAGCCTATTAACTGTTTTATGAAGTAGAAATTTCATGCCCTACCTTTATGCCTTCACTTAGGCTATCTTCTACATCTATAATACATTTCCTCTATATCTTTTGAGGCAGCTAAGTAATATAGTGGGTAGGAGCCTGGGCTTGAAGTCAAAAAGATGTGAGTGCAAATACTGCCCCAGACAATTATTTTAGCTGTGTGAACCTGGGCAAGTCACTTAACCTTTCTCAGCCTCAGTTTCCTCATCTGTATAACAGCACTGACCTCACAAGTGAGTGAGGATCAAATTGTTATTGTGAGGATCAAATGAGATAACATTTTCATAGTGTTTTGTAAACCTTAAAGCACTATATAAATGTTAGCTATTATCTCTAATAGCTATTTGTATTCAAGGCTTGGTTGAGCTGCAGTCTCTTATACTCTTCAAGATTTCCTCTCACCTACAGTTGTTAATACTCTCTCCTTCCTCAAGTTACATCAAATTTATTTGTCTGTGTATATTTTATATCTTGTTAGTAGAAAGGTTAGTAGTAAGGTCCTTGAGTGTAAAGACCAGTTCATTTTTGCTTCAGCACCTAGGACAGAACCTTGCCTGTATTTGTTGTTATTGTTGTTCAGTCATTGAGTCATATCTGACCCTTTACGAACCCCTGGACAAGAGATTATCCATGAGGTTTTCTTGGCAAAGATACTGGAGTGGTTTGCCATTTCCTTCTCCAATGGATTACCTTTTGTCAGAACTCTCCACCATGACCAGTTCATCTTGGGTAACCCTTCACAGCAAAGTTCCTAGTTTCATTGAGCTATACAAGCCCCTCTGCCATGACAAGGCAGTGATCCAGGAGGGGTTGCACATATCAGGCAGTTAATAAATGTCTATTGAATTGAATTGAAATGGACTCCCAGAAGTCGATGAATGCCAAGTGTATGTAGAGTGCTGGGTTAACTAGAATTTTTAAAGTGTTCAGCTTCTTGTGATTTCTGACATTCCTTAGTGTTTGATGGCTTACATGACCCAAGAAAATGTTTAAATTTTAAAATTAAATTAAATTAAATTCCATTTGAATAATTTAAGTAAGCATTTATCAAGTGTCTGCTGGTGTTAGAAACTGTGCTAAGCACTGGAGGTGCAAAACCAAAAATTAGACAAACCCTGCCTTAGAGGAAAATTACAGTCTAATTCCTTCTCTGCTACTTACTATCCGCAAATCACTTACCTTATCTGGACCTCAGTTTCCTCATCTGTAAAATGAGGCAGATAAACTTGATGATCTCAAGGTCTCTTTCAACTCTAAGATATCTATGACAATAAAGGAAAGGGAAAGGAATAAGCACTTATATAGTGCCTACTATGTGCAGGCACTGTGCTAAGCACTTTTACAAATATTGTCACATTTGATCCTCACAACATTCCTGTTAGGTAGGTGCTGTTATTATCCCCATTTTATAGCTGAGGAAAATGAGATGAACAGAAGTTAAGTAACCTCCTCAGGGTCACTCAGTTAGTGAGTATCTTAGGCTGGTTTTGAACTCAGTACTTCCTGATTCCCAGGCCAGCACCCTATCTACTGCACCATTAGCTGCCTGATGAACAAAGGAGATGGCATTTTAGCTTACATTAATAGAGACATACCATCGAAAATGAGAGAGGGAATGTTGTGATTAGTTCTGGGCATCATATTTTAGGAGGGACTTTGCCATTCTGGAGAGTAGCCAAAGGAAGATGGTGAGAGGACAAGAAACTACGCCATATAAAGATTGGTTGAAGACAGTGGGAGTGTTTAGTCTGGAGAGAATTTGGAGGAGAAATAACAGTTTTCAAATAGTTGAAGGACTGCCATGTGGAAGGTTTAGGTAAAGGGTTAGATTAGTTGACTTTTGAGGTTTCTTCTAAATTTGAGATTCTGTGATTCTGTGGATAGTTATAGAGACCACTACCAGCAGCCCCCCAAAACTGGCAAAACTAGAGAGCTCCTTTGCCTAGGCCATCAGCACCTTCAGTTGCTTGGAGTAATAGAGAATGATGCTGCTCGGTTTTTTCCCTGCCCCTCTAGAGATTTAGAAATAGCATCCAGCCTGATGTCTCAATGTTTGGTATTAGAACACTATCATCCTTGGGCATTTTGGTTAGTTTGGACCAAAGTAGCTGCCTGGACCTTACAGATATAACTCAGGTTTCAAGCCTGAAGTTACATATGACTCTCCTAATTGATGGGAAGAATGATGACTTGATGCTAAGACTGATGGATTTGGTGCAAGAGCTTTAGTAAGGAAAGACATTCTCCATTCCTTCTTTGAGAGAGATGTGTGGTCCTATATTCACTTTGACTAGAGACCTGTGAAGAAGGAAAAAAGATCTTGGGAAGCAGCAGACAGGTATAGGAACTGGTACCTTGACATGCCCCCAATTTCCAGCTTGCCTCCCTCAAGTCTTTAAGGAATTTCTTCATGGATAAGATGAGGGCCTTTTTCTTGGTTGCCCTTTAAGTGGGTGAGCTCTTTTACTCTTGTGTATTTTCTTGAGTATTTTAATCTATAGAACTTCTTTTTCTGTTTTCTATCTGCTTGGTGAGTTTACTCACTATTGACTATTGTGATGGTCTTTTGTGTTAATTAGTATTTGGTGAGAAGCTACCAAGCCAGTGAGTATAAGCTTGAAGTATCCTTCCCTCTTAAATGAGAGTGGCCAGAAAAGGGACTTGGACCTAAAAAATAATTCCCTGGACCAACAATATTTGGGGGGGCAGATATAGTTTTAGTTTGTTATGCCGTCCCTCAGAAGAGAACATAGTAGCCAGTCTCATGGCTCCATTTCCTGCTCCCCTTCAAGTAGGCATCAAAGTTTCCCTTAGAGAGAAGTGGGCAAGATTACAGAGATAACGATCCATGTCTGTCCATAAACTACATTTAGATAACCCATGTTCATACACACATACCACATGGCAACACATACCTTATAAGATTGTTGTTGGCTTTGTTCTTGAAGAAGACCAATGACATCAGGAGGGTGATATCTTGACTTGAAAGTGAATTGGATTTAAGTGAGGCAGGGCTCTGCAAAGTCATCAGCTTTACTCTCTCTATAATCATCTGATTTCAGCAGCAAGACACAGGTCAGGATGACTGGAGATGGTCCCAGATACAGCGGGAGACCTTGGCCTTTTTAAGCTAAAGTCTTTTCCAGGTCTCAGTTTGTCTGAGGTAATACCCATTCAATGATTCAGTGATTGAAGGCTAGGTAAGAAATGAGGCAAAAGATGGCCTAGTTTGCCTAGTCAAAAGAATCAGTCTGGGAGGGGAAGACCCTCAGGGTTTCTGGCCAGAACAGAACAATTGCCTTTTATACTTACTCTGAGCTAAAAAAAACCCCAAACAATGACCAAGTAAGACTTGGGCTGGAACTAATTATTGGCCAATTAATGAGAAGGCCAAGGTCTCTCCACTGCATCTGGTGCCTTCTCCAGTCTACCTGACCTATGTCTTGCTACTGGACTCAGATGACTGTGGAGTGAGGCTGATGACTTTGCACACCCCTGCCTCACTTAAATCCAATTTACTTGCAAGTCAAGACATTACCATCCTGATGTCATTGATCTTCTTTGAGAACAAAGGACTAATGTGGGTAGTAATAGCTTCCCCACTGTGGATCTAACTGGTCATTTCTAGTTGGGCAATGCTGCTCCTTCTCTCCCTCCCTCCTTCCTTCCCTCCCTTCTTCCTTCCTTCCTCCTCTCCCTCTGTCCACATGGGGTCTCATACCCTTATATGTGGGTGCTCTGCCCATACAAATATAAAAAAACCTTACAAGAAGTATCTGCTTAAATAACATACTTATATATCTTACTGATGGTCCATGTCTTAGTGCAAAGTGTGATTCTTAGTCAAGAGTTAAAAAAAGGGAAATTTTCTTTTTTTGAAGGTGTTAATTATTATTTTCCTCCTTCTGTGGAAGTGGTTTCAGATCTATCAACTGAGTGGACCTCTAATATTATTTCCAGCCATTCAGAGGATGCTAGGTGATGCAGCAGTAGAGTACTGGACCTGGAATCAGGAAGACCTGAGTTCAAATCTGGTTGAGTGATTCTGGGCAAATCACTTAACCTATGTCTGTCTCACTTTCCACAACCGTAAGATAAGGATAATAATAGCACTTACCTCACAGGGTTGTCGTGAGAATCAAATATGATATTTGTAAAGCACTTAATACAGTGCCTGGCATAAAATAGGCACTTAATAAATGCTTGGTTGCTTCCATTCCTATTTATGAATGATGAGAAAAATCTCCCACTTTGATATAAAAACCTCCCCAATTAAAAAAAATGAGATTACTATAGAAATATCTAGCAAAGGTTCCTGGTCTGAATGTGTTTAAATTTTTTTTCTTACCTCTTATTGCCAATTGAAGTTTTAAAATATCTCAGTGAAAGCCCATAAGCATCTGATTGTGACCTTAATGACAAGTGATAAGATTTATTAAAGGAAAATAAAGAAGTAGCAAAATTCAGATAATTTAAAAATAGCACATGTGGATTTTACCATGTTTTTTCCAAATGAAAAGCTCTTAAACTTTATAGCATTATGAAACTTCATTTTTAAAATTCAGGCTTCAATTATGAATATAGATTATTTATGTCAAATGTTATGTTGACAAATTTAATTGACCATAATTGTCAAAATTGCTGGTCATTAATTTATTTTCCATTTTTGTGTGTGAAAATGTAAACCTGCAGAAGTGCCATGGTCAATTATGGTGCATCTGAAGTGACCTAATTAGTATTGTGTGATGAACCAACACATGGAAAAGCAAATGGGGACACATGCTAGGGATGTAATTGGATGTGACATGAATTCTAATATTGGTTTTATGCTACTTAATTCACAAAAATATCTCCTCTGTACAATAGGACTCTTTTTATACCTTACCTTGCTGGAAAAAAATAAACACATGCTAAAAATAAGCAATGAAAAAGAACAAAGTAGTTCTTAGGAGCAGAGAAACTTCAGAGTTCCTAAGACACTGACAATAATAGAATCATAACCCTATTCATGGTCTTACCAGTTGGATCTACAAGAAAGGAAAAGTCCTGATAATGATAACTTAGTACAGTGCCTGGAACATACTAGGCACACTAAATAAATGTTCATTGACAGTTTATTGACCAACTAACTGATAGGTCACATTCTCTAATGGAAGGTTAAATCTAAGAGGGAAAGTTGAATTGGAAGACTTTTCTCTAAATGATAAGCCTCATGTGATCTATGGACATATGTTATGCTCTTGGCATTATTCTCTTTCAAGAAACCTTATACTAATGAAAGATTGTCCCCTAGAAGTCCATTTCCTCTTGGTTAAATTTCTTTCATTATGGGGCTTCTATTTTTTTGGGGGAGAAACATTTTGTGATGCTCAATGAGGACTGCTGTGTGTTTGTTCACATGCATGTGTTTTCCCTGAGGTCACCTTCCTAGGGATGCCTTTGTTCATGAGGAAGTCATGATTATTGACTTGTAAGCCCATTGCTGATTGTGGCAAAGCTGTTAGGTTTTTCTGAGAAGCAGTGTAGCATCAGACTTTAGAGCAAGAATGTGGTCTAAGCATATTGAAAGATAGCATGTTATAGTGTAAACAGTGCTAGAACAGGGGTTATGAGTACCTATGTTCAAATTCCACCCTCGACACTTACAACCTACTACAATAAGCTTTGTGAAATGATGTAAGTAAAATTTATATAACTTTGCATTTGGAGGTTATTGTGATCTCCAGGCCCCCCACATATCTAGCCTGGACTCTCTCTGAAAACTGTTAATTTGGACATTGATTTAAAAGCTACCCTGAATAGACTGTTTAGGAATCTTTACTTGGCATTTAGGAGGCCATCAGGAACTGTGGCTACATGGCCTTTGTGAGACTTTTGTGTAAGGAAACAGTTGAGGCACTTGAAAGGAAACTGCTTAAGTCTCCCCAGACCCTAGGGAACATTAAAGAATTGGGGATATAGACAAATGTGCTAATTGTACTCCAGTTTATTTGTTTAGCGCAACAAATATTTTACTGGAAGAAGGGTATAGTAAGGGTTAAACCCTATGGAGCCCAAGTGGCATTTTGCCTGCAAGGATCGTCTCAGAAAGTCTGTATTGAGTTCCCTTGGCATCTTCTGGGGACAGGTGTGACTCAGCACTCAAGGACTTCCTTTTTAAGATAAGAAAGCCATCTTCCTATTGGCTACAGAGCAGAAAGAACCACTGACACAGCAGATCTTAAAAAAAAGGAATGATTGCCATCTGCCTTTATTATTTTGGCTCAATGTGTGGCTGAGAGTTCTTCTTTGGGGCTTCTATGAAGGGCAAAGGAATGGGTGACCTCCCCAAACAGAAATTGCTAACTTTGAACACCTGGCAGCTAAAGCACATGTGTTGGTGTAGGTGAGCCTGAAGGGCTTTAGGCCCCTGGCTGCATCTTCTGTTTTGTGTTCTTCTTCTGAGCATAGACAATATGTAATTCTAATATAAATGTTTCTAGCCTTGGAGGAACCTTATGAGTTTGAGGCAATTCAAATTGGGAGTCAGTAGTAGAAGTAGCAGACATTTACAAGAGAATTGAGTAACAGGATTTCTCTCTCCTCTCTCTCCCTTCCATCAACCATGGAATCTAGTAGTAGAACTATTCACCTAGAGTGGGACACCCCATTTAGCAGTCAGACAGAGTCAACTGATGGAAATCAAGATAGAGCTGAAGGAGCAGGGATGTGCAATCTCCAGCCAGACACATACAGAGTAGCAATTAAGTGAGGTCAGAAGCAGCTTTAATGAGTGTAGTTTCCTACCCTGGTAGGAAAGTGAAAATCTGCCTCTGGACTCAAGAGAGAACTAGCATTGTCAATTGAGATTCAGAGAGGATCCTGGGAACCCAGATGAGCAACCTACCCAACAGAGATGGTGTACTCTAGAGGAAGTTTCATGAGGACTTCACAAAGAAAGAAAGAACTCCAGGTTCTGTAATACCAGCTTTAAGTTGCCTTGGTCACATATGTTCCTTACATACTTATGCTGCTAACATTACACTCTTCCCTTGGATGCTATGTATATTTGTCAGTGGGTGCACTCCAAGTTTCATGGAAACATGTTTTGTAGCTACTGTTCTTACTATGCCATCCAAGTAGATGCCTTTGTTTTGAGCTAATTGTAGTGAATGGTGAACTCTTAACGGGAAACACACTGGTAAGGGCCCACTAACTACACTTTTAAGAGTGAAGATCACATCCCTAGAGCTCAAGATAGAAGCTGACCTCTGGGCATCCAATCTGTGAGAATGAATGTACTTGCCAAATCTACCTCACTGGTTGTTGTGAGGTAAGGGCTATTCAAAACAAGTTGTTTTGTGGTACACTTGCCTCATTTCAGAGATGAGGAGACTCATAGAGGGTCTTGCTCAGAGTCGGATAATAGACAGAGCTAGTGTTTGAACCCAGGGCATTTGACTCCAAATCTAGCCCTGTTTCTAGTAATGACACAAAGTTGTGTGGAAGCAAGTTATCTGAGATTGCAAAAATTAACTTATGAGTCAGGTTAAGTTGGGAGGGAGAGAAACAACACCAGGTATGGCAATACACACACACACACACACACACACACACACACACACACACACACACACACACGGCCTTCTATTTCCCCTGGGCTGTCTTTGTCTGGATCGATTTTTTGGCAAAGGATCGATTTCCTGTTCATTGACTTGGTTTCATATTTTCTCATTATGCAACTCAGCTCCCTGACAGTGAATCTTATTCAACCTGAGAAGGGAGGTACATTTTAGGGGGATGAGGTTATTTTGACCAATGGGTCCCTGCTCTTTCTGAATCAGAGATCTTCACTCTTTTAGTGGGGATCACTATGAATGGGGTCTATGGTATAGACCCACACTTTCTTTTGGGTTGTTTCTTTTTACTCTATGATTATATATTGAATTCATAGTCAGATAGGGCAGCTACCCACCTGTGCATAATGACATCCAATTTTTGCACTTATTCAGCACCTAGTGCTAGCTCAGTACTTGGCAAATAATAGGAACTTAATAATTGTGATCATTGATTGTTCGTCAGTGATTTATTAACCGTTCCCCAATAGAAGATTATCCCCTTAGTTTCCAATTTTTGGTTACCATGAGAAGAACTGCTATAAATACTTTTGTACATATGCATCATTTTGCTCTTTCTTTGACTAACAGCGGCATCGATGAATTAAAGGGTTTGTACAGTTTAGTAACTTTTTGATCATAATTCCAAATGGTTTTTCAGAATTGGCTGGACCAATTCACAGCTCCACTAGCAATACATCAACTTCCCTGTTTTCCCACAGGCCCTCTAATATTTCTCATTTTCCTCTTTTGCCATCTTTGCCAATCTGATGGCTGTGAGGTGGAACCACAGATTTGCTTTAATAATTTAGAACTTTTTTTTGTGTGGTTGTTGATAGCTTGGATTTCTTTCTTTGAAAATTGTTTGTTCATATCTTTGGCTGTTATCTATCGGGAAATAGTTCTTAGTCTTATAAATTTGAATCAGTTCCTTATATATCTTGCATGCAAGATACATAAGACTTTTTTGTTGTTGTTGTTGTTGTTTTTTAGGCAATTGGGGTTAAGTGACTTGCCCAGGGTCACACAGCTACTAAGTGTCAAGTGTTTGGTCTGAGGCCAGATTTGAACTTAGGTCCTTCTAACTTCAGGGCCAGTGCTCTATCCACTGTGCCACCTAGCTACCCCATCATAAGACTCTTAATAGAGAAACCTGTTACAAAGATTTTTCCTAATTTCCTCTTCCCTTTTAATTTTAATTCAGATTTGTTTTTGTATAAAAACTTTCAAATTTTATGTCATCAAAGTGTCCATTTTATCTTGTGTGATCCTCTCTATCACTTCCTTAATCTTGCAGCCTTCCCCTATCTGTATTTATAAAAGGTAATTTCTTTTTTGCTCCTTGAGATTCTTGACCCTTTGTTTCTTTAGATGTATTTCATTATCATTTTTTTTCTAGCTCCATAAAATGTTCTCTTGGGAGTTTGACTGGTATAGAACTGAGTAAATAAATGAATTTAAGTAGTATTAATTATGTTGCCTTGGCCTACCCATTTGTAATTAATGTTTTCCAATTATCTAGATCTGTCTTTATTCCACAATAGTATTTAACAGTTGGAGTCACATAGTTTTTTTTGACAAATCTTGGTAGATATACTCCAAAATATTTTACAGATTCTATGTAGCTTATTTTGAATGGAATTTCTCTTTCTAGCTCTTCCTGTTAGATTTTGTTGGTAATATACAGGTATACTGATGATTTATGTGGGTTTATTTTATATCCTTCAACTTTGTTGAAATTATTGTTTGAATGAATTTTGTAGCTTACTCTCTAGGATTCTTTAAGTACACTAACATATATCATTGACAGAAAGTCATAATTTTGTTTCCTTTTTTGCCTATGCTTATTCCTTCAAGTTCTTTTTCTTTTCTTATTGCTATTGCTAGTTTTGGTAGCACTATTTTAAATAATAGTGGTGATAATGCATATTCCTGCTTTATCCCTGATCTTATTGGAAAGGTCTCTAACTTTTCTCCCTTATATATAATGCTTTTTCTTGTATCCCAATAGTTATTATTGAGGAAAAGTTCACTTGTTTCCATGATTTTTAGAGTCTTTAACAGAAATAGGTAATGGATTTTTGTCAAAAGCCTTTCTAGCATCTGTTGATATCATATAGTTTTTAATTTTTATATTGTTAACATAACTTATTAGCTTTATGTTTTTTTTCTGTTGAACCAACCCTGAATATATGGTATAAACTCAATCTGATCATGATGCATAATGGTTTCTAATATGTTACTCTAGCCCATTTGCTAATATTAAATTTAAAAAAACTTCCATATTCATTAGGGATATTGGGTTGTATTTTTTTTTCTCTGCTTTTTCTCTCTCTCAGCTGATACTTTCAACCTACAGCTTACAATCAATGTAACACCTTCAGGAGTCCTCATGTTCTTCCAATATCTTCCCAAATATAATGATATTATCCAGATAGACCCACACCCCAGAGCAGTACATTCATCTATCACTTTCTCCATGAGCCACTGAAAAATGACAAGAAACGGGCCTTACATTCAAATAGGAAGAATCCCCATGGAAGACTGAAGACTGCCTTCTCCTTTTCCTCCTCAGAAATGAGAATCTGATATTATCCACTGTACAGGTCTAAAATGAAAAAAAAAATCAGTAAACAGTCCAGGGAACCATAAATACATGGGCATTGTGTCCTGATTCAGCTTATTCAGAGTTTATTAGTACACATACATCCTAATCTCCTAAGGTTTCTTTTTTTTGTTTTTAATTTTTAGAATTCTGAATTTAAGAGTATTTCCATACACACACATACACACACACACACACACACACACCTGCACACTCTTAAAGGGGCTTATACATGAAACCATGGATCTCCATTTCATAATGCTGATTTTTAAAAAGTATGCACATATACATACACATAAATATGCATATATTCCACATGTTACTTTCAAAATGATCCTGCTTATATTTCATTTTGAATTTTCTTCTTCTATATGCATTAAAAATATTTCAATGGTCTTCTTTTTTGACATCACTATTGCTACCAACCCCCTATCCCCAAGTTGGAAATTGAAAAAACAAACAAACAAATTTGTAATAAATAAGCATAGTCAATTAAAATGTACCCCCCAGGGGCCATTTCCAAAAATTATGTGTCTGTACCTTGTATCTATCACCTCTCTGATAGGAGGTGAGTAACATACTTCATCACAGGTCTTTTCAAAACATGGTTCGTCATTGCATTGATCAGAGTTCTTAAGTCTGTCAGAGTAATTTTTCTTTACAGTGTTGCTGTCATATAAATTATTCTTCTGACTGCTGATTTCACTCTGCATCAATTCATGCTACTCAGAATTCTCTGAAATAAGTTTTTATTTTGTCATTTCTTACATGCGATAATATTCCATTATATCAACATACCAGAATTTGTTTAGCTGTTGTGCAATTGATGGGCGTCCTCTTAGAGTCCAGTTATTTTCATTTTGTTTTCCTTTTAATCCTCCCTTAAGGATTAGGAAGTCTATTTTGCTTATAACTATTCCCTCTTAGGTATTATTCTCTGTTTTAACCACAGTGCAATCCCTGATTGTTTCCCTGTTGAGTCTGGTGTATTTCTATAACACATTGTATGTGTTCCACTGTCTTTTGACCATTTTCAATAAAAGTGAGGTACATCTGAAATCATCTCCCCCGCCTTTCCTTTAGGTTTGTATACTCTACTTCTAAAACACCCCAATTATGAGAAATGGGAAAGACTATCCCTTCTTCCTTCTTTCTACACTGATGTATTTTACCTACACTTCTCTTTCCCATTGTCAAACCCTCAGAAGAGAACCAATTCATTTTTTTCTTATTTAACTCCCTGAATACCCTTAGAAGACATTAAGGTTCTAAAGGGACATTAGTTTTTTCTCCCTTTTTTTGTCAGTTTGCACCATATCACCATATAACTTCTAATTGCTTTTTAAAAAATTAAATGAAAAAAATTAAAAATATCTACTTCTTCATCCTGCTATTCTCTACCCCATTGGAAAAAAAAGAAGAAAAAACAAAATCCTTATAACAAACATTCATAGTCAAGCAAAACAACTTACCTCACTGGTTGTGGTGAACATAATATGTCTCATTCTCTGTGTCAAGAAGTGGATAACATGTTTTATCATTGGTTCTTGGATGCATGGATAGTCATTGTATTGATCAAAGTTCATACCACTTTCAAAATTGTTTTTATAGTATTGTTGTTATATAAATTATTCTCCTGGTTTTGTTAATTTATTCTTTATCAGTTTACACAAGTTTTCAAAATTGCTTTTATAACATTGATACTATAATATGAATTGTTCTTCTGGTTCTGCTCACTTCACTTTGTATTAGGTCATACAAGTTTTTCAATGTCAGTATGAAATCATCTCTTTCCAAATTTCTTTACACTTATAAATTCCATTTTTGAAAACTTTTTGTCTTACAAATTTTGTTAGTCTTTCCTATGGGCAATCCTCTGTGTTATGATCAATCTGCTGTACTGAAAAATAAAAAAGAAAAGTATCTATTGATTCAGGCCTGCTACTATTGCTTTAAACATGTCTTTTAATGGGCAGCTACGTGTTACAGTGGTTAGAGTGCCTGGCCTAGAGTGAGGAAGACCTGAATTCAAATCTGGCCTCAGACACTAGCTGTGACCCTGGGCAAATTACTTAATCCCGTTTGCCTCAGTTTCTCCATCTATAAAAATCAGTTGGAAAGGGAAATGGAAAACCACTCTAGTCTTTTTTGCCAAGAAAATCCCAAATGGGGTCAGAAGGAGTCGGACATGACAGAAATAATGACTGAACAAAAATAAAATGTGTTTTGACAAGAGTGTGTACCTGTGCAGTTACTTTGATTTATTGGATGATGTAGCTTAGTTATTTACCAATTGTTGGGATATGAATCAAGTTGTTATTATATTCCATTATCACTACTTCACATGTTTTCTAAATATTATTTGCTTGCAGAATTGATTTAATATATTATTGTGATACAATATTACTTATTTAATACTTTAACATTATTGGTTGGTTGGATACTACCAACATAACATGGATCATTTTATTGAACAGATAGGATCTAACTTGCTTGAAGTATATTGTCTTAGGTATAGAAGGTCATAGGGTTTTCCTGATTTTAGGAGAAGACTCAGAGAGTAAAAAGAAGAACATGACAAGGCCATTAAAATGTGAGAGAATAATTTATATAATAACAGCAATATTGTAAAGACAAACAACTTTGATAAATAATAACTGTAATCACCAATTATGATGGTGGACCAATGATGATGCATATTCACCTCCTGACACAGAGGTGAAGGACTCAGAATGGAGAATGATACATACATTTTTGTATATGAAAGACTGGTAGTTGGTATTCCTTGACAGTGCTGTTACAGGCTTTTGTTTTTGTTTTATTTTTTTCAATGGAGCATTGGTAGGAGGGAGAGAAAACAAATGCTTGTTAATTGATCTTTTAAAAAAAGAGAAGCAAAAAAAAAGAATATAAAAGTAGAAGAATTGGAGGACTTCAAGTTAATTCATAGCAAAGGAAAACATTTAGAGAGTGTTTTTTGGAATTACTTGATCATTTTGATCATTCACAAATACTAAATACACTAATAGGAGGAGACAGCACCTGGAAATTAATCTCTATGTTACATCCCCTCTCCCTTACTCCCAGGAGAAGTAGTTGGTCAGAAGAACAGAAGCCTTTAAGGTTCAGTTCAAGTGCTACTTCCCATATGATGCTTTTTCTGATTCCCACTGTGTTTCATTCTTTATTCCCTGATCTTTGGAAATCACTTAGTATTGACTTCTTACACATTTTACTTATGTGTTTATCTGTTCTTACCCTTTATTTGGGTTGAGAGCAGAAGCTGTTTCCATCTTTGAATGCCTAGTATCTAGAACATAGTATATATTTAATAAGTGTCTGTTGAATTGAATCATGATTTTTTTTCATTAAAAAATTAAATTAAATTTTTTTCACTTAACAAAAATCCATTTTGCTTCCTTCCCACCCCTCCCCATTGGAAGCAAAACAAAACAGAACAAAACCCTTGAAACAACTATTCATAGTCAAACAAAACTAATTCCTTCATTGTCCCTGTTCAGAAATATGTCTCATTCTCATTTTGAATTCATCACCTCCCTGGTTGGATGTGGGTAGCATAAATCATCATGGGTCCATTGTAATCATGGTTTGTCATTGCGCTGATCAGAATTCTTAAGTTTTTCAAAGTTGTTTGTCCTTACAATGTTGTTGGTAGAGTATAAATTATTTACCTGGTTCTGCTCATTTCATTTTACATCAGTTCATAAAGTCTTTTCAGGTTTCTCTGAAACCACTCTTTTCATAATTTCTTACAGAACAGTAGTATTTTATTATATTCATATAGCATAATTTGTTCAGACATTCCCCAACTGTTGGATACCCCCTTTAGTTCTAGTTTTTTTTGCCACTCCAAAAAGAACTGCTATAAATATTTTTATACATATAGATCCTTTTGCTCTTTCTTTTATCTCTTTGAGTTATAGACCCCATAGTGGTACTTACTAATTTTCTAGGATTAGTTACAAATTGCTTTCCAGAATATTTGGACCAATTCACAGCTCTATCAAAGTACCAAAGTGCATTTGTTTTCTCACAACCCTTTCAATATTTGTCATTTTCCTTTTTTTGGTCAACTTTGCTAGTCTGAGATGTGTGAGGTGAAACTTGAGTTGCTTTAATTTGAATCTATCTAATTATTAGTGATTTGTAGTTTTTTTTTTTCATGGGGCTGTTGACAGCTTGGATTTCTTCCTATGAAACTGTCTGCTCCTATTCTTTGACTATTTATCAATTGGGGAACAGCTCTTACTTTTATAAATTTGGTTCAATTTCTCACATATCTTTGAAATGAGAACGTTATTAGAGAAACTTACTACAAAGATTTCTTTCTCCCAGTTATGTTTTCTAGAAATTTTTTAGTTGTATTGGTTTTATGTGTGCAAAATCTTTTCAATTTTATGTAGTTGAACTTGACCATTATATCTTTTGTGATCCTCTCTTTTATTTGACTATAAACACTCCCCCAGTCCATAAATCTGAAATGTCATCTCTTTCCTGATCCTCTAATTTGTTTATGATGTCACCCTTTGTGTTTATACCATATATCCATTTATAGCCTTTTTTTTTTTGGGTATACAGTATGAAATGTTGGTTTTTACCTATTTTCTGCCAGTCTGGTTTCCATCTTCCCAGCAGTTTTTGTCAAAGTGTGTTTTTACCACAATAATTGGAATCTTAATTTATTGAACACAAGACTGTTGTGTTAGTTTGTTTCTGTATGTTTTATACATAACCTATTACACTGATTACCATATCTTTTTCTCAAGCAGTACCAAATCATTTCACTAATTACCACTTTGTAGTACAGTTTGAGATCTGGTATTAGTAGGTTGCCTTCCTTGCCACTTCTTTTCATTGTTACCCTTGAGATTTTTGCCCTTTTGTTTCTCCAGATGAATTTTGTTGTTATTTTTTTCTAACTCTATAAAGTAATCCTTTGGTGGTTTGATTGGAATGGTGATGATTAAGTAAATTAAGTAATTTTGAAATTTTTATTAAATTGGCTCGATTTACCCATGAGAAATTAATATTTCTTCATTTATTTAGGTCTTTATTTTTGTAAAGAGTGTTTTATTGTTGCATTTAAATAGGCCCTGTGTATGTCTTAGCAGGTAGAATCCCCAGTACTTCATACATTCTGTAGTTGCTTTAAATGGAATTTAACTTTCCAGCTGTTCCTGTTGAGTTTTCTTGGTAATATACAGAAATTCTAATGATTTATATTGATTTATTTTATTTAATCACAACTTCTTACAGAAATTCAACTTCTGTAAGGCAATCACCACAATGAAGAGGCCACTTTACTAAGCAAATGCTTTAGCTCATTGTCTAGCAGAGAGATATAGAAACCAAGGGTAAACCCCATTTAAACTATAAAATCATTTGTAAGATCCTAGGAATATGGTGCAAGATTATGAATGCATCATATTATATGAATTGTATCATACAATAAATAGCAACCCTGTCTTTATAGTTGCACAATTGATTGAATGTTTTAGAGGATGGATACTTAACCTGGGGTCTCTGAATTTGGGCTTTTTTTTTTTTTTAAAGAATGTTGGCTATGAAAACAGATGACTTGGGTTCAAACTCCCCACTCAACTATTCACCACCTTTGTGAACTTAAACAAATCACTTGACCTCTCTGGGTCTCAATTTCCTAATCTGCCAAATGAGGGGATTGGGGCTAGATGATCTATATGGTCCCTTCCAGTTCCAAGTCTATGAATTAATGATGTAGCATCAAACTAGGCACCTCTTTTCCTTGAGATTATTCCCTTTTGCTCAGAAAAGTTTTTCCCAGTGTTCTTTCTACAGTGTTATTTCTACCGTGTTCTTTACACAGCACTAGAGCTATAGCATAGGAAGAACTGTGTCTTCTGAGCAGGAAATATTCAGTTGGCATTCCACTCTTTAGTGGGCAATGATGGTACCCAACAATGGACTAAGACTAAAGAACAATGTCTGACACTGTCCACTGGAAATTTGGCCATGATAGGGAACAATAATTGATACCATCCTACCGCCTAGGATTTATGCACACATAGACAGTTCTCTCTTTTATAAGTGGACCATTCCACAGAACTCTACGTAAAGTGATCTTTACATAGTGTGAATTTACCCCTACCACTTCATTTAGCTTATGTAAAAAAGGGATACACAAAGTAATATCTTCATGCAAGTATTAAAATTACTAAAATGCAGACATATTAAATGTTATACCATGATAAGAAATCAAATTATGAAATGGAAGGTAAAGTTAATGATAAAGTATGCACAGTACTGTACAGTAAAGTTAACGTAGGTATGCAGTATATTGCCTCTTCCCCATCCACTGCATTTAGCGTTTATCAGTGGTGGCTAGCTGTGCAACTTTTTTTTTTTTTAATGATGCTATCAAGAGATACTTGGACAGTTCTTAAACTTGTTTATCTGATGATAGCAAACAATATCATCCCTAAATAGTCTTTGGACTTTTAAAAATCTTGAAGTGTTTGGAGTCATCTTTTCGATACAAGAAAAAAGTTTACTCAAATGATGAAATGCTTTTGTCAAGCACACTTTTTTTCCAAACTCTTTTCGTATATGTTTCTATCACATCTTCCCGTGTCTTAGCAATATTCCAGATTGCGTAACAAATGTCATAGAACTTGTAGAAATCTCTCAATCTCAAGTGCTTATTTGCATCCAACGTTCCAATTGCCTGAGTAAATGTAGTGTGTAAATAATGTCCCTTGAAATTCAAAATCACAATCTGATCCATAGGTTATAATAATGAAGTAGTGTTAGAGGGAAGGTAGACCACTTTTACACTTTCATTAAAGTCATCCAGATGGGGAGGGTGAGGTGGGGCATTGTATAATTATATTATATAATAAATAGACTATTGAAAGTAATGCTGTTATCATTACAAAACTTCTCTACTTTGGGAATGGAGCAGTGCATAAACCATTGTAATGATAAGGGTTATCCATACCTTAGCATTAATGATATGGTGCAGCTAGGTGGTACAGTGGATGGAGCACTGGACCTGGAATCAGGAAGACTCATCTTCATGAGTTCAAATCCAGCCTCAGGTACTTTTTTAGCTGTGTGACCCTGGACAAGTCACTTAACTGTTTGGCTCAGTTCCTTATCCATAAAATGAGCTTAAATTTTAAATTTTAAAATTGGAATGAGAATGTGAATTTCTTTCATAATTCTTTATGTAAAGTCAAATTTGCATAATGTGAATTTACATAAAGCAAGAACTATCTGTATACTGGATAATGGTATATATACCATAGCAGTGGCTGCTATGGGGAATAGTATCTGACTTCAGTAGCTGGTTGCCATGTAGAACTGAACTAATGAGAAACTGTTAGAAGCAACCCCTGCTGATGTCATGACTAAATCACATGCCATGACTAAGATGTTATGACTAAGTGGCCTTGTCTAGTCATGACTAGGTGATTGAGACTATGTGTCTTTGGGAAGAGGCTGCTTGTTGGAGGTTGACTTTATTTTCCAAGGGCTCTTATTTCATTTTCTTTGATCTTTTGATAAAATTTTATCCTACAATTCATTTTAATTCAAGGAACATTTATTAAGCACCTAACATGAATGTACATGGTGCTGGGGGAAGGAGAGGGAGCAGTATTACAGAGGTGAGTTACTTACAAAATATGTACAAAATCAATTTACCGGGGGTAATTGGGAATACTTATAGGTTTGTCTGTGGGAAGAAGGTGGCATCTGCTCTGAATCTTGAGGGGAAATAGAAATTTCAAAGAGGCAGAGCTCAAGAGGGAAAGCAACTGCAGTAATCCAGACATGAAGGATGGCCTGTGTAAGGGTATGGAGGTAAAAGGCAGGATGTTGTATAGGCCAGCCTAGCTTTTAAAACACAGCCCATAAGGGGAATAACATGAAATCAGACTATATAGATTATTTGAGGCCAGGTTATGCAACATTGTCAAATATATTGTTGCAAGTGGGTAGTCTCTCAGGATACTGATGTACATATGCTCTCTCTCTCTGTTTCTCTCACTCTTTCTCTCTGTTTCTCACTCACTTTCTCTCACTCTCTCTCTTTGGGAACATGTATATGTTTTCCTAGGTTTCCTAAGTGGGTACTATGAACCAAAAGAATGAGGAAAAAACCCCACCAAGTATAGATGTACCCTTTGACTCACAGAGTCTCTGACCAAGGGTTACACTGTAATTCATGAAGTAACATTTGTAGCCTGGCTTTCCGCTGAGTCTTTCTTTGTGGTTATCCCTATCAACACCCCAAAAGGAAAGAGAGCTTACTCATTTACTTACTCTCATTTCTCATGAGTGTTAGCAACATTAATGGAATTTTTATTGGCTTTCCAAGGGATATTCCAATCACAAAGGGTGGGGAATCTAACTTAGTAGGAATATTTCCTAGCTACATTTCTTCTTTACTTCTATGCTGGTTATGGCAAACCCCAATCAGGAAAAGTGACATTTTCTTTATAATTGATGTTTAAAAACAAGTTCAGCTCCTTGGGTATGGAAAGGAGATCAAATTATTTCTCCTATTTTCCCACTGTTCGTTTTCATACTTCTGATGCAACAAAGCCAGAGCCCTTTATTTTCTGAAAGGTTTATCAGGGGACTAATTATGACATCAAGTGGGGTGGTGCTCAGAATAGCCTGAATGATAAATAATGAGAAAAAAAATCCAATAATTATTTAAAGTAGTGGGTGTTAGCTTCTACTCTGATCTGATGGTGGCGGTAGCTGGGAACAGCTTCAAAGTAACAATACACATCCAGCCATTGATGACATTTTATTCTTCTATTCACGGTTTATTTCATTACAAAGGTCCAGTAGATTTAGTCTGTTTTTCAATTACACTGGCCACTTACTTACCGGTATTGTGGGAGGCTGTTTCCACACGTACTTCAGGCCCTCTGCACCATTGTGCTGGCCAACAAAAGACAATGATTAAATTTTTAAAAAGCTTGAAATGAAACTGTGGTAACAATGGGCATAGGTAATCAGAGGCATAATCACTTTCTGCTGCCAATCTGTTGCCACAAAATGAACAGGGACATGCTGCTGTCTTTGAAGTCCATTTTCATGTAAACATCAAATAGTGCTGTCAGATTTATTTCCTACAGTTTTGAAGTATAAATGGGCATCAATTCAGGGTCAAGAAATGAGTTACACTGGGCTACACTGAGGGGAGACACATTTGGATAACGTATCATTTTCCATTTCAGGGCCAATGTTCTTGTTTAAAGATATTTAAATATTAGAATTCTTATATTTATAGGCCCTTTCTTCTGGAGGTCATATAAATCTGCCCTCTTCTGAGACGGACAGACAGACAGAGAGAGAGAGAGACAGAATGACAGACACAGAGACAGAGACAGAGACAGAGAGAGAGACACACAGTGAAAGAGACAGAGAGACAGAGAGACAGAGGGAGACAGAGAGAGACAGAGAGACAGAGAGAGAGAGGAGAGTTCAGTAAGGATATTCTCAATACATTTTATATATATACATACATATATATATATATATATATAATGTATATGTGTGTGTCTCTGTGTGTGCATACCCTATCTTCTTTTTAAGTAGGTGAGGCAATTGGGGTTAAGTGACTTGCCTAGGGTCACACAGCTACTAAGTGTCGAGTGTCTGAGGCCAGAATTGAACTCAGGTCCTCCCGACTCCGTGGCCAGAGCTCTATCTACTGCATCACTGAGCTGCCCCTCATCTTACTTGTAACAGTATATATCAGGCCTGCACAACTTGTGGCTGCTGCTTGCAGCATGCTAAAGGATTTTGGGCTGCCTGTGGAAAATGTAGAGGAAAACATCCTTTTTATGTAGAGAAAATACTTTGGCAGGCCACAGGTTGTGCAGGCCAGATATATATATTATAAAATGCATTTTTGTTATACAAATTTGATATTCCATAGGTCAAAAATCAAAACAACTGCATATAGTAGAGACAAAATAATAGGATGGACCTAGGACAGGCAGGAGCTAGCCCTGTGAAAGTTAAGTCTACTATATTTACAAAAAAAAAGGGATTTTTTAAAAAAAGATGTAGTCATAGGGTCATCCTGCTGTGATTTGGATTACATTTTACTTTCAACCAAAAAATAGTGATATGACAATACTGTTATCTGGAACTCAAAGTCTAGCCTTTCATCTGAGAAAGTTTTAGCAGCAGATTGTAAGTAGTGCAGGCATTGTAGATAGCAGGTAGAATAAGTTAACATAATGTGAAAGTCTGAATGGGAGTGGATAGTGAAAAGAGCATTGGAGTAGGAGTTAGGAAATACAAGTCCTGGCTCTGTCATTAGGGAAGTGTACAATATCAGTGAAGTCATATCATTCCTGTGGGCCTCAGTTTCCTTATCTGTAGAATGAGGGAATATAGGACTATATCCCAAGGAGGTCATTTAAAAAAAGACTTTATAAAGCAATGTATTTAGAGTGGCACTTTTTGTGGTAGCAAAGAATTGGAAACAAAGTAGATGTTCTTCAACTGGAGGATACCTAAACAAATTGTGGTACATGAATATAATGGAGTATTATTGTGCTATAAGAAATGATAATGATGATAAATACAGAGAAGCTTAGGAAGACATACATGAACTGATGCAAGGTGAAGTAAGCTGAGCAAGGAAAACAATATACATAATGACTACAATAATATAAGTGAAAGAACAACAAAAAATAGAAAATTAATGTTGCACAATTACAAAAAACAAGCTTGAGGAGATATGAAATCACATTTCCTCTTTTGTAGAGGTGAGGGAGTTTGTGGATTTGAAAAACTACATATAATATCAACTTTTTTGGTATATTAATTAGTTTTGTTGTTTTTCTTCTTCCTTTTCTTTTTTAAAAAATCTTTGTTATAAGGGATTGCTCTCTTAGACAGGGGGAAGGAGAGTGAAAGGGGGAAATCTGGTTGATGTATAAATAAAAGATATCAATAGAAACCTAAAAATTCTGACTCTAACTTGAAAGATGCCATGAGACCCTAACTGTCCTATAATATTTCCCTCGCCAGATGGCCATAGGTCCCAAAGTCTTGAGGCACTGGGTTCCTAGGACAAACCAATTAAAATACCAATGTGCTCATCAAATGACACATTATATTGTAAAAACTTAGCACAAACTAGTTGATCACACACATGCAAGCTCAGAGTTGAAAAAGATCTTGTGATCATCTAGTTTAACCTGGACCTGAGTGGGACTGCCTTCTACAATATTCCAGATAATGACAATAACAATAGCAACAACAACAATAACAATAGCTAGCATTTATATAGTGCTTTAAAACACTTTACATATGCTATCTTATCTGATCACATCACCCTTGGGAGGCAGATTATCTCCACTTTATAGATGAAGAAACTGAGGCATGGAGAGGCTAAATAACTTGCTCTGGATCACATAAGACATATCTGAGGCAGGATTCAAACTCAGGTTTTTTCTGACTTCAAGTTCAGCTTGGGATGATCATACAGTTTTTTGCTTGAAAACTGAGCCTATTGAGGCAGAGTCAAGATGGTGGAGAAAAGGCAATGACTTACCTGAGCTCTTTCCTAAGCCCCTCTGAATACCTTTAAATAATGCCGTAAGACAATTCCTGAAGCAGCAGAACCCACAAAAGGATGGGGTGAAATAATTTTCCAACCAAAGACAACTTAGAAGGTTGGCAGGAAAGGTCTGTTACACCTGGGTGAGAGTGGAGCACAATCCAGCACAGGCTGTGCCAGTGCACACCGGGCCCCAGAAAATCAGGAGCAGGTCTTGGGAGCCTCTGAATCATCAGCAGCAGTGGCTGCTTTCAGAGCTCTCAGCCTGCAGATGGTAAGGGTGTTGAACATATGATCAGAAGGAGATTACAGTGGTCTCTTTGCTGGCACTGGGGGCAGGACTATGTTGCTTGGCCCATACTGAGATCTGGGTTGCAGTCCTGTGTGGCAGTACCAGGGTAAGGAAGAGCCTAGCACACTAGAGTATGGGAGCTTCAGTGGAGGAGGGACCCTCACATAGTTCTAGGGCAGAAAAGAGTGCTTGTGGTCACTCACAGAACAGAGCACAGTCCAGGAGAGTAGTAAACACACTTCTCCTTAGATCATGTCAACTTAAAAGAACTGAAAACTTACAGGTCTCTAGAAGTACCTCTGAAAATAGCTGCACAAAACCCCTGAGGCTTGGTGCAGTGTGCCACCCTGGAAGCAGAGCCCCACTTTAACAAAGAGTTAAAAGTCAAGAAATAGACTGGAAAAATGGGCAAACAACAGAGAAATTCTGACCATAGGAAATTACTATGGTGACAAGGAAGATCAAAACACACATCCAGAAGAAGATAACAAAGTCAAAGCTCCTACATCCAAAGCCTCCAAGAAAAATATGAATTGGTCTCAGGCCATGGAAGAGCTCAAAAAGGATTTTGAAAATCAAGTAAGACAGAAGAAAAATTGGGAAGAGAAATGAGAGTGATGCTAGAAAGTCATGGTAAGCAAGTCACTTAACCCCAATTGCCTCACAAAAAAAGGTAAGAGTCAACAGTTTGGTAAAAGAGAGACAAAAATACTGAAGAAAATAACACCTTGAAAATAGAATAGGCCAAATAGTAAAAGGAGAAGAATGCCTTGAAAAGTAGAATTGGTCAAATGGGAAAAAAAAGCACAAAAATTCACTGAAGAAAAAAATTCCTTAAAAAGTAGAACCAACAAAATGGAAAAGGAAGTCTGAAAATTCACTGGAGAGAATAATTCCTTAAAAATTAGAATGGAACAAAT
Source organism: Vombatus ursinus (assembly GCF_900497805.2). Lineage (NCBI taxonomy): Eukaryota > Metazoa > Chordata > Mammalia > Diprotodontia > Vombatidae > Vombatus > Vombatus ursinus. The sequence continues at coordinate 25,636,884 of NW_020940360.1, forward strand.
GGAAACTAATGACTCTATGAGAAATCAAGAAATTATAAAATAAAACCAAAAGAATGAAAAAATAGAAGACAATGTGAAATATATCATTGGAAAAATGAGATCTGGAAATAGATCCAGGAGAGATCATTTAAAAATTATTGGACTAGGGGGCAGCTAGGTGGCACAGTGAATAGAGCACTGGACTTGGAGTCAGGAGGACCTGAGTTCAAATCTGGCCTCAGACCAAAAACTTTGACACTTACTAGCTGTGTGACCCTGGGCAAGTCACTTAACCCCAACTGCCTAAAAAAAATTATTGCACTACCTGAAAGCCATGATAAAAAAAGAGTCCAGACATTTTCTTTCAAGAAATTATCAAGGAAAACTGCCCTGATATTCTAGAATCAGAGGGTAAAATAGAAATTGAAGGAATCCACCAATCACCTCCCTGAAAGAAATCCCTAAATGAAAACTCCTAGGAATTATAGTCAAATTCCAGAGCTCCCAAGTCAAGGAGAAAATATTGCAAGCAGCCCGAAAGAAGCAATTTAAGTATTGTGGAGCCATGATCAGGATAACACAAGATTTAGCAACTTCTACATTAAATGATTGGAGGGCTTGGAATATGATATTCCAGAGGGCAAAGGAGTAAGGATTACAAACAAGAATCACCTACCTGATAAAACTGAGTATAATCTTTCAGGGGAAAAAGTGGATATTCAATGAAATAGAAGATTTTCAAGCATTCTTGATGAAAAGATCAGAGGTGAGAAGAAAATTTGACATCCAAATACAAGACTCAAGGGAAGCATAAAAAGGTAAACAGGAAAGGGAAATCATAAGGGACTTAATAAGGTTAAACTGTTTACACTCCTACATGGGAAAATGATACTTGTAACTCATAAAAACTTTCTCATTATTAGGGTAGTTAGGAGTATATACAGATAGAGGGCATAGGTGTGAGTTGAGTATGAAGGGATGCTATCAAAAAAGTAAAATTAAAGGGTGAGAAAGAGGAATGCACTGGGAGAAAGGGAAGGGGAACAGTAGAATGGGATTAATTATCTCACATAAAAGAGGAAAGAAAAAGCTTTTCAGTGAAGAAGATGGAGGAGGTGTGGGGGGAGTGAGTGAACTTTACTCTTATCAGAATTGGCTTAAAGAGGAAATAACACACACACTCATTTGGATATAGAGATCTATCTTGCCCTCCAGGAAAGTAGGAGGGGAAGAGGAGAAGAAAAGATCAGGGTGAGGGAGGGCAGATGGGGGAGGTGGTAGTCAGAAGCAAAATACTTTTGAGGAGGGACAGTGTAAAAGGAGAGAGAATAAACAGGATATGTGTATGTGTGTGTGTGTGTGTGTGTGTGTGTGTGTGTGAAATAGGATAGAGGGAAATACATTTAGTAATCACAACTGAAAAAAAATTTTGAAACAAGTTTCTCGATAAAGACCTCATTTCTCAAATACGTAGAGAACTGAGTCAAAAATTTATAAAGTGATGAAGAGATATGAACAGTTCTCAGATGAAGTAATCAAAGCTATCTATAGTCTTATGAGCAGGTGCTCTAAATCACTATTGATTGCAGAAATGCGAATTAAAACAATTCTGAGGTACTACCTCATACCTATTAGATTGGCTAATAGGACAGAAAAGGAGAATGGCAAATGTTGGAGGGGATGTGGGAAAAATGAGCCATTAATGCACTGTTGGTGGAGTTGTGAATGGATTCAACCATTCTTTAGAGCAATTTGGGACTATGCCCAAAAGGCTATAAAACTGTGCATACCCTTTGACCTAGCAGTGCCCCTACTAGGTCTGTATCCAAAAAGAGATTAAAAAAAACTAAAGGAAAAGGACATGTATGTATGGAAATATTTATAGCAGCTCTTTTGTGGTGGCAGGGAGGTGGAAATTGGGAGGATGCCTATCAATTGTGGAATGGCTGAAAAAATTTTGCTATGTGAGCTGTGATGGAGTACTCTTGTGCTGTAAGAAATGATGAGCAAGATGCTCTCAGAAAAAATCTGGAAAGACTTACATGAGATGATTCAAAGTGAAATGTACCATGTAGAAAGTAACAGCAGTATTGTAATATGATCAGCTGTGAACGTCTTAGCTATTCTCAGCAATATAATGATCCAAGACAACTTTGAAGGGCTAGTGAAAAATGCAATCCATTCCTCAGACAAAGAATTCATGGTGTCTAAATATAGATTGAAGCATACTTTAAAAAATTTCTTTATTTTTCTTGAGGTTTTATTTTTTCATTTTTGGTCCATGTTTTCTTTCACAACATGACTAACATGGAAATGTTCTGCATGACTACGCATGTATAACCTATATTGATTCACTTGCCTTCTCAATGAAGGGAGTGGGGAGGGAGGAAGGGAGAGAATTTGGAACTCAACATTTTAAAAATGAATGTTAAGAAAAATCTGGAAAGACTTACATGAACTGATATATAGTGAAGTGAACAGAACCAAGAGAGCGTCATACACAGTAACAGCAATATTGTTCAATGAAGAATTATGAATGACTTAGCTATTCTCAGCAATACGATGATCCAAGACAATCCCAAAGGACTAATGATGAAGCATAATATCCATTTCAAGAGCAAGAACTGATATTGTTTGAATACAGACTGAAGCATGCTATTTTTCACTTTTTTCTTTCGTTTTTTTCTTTATTCAAGTCTTCTTGTACACAAAGACTAATATGGAAATAGTTTACATAATTGAACATGTATAACCTATATTTGATTGCTTACTCTCTCAGGGAGGAGGGAGGGATAGAATTTGGAACTCAAAACATAAAATAAAAATGTTAAAAAAATAGAAATAAATGAATGTTAAAAATTGTTTTTACATGTAAATAGGGAAAATACAATACTAAGCACATTAAAAAACCCAGCCTATTCCACCTTTGGATAGTTCTATGCTAACACAAAGGATATAGCCATTGTAATACCCAGGACAAAATAGGGGCACACAATATATACTCAAAGAAGACTTATTGAAACCAATGACTTTCTTAAAGACTGAACAAAGCAGAAAGAGGAGGAAAAAGCATCCCTTCTTTCCACCTCCTCACACTCTAATTATTATATTAAATACATATAATAGTATGTTATATTTCTATACATTATTATTATGTAAGATAAAGATCTAATCATCCCCAGGTACAATATCAGGAGAGCTATTTCATGATGACTCTGATGTGCCTGAGTATTGTCAAACCTGCCATCTTTCCCGCGGTTCACATGGAATATGTAGTCCTGCTCTGCCTCTTCTCCTTCACTTATATTCTTTTATGCCAGTGCTGCATACAATAACTGTCATGCTGTATTCATTTTCTTCCTGATAGAACTTCAGAGCAGGTTTCTGGAGTACACGTGAAATACTTTGTCCTTCAGGGGTCCTGGGAACTAGAGTGTTCATACCAACAAACAAATGTACTGAAGATGCCAAATGATTGTGTTGTTAAATGATAAAATAATTTCTGAACAATATCTAACAAATAAGAAAATGTATTTTTTAAAAAATACCTCCACAAAATAATAAAATGTTCCTCAATTGCTCTCAGTTATCCTGAGTTTCCCTGTTATCCCCCAGCTCAGCCTACATGCTCAGTGGTCTTATAGGATTATGCAATTCTAGGCTTAGAGCTGGAAAGAACTTCAGAGGCCACTTAGTGCCAGACTCTAACTTTACTGATGAGGAAATTGAGGCCCAGAGAAGTTAAATGACTTGCTCTGGGCCACATATTGTGAGGCCAGGTTTGAATCCATATCTTCCTGACTTTCAAGCCCATATATATATATATATCTACATCTATTATATCCACATATCCATATATTACTCTGTTTTGACAGTTTGAAAGTAAATTTTGTAATTGGAAAGTGGACATTAGGTTTATATCAGAAGGTAATCCCAGGGAACATGGATTCTTCCTTTTCTCCCAGAGAAAAATCAGGAAGAATTTTCTGAATTGTTTATTAGTATGTATGCTTATGCACATCTGTGTGGGTAAATCTACCAAAGCACAATAGGAGACCAACAAAGCAAATTAGAGAGGGGAAGACAGAGGTTCCAAATACTCTTTCTATTCACAAATGGCCTCCCTGCTTTACAGAGAACACTTGTTGGTACCCTTTCTTGAATCCTTCATTTCCTTTTTTTCTTTCTTCTCTTTTACTTAAGCTTCACTTTTGAGGAAGAGCTTATAAGTGTGTGTGTGTGTGTGTGTGTGTGTGTGTGTGTGTGTGTAGGAGATGGATTGGGGTGCACCCCATTTGAGCATAAGTTGAACTGTCCTGGTTGTTTTCTGCCCACCATGTTTACTTCAGAGTTGAAAGTTGACCACTGTAGGATGACCTTATTGGTTCCTTGGCTCCAAGAAGTCTAGGCAAAGGTTGTATACAAAAAGAAGATTGGTCACTACACTGGGGGACATGGCTCACTCAGTGGACATTAAAGGGAATGGCTCTGACCTCTGACTTTCTCTTTCTTTCCATTTGCTGAAGAGACATTTCAGTGTTGCTAAAGAAAACTAGTACCCAGGTAGGAATTATGAGTAGGGAGCTGGTGTTAAAAAGTCTTTAAAAACTAAAGATTTATTTACGTATTTATTGATGATGAGAGAAGTTCTTGTAAACAAAATACTTCTTTTAAAATACTTCGGCATTTTAAAGGCTGAAGTGTCACTGCTGTGTGTGTTCCACTTATGCGCAGAGGCATAATTGGAAGTACTAAAGGGGATGGAACAAATAGTTACAACGTCTGTAAGTTGGTGGGATAACCTGCTGTTTTATTATTCAGATACACACAGAGAAACTGAGAGAGATGGAAAGAAAGACAGAGAGAGACAAAGAGACACCGAGACATGAAGAAAGAGACAGAGAGTGATACAGGCAGAGAAAGAGAGATATGGAGAGACAGAGAGATATGGAGAAACAGAGAGAGAAACAGAGAGGGAGATGGGTGAGAAAAGGGGGAGGGGGAGGGAGAGGGGGAGAGGGAGGGGGAAAGGGAACACATTGCTCATGACCATGACTACTCTGTTACTTACCACTGATATTTGGCTCAACTTCATAACAAATCCCTGTTCTAGTACTGTCTCATTCCTGGCCTACTCTCTCTCTCTCTTTTTCAGTTGCTATCATCTGTTACCATTTGTCTTCTCCAATACAGTACTTGGGGCTTGGAGTCAGAAGGAAATTAAGGAACAAAAGTTTGTTTGTTTTGTTCCTTTCCTTTTCCTTCTCTTCTTTATGGGCTACAAGTTTGTCATACCTTGTTAAGAATGTCATTATTTCATAAACACCTTGTTACTCTTCTAGAACAGGAACTAGGAAGAGGAAATTACTGGCTAACAAGCATTTAAGTATGATTTATGCTGTTTTCTGAGCCATATTGCAATGGTGTAATGGAGAGAACATTTATTTGACTTGGTGTCAGAAGATGCTTATTGTTATGCTAGCTATTTTATTTTCTTCCCAAGTGGCTTTGAACAATTAATTTACCTTCTTTGTTTTTTTTTTTTTTATCTGTAAAGTGAGGGGGTTGGACCAGATGATCTTTAAGGCTTGTTCCAGCTTTAAAATCCTATGTATAGGGAAGGTACATATGTGGAGTGGGCAATTCATGCCTCCAGTGGCATAAGGCTGCTAATATCTTCTAGTGATATCATCACGATGCTACCACTGTTATTAATCTCCCATTATGGTCTTGCCCTGTGTTGGTCTCATAGTCTCTGCTGGATTCTTCAGAGACTGGATGATGTCCTGTTGGATAGCTTCTAGATATTGATTTGTTAAACATGTAGCCTTTGCTGGATAGTCTCTGAACGTACCCTTTACAGATGCTGCTTGGCTATAGTCTACATTACTAATAGGCAGATAATCATGAGTGCCCTGGGAGTGGCAGCACTGCCCAGATCACTACTCTTGCTTCTAGCTCAGTCCTTATAGCCATCTTCTAGGAAGGTGGCTCCCATGAGGGAGCGGCCAGCTATTCCCACCAACTGCCAACCAACTACTACACATAGGGCAGGCCACTCTATTTGAAATATCAAAGGATTCTGAGGGAGAGACAGGAGGCAGCATGTGACAGGCAAATCAAACCACTTATTTATTATTTAAATGGTTTTCTTACTTTCAATTTTATTAATCTCTCCTTTGATTTTCAGGATTTCCAATTTGGTATTTAATAAGAATTAAACTTGTTTCTAGGTTTTTTTTTTGTTTTTTTTGTTTTTTGTTTTTGCTGCATGCCCAATTCATTGTTCTGCTCTTTCTCTGTTTTATTTATGTAAGCAGTTAGAGATATAAATTTTCCCTTAAGTACTGCTTTGACTGTATCCTATAAATTTTGGTATGTTGTTTCATTGTTATTCCCTTTGCTGAAATTATTTATTTTTTCTATGATTTGCTCTTTGATCCACTCATTCTTTAAGATTTGATTATTTAGTTTCTAATTAATTTTTAATTTATGTTTCCAGAATCCTTCATTGAATGAAATTTTTATGGAATGATGGGTCTGAAAAGGATGCATTTAATATTTCTTCTTTTCTGCATTTGGTTTTAAGACTTTTATGCCCTAATACATGGTATTAGGTATGCCTAATACAATAATTTTGTGAAGGTGCCATGTACAGTTCAGAAAAAGGTATACTCCTTTCTATTCCCATTCAATTTTCTCCAGAGGTCTATCATATCTAACTTTTCTAAAATTCTATTTATCTCCTTAACTTCTTTTTAGATTTATGTTTATGTTTATCTAGTTCTAAGAGGGGAAAGTTTAGGTCCCCCATGAGTGTAGTTTTACTATTTACTTCTTCCTGTAACTCATTTAACTTTTCCCTTAAGAATTAGGATACTATGCCATTTAGTGTATATATGTTTAGTATTGATCTTATTTCATTGTGTGTGGTACTTTTAAGCAAAATATAGCTATCCTGCTTGTCTCTTTTTGCTTTTACTTTTATGAAATCATGATTGCTGTCTCTGCCTTTTTTTTTCCTTTTTACCTCAGCTGAAGCATGATAGATTCTGCTTCAGCCCCTTATTTTAACTCCACATATGTCTTTGTGATTCAAGTGTATTTCCTATAAACAACATATTGTTGGATTCTGGTTTTTAATCTGTTCTGCTATCCACTTCAGTTTTATGGGTGAATTCATCCCATTCACATTCAGTTATGATCACTACCTGTGTATTTCCCTCCATCCAATTTTTTCCTCTCTTTATCTTTCTCTCCTCTTCTTTCAAAGTCTGTTTTGCTTCTGACCACTGCCTCCCTTAATCTGCCTGCGGTTCTATCAGCCACTCCCTCCCTCTTTTCTTATCCCCTTCTCCTCTCACTTTCCTGTAGAATAAGATAGATTTTGATATACAACAGAGTGTGTATGTTATTCCCTCTTTGAGCCAATTCTGATGAGAGTAAGATTCAAGCATTGCCCATCACATTTTCCATCTTCCCCTCTACTATAAAAGCTCTTCCTTTTGTGCCTCTTTTATGAGAGATAATTTTCCTTGTTCTTCCTCTCCTTTTCCCCTTTCTTTGAGTGAATTCCTCTTTCTCACCCCTTAAGTTTTATTTTTTGAAATCATCCCATCATAGTCAACTCACATCTATGCCTCTGTCTATGTATACTCCTAATTTCCCTAATAATGATAAAGTTCTTAGCAATTACAATTATAATCTTCCTATATAGGAATGTAAACAGTTTAACCTTATTGAGTCCATAATGACTTCTTTTTTTTTATTACTAAGAATTTTTTTAATTAATTTTTTTATTTTTGGTTTTCAACATTTACTTCCACAAGATTTTGAGTTCCAAATTTTCACCCCATCTTGCCCCTCGCCCCACCCCAAGATGGCATGCATTCTGAATACCCCTTCCCCTAGTCTGCTTCCCCTGCTATCCCTCCCCCCCTTCCCCTTCTATTTTCCTGTAGGGCAGGATAGATTTCTGTACTCCATTTCCTGTATTTCTTATTTCCCAGTTGCATGTGAAAACATTTTTTTTAACATGTTTTTTTTTAAACTTTGGGTTCCAAATTTTCTCCCTTCCTCCCTCCCCACCCACCCTTATTGAAAAGGCAAGCAACTCAATATAGGTTATACTTGTGCAGTTATGCAAAACACTTCCATAGTAGACATGCTGTGAAAAACTAACTCTATTTCCCTTAATCCTATCCTGCCCCCCATTTATTCTATTCTTTCTTTTGACCCTGTCCCTCCTCAGAAGTATTTGCTTCTGATTACCCCCTTTCCCAATCTGCCCTCCTCTCTATCATCCCCCTACTCTCTTGTCCCCTTCCCCTCCTATTTTCCCATAGGGTAAGACAGATTTCCATACCCAATTGAGAGTGTATGTTATACCCTCCTTAAGTCAAATCTTATGAGAATAAGATTCACTCATTTCCTCTCACCTTCCCTTGGTTCCCCTCCACTGTAAGAGCCTTTTCTGTTTTTTTATGTGAGATAATTTACCCCATTCTACCCTTCCTTTTCTCCTTCTCCTAGTATAATCCTCTCTCACCCCTTAATTTTATTCTCCAGATATGACCCCTTCATCTTCAACTCACCCTGTGCCCTCTATCTATCTATCTATCTATCTATCCATCTATCTATCTATCTATCTATCTATCTATCTATCTATCTATCTATATACACACATATAATTTTTTCCCTCCAACTACCCTAATACTGAAAAAGGTCTCATGAGTTACAAATATCATCTTTCCATGCAGGAATGTAAACAGTTCAACCTTAGTAAGTCTCTTATGATTTTTCTTTCCTGTTTACATCTTCATGTTCCACTTGAGTCTTGCATTGGAAAGTCAAATTTTCTATTCAGCTCTGGTCTTTTCAACAAGAATGCTTGAAAGTCCTCTATTTCACTGAATGACCATTTTTTCCCCTGAAGAATTATACTCAGTTTTGCTGGCTAGGTGATTCTTGGTTGTAATCCTATCTCCTTTGCCCTCTGGAATATTATATTCCATGCCCTGCGGTACCTTAATGTAGAAGCAGCTACATCTTGTGTTATCCTGATTGTGTTTCCACAGTACTTGAATTGTTTCTTTCTGGCTGCTTGTAATATTTTCTCCTTGACCTGGGAACCCTGGAATTTGGCTACAACATTCCTAGGAGTTTTCCTTTGGAGATCTCTTTCAGGAGATCGGTGGATTCTTTGCATTTCTATTTTGCCCTCTGGTTCTAAAATATCAGGGCAGTTTTCCTTGATAATTTCTTGAAAGATGATGTCTAGGCTCTTTTTTTGATCATGGCTTTCAGATAGTCCAATAATTTTTAAATTCCCTCTCCTGGATCTATTTTCCAGATCAGTTGTTTTTCCAATGAGATATTTTACATTGTTTTCTACTTTTTCATTCTTTTGGATTTGTTTTACAGTGTCTTGATTTCTCATAAAGTCACTAGCTTCCAATTGCTCTATTCTAATTTTTAAGGAAGTATTTTCTTCAGTAATCTTTTGGACTTCCTTTTTCATTTGTCCAATTTTGCTCTTTAGGGCATTCTTTTCTTCATTGGCTTTTTGGACCTCTTTTGCCATTTGGGTTAGGCTATTTTTTAAGGTGTTATTTTCTTCAGTCTTTTTTTGGGTCTCCTTTAGCAAGCTGTTAACTTGCTTTTCATGATTTTCTTGCATCACTCTCATTTCTCTTCCCAGTTTTTCCTCTACTTCTCTTACTTGCTTTCCAAAATCCCTTTTGAGCTCTTCCAAGGCCTGGGACTGATTCCTATTTTTCTTGGTGGCTTTGGATGTAGGAGCTTTGGCTTTGTGGTCTTCTTCTGGTTGTATGTTTTGATCTTCTTTGTCACCAAAGTAAGATAATATAGTCTACTCTTTTTGCACTGCTTGCTCATGATCCCAACATATTACTTGAGTTTTAAACTCTTTGTTAAGGTAAGAATCTGTTTCCAATGTGGAGAATGTCCTGTCCCAAGCTTTGAGGGTTTGTACAGCTATTTTCAGAGATACTTCTAGGGACCTGAAAAGTGTCAGTTCTTCCAAGGTGCTGTGATAAGGGGTGAGGTGTTTCCTCTCTACCGCCACAACAAGTTCCACCACACCAGGGCTCGTCCTCGCCGCAGGACCGCCCCTCAAAACTGTGACCCAGATCCAAGCACTGGTAAAGCAAGAGATTCCTGCCTCAGCACTGGCAAAGAGATCCTTGCAATCCCCCTCTGATCACCCACTCGATTCCCCCCTCAGTCTGTGGGCCAGAAGCTCAGAAGCCAGCCGCTGCCCTCGGGGCAGCTGAGATCTAGCTTTTCTCTCACCGCAGTAACAAACTTTTCCCACTGACCTTCTAAGTTGTCTTTGGTGTTCAGGGGTTGAGAAGTCTGGAAACTGCCACAGCTGCCTGCAATTCAGTCCTCTGAGGCTTGCTCCAGGGTTGCTGCGGCCTGCACGCCCACGCAGAACTGTGCTCCTCTCCCAGCCTTACAATCAGCCATCCAGGTTGTCTTGGGCTGGAAATTTGTTTTGCTCTGTTTTTTTGTGGGTTCTGCTGCTTTAGAATTTGTTTAGAGCCATTTTTTGTAGGTATTTGGAGGGATTTGGGGGAGAGCTCTAGCAAGTCACTGCTTTCCCTCTGCCATCTTGGCTCCGCCCCCCCCATAATGACTTCTTTTTCATGTTTACCTTTCTATGCTTCTGTTGAGTATTATATTTGATCAAAATTACCATTCAGCTCTAGTCTTTTCAACAGGAATGCTTGAAACTCCTCTATTTTGTTAAATATCCATCTCCCCTACCCCCTTACAGTATTGTACTCAGTTTTGCTGGGTAGGTTATTCTTGGTTGTGTTCCTAGCTCTCTTGCTTTCTAGAATATATTCTAAGCCATCTGCTCCTTTAATGTGGAAGCCATGAAATCTCGTGTGATCCTGATTATGACTCTTCAGTATTTTTATTGTTATTTTCTGTCTGCTTACAGTATTTTATCTTTGATCTGGGAGCTCTGGAATTTGGCTATAATATTTCTGGGAGTTTTCATTTTGGGATCTCTTTCAGGAGGTGATTGATGGATTCCTTAAATTTCTACTTGACCCTCTGGATCTAAGAAATTGGGACAGTTTTCCTTGATAATTTAATTGAAATATGATGTCTAGGCTCTTTCTTTTGATTGTGGCTTTCAGGTAGTCCAATAGTTCTTAAATTATCTCTCCTTGATCTATTTTCCAGGTCAGTTGTTTTTCCATTGAGATATTTCACATTTTCTTCTATTTTTTCATCTTTTTGACTTGTTTCTTGATGTCTCATGGAGTTGTTAGCTTCTAGTTATCCAATTCTAATTTTTAAAAAAAATTATTTTTTTCTGCCAAGTTTGGTACCTAGTTTCCCATTTGTCCAATTCTGCTTTTTAAGGAGTTCTCTTTAGTGGATTTTTGTACCTTTTTTTTTTTTTAACATTTGGCCTAGTCTTTTTTTTAAAGAGTTACTTTCTTCGGTATTTTTGGTGGCTCTTTTACCAAGTCACTGACTTTCTTTTCACAATTTTCTATCATCTCTCTCATTTCTTTTCCCAATTTTCCTTTACTTCTCTTATTTGATTTTTAAAATCCTTTTTGAGCCCTTCCAGGAATTCTTGTTTGGCTTGTGTCCAATTAACATTTTTTTCCCCTTTGAGGATTTGCTTGTGCTGTTTTAACATTATTGTCTTCTGAGTTTTTGTTTTGAACTTCCTTGTCACCACTGTAACTTTATAGTCAACTTCTCTTTTTGTTGTTTGTTAATTTTTTCAGACTATTTCTTGACTTTTAACTTTCTGCTAAAGTTGGGCTATGCTTGACTGAACTCAAGTCTTTGGAATAGCAATGATTCAGTTCAGTGTCTGCAGCCATAATCCAAGGAAGCAACTCCTGTGGAGATATAATGGGACAACTGTTCCTACTGGTGCTTGTAGCCATATCTTTTGAAGATCTCAGAAAGAAAATTCTTGTCACCAAAATCCTTGTCATTGTCAAATGGTTCAAAATCAGAAACTGATATGATTTTGTCAGTGGAAATAACATTAAACAGGCATTGCCATGTATTTTGCTACTGCACCCAAAGAACTGTGGGACCTTTCCATCTGACTTAGCACGTGGAATCTTTCATATATGATGCCTCCTCCATTAGAATGTAAGCTTTTTAAGTGTAGGAATTGTTTTACTTTTCTATTTGTATCCCTTAGCACAGTGTTTAGCACATAGCAAGCACTTAACAAATTCCATTCATCCATTCATTCCTTCATCACCTTCAGCTTCTGGCTTGGTTAGGGTGTTCTCTTGCTCTTTTGGTTTAAAGCCTGGAAGTTAGCTTTTTCTAGCCATTTTAGAAAGAGCAAAAAGCCCATTGCCTTTGGATCAGCAGAAACATCTCCTTTTTCTTGTTGTCTCAGAAATTTGGCTATTGAAACCTCTCATATCCTAGAGGGAAATTCCCAGGCTCCAAGTTATTTGGAATACAAGCAAGATCATCCTAGGGACCTAATACCCTTATTCCCTGGATTCCATTTCCTACTGAGGGTATTGGGTCCTTTGGTTATAGACTTAACAAATCTCCCTTACAGTGATTATTCTATATATACCAATTTCAATCTCTGAAGACTAAACTTAAAAAAAAAGTAATTTATTTACCTAGTATCTTTGGAGGTCAGGTTCCCAGGGCTTTAAAGCCCTAAAAATTCTCATTTTTTCATGTGTGGAAGTGGGCAGAGAAAAGCACACAGAGATACAATGCCAACCTTGGCTACCTTCAGCTACATTTACTGGCTCCTTCATATGCAGATACAACCACTCAAAGTGTGAAAGGGTCTTTGCTCAGTCCACTGAGAACACTTTATGTACATATTTCCTAAGAAAATGGTTTTCTAAAATGAGTAATATTTTCCCAAAGTTTTTTTTGAATAGCACTACTTATTCCTATAGAATATCTGTGGATAATAATTATAGCTTGAATTTTTGTAGCACTTATCCTTTTCAGAGCACATACACACACATCATATAATGCCTAGCATACAAGGAAGAAAAGATCAACACATTCATTTTTCCCATTTTATTAATACAAGAAAGGTCATTACAGATATTTATATTTCTAAGCCCTCCTTTACGTAATTCCTGTCTAGCAGAAAAAAAAAGTCAGGACACTATACATGAACAAACCTTGATCTAAGGTAGTTTAGAATTCATTTTCAATGAATACATTTTGCAATTCTTAACATCCAATGGTGAGCATAATGTAAAGACAGCTGAATCAGTCCACCCCAAACTCCAGTTAACATACTTCTCAGTGAAGTCCAAGCCCTTTGATTTAGTATTGGATCGCCACCTTCTGGTAGATTTAGGTTTAGGTTAACACATAAACTGTCTTTTGACAGTTCTTAGAATAGTTGCTTTGAAATTCAGCTTCTGGTATTTTAAAAAACAAGCACATGTTTTTTAAAAAAAATGGTGCAAAGGCAATGTGTGGTAAAAAAGGAATGCTGTTCCTTTACTTACTCTGTTAAATTACCCAATCAGCATAACAGTATATCTCAGAAACATGGAATCACAGAATCTTAGAGTTGAAAGGGCCATCTAGTTCAATTCGTACCTGCAAAATAAAACCCTTGTATAGAAAACCCAACGAATGGTCATCTGGCCTTTGAACCATTATTTGTATGTTTCAGCATGTTTGGAAAAGGGAAAAGCCAAACCAGCCCTTAATGAAATCAATTGGGTTATAGACTGAAGAATAAGGATTTAGTTAATAAGGGTAGAACAAAGCTTCCCAAATGATCCAAGTGCAATGATTCGTACTGAGTAGGAGACAGAAGGCTGTAATCAGTGGGGATATATAATTTTATATTTAACAAAAGGGTCTCTTTACTGGAATCCTGCAAATACAAGGGAGCTAATAGCTAATACACTAAAACCTGCTAGTGTCTTGCATTCTTGACTTCCATTGATGGACTACCACAGAATGTATTTGAACATTTGCTCCTATCTAGAATCACCTTAACCTTGTCTATTTGTCTACATTCAGCCCACCCCTCAAAAGTCAACCAATAGATCTATAAGGATTTATTAAGTGATTACGCTATGCCAGGCATTGTGCTATATGGTGGAGATACAAAGACCAACGTCCCTGCCCTCACTGAGCCTCCATTCTATCAGGGAGACAGCACATATAAAATACAAACTGGTTACAGTGTGATTGGAGATAGAAGGGTACTTGCCTCCAGGAAGATTAGGAAACACTTCACTTGGGAGATGGTTCTTAAACTCAGACTTGGAGAAACCTAGGGATTCTAAGAGACACAGGTAAGGAAAGACTACATTTAAGAAACAGGGAGTCAGAGCAAAGAGTCAATGACAGCAAATGCAATATCATGTATAAGGAAGGCCAATTTGCTGGACTGTAGACTGTGTGAAGAGTAATATGTTGGTTGGTTGGTTGATTATTGTTGGTTGTTGATTGTTGATTGTCCTTCATTCTCAAAGAGGGCCAAAATGACATCACTATGTTGGAGTCAAGGAGCAGTGTGTCCAACTATGGCTGATCAGACCAATATGAGCTCCAAAGGCTCTAACAGGTAGGGCACAAATAGTCCATATGAACATTTGGAATGGAGATGTCTCTAAATTTGTGCATCTCATGTTTCTTTTGAGCTACTACAATTCTGCTTTGCTCACAGAGCACAGCACTTTCTTTGATGCAGCACACCTTACTGGGCAGTCCTATGCCAGTGTATCCCATGTCTCACAATCAATTCCAAAGTTCTTCAGACAGACCTTGAGAATGTTTTTGTATTATTTCTTCTGAACTCCATTTGAGTGCTTGCTTTGTGTGCGTTCTCAGTAAAATAGTCTTTTAGGCAAATGTACATTTGGCAACAACATGGTCAGCCTATCAGAGCTGTGTTCTCTGCAATAAAGTTTGAATGCTTGGCAGTTGAGCTCAAAAAAGGACCTTGGTGTCTGGTGCTCTTTGTCTTCTCGACAATTCAAATGTAAGCAATTCAGTTTCCTGGCATGGGGCTGGTATACTGTCCCAGGTTTCACAGGCATACAACAATGAGGTCAGCACAACTCTGTAGACCTTCAGTTTTGTAGGCAGCTTAATACCTCTTTTCTCCCACACTTTCCCTCAACACCTCTCAAACACTGAGCTAGCTCTGGCAAAAAATGATCTATTTGCACATACCTGGAAAGTATACTGCCTAGGTAAGTGAACTTATCCACAGCATTCAAAATTTCTCCATTTTCCATAACCAATTGTTACATATATGTGGGTATGGATGGTGCAGTGCTGTCTGGATTTTCTTGGTGTTAATTGTCAGGCCAAAATTAGCACAAAGCAGCAGAGAATCAATCCATACTCTGTTGCATCTCAGTCTTAGGGGCTGCATTGAGTGCACAATCATCTGTGAACAAAAAGCTGTACACCAACTCTCCCTCCGCTTAAGTCTTGGCTTGTAGCCTTTTTGAGAGTAATATGTACTAAGAATAGTAAGGTAGGTTGGGGCCAGGTCATCAAAGGCTTTTAATGTCAAAAAGAAGAGTTTATATTTACTCCTAGAGGTAAATAGGAAACTATAGGAATTTATTGAGTAGGATATAGCCTCAAGGCCCATATCTTTCATGAAATCTTCCTCAAAGACCACAGCCAGCAGTGATAATAACAGCTTGAATTCATAAAGTCCACTTTGAGCTTCATAATTAACTTCTAGACACATCAGGTGCTGTTATCATTTCCATTATACAGATGATGAAACTGAGACTCAAGGAAATGAAATGACTTGCTCCTGATCATACAGTGAGTAAATATAAGTGGGGTGCTTAGGGTAATCACCTGATCTGCTTGACTAGGTCACCTGCCATTGAGTTTAGCCTAGATGAGTCTGAGATGGGACCTCAGTTCCCTTTCTTATGCTATGTTTCTTTTCCTGAGAACAGATAATTGAACAGTGATCCTGCCAGATGAGGATTTCCATCATTGGGGGTTACCTCATGAATTGGAGTTCCTATGTTCCTGAGTCAGTGCTGGCTTCCCAGAGGGATTTGTTTCCTGAAACTACATATTATCTTGGAGGAAAAGAGGATCACCAACAGTACTATATTGAATCCAAAGGGATTAAAGTACAAGACCTGATTGACCAGAAGATTTAAAATTTGTGAATTAAGTGGACAGTATCATTTCAGTATGAATGTGGAATATCTCTTCAGCAGTCCAACAAAGTTGTCTTTACCTCTGCTGATCTGTTATTGTTTTATGAGCCTTTTAAGAACGTGCTTTTATGAATCTTAAATTTTAAGCAGCTATTGTGTAGCAAAGGAAAAAGTGACTGCATAAAACCCAATATTTATTATGTTTTCTGAGTACCATTTGTAGGAAGGACTTTTTCAGTCTCTTTTAGGGCAAGCCTTAGACATAATCCATTCCCAAGTCTTGTTTAGGAATTTTCCCCAGAGCTCTACTTTGGAGTAGGCTTCCAATGAGTTTGAGAGAAACCTGATCATCTCTCTTTGAGCTCAGGCTTCACTTAAGTTTGATTTAGCACATATGAATGAAGGGTAAGCACCCTCTTCATTTGGCAAGGGACTGACTCCCTAGTCACAGGTGACATCTGTATCAGAGATGTGATGTTTATAATTCTAAAGTCTAGTCTAAAGTCTATCCTCTACAATATACTATGTCTCAAGGCTTGCTGATATCTGAGGTCCCTTCTAACCTTAACATTGCCATTCTACCTGGGAGAATGGTTGATGTGAATTGCCCTTTGACCACAGTTGTTTTCTGCGGATTTGTGATTGGACACGAGGATGATAGTGCTATATATATTATGGTTGAGAAAGATGCTAGCTTGGCAGGCCATTGGAGATACCTGGCCTGACAGCTTTTAATGACCCTTGCTGTGGGTAGGAAAGTGAGGAGGGACAGAAACAGGTAGAAAGTTTTCTTTTTAAAATCTCTGTTCAACTCTCCTTTAAGGCCTTCCAAATTGATCACATGTCCAATTAAATGGTTCACTGAGCTCAAAAGTTGTGGGAGGAAAAAGAATTCTGCCTAGCCTAACCTAATATAAGAATTGTGAACCTGTCCCTGAGATCCAGCTATTTAGTGCCTGGGGGTACTGATTAGTCCCTTGGTTCTAAACTCTAGCTATAAGCAAAAACTTCAGCTACCCAGGCATTGCAACATTTATATAAGCCACCAACTAACTAATGACTGCATTTCAGTTGAGTCCACAAGTTCCAGTGAATCATTCTGCCTGTTGCTGACAGGGTAAAGCCAGGCTGTCAGAGCATCTGCCTGTTTGTGTTTCATTTCAGGGGGTGATGTGAAGCCTAAATGTTAGCCAGTTTAGGATAATCACTTCAAATAGGCAGAGAAAGGCAGCCTTATCATTTCTATTTTGAAGGTATGATTTGAGTCACACAAATCCTCTCATGAAATGGTAGCAGATAATGGGCCTCAAGGGGGACAATGATTATTCTCATTCTGCAATTTCAGATGATGTCAAATAAAGGCAGCAGAGGGAGAAGTTTTAGAGCCTAATATAATGTAAGTAGAAAGCAAGACTACATGGAACCAGCTGAACACTAATCTGTCCTTCAGCTCTAACAGGGAAGTAATAATGTTTTGTGGAATATGTGGCAAAGATTCTTGGCATAGTTGCTTACTGAGGTCCCACAGTTTAGGCATTTGATTGGCCATTTAATCTACATGCCCAAGGGCTTCTCTAAAGATTCTTTCCCCTTATTACTATATAAATATTAGATATATAATTGACATGGAAGAAGGATTAATCTTGTTCTGTTTGTCCTCAGAGGGCAGAACCAGAAGCTGTGGGTGGAAGTGACAAAGAAGCAAAGTTAGTCTTGGAGATAGAACAGACCTCCTGATAGTGGGAGCTGTCCAAAAGTGAAATGGGCTGCCCTGGGAGGTGGTTAGTCTCCTTTCCTTGGAGTTCTTCAACAGAAACTGGACGACAACTTGTAGGGTTACTGATTTTCCAACTATGAAACTCCACGGTTCCGTGATGCAAAGTTGCCTTGATATATATTATCTTTTAATAATCACACCTACCTCATAGGATTGTAGTCAGGATCAAATGAGATTATGTAAGTAAAGTGTTTTGTTAACTATAGAAAACTGTACAAATCTGATATATATATATATACATATATATATACACACACATATATGTGAAATACTATTTTAGTTCTGATAATCATCTTATTATTGTTGTTAGATATTTTCCAGAGACAGTATGGCATAAGGTTATGAAGGATTCTGAAGATCTGGGTTCAAATCCTACTTCAGATGCATACTAGCTATGTGACCCTGGGTAAGTTACTAAATCTCTCTGAGTCTCAGTTTCCTCATCTATAAAATGGGGGCAATAAAAGCACATTCCTCATAGAGCTTTCATGAAAATTGGATGAAATAATGTTTCCTAATAATGTTTGCAGGGGTGGAGCCACGATGGTGGAGTGAAGGCAGGGAGTCACCTGAGCTCTCTCCCAAACCTTTCCAAATACCTTTTAAAATGACTAAACAAATTCTAGAGCAGCAGAACTCACAAAAAGACAGAGTGAAACAAATTTCCAGCCCAAGATGACCTGGAAGGTCAACAGGAAAGGTCTGTTGCACCAGGCTGAGAGAGGAGCACAGTCTAGTGCAGGCTGTGCCTACACAGGCCATGTCCCAGCAAACCCAGAGCAGGCCTCAGGGGACTGAATCACTGGCAGAAATGGTGGTTTCCAGACTTCTCAGCCTACAAACACCAAAGACAACTTAGAAGGTGAGTAGGAAAGGTCTGTTGGATCAGGGTGAGAGAGGAGTGCAGTCCAGCCTTGACCGCAGCACAGCCCTGGCCCCAGCAAACCAGGAGCAGGACTTGGGCATGACCAATCAGCAGTGTCAGCAACAGTGGCTGCTTCTGGAGCTTTCAGTCTACAGATGGTAAGGGGATAGAACAACTGGTCAGAAAATTACAGGGTCTTTTTGCTAGCACTGTGGAAGGGCTCTGTTGTTTTGCCCATACCTGAATCTGGGTCACAGTTCTGGGGTAAGAAGGAGCATAGCATCGCAGAGCTTGTGGCAGCAGTGGAAAGAGGACCCTCCTCACAGTTCCATGGCAGAAAAGAGTGCTTGTGGTCAGTCACAGAACAGGACACAGGCCAGGAGAGGAGTAAACACCTCTCCTTAGATCATACCACCTTGGAAGAACTGAAAACTTACAAGTCCCCAGAAGTATCTCTGAAAACAGCTGCACAAATTCCCTGAAACTTGAGACAGTTGATCTTCTACCCTGGAAGCAGAGCCCTACCTTAACAAAGAGTTAAAAAGTCAAGTAATTGGCTGGGAAAATGAGCAAACAATGGAAAAAACTTTGACTATATAAACTTACTTTGGTGACAAGGAAGATCAAAATATACAACCAGAAGAAGGCAACAAAGTCAAAGCTCCTACATCCAAAGCCTCCAAGAAAAATATCAATTGGTCTCAGGTCATGGAAGAGTTCAAAAAGGATTTTGAAAAGCAAGTAAGAGACGTAGAGGAAAAATTGGGAAGAGAAATGAGAGTGATGCAAGAAAATCATTAAAATGAGTCAACAGCTTGCTAAAGGAGATCCAAAAAAAATACTGAAGAAAATAACACCCTAAAAAAATAGATTAGACCAAATGGTAAAAGAGGTCCAAAAAGCCAATGAAGAGAAGAATGCCTTGAAAAGCAGAATTGGACAAATGGAAAAGGAGTTCCAAAAGCTCACTGAAGAAAATAATTCCTCAAAAATTAGAATGGAGCAAATGAAAGCTAATGACTCTATGAGAAATCAAGAAATTATAAAACAAAACCAAAAGAATGAAAAAAATAGGAGACAATGTGAAATCTCATTGGAAAAAACAACTGACCTGGAAAATAGATCCAAGAGAGATCATTTAAAAATTATTAGACTACATGAAAGCCAGGATAAAAAAAGAGCCTAGACTTCTTCTTTCAAGAAAATATCAAGGAAAACTGCCCTGATATTCTAGAACCAGAGAGTAAAATAGGAATTGAAAGCATCCACCAATCACCTCCTGAATGAGATCCTAAAATGAAAACTTCCAAATTTCTTAGTTCCCATGTCAAGGAGAAAATATTGCAAGCAGCCAGAATGGAACAATTCAAGCATTATGGAACCACAATCAGGATAACACAAGATTTAGCAGCTTCTACATTAAATGATTGGAAGGCTTGGAATATGATATTCCAGAGGCCAAAGGAACAAGGATTAAAACCAAGAATCACCTATCCAGCAACACTGAGTATAATCCATGAGGGGAAAAAGTAGACACTCAATGAGATAGAGGAATTTCATGCATTCTTGAGAAAAGACCAGAGCTAAATAGAAAATTTGACTTTCAAATACAAGACTCAAAAGAAGCATGAAAACATAAACAGGAAAGAGAAATCATAAGAGACTTATTGATGTTAAACTGTTTACATTACTACATGGAAAGATGATATTTGTAACTCATGAGACCTTTCTCATTATTAGGGTAACTAGAAGGGATATATATAGACAGTGGGCACAGATATCAGTTGAATATGAAGGGATGATATCTAAAAAATAAAATTAAAGGGTTAGAGAAAGGAATGTACTGGAAGAAAGAGAAAGAGAGAGGTAGAATGGGGTAAATTATCTCACATGAAAGAGGCAAGAAAAAGCTTTTACGGTGTAGGGGAAGAGGGGGAGGTGAGAGGTAATGAGTCAACCTTACTCTCATCAGAATTGGTTTAAATATGGAATAATATACACATTCAATTGGGTATAGAAATCTATCTTACATTACAGGAAAGTAGGGGGGAAGAGGACAAGATGGGGAATAGAAGGGAGGGCAGATTGGGGGAGGGGGTAATCAGAAGCAAACAATTTTGAGGAGGGACAGGGTGAAATGAGAGAATAGAATAAGTGGGGGGCAGGACTGGATGGAGGAAAAATATAGTTAGTCTTTCACAACATGACTATTACGGAAGTGTTTTGCATGACTACACATGTATAATCTATATCAAATTGCTTGTCTTCTCAATGGGGGAGTGGGGAGCGAGGAAAGGAAAGAATTTGGAACTCAAAGTTTTAAAAACGAATGTTAAAAACTGTTTTTGCATGTAACTGGGGAAAAAATAAAATACCAAATAAAAAAATCTTCAATTTCTGAGAAAAAAATGTTTGCCAATCTCCTTGTGAACTATTACTATTAGATTTTGTAGATATAATATCGTTCTAGATGTTTTTCTGGGGGCCAGACTAGCACTAGACAAAGAGTGATTGGAAAGATCTCTTCAGGTAGAGAGCTTAAGCTTGTCCCTTTTGCAGTCATTCTTATGAAGGAACCAAGGTGTGGGGACAAAGCAGAGCATCTTCATCCTTTGGCAGTCAGTGACAAAGAAACTCTGGGTACTTGATGGTTTCTAAACACATTCATAAGAATTCTCTTCTTATACTTCAGGGAGAACATGAAAGCAATGCTAGATTGTTAGTGCTCATTATTAGGCCTTCTCTCCTGGGGTCTAGGAGAGTTTATATTTTTAGGATTCAGATTGTAATGAGATAGAGGTATCAGGGCCTACAGGAGATGCCCTTGTATTTGATTTCCTGCCCTGCACAAGCTGCTTCCAGCCTATTCAGACCAATTAGTTCCTGAGAAAACACAAGCCTTTGCCTGCTTTTGGCAGATGCATTCAGCCCTTTCTCCTCACAGATTCCCATGAAAATGAAGCAGAAAAAACAGCAGAGCAAAAACAATATAATGCCCTATATACTGATTCTGAGGTAACCAGGTGTAACTATTAGATAAATAGGGCAGGGTTATTTCAACCTCCTGACCTCACTTCAAATGAGGCTCATTCATATCTCTTGTCTGTTATTAGATATTAAGCCTTTCCTTTTTTCTTTTCTTTTTTTCCCCTCATTTATCCTCAATTGTATATTGACACAAATGCAGCCCGTAATTTTTACATTTAAATTGGCCAGGGGGACCTTGCTAGATTATTTTTATTGGTCTTCTCTTGAATTCTTGGCTGTCTTTTTCTCCAGTTTCACCTTCCTTGTTAGGGATCACTTTTATCCAAAGACTCAAGACACATTAATGTAAGATACAGGAAGCAAAACTTGGAAATCTCAAATTCAATTACTCTTTAATATAAGAAACTAAATATCTCATTTGAGCCAACCTCTCCTTTCCTTGCCTTTCCTGATGGTAGGTGAGGGTGGTGGTTGAGGGGAGTCCCTCATCCTGTAAATTCTTATTTTCTTATAAATTTGAGAGAAGTAAGTATATGGGAGGATCAACGTGTACACCATTAAAGGATCCGCTTTCTGATATTTTTATTGACTTGAAAAAACTTTATCCTACTATGTCTAGGGGTATGATTCACTCTCTGCTTACCTCCCTCTTATCAACTTGAGCTGCCCAAGGAGTACTTTTGAAGAGTGATGCCAAAGCATGATTTCCTGGAGAAAATCACTAATCTTGACACCTCTCAAAGGACTTGTCTCCTGACCTACCCAGACCCACTTATTCCTCCAAATCTCCATCAGCATTGTTAACATTAGTCATGCAACAAGGATTAGTGGCCACCAGTTTTTCTTAACATAAAAGGAGAATGAATGGTGTTCAAATCCCAGCTTTGTCAATGACCAGCTGTATAATCTCAGAAAAATCATTTAATCCATTTAGGCCTCAGTTTCCTGATCTGTAAAATGAGGAGATTGGACTAGATGACCTCTAAGATCTCTTCCAGCTCTAAATCTATGAGCCTGTAAGTGTAGTGAGATAAGAGTCTAACAAACCAACTCACCCTGGAAGCCATATAAATGTCAAACATTTTAGTCATCACCACTACCCTGAGATGATAGAAATTAGCTATGTATCTGCCCTACTACCATGGCTGCATTTCTCTAGCTCCAGGCTTGAAATTCACATAATAACAAATTTATAAAAAGCTGTGACATTTTAAATGCTGATAAAGTTTGTTCTCTCCTTTCCAGATGGGATATCCTCATTAATTTTCACTTTGGTTTTGATTGAAATGTGCAATAAGACAAACAAAAAAACCAACAAACCCTCACTTGCTCCTTCCATCTCAGCTAAGTATCACCCTTTATCTCTTCTGTCCTTTGTGGCCAAACTCTTTGAAAAGGCCATGTACAGCAGGTGCCTCCACTTGCTCTCCTCTCTTACAGTCTGACTTCTGACCTCATCGTTCCACTGAAAGTGCTTTCTCCAAAGTTACCAACAATCTCTTAGTTGCCAAATCCAATGGCCTTTTCCCATTCCTTATTCTCCTTGACTTCTTGGCACCCTTTCCTCATTGATACTCTCTTTTCTCTAGGTTTTTGGAGCACCCCTTTCTCCTAGTTCTCCTACCTATCTGAACACTCCCTTCTTTGTCTCCTTCACTGGATCCTTATCAAGATCATGCCCTCTAACTGTAGCTGTCCCTCAGAGTTCTGTCCTGAGTTCTCTTCTCTCTCTTTATATTATTTCACTCAGTAATCTCATCACGTCCCATGGATTTAATTACTAACATTTCTCTAATGATTCTCAAATCTACTTATCCTGGGCTAATCTCTCTGCTGATCTCTAATCTCATATCTCCAACTGCCTTTCAGGCATCTCAAGTTGGATATCTACTAGATATCTTAAACTCAACACATCCAAAATAGAACTCATTCTTCCCACACCCCATCTCTCTCCTCCCCCCTCCCCCACTCCTGCCCCATTTTACCTAGTACTGTAGAAAATGACATCCACCTTCCAGTCCCTCAGGCCCACAATGTAGAAGTCATTGAGGATTCTCACTATCTCTCACTACCCAAATCCAATTTTTTTGCCAAGGTCTGTCAATTTCACCTTTGCAACAGCTCTCTAATAAGTCTCCTTCTCTCCTCTGATATTACTGTCACCCTAGTGCTAATCTTTATCACCTCATGCCTGGACTATTCCAATAGCCTGCTGGTGGATTTGCCTGCCTCAAATCTCTCCCCACTCTAATTCATTCTCTATTCGCCTTCATGGAGATTTTCCTAAAGTCCAGGTTTGGCTATGTCACTCTTCCTATTCAATAAACCCTAGTGGCTTCATATTACCTCTAGGATCAAATACAAAATCCTCTGGCATTCAAAGCCCTTCATAATCTAGCTCCCTCCTACCTTTCCAATCTTTTTACACCTTATGTTTTGTCAGGAACTCTTTGATTCAGTGACATTCACTTCCTTGTTATTCTATAAACCAAACACTCCACCTCTTGGTTCTGGGCATTTTCTGTGGCTGTCTCCCATGCATGGAATGCCTTCCCTCCTCATCTCTGCCTACTAGCTTTCCTGACTTCCTTTAAGTCCCAACTAAAATCCCATCTTCTTCAAATTTTCCCCAACCTTTCTTAATTCTAGTGCTTTCCTTCTGTTAATCATTTCCTATTTATCCTTTATATAGTTTGTACATATTTACTTATTTCCCCGATTAGATTGTGAGCTCCTTGAAGATAGGAGCTGTCTTTTACCTAATTTTATATCTCCAAATCCTTAGCCCTGGTACATAGTAGGCACTTACTAAATGTTTATTAATAGGCTGACTTCTCCTTTATCCAACTACTCTACAGCTGGGGTATTACTTTTTTGAATAGGTTGGACTAGATGGTTTCTGAAGTTCCTTCTCTCAAATTCTGTAATGCTGTGCTTCTATCAATCAATCAATGAGCTGTCTGTACAGATATTGTTCTAGTTGCTGAGATTATGAATTCAATGAATAAAATAATCCCTATTCTCAACGTGCTCACATACTTAAAGGAAAAATCACCAGTAGGCAAGACAAAGTTGATGTTTTTATCATACTTCTTTCTTTAAAATCATCTATTTCTTCTCTGCCCTATAATAAAAGCTAAGAGAGACAGCAAATTAAATGGTTGGCATATACATGAATCAGCTTGTGTTACATATGGATTCCATTCACTTTACCTCTATTTGTTAAGTGGTATCATCCCTTCTTTTACTATTGGCTCAGGGATGTTTGGAAGGTAGCCAAGGCCCTGGACCCTATAGATAAGGAAGATATCCCATAAATATCTAAGGAACTTAAAATTTAACAATGGCTCTCTGGGGAGCTGGTTTTTGAATTGGCTCCAGTACACCATTGGTTGAAGACCCAAGTGTGTCTGTATGGTGATTATAAGACTCACCAAACTATTAGGAGGCTGTATCTCTAACACCAAGTTTTTTTCTCTTCCAAGGGATGTCCAAACCACAGACTGATGCTATGAATCTGAAGCATTATATAATAATAATAGCTAACATTTATATAGTGGCTTTGTGGTTGTCCAGTAGATTCAGTAGTGTGAAACTCTTTGTGACCTCATTTTGGGGTTTTGTTGGCAAAGATACTGAAGTGTTTTGCCATTTTCTTCTCCTGCTCATTTTACAGATGAGGAACTGAGGCAAACAGGGTAAGTGACTTGCCCAGGGTCACATATCTAGTAAGTGTCTGAAGCTGGATTTGAACTCACACTCATGAAGGTGAATCTTCCTGATTCCAAGCCCAGTCCTTTATCCACTGTGCCACTTGGCTGCCATATGGTGCCTATTAGAGAGAGTGATCTCATTTGATCTTGATATAGGATCTTTGGGATAAGGTGGAACTCAACCAAGGGGAAGAGAATTGTATTGATTGTCCATGGGCTACTGTGTGTCTTATATGTGTTTCTATATGAAGTAAATCATCAGGTTGAGTGCCTGTAGGGAGTGGGAGACCATTTTACCCACATCTATGGAGACCTTTGATTACAGCATTAGTTGTAGTCTAGCTAGATTCTGAAATTTCCCAGGGCCAGCTTTGGGTAGGGGAAAAATGATCCAAAGAGTTGTGATTTTTGAGAGGCCCTCTGAGATTGAAGCTGGTCCACAAAAGCACAGTTTGTGATGCTGGGTCATGAGTTCCACAAATTAAACTCTTCTCAATTAATTACTTTAGCAATACCAATAACAGTAGGATCAGTTCCAAACTGCTTTAGTGAGAGTTTCTTATACCTGGTTTCCCAACCAGAACATACTTTTAAAGCAACAATTAAACAGAAAGCTTAAGGTTTTAAAATTAAAATTTAAAGTGGTTTTGTCATATTTATGTAGCTTCTGTAGAATTCTCAGAACAATAATTTTGTATTATGGCCATCACCTTCAAGAAAACAAATACCTGTTTTTAATAAAAGCCTTGATGGAACAAGATGTTTTTAAAAACATCATGATTGAAGCACAATGTAACTAAGTTACCATTATTGCCATGACAATCAACATGCATGTATAACAAAAGGAAAAATGAAAACTAAAAGGGATATTATTTAGTAAAGGTGAGAAGCCATTTTTGGTTTAAAGATTAATTTAAGTAAGATTGTAATGTGATTCACCTCAAAATTAAAATCAAATTAAAAATAGAGATTCACCAAGTAACAATGGCTTGGTAGTTCAATCAGTGAGTCAAAAAACATTTATTAAGCACTTCCTTTCTCCCAGGCATTGTGCTTAGTGCTGGGAATACAAAGAAAGGGAAAAATAGTCCCTGCCCCTAGGGAGCTCACATTTTAATTGGAAGATAACTTGTGAATAGCTGGGTACATACTAGATATATACAGAATAGATGATGGCAAGGCCCTAGCAGCTGGGTGGGACTGATTAAGACCTCCTACAGAAGATGAAATTTGCATCTTGAAGGAAGCCAGGAAAACTAAGAGGACAGAGAATTCCAGGTATGGCAAAAAGCTCAAATGCATGGAGATGGAAGATGAAATATCATGTTCAAGGAACATAAGTAATCTAGCGTAGCTGGATTGTAGAGTACATGAAGGAGAGTAAAGTAAGCGAGAATGAGAAGTAAAGTACAAGAAAATTGGAAAGGTAGGAAGAGGCCAGGTTTTGAAAGGCTCTAAATGCCAAACAGGATTTTATATTTGATCGTAGAAGTAATAAGGCATTTATTAACTTCAGGGCAACATGTTCAGATCTACACTTTAGAAAAATCACTATGGTAGTTGAATAGATGATGCATTGGAGTGGGGAAAGATTTGAGGTAGTGAAAAGACCAATAGTCTAGGCAAGGGTGGCAGCTGTGTGGGCAGAAAGAAGAGGCCATATATGACAGATGTGAAGGTAGAAAGAATAAGATATGGCAATAGGTTGAATACGTGGGATGAATAAGAATGAGGAGTCAATGGTGATACCAATTTTGTGGACTTGAGTGACTGAGAGGATAGTGATGCCTTCAACAGAAATAGCAAAGTTCAGAAGATGGGAGGTTTGTTAGAGGGAAAGAGCATGAATTCTGCTTTGGACATATTAAGTTTGAGATGCCTGTGGGATGTCTGGTTCAAAAGTTCAAAAGACAGTTCATGTTTCATGATTATAGCTCTGGCAAGACACTGGAGCTGAACATATTGATCTGGGAATCATCTTCATAGATTTGATAATTGAATCCATGGGAACCAATGAGTTCACCAAGTGAGCTAAAAGAGAAGAGGGACAGGAAGTTTTAAACTTATTTTTCTGAGAGTCAGAGGGATACATGAGTTTTGAAATTCTTATTTCTCCCTCTCTTTCTGTGAGTAATTATTCATAGAAAGATGGTTCTCATTTACTTGCTAATAATAAACCACAACATATTTCAAAGTATAATTAGCATTTTTAAGTGTGACTTAAGTATAAGGCTAACAATTCATGATTAAAGTGACTAAATCATGAGAAATATCCCATTTTTTACAATGGGGTAGATCTTTAGCCCTCCAAAATAGATCTTCTTGGGCCGCATTAAGAGAAGTGTAGCTTCCAGGAAGAAGACAGTTGTAGTCCCACTGTACTCTGACCTCTTCAGATGTCATCTGGAGTATCTTGTTCAGTTCTGGGTACCATAGCTTGGAAGGACACTGTTAAGCTGAAAGTTGGCTGAAGAAAAGCAGCTAGGATGGTGAGGGGCCTTGATTCCATGTCATATGAGGATTCATTGAAGGAGTTAGGCATGTTTAGCCTGAGAGTAGAAGATTAAGGGGAGGGGATGTGGTAGCTATTTTTAGTTATTTAAAGGAACAGGAATTAGACTTGTTCTTTTTGGCCCTGAGATCAGAACCAGAAGCATTGGCTGATGTTGCAAAAAAAGGCCATTTTAGGCTTAATGTCAGAAAAAAAAACCTCTGTAACAATTAGAACTATCCAAAAGTGATTTCCCTCTCTACTCCAGGGTCTTCAAGCAGACACTGGATGGCCACTTACTGGGTAGGTTATAGCAGGGGTTTCTCAGATGGCCACAAAGCTTCCTTCTAGGTCTTAAATTCTGTGGTTTTGCAAACAACTATTGTGAAAGCATAGGATTGATATAGCTCTCATGGCATTACCTGAGCTTATCTTGAAGTACCAATGGTAAGAGGCCATAGCATTAACAAGATGCCAGCTTTCTTCCATTTCTGAAGTTGGTGTCCTTTGCGTTGAAGCAGGAGAAGCAGAAATACTTTGACAGGTTTTAAGCTTTGGCTTTCAGAGGTTGGGCTTCTCCAGGATCCGGCATGATGCCTGTCACTAGGGTTGATGGAGTTTCTCCTTTGGAGAAAAGCAGGCTATACGGTTGTTTATATACCTAGAAGCTGGGGACTGGTAAAAACAAGCTCATTTTAATAGAGGGACATCAGAAAGAGGAATGCTCTGAACTCAGGTTGTTACTTTTCTCTGTTATTTTTGCCAGGTTGTCCTGGAATCCTATAGGCCAATTTGGTGGTGTTTGCTGGGTTTTTCAGGATTTCTTGGTCAGCACCTCAAAGGCTTACAATTACCTTCTTTCTCAAAGACATAAAGAAGCTATTGCTCTATTATGGAAAGTTGAGTAAGTATTGTGTAAAATTTATTCACTCTTTCTAAGTCAGGATAATAGGTAAAGACATAGGGAAAGGGGAAGTCATGGAAGGCTAGAGGACATCTGGAAGCAGAGTGGCAAAGCAAACACCTAAACCAAGTCCCAGGTGATGATGAGATTGTATTTCATTCAAAAGGAAGAAGCCAGCAATTATTTCTACTAGATTCCAGTCTAGCTTTCTTCCTTTCTTCAAATGCAAATTGGTATTTTTCAAAGAGTTTACTCAATAATTCCCTCAAACGGTTATGGTGTGTTGTAAAAAGGCCAATAAGATGAAGCATTTTCTGATGCTGTTGAGCAGGTAGAGATAAAATGCTGTAGATGTTGGCATGCCACAAGTGAATTGGAAAAAAAAGTCACCATCCCTGAAGCAGAAAGATGAAAGCAGATTCTTTTATTAACTGGGCCTAAAGTACACTGAATTTTCAATCATGTCTGATTGAGAAGAAACACAAAATATTTTTAATGTTATTTTTTCCCTGTCAATGCTTTTTCTTCATTTTTAAATCATCTCCCATTCATTACTATAAGATATAAAATAGATATAAAATGCTTTAAGCATGTTATTTTAATGAGTTTAATGAGTCTTCCCCCCTCTCATCCCCCAGTTTGTTTGATGTCTGCAAAGAACTAAAGATGTATTTTGCATTAAAATAATTAACTTGAACCAGTCAGAAACTGATGAAGAAAGCTAACAAAAAGACATTATTGTTTTAAACAAATTCACGTAAATATATGTGCCTCTGATTAAGTTAAAAGCTCTCTGTGTGAATTTGACTAAAATACAAATTCATGAGAACTGTTTGGCTTAGGCAGGTGATAGGGGAGAAAGATGGCAAGAAAATTGCAGATTTTTGTTGCAAAAAAAATTTAATGCTATTGGACAGACCTTTCTTGTAGGTCAGTGAAAATTCATAAGTAGATTAAAATAAATATTGGCATCTTTTGTTTTTATATCACCTTCATTTCTGAATATATTCTCCCTCTTCTGCCTCCCCCAAATTGTAGAAGGGTCTCTTATAACAGAATAAAATAGAGAGGGACAAAGAAAGTAGCTCAGCAAACTAACCAACATGTTAACTGAGTCTCATGGTGTGTATATGCAATGTTCAACACCAATAGTACAAAGAATGCATTTCTCATCTCTTTTTCAGGGCCAAGCTTTGCCTAGTGGATGTGGAAACTGTATATTAACTGTTGCCTAACTGGCAGTTGCTATCTTCCTTTCTATAGTAATCAATTGTGCTGATAAACCCTTTTCTCCCTCTACAAAACTTCTACTCATGTGGCTTGTTGGGATTAAAGGCCCTTTCCTTCCTCTTCCGCACTCAGTTACTTTGCTATCAGCCCTGAAGACAGGCCCTCTTCACAACAAGGTTGAGGCCCCCTACCTTAGAGAGTAAAAGTACTATAATTTTTTAAAAAAAAATATTTTCTTTAGCTATTGTGTGGATTATACTTAATTTGGGATTCAATGTCAATTCACTTTTGAGCATTTCCCATCCCATATCCAGACAGTCTGCCTGTGGTCTCTTCACTCTTGGGAATTCCCAGGGAGCCCTGTCTATAAATCCAAGATGAACGCCCTCTGTCCTTTTTCTTCACCCCAGGGCCTTCTCCAGTACCAGGAAGCCTTTCTCCAGTGAAACCCACAGCTCCTGCCTCTTGTCTGGACTTCTCTAGGGTGATCATTCACTTGTTCCTGGTTGCTGTGATTCAGGCGTCATGGGATACAACATCATTATGTGCCTGGAAGATGGACCTGGGGGATAGCCTTAAATAATCTAATCATTTTCCTCTCCTTCCAGGAGTAGCTAGGTGGTACAGTGGATACAGCACCAGCCTTGAAGTCAGAGGACCTGAGTTCAAATCCAACCTCAGACCAAACACTTGATACTTACTAGCTGTGTGGCCCTGGGCAAGTCACTTAACCCCAATTACCTAAAAACAGAAAACAAAAACATTTTCCTCTCCAACCACTGATACTCTGCCTACATTAATTCCTTAATTCCCACTCCCATGTACTCTCCCATCCCAGGTATTCTGAATCTCTAGCTGTCCCCACTTTCCACTACTCATTCTCTACACCCACTATAGATTTTCCCACCCCTTCCACTGTATTCTAAAATATCAGCACAAACTTCCTTTCATCTTAAACCTTTTCATTTCACATTCCTTACTTTTTTTCTACTCTCCACTGAGATCTTAAATTTTCCTGATAACATGGCATCCCTGGCCATCCTTTCAAGCACCCAAATAGAGCTACTTAACTATATCTTAAAACCAAATCACTCTGGCTCCTACTAATTGGCCAATAATAGGTCTCAGCCCAAGCTTTACTTGGTTATTTTTTGGATTTTGATGGCTCAGAATGAGTGTACATAGCAATTGTTTCTATTTTGGCCAGAAACTCTGAGAATCTCCCCCTCCCAGATTTATTTTTTGAGTAGACAAACTAGGCCATTTTTTTGCCTCATTTCTTACCTAACCTTAAATCACTGAATGGGTGTTGCCTCAGACAAACTGAGGCCTTAGAAAGATCTTAGCTTAAAAAGGCCAAGGTCCCCCACTGAATCTAGGACCACGTCCACTCATCCTGACCTATGTCTTGCCATTGGACTCAGATGACTCTGGAGGAGAGAATGAGGCCAATGACTTTGCACAGCCCTGTCTCACTTAAATCCAATCCACTTAGATTGGATCCTCTTCCAGAATATAGGACAAACAACAATAACACTTTTATTCAGAATACTTTTTGCTCCTATCGCCTCTTCCAACCTCTACTGTTCTGCCACATTTAACATTATGACCTTCTTTTCTAGAATTCTCTTTTCTTTCCTTTCCCCTCAAGGTTTTTGTGACACTATCCTTTCCTGCTTCTCCTAATTGTCTGACTATTCCTTCTCAGTTTCCTTTGCTGGATCTTCCTTAGTAGGTTATGTCCACTAATTGTGGGTGTCTCCCAAAGGACCTTCCTGAGGCTTTCTCTTCTCCCTTTTTATAATCTTGGATACATTGCCAAGACCTATTACCTACCTTCACTCATATGCACTCTCTTTTCTCCTCTTACACTGCTATTACCCTAGCATAGGCTTACATGTGTGCTATGGCAAAAGCCATCTGGTTGGTATCCCTGCTTCAAGTTTCTTCCCATTCCAGTCTATCTTCTAGTCAGCTACCAAAATGATCTTCATAAAGCACAAGTCTGGTTATGTTATTATCCTAATCAATAAACC
The DNA here is from genome assembly GCF_900497805.2 of Vombatus ursinus. Classification (NCBI taxonomy): domain Eukaryota; kingdom Metazoa; phylum Chordata; class Mammalia; order Diprotodontia; family Vombatidae; genus Vombatus; species Vombatus ursinus. The sequence goes on from NW_020940360.1 coordinate 25,669,036, forward strand.
ACTGTGGCTCCCTGTTAATTCTGGGATCAAATGTAAAATGCTCTGTTTAGCATGTAAAGCCCTTCACAACCTGGCCTCTGCTTATTTTTATAGTCATCTTATACTTTACTCCTCTTCATGCATTCTAAAATCTACCTACATTGGTTTACTTGATGTTCCTTAAATATGACCATCCATCTTCCATTTCCAAGCCTTTGTACTTGCTATCCAGCGGCCATCTCCAGTCATCCTATCTCTTGCCACTGGACCCAGATGGCTCCAGATGAAAAAGTGAGGTTGGTGACTTTGCACAGACCTACCTCACTTAAAACCATGCAAGTCATGGCATCACCTTCCTGATGTCAAGGTCCTCTTCGAGAACAAAGGACAAACAACAACAACAACTTGCTGTCTGCCATGTCTGGAATGCTCTGCCCTTTCACCCCCGTGTTTCAGTTTCCTGGCTTCCTTAAAGACTTGCCTCAAATCACACCTTTTACAGGAGGCTTTAACTAATCCCACCTAGCTCCTAGCACCTTCCCTCTTAGGTTAACTTCCATTGGCTTATATATCCTGTGTGTACATAGTTGTTTGCACTTTGTCTTTCTCATTAGAATGTGTATTCCTTGATGGCAGAGACTGGTTAGTACATGCCTAGCATATATCAAACGCTTAATAACATGCTTGTGGACTTGATAATCTCATCATCTTCCATTGTTTAAATCATCATCTGTGTGCAAATGATTCTCAGATCTATTTATTCTGCTCCACCCTCTCTTCTGATCTCCAGTCTCAAAACACCAGCTTGGAGAACTCAAATGTCCTAGAGCTATCTCAAACTCAACATGTCCAAAACAGTACTCATTCTCTATCTTTTCAAACTCTCCCTTCTATCAACTTCCCTATTAATGTCAAGGACATCACCATCCAGTCATCTAGGCTCACAATCTCAGTGTCATCCTTGACTCCTCACTCACAGTTACCCAAAACATCAAATCCTATTATCTCCTCTCTACTTCACACAGCTACTGAATATTCATTCTTCCAGGGGACCAAAAGATGCATTTACACTGATGTTTGATTTCATCTCTGTAGCTGTGATTTCATCACTTGTAAAAGGTAGATTCTCACTTCCCATTGTTCTCTAGAATTTCTCTCAGCTTTCTCTTCAGCATTCTAGGCTATTGACTGAGACGTTATTGATAGGCACATTTAGGAGCTACTAACTGACTCTTTTCTAGTCACTAGGTTGAATGAATAAATGACTGAAGGAAGGAAAGGGAAAAAAGCATTTATTAAAGTTTCAAGACAAAATATTAAAGATAAGAACAGAATTTAAACCCTCATGTGTGATCCAAATATAGGACAATTACTCCTTATCTGATCAAATGGATATGTACAAGAACTTAAGTTTTGAACATGGGAGCAGAGAATTTATTTTTAAAACTTCTATGGAAACTTTTTCAGTTGGTGGGATGTTTTGGTCTTTTTTTGACCAATTTCACCAATATTTTGGCCATTATATCCCAATTCTTAGATATAATCAATTTAGAGAGGAAAGGGAAGAGATTATTTAGTCCAGAGGTTCCCAAACTTATTTGACCTACAGCCCCCTTTTAAAAAATTACTCATGCTCCCCTGGAAATCTTCTTTCTTTAACCCATTAATAGTTTTTTTGAACTTGAATCATTTAAAAAAACAAAATATTTTTTTAAAAAAATGAGGCATCATACATTTAACAATTTAAGCAAATTTGTGGATTTTTTCCTGTTTTAAAATTCTGATGATGCAATATTGCATCATGTAACTGTATAGTGTCATATTTTAAATGAGTCACTATATGCACATATTCCTGCCAATGCATGCTGGACTTCCAGACAATGCACAAGAGGCTCGCCTGCCAACACTTGCTTGTTAAGACCTATCAATGGACTTGACCACTGATTGGTTATAACTTGAATTTTGTGTATTTGGAAAATGATGTAATCACTACAACTTTAACTGTCCCACAACAGATGAAACAAGTATGAAATGTTTTTCAAAAATTTCTTGTCTTCTCTTCTATCTTTATGCTTCCACAATCCCCTTATTTTTATTCAACACCCCTCCCCAATTGCATCTGAAGCTACTCCCACCCCCCTGGATCATTCCAGCACCCCACAGGGGGTGGTATTACCCATTTTGGAACCTATGATAGTCCAAACATTTCATTTTACAGTGAAAGAAACTAAGGCCCAAGGAGGTTAAATGACTTAAGGTCATGCAGATGTTAAGTAGCAGAAGTATAACTTGAACCCACCTTACATGACACCAAATTCAATGCTTTTTCAAATGTACATGCTGCCTCTGAGTTGAAATGGGAAATAAAATAAGATGAAGAGTTGAAATTGAATCTGTAGCAATTCTGATTTAGCTATATTATAAAGTAATAATCTGTGCATAGCTATTCACTTTTTAAAGTTAATTTATCTATTCTTTATCTTCATATATATGTTGTATTTTCTCAGATTTATTTTTATGGTTTTAAAGAATATTCATTTTTGTGTGGTGATGGTTTTTCCCATTCACCATTTTTGGAGCTAAAGCTAATATAAAAGCTTAAAATTTGTGGTTTTGAATGTATAATGTATGACAGAAATTTAATAAACAAAGATGATAAATATAATTAGGAAAAATAAATGAACTCTATCTTTTACTTTCTTGATGATTCATGAATTCCTATAGGTTCAGATATCATTTCTATGCAGAGATGACTCCCATATCTATATATTCAGTCTTTATCTCTGTCCTGAGGTCTAATTATATTTACCAATTGTCTGCTAGATATCTCCTCTTGGATAGCATAGCAAACTCAGGATGTCCAAAATTGAACTCCTTATCTTCTCCCCTACACTCATTCTTCTTCCTAATTTCTCCATTTTTTTGCTCAGCAATGGGGTGAAGTGACTTGCCCAGGGTCACACAGCTAGTAAGTGTCAAGTGTCTGAGGCCAGATTTGAACTCAGGTCTTCCTGAATTCAGAGCCAGTGCTCTATCTACTGCACCATCTAGCTGCCCCTATTTTCTCCATTTCTTTCAATGGTGTCACCTTCTTTTAAGTTATGCAATTTGAAAACCTAGAGCTGTCCTTGACTCTTCATTCTCTTTCATTTCCTATAGCCATTAACTCCACAATAAGACCAAACTAGGTGTTTATTTCACAGTTTCAAAATTTTGAAAGAAACTCAAATTATGTGCCCAAGTCCTGTCATTTCCACCTCAACAACCTTTCTTTTACATACCCCATTCCCTTCTCTCCCCCAGCCAGTATCCTAGTTCAGGCCCTCATTATCTTGTGCCTAGACTATTGCAGTCTTCTTAATTGGCATCTCAGCCTCTATACTCTTCTCTCTCCAACCCACTGTCCACCTGGCTACTAAATTGATCTGAAATACAAATCTGACCATGTTATTCCCATTTCCAGAAACTTCAATGTCTCCCTCTTACCTTGGATATTAATACAAACTCTTCTTTCTGGCCTTTTGCAACCTGGTTTCAATCTTTCTTTCCAAATGGATTGTATGTTATTGCCCCTCACACAACCTCACATAGGTTTATTTAAAAGTACTAGTACACAACATTACATCTCCTACCTCTTTGACTTTGTGAAGGCTGTCTCATGGGTGGAGTAACCTTTATACTCACCAGTTTTTTGTTTATGCAAAAACTTGCAATGTAAAGTAATTGAAATGATCTAGTTTAACTTTTGTGACTGCCTTTTTTTTTAAAGTTGGAAAACCACATTCTCCCTCCCCCTCCCCCCCCTATATCTGTGAAAAACACCTGATTTGATTCTTCCCTAATTTTTTTTTCACCAATGTATTTTCTTTTCTTTTTTTTTATTAATTAATTAATTTTTAGTTTTCAACATTCGGTTCCACAAGATTTTGAGTTCCAAATTTTCTCCCCTTCCCCCCACCCCAAGATAATGTGCATTCTGAATACCACTTCCCCTAATCTGCCCTCCCTTCTATCACTCCCTTCTTTCTCTTATCCCCTTCCCCTTCTATTTTATCCCCTTATCCCCTTATTCCCTTCTATTTTCCTATAGGACAGGATAGATTTCTATACCCCTTTGCCTGTGTATCTTATTTCCCAGTTGCATGTAAAAACAATTTTTAACATTCATTTTTAAAAATTTGAGTTCCAAATTTTCTCCTTCCCTCCTTCCCTCCCCACTCACCCTCATTGAGAAGGCAAGCAATTTGATATAGGTTACACATGTGTAGTCATGCAAAACACTTCCATAATAGTCATGTTGTAAAAGACTAACTATATTTCCCTACATCCTATCCCACCCCTATTTATTTTATTCTCTCCTTTGACTCTGCCCCTCCTCGAAAGTGTTTGCTTCTGATTGCCCCTTCCTCAATTTGCCCTCCCTTCTATCATCCCCCCTTTTTATCCCTTTCCTCCCTACTTTCCTGTAATGTAAGATAGATTTCCATACCCCATGTATTGTGTATGTTATTCTCTCCTTAAGCCAAATCCGATGAGAGTAAGATTCACTCATTCCCCCTTCCCTTCCACTGTAAAAGCTTTTTCTTGCCTCTTTTATGTGAGATAATTTACCCCATTCTACCTCTCCCTTTCTCCTCCTCCCAGTACTATCCTCTCTCACCTCTTAATTTTATTTTTTAGATATCATCCCTTCATATTCAACTCACCCTGTGCTCTCTGTCTATATATTCTCTCCAACTACCCTAATACTGAGAAAGGTCCCATGAGTCACAAATATCACTTTCCATTTGGAATGCAAACAGTTCAGCTTTAATAAGTTCCTTATGATTTCTCTTTCCTGTTTACCTTTTCATGCTTCTCTTGAGTGTTAATTTTCTATTCTATTCTATTCAGCTCTGATCTTCTCATCAAGAATACTTGAGGCGCAGCTAGGTGGCACAGTGGATAGAGCACCGGCCCTGGAGTCAGGAGGACCTGAGTTCAAATCCGGCCTCAGACACATAATACTTCCTAGCTGTGTGACTCTGGGCAAGTCACTTAACCCCAATTGCCTCACTAAAAAAAAAAAAAAAGAATGCTTGAGAGTCCTCTATTTCATTGAATATCCATTTTTTCCCCTCATGGATTATACTCAGTGTTGCTGGATAGGTGATTCTTGGTTTTAATCCTAGCTCCTTTGACCTCCAGAATATCATATTCTAAGCCCTGTAAGCCCTTAATGTAGAAGCTGCCAAATCTTGTGTTATCCTGATTGTGTTTCCATAAAACTTGAATTGTTTCTTTCTGACTGCTTGTTATATTTTCTCCTTGACTTGGGAACTCTGGAATTTGGCTATAATATTCTTAGGACATTTCCTTTTGGGATCTCTTTCAGGAGGTGATTGGTGGATTTTTTCAATTTCTATTTTATCCTCTGGTTCTAGAACATCAGGGCAGTTTTCCTTGTCCTTTTGGTTTTGTTTTATAATTCTTTGATTTCTCATAGAGACATTAGCTTTCATTTGCTCCATTCTAATTTTTAAAGAATTATTTTCTTCAGTGAGATTTTGAACCTCATTTTCCATTTGGCCAATTCTGCTTTTTGAGGCAATCTTCTCCTCATTGACTTTTTGGACCTCTTTTGACATTTGGGTTAGTCTGTTTTTTAAGGTGTTATTTTCTTCAGTATTTTTTGGGTGTCTTTTAGCAAGTTGTTGACTCATTTTTCATGATTTTCTTGCATCACTCTCATTTGTCTTCCCAATTTTCTCTCTTACTTGATTTTCAAAATCTTTTTTGCGCTCTTCCATTGCCTGAGACCAATTCATATCTTTCTTGGAGGCTTTGGATGTAGGAGCTTTGACTTTGTTGTCTTCTCCCGAGTGTATGTTCTGATTTTCCTTGTCATCAAATTAAGATTCTATCATTTGAGTTTTTTCCCTCTGTTTGCTCATATTCTCAGCCAATTATTTGACTTTTTAACTCTTTGTTAAGCTAGGGCTCTGCTTCCAGTATGGAGGGTGTACTGTCCCAAGCTTCAGGGGTTATATGCAGCTCTTTTCAGAGATACTTCTAGGGACCTCTAAATTTTCAGTTCTTCCCAGGTGGTATGATCAAAGAAGAGGTGTTTGCTCCTTTTCTGGCCTGTGTTCTGGTCTATGAGTGACCACAAGTATTTTTTTCTGCCTTGGAACTGTGAGGAGGATTCCCTCTCCACCATGCCACAAACTCTGCCTTGATAGCTCTCCTCCCCACCCCAGCACCACCACCCAGGACTGTGATCCAGATCCAAGCACTAGTAAAGCAAGAGAATCCTGCCTCAGTGCCAGCAAGGAGTTCCCTGCAATCCCCCTCTGATCAGCCACTGGGTCCCTCCATCGTCTGTGGGCCAAGAGCTCCAGAAGCAGCCATTGTCACTGTGGCTGCCACCCTGGGGCTGCGCTAACACCAGAACTGGATCACACTTTTCTCTCACCCAGGATTGACAGACCTTTACCATTGACCTTCCAAGTTGTCTTTGGGGTTTGTGAGTTGAGCCGTCTGGAAACCGCCACAGCTGCCTGTGATTCAGTCCTCTGAGGCCTGCTTCAGGTTCACTGTGGCCTGCACGCTCATGCTGAACTGCACTCCTCTCTCAGCCTGGTGCAACAGATCTTTCCTATCAACCATCCAGGTTGTCTTGGGCTGGAAATTTGTTTCACTTTGTCTTTTTGTGGGTTCTGCTGCTCTAGAATTTTTTTAGAGTCATTTTTTACAGGTATTTGGAAGGTTTGAGGGAGAGCACAAGCAAGTCATTGTTTTTACTCTGCCTTCTTGGCTCTGCCCCACACCTAATTTTTTAAAAGTGATTTTAACATTCAGTTCATGAATTGATTTTAAATTTGCTGTAGAATATGGCATAAGATGTTACCATAAACAAAATTTTTGCAATAGTTTTTCCGGCAATTTTTGTCAAATAGGGAATTTTTCCTGGTAATTTGTGGTTTTGTATTTCCTAGGATTAGGTTACAATTAAGCTAAGAAAATGACTAAACTGTACATATCTTTTGGCCCAGACAGTCCACTTCTAGGCACATACCTCAAAGAGATCAATAACAATTGGCACTTGTATACTGAAATATGTATAGTTACAGTTTTTTTTGGTAATAGAAAAGAATGAAAACAAAGTAGATACCCATTAATTAGCAAATATATAAATAAGTGGTACATGAATGTTACTGTGCTATAAGAAACATGAATATGGAGAAAATAGAGAATCAGGGAAAAAAGAATTGATGCAAAGTGAAATAAACAGAACCAGGAAGACAATGTATACAATGACTACAACAATGTAAATGGAAAGAACATCAACAACAACAAAAAATGGAAACTTCATGCTGTGAAATTGTAATGACCACACCTGGCCTCAAAGAAGAGGTATGAGGAGGCACCACCCGCTCTTCTTTGAGAAGTGGAGGACTATGGGTACAGAACACTGCACATAATGTCAGATTTTTTCAATGTGTTGGTTAGTTTTACCAAACTCTTTTCTCCTTGTTTTTTCTTCTTTATTAGGGAGATTCATGGGGAAATGTGGGTGATGTAAAAATGAGATCTATAAAAATGCATTAAAAATCCATCAATGACAACATTGTCTCCCAGATTTGTTAACAGCACTACAAAAGCAATTTTGGGATCTTTAAGTAGAGGATGCTATCTGATAACCTCATTGAAAAAAGTCAATTTTTTTTTCAAACGAGGAGAGAAAATTAATGAGGACTAGTCTTTTACTTGAGGAAATTTCTAGCTCTTCAGCAACATGTAAATCCCTTTTAAGAATAAAATTCTTAACAGTGAACTTAGATGCAAGGCACACATACATTCCTACAAATAATATGAAATTATTTTTTTATCTTTTGTAGCTAATTGCTCCTACTTTGACAAGAGACCATATAGACCTCCCAGCTCTGACCAAGGGGAGAGAGGGAGAGAGGGAAGGAAGAAGAGAGAGAGACAGAGAGAGAGAGAGAGAGAGAGAACTAAAGATCATTGTCTCTTGCTCCTCCAACTGCCAGAGAAGGAGTTGAGAGTTTAAGGGAGAAAGAGAGCTCAGGGGTTAAATGGAAAATTTGTGCATTGTTCTTTTCTCAGCACTTTTAATATAGCCAGGTCATGTGTAATTACCTACCTTCTTGCCCCTTAGCACACATTAATGGTTAGAGGTGATAAAGACCTGGGAAAGACCTTAATTTAGAAAGACCAAGGTCATCTGCTGTATCCCAGGCCATTGCCAGTTGTCTTGACTTTTGCCATTGGACTTTGATGACTCTGGAGGAGAGAGCAAGGCTGAGGACTTTGCAAAGCTTTGCTTTGCTTAATTCCAATTCATACACAAGTCAATATATCACTCTCCTGATGTCATTGGTCCTCTTTGAGAATGATGGATGAACAACAATAACAACTTTCTTTTTTTTTGGAAATCATTTTTATTTTTTTAAATTATATTTTATTTTTCCCAACTACATGTAAAAACAATTTTTAACATTCATTTAAAAAAAATTTTGATTTCCAAAATTTTTCTATCCCTCCCTCACCTCCCCCCTCTCTGAGACATGTCGACAACCTTAATTACAAGTTCTATGCCAAATATGAAGGCTGTGCTTTTTTTAAGGGGCAGATCAGTTTTGAATCTGCTTTGTTATCAGCAGAAAGATGACTCAATTCATTAACATAACCTAATATTCTGACATGAGCAGAGGCAAGGTATAAATTATTATATACCTATTCCACATAGCTACAAGGTAATAAGATGGCATTGAACAATTATGACAGTGCTCCAAATAGTTAAACAGGCAGGGTTATGACATATCTTAATGTTGCCTTGTGGGACAGGGATAACACCTGGCTAATTGTGTTGTGTACTAAGCACACTTTTATGGTATGTGCCTATGGTATTTTAATGGGACATGATCTGACCCGTGCCACATTCAAAACTCTTCAAAATAAAATGTATTATAATGGATCTTTTACTGCAATTCTACTTGCCTCCTTAAAAGACAAACTGGCACTAATAAAACAAAACACTGTATTTTCTCATGATTTAAATAAAATTCCAGCTCTATTTAGTTACACAAACCTTGAGTTGTATAGAAATCATAAACTGGCTTCTTCAAGATGATCACTGTGCCTCACCTAGGAAATTGCTTAGTTCCTGAGTGTAGAATTACTTGAAATCAACAAAGCTTCTAATTACATCTAAAAGAATACCTGAAGAGCTAAGATCAATGAATTGGATGAACCATCTTAACCTTTTCTTTTTGCTATGGGAAAAATGAAAGCAGTTTTTGCTTTCTCTTGATTCTGGGTCTATAGCAGACATTTAGAAGAAAATGATGGGCTATAATTAAAGTAGCACTCATTCTCTTTTCTTATTAGCTCCCCTTATGTAGCTGGTCTACAGCTGCAACAGCTTGAATTTATACCACGTATCTTATTCTTTATCCTTTCCAGTGATTCTGCTATTTTTCAAGGGCTAGGCATTTCAACTTGGGGAGTTGGTAATGTGCAATGGGATATTTGGATTTGGATCCACAGTTTCTCCAACTTCTTTGAGGACTGATCCACCCCAAGATTCTGGGAAATCAGTCATACCTGTTGCTTTATGGAGGGAATATCCACATTGATGAGAAGTATTGTGGTATGTGCCAGGCATCATGCTAAGAGCTGGGACTGTGTCTTATTTGTCTTTATATCACCTATAGTACCCAGTACAATTCCTGGACACGCAATAAATGTCAATCTTTCCAGATAAAACAATGAGCTAATTACAGTGAAGATGGAAACATAGTATGGTCTATAGAAACAAAGAATATATAACATTCCAAGCAAACAAACCTGAGGCTGAGAAAGGCTATTAAACTAGCAAATAGCTCCATCTGCTGATAGCTCATGTAACATAAACTTGATGAAAAAGTATTATTCTAGTACTTCTTTTTTTAAGCTGACACTCCTGGGATATCCTTTGTATTTATTCTTTAAATCAGCTTCAAGTTGTCTAGTACCATCATTTATTTTTCAAGCAGCTCATACCTGGTTTTAAGAGAAGTTAAGGTATGGTAGGGGTATGGCAATGGTCTGTGAACAGAAAGTACGTTAAGGGTATGACAAACCAACTATTTTCACGATTCCCATTTAATTGATGAGATATTCTTGAAAGGATTAGACCCTTGACAAATCATTTTACCTGGCACTAGAAGCTCTGATCACTGCTTTCAGTCTCTGGGAAGCATGGCAGAACTCTGAGGGGCACTGCAATACTGGAAGTTTGACCTTTGAAAGCTTGTGAGAAAAGTTTGACCTATTTATCACAGTGAGAGAACATTCCATTGAGTAAGTATAGCTTGTGGAGTAAATTTTTTTTAAGTGAATACTAAATCATATTGCCTGTTCTAGTCTGCAACCACCTCCTGATCATTGTAGCATGGATATTACTGATTGTGATTTTTTTTTCTAGGAGGTAGCCTGGAGGCAGTTCCATGGCCCTAAGGCACCTAGATCCCAAGCCTGCTGGGTGTCAGAGAACACTGCCTCTGGTATCGTCATAGCTCTGAACCAGTGGAGCAGAATCCTAAGACAAAGGAGTTCCTGAGCCATAGAGTTCATGGATCAGCTATCTACTGCACATGAGTGACTGAGAGGAGGACCTCATGATATGGCTACTTCACTATATTATACTTAAAAAGGAGCAGTACGGTTTATCCTCATTTTCAAAGTATTATCATTGCATAGATAGTAGAAAGCTGACTTTTTGAGACTGATTTATGGAGAGTAAATGCCATTGTTATCTCATTTATCTAGGCTTCATCAAAGTATCCAAGTAAAGTTCATTAAGACTTTTTGAATTTTTCTTGCACACCTGCCTTTTAAGGGAAAACAAGTCTGATTGATATCCCTCGGTACCAGTGTCGAAGACATACTACTTAGCTGGCTAGAACACAGAAGCAGTAACGTGGTGCAGCTGATAGAACACTGAAAATAGAGTCACGAAGACTTGTGTTTGACTGGCCTTAGATATCAGCTGTATTAATCTGGGCAAATTACTTAACCTCTGCCTCAGTTTCTTCATCTGTAAAATAGGGATAATATTAGTACCTACCTCACAGGATTGTTGTGAGGGTAGAAAATATTTATAAAGTACTTCACAAGCCTTAAATACTTGTGAAACATTTTTATTAGAACATGAATCTTGAATCAATATAAAGTTTCTCATGCAATGGCTGCATTGTAGCTGTTTCTTTGACCTTTCAAGTTTCATTTATTTTGCTTATGGGCAGACAACCTCTTCGAAGAAGTATTGGTAATTTTCACTATGTTGTTCATAGGGATCAGAAGACTTGAGGGGACTGCAAATGGAAATACTTACTTAAGCATACATAGTCTTAAACCTGCTTTAGAGCAGACTGCTTCTCCACAGTGTGATGATTCTTGAGAGATGGCTTTCAGGAGCTGCTGCTCCTCCTTTTTCATGTATCTTTCATATTGTTCCTTCTCAGTCTGCTCTCCTTTCAATTCCCCCTAGTTACCTACTCCATCCTTTCCTTTCCTCAAGCACTTCTCTTCTGCATTCCTGGTCAACTTTCATTCCATGTGAGTTGGACTGTCCGTCCTACTGGAAAGAAAATGGATGTAATAGTCATTATATCAATCCGTAGAGAAATGATCTTGGGATAATCTTTCCCAACTATTAGTTCAAGGCAAATTTATACCAGATTGCAGTCTTTACTACTAAGATTTCTTCAAATCTATAAGCTTAAACCCTCAAATGAATACCTGACATTTGATTATAAGAAATATTACAGTCTAATTCAGTGTGAATCAGTCTCAATTAATTTCTTAACTTAGAAGATTGTGGTTGTGATGACACAGAATGTTTATGCATTTGTTTACAGTGTGGCACCAACCAGTGGGTAGTGGGAGATATTGACTTTTTAGGGGTCACCATTCAGTTATTTTAATGATTGTAGTCTTGGATTAAATATCAGTTTATTCAATGTATTCTTGTGATCAATAATTTTGTTTATATTTACATAGTATGGTAGAGCTTATTATTTGATTTTCACAATAACCTTGTGAAGTAAATACAATTATTACCCCTATTTTACAGAAAGAAAACTAAGGCTTAGAATTGTCAAGTGACTTTCTGGGTTCACACAACTAGTTAGTATCTGAAGCAGGAGTTAATCCAGGTCTTTCAGATTCCCAGTCCAATGCTCTAACCACGAAGCAAGGCTTGACACAGATACTAAGGAAATACATAGATGATTCTTAAATGAATGAATAAATATAAGGAAGGTTGTTTGGTTTTATTCACAAAAGTAATATTGATTCAAATACTTAAGATTTACCTATTCCTGACAATAAAGATGAAGTGGGATTCAATTGTTCACCTGTAAAGTGTGTGTGGGGGGGAGAAGGTAAGTTAGGTTTTGTCCATAAGTATGACAACAATTATTTAAAAAATTTTTGGTCTGAATCAGAGAGAGTTCACTCATCACCATGGGAAGTCATTTGTAGAGCAATTTTCTTAAATGAAAGCAATACTATCTAGATATTTGAGCATTGGAAAAATAAATTAATATATTTTAAATGAAAAAAATTGAAATTAAAGCCTAAAGGAGCGCTTTTAAAAGTTATATTGATATCTTCTGCTTTTACATCAAGGGCATTTCTGGGAATAAACTCTCCTTTTCTGTTCTCATCTCAAAAGTCATCCCTCTGTTGTTACAAAGAAAAACAATCAAGCAAAAATACTTCATATACTGACCACACTTGACAATGCATACAACATTCATCTCTAGAAATACCCTACTTCTCCACTGTAAAAAGGGAAGTATACTTTTCCATCTCTTCACCAGGATCTATACTGATCTTTCATTACTCAGGGTTTGACTTCCTTTTAGCAATCTTATCGATATTGTAGTGTCATTTTGTATATTGTTCTTTTGGTTCTGTTTATTTTACTTTGCATCAGCTAACACAAATCCTCCTATATTTCTTAGAGTTCTTCATATTTGTCATTTCTTTCTGCAAAATAATATTCCATTTATGCTGAAAAAACTGTAGCTTTTTCAACTACTTTGCAAGCGATGGGCATGATCTCTGTTTTCAGTTCTTTGCTACCAAAAAGAATGTTGCTATAAATGTTTTGGCATATAATGTTTGATCTTTGTGTCTGTCTTTGACCTCCTTGGGGCGTATACCCAATAATGGGATCAGTGGATATGAATAGTTAAGACATTTTCCTTGAATTATTCCAAATTGGTATCCGGAATAGTGTTAGACCAATTCAAAGTATGTCTATCTTTTTCTATGGTCCCTCCAACACTGATGATTCCCTCCCCCACTTTTTTTTTATCATTATCAGTTTGTGGAATTTAAGGAGAAATCTCAGAAGTGTTTTAATTTGCAATTTACCCATTATTAGTGATTTAGAATGTTTTCATAGAGTCATTTATAGTTTGCAATTCTTTTGAAAATTATTTGTTCATATCCTTTGACCATTCACCTATTAGGAAATGGGTCTTTGATTACATATTTGCATTAATTCCTTATAAATCTGGTGTGGAAAGACTGATATATACTAGCATTTCCTCACATCAGTAAGGCTAACTCCCTCCCCTCCCCCCTGCCCCCATGAGTTAAGCCCACTCCTTCTCCTTCCTTCCTGCAACAGGGATTAGTTTTTCCTAAAAGGCCACAAAACTGTCTCTGGAACTTAGTTGACCCTTGCCTCTGTTGGTCAAAGCTTAGGTCACTTAAGGGCATAAAAAGTTCTACTCATGCTGAGCTGGGGCCCCTCCAATTTGGTGGATTTCTGAAGACCATGTGAGTTACTGTACCCTGCCCTAATAATCAGACATGTTTTCACATGGAGATGAGGGGGGCAGGGCATATGCACTAAGTACTATTGTATCTTTATTGAATATCCTTGCTTCATTAGGACAAAGCAAACCTTTTTTTGCTAACCATTCAATGTCTTGGGAGGACCTTATTTCATTCTAACATCAAACTTGAACTAAGAGAGTCCATCAGGTCCTTTTCTAACATCTTGGATATCAGACTTTTATCAGTGATATTTGATGCAAATATTATAACCCCACTCAGCATTTTCTCTTCTTAATTTAATTTCAATGATTTTTGTTGATGCAAAATTTTATGTAGTCAAATTGTCTGTTTTTTCTTTCTGATTAGCTCTGTTCCTTATTTGGTTATGAATTCTCTCCTTCCTTTGCCCATAATGGCTTGAAATGTATGTTTTCTGGTCCTTTTCTAGTTTTCTATGATGTAACCTTTGCATTCAGGTTGCTTATATTTTTGGAGTTTCTTGCCCTGTTTAGTGTAAAACTTTTGGGTAGAAACTTAATTTCTACTAAACTTTCATTTTCTCAACAGTTCTTGTTAAATATGGAGACATCCTCAGAATAATTTTTATATTCTTGGATTTACTGTACACTGGGGTGGTATTTTTAATTATTTCAATTTTTTGTTTTTCATCTGTTCCTCTGATCTACTTAAAAAAACCCCCAGTAATTAATAATTTTGATCGATACTATTTTATAATATGGTTTGAGGTATGGTAATGCCATGGTCCCTTCTTTTTCATTTTATTTTCATTATTTCTTTTGAAATTCTAGACCTTTTGTTTTTCCAAATAAATTTTGTTGTTGATCACCTAGTTCTATAAAATATCCCATTGGTATGGTATTTTGATTGATATAGCACTAAATCTACAAATTAATTTGGATAGTGTAATTATATTTTATTTTATTATATTATACTATTTATTTATTATATTATATTTATTATATTACCTAGGCTATTGCCCAGGCAAGAACATTTAATATAATTACATGATTTGTCTTCCTGAATTACTGTTAAGTGTTGTGTGTATGTATGTATATAATGCATACACACACACACATATAATTGTCTTTTTGGATTAATTCTCATATATTTTGTGCATTTTGTAATGGTTTTGAATAAAGTTATAAAAAAATCATTTCATTCTCTATACAATCAAAAGCCAGTCAATCAATGAACATTCATTAAGCACATACTATCTGCCAGCACTATGTTAGCACTAAGGATACAAAAAAATACAAAAAAGGTAAAAGATAGTCCCTGCCCTCAAGAAGCTCATAATTTAATGGAGGAGACAACAAGCAAACAAGCTATATATAGGATAATCAGGAAATAACTGAGAGGGAAGGCACTAGAATTAAGAGAGTTTGGAAAGCCTTCCTACAGAAGATAAGATTTTATTTGGGACTTAAAGGAATCCAGGGAAGGTAGTAGGTGATGAGGAGTGGAAGAATTCCAAGCATGGGGAATAGCCAGAGAAAATGCCCAGAGTCAAGAGATAGAGTGTCTTCTTGGATTTTGTGTTTGATCCTGTAGGCAATAAGAAGGGTCTGAAGTTTATTGAGAAGAGGAGTGACATGGCCGAAGCTGAGCTTTGGAAAAATTACTTTAGTGACTGAAGGAGGATGGATTGGAGTAGGAAGAGACTTGAGGCAGGTAGACCCCTGAAGCAGGCTATTGCAATAGTCCAGGCATGGTGGGGCCCTGCACAGTATAGTGAGGTCCTTCAGCAAAGTGGTCCACCTCCTCTCTCAGAGGAGAGATCGGGGTGTCTTTGGGAGATGTTGAAAAGGTGAAATTATTAGACCTTGTCAACAAATTGTACATGGAGAGGGGTGAGAGAGAGTAAGAAATTTTTACTGGGAGAGTGGAGTTGACCTCTATAGCAACAAGGAAATCAGGATCTGGGGAAGGTTGAGGGAGAAAGATAATGAGTTCTGTTTTGGATGTGCCAAGTTTAAGATGTTTACTAGATATCCAGTTTGAGATGTCTCAAAGGTAGTTGGAGATGTGAGATTGGAGGTCAGTAGAGAGAGGGCAGGATATGTAGATTTGAGAATCATCATCATAAAGATGGTAAGTAAATCCATGGGAGCTGATGAGTTCATCAAGTGAAGTAATGTAGAGGGAGAAGAGAAGACGGCCCAGGACAGAATCCTGAGGGACACCTACAGTTAGAGGGTGAAATCTAGAGGAGGATACAGCAAAGGAGACTGAGAAAGAGCTATCAGACAGGTAGGAAGAAAACTAAGAGAGGGTGATATCCCAAAAACCTACAGAGAAGAGATTATCAAGGAAGAGAGGGTGAGCAACCATGTCAAAGGCTAAAGAGATTGAGAACTGAGAAAAGATCTTGGATTTGGCAATTAAGACATCACTGGTAACTTTGGAGAAAACAGTTTCAGTGGAATGATGAGGTCAGAAGCTGAATTGTAAGGAGTTAAGAAGAGAATGAGAGGAAAGTAAGTGGAGGCACCTATTGTAGATGGCCTATTTAAGGAGTTTAGTCATAGAGGGCACAAGAGATTTGGAATGATAGCAGGACCAAATGAGGGTTCACAGGTTTAGTCTTTCTAAGTCTAAGGACAGCTCACTATCCACTATACACCACATTGTCTTCTGTGTTTATTATAACACAAGATATTTATTAATTAAATATTGCTTCTAAATGCTTTACTTTGGATGGTTTTGAATTGCAAGAAGTCAGTTTAATAATAAAGTCCTCACAAGGAAATTGTTTGGTGCCTAACCGCTCTCTAGGCTGCAATAGCCTCTTTAACTCCATGGATACATGAATTGGTGTGTAAGAAACAACAATGACAGACTCTGATTTTCCTGTTTCTACAATTATTTAGTTATATATATTTCACACAATAGTTTTCTTTAAGTAAAATGTCTTAATATAGATTTGGGTTTTATTTCAGTGATCAAGGAAGGAAATGAAAGAGATTTAAATTTTTCAAAGTTACTCTTTTAGTTATTGAAGAATTTAACATATATATGTGCATATATACATATGTATGCATATATTATATATAACATATTAATTATTATTAATAGGTATTACAGGTATGCATATGAAAGAATTTAGTGTACATGTGCATATATATGTATGTATATGTATATGTGAAATATATATATCTATATCTATAGTCTACCTAATTTTAGTGGTCCAAGGTAATGACTGTCAAACTGAAAAGATGAGAACAGTAGATATTACTGGGTGGCAGTGTAATTTGAACTGGAAAACATTACCTCAGAAGATCTAAAGTAGAAAGAATGTTTTACCTCCTTTTCCCCAACCATGCAATATATTGTCAGAGCCTGGTAGTTCATCTTTAAGGAATCCCAGCTATATAACCCTGAAAAGGAAATACATCAACATAGATGTTCAATAGAAAGACTGCTAGACTTGGAGTCTGGAGAGAAATAGGTTCAGATTCCCTCTCTGATACTTGCTAGTCATGTGGAGAAGTATTTTCAACCTTTCTAAGCCTCAGTTTCCTCATCTGTAAAATAGAGATAACTTTAATATTTGCCTGCACCAGAGTTGTTGTGAGAAAAACACTTGGGAAACATTGAAGAGTCATAGAAATGTGAGTTATTGGTTGTGATACTAACAGCAAAGGAGTTTGATTTTCTTTTAAACTTCGACTATTATTAAAATAAAGTTCCAGATCATAAAATATGTATCGTTTTGTGGGTGCCTATTTTTACTTGCAGCTTCCCCACAGGTGTTTTAAGCACCCTGATTGGGCTAGAATTAAAAATGCTCATTTTTGTCTTTAAAAAATCAAATGGAGATGCAATCGTCTCTTTCTCAAATGGGTGAGAAAGAATCAGCTAGCATCTGGAGATGTCAGAAAGTTACCTGAGAATTCATTTTAGAAGTGTGAAGACTACTGTAGCAATTTTCAGGTTGCCCTCTTCTTTAAGGGGTGCCATTTCTAGGATGGAGATGGTGACAGATGTGCAGCTGAAAGACAGTTTTTTGATGACTTTTATTGCTTCAATTCCTTTCCCATGGGCATGTTTCCAATGCACCTGTGAAAGTGACTTGATTTAAATAAGCCAAAGAGTACTTAAAATTTGGAAGGCCATCAAATTGGATTTTGATGATGTGGTCTGTGCTTGGAATATTTGTCATCATGAAGAGGTATAGTCAAAATACCATAAGAGAAATAACTTAGGAGGAAGTAGCCAAGAAGCTTGATTTTGCTATTCTCTGAAAGGAAAAAAAGGTGATTTAAAAAAAATTAAAAAAAAGGTTAAAAAAGTCTGTGTTGTTTTAAAGAAATGAATCAATCAAATGTTCTTTCAAAGCTTGTGTAGAAGTCAGAAATGCTTGGTGATAAGCTTCATTGATTCTTTTAATTGCTTTTCTTTATATACCAAATAAATTCCTTTGCTTGGCATTCAGGGACTTCTAAAATTTGGCCTTAGCTTATGCTTTCCAAACGTATTTCCTATTGCTCCCTTTTGTGCATTCTATACTCCAGTTAAACTGGCTGACTTTCTGTTCTCTAAATCAAATTGCAACTTCCTACCCATAAGTCCCCCTAAAATGTCTTTGCCCCATAGTGTCTCCATTCTATCACCCTTTCTTCAAGATCCATCTCAAAGGTTACCCACCCTTTGAAGATTTCTTTTTATAGCACATTCTCCAATGCTCACAACACTCACTCACATTATTATGTTGGGTCCCAGGGATATTCCTGTGGTGTTGGGGAATATTCTCTAATGCTATACTTCAAGTGCAAACACACCTACTGTTGTTTCTTCCCATGATTATCAACTGAAATAAATAAGTCAATTGGTCAGCCATTCTCAATTTACTAAGGTGATCCTCCTTCTAGGATAGGGAAATGGCAAAAGACTCCAGCATCTTTGCCAAGAAAAACCCATGGACAGTACTAAAATGATAAAAGATATGACACCAGAAGATGAACCCCTCAGGTCCAAAGGTGTCTAGTCTAGCCTGCTACTGGGGAAGAACAGAGGACGATTGCAAGTAGCTCCAATACTAATGAAGTGACTGGATCAAAGCTGAAAGGAAGCTCATCTGTGGGTGTTTTTGGCGATGAAAGGAAAATTTCAGTGCTGTAAAGATCTATATTACATAGGCACCTGAACTGTAAGATCTATGAACCAAGGTAAGCTGGGTATGTTCAAACAGAGAGGTTGAAAGATTAAACATTGACATCTTGGGTGTCAGTGAACTTAAGTGGAAGGGAATGTGTAAGTTTAATTCAGGTGATCACCACATATACCGCTATGGGCAAGAATCCCTTAGAAGAAATGGAATAGCCCTCATAGTCAATATAAGAGTGAGAAAAGCAATACTGGAGTATAATCTCATAGTCTAGACTTGTATTGCTACAACCGCTGATGCCAAAGAGGCCAAAGCTGATCAGTTCTATGAAGACTTACAATATTTTTCTAGAAATAACACCAAAAAAGGATGTCACATTCATTGTAGGGGATTGGAATGCTAAAGTAGGAAATCAAAAGATAACTGGAATAACAGGCATGTTTAACTTTGGAGTACAAAATGAAATAGGGCAGACTAATAGAGCCTCCAGAGTCACAGTCTAGAAAATTTTCAGACACATGCTTCCTATAGGATGGCACATCTAGATCAATTAGATTTCCATTATGTGAACAAAATTGCTTTTCTGCTATAACTTGAGTATTATGTTTCATAAATATAGTAGACACTTATGTTCATGGTTCTTATCATCTAGTTATTTTTTTCTGGAACATCCCATGCAATCCAATACTAAATTCTAAGGCGTATGTGGATGTGTGCATGATTTATATTTCAGGGACAGTGAATTAAAAAACACTGAAATCCAGCATCTACCTTAAAAAATCTCCAAATGTCATTGTTTTTCATTAAAAAGCAGTAGACTAAACTATCTCACTCAACCATATATTAAATGCGCACAATACATCAGAGAGTCATCCCCCTGTGAATACACAGGAAAAAAAATGTTTAACATTATTTAAGAGATTTGAAGTTATTCATTAAAGCTGCATTAGCAAAATTAGAGTCAGAAATGTTACAGGTCTTTGCTGTAGCCACTAGGTGGAAAAAATTTGAATCACAAATAAGTCAAGGTACCTGAGTTTGATAATTGGCCAGGAGGATTAGGATACTCAGAATACTGCACCCCCTTTCAGCATATTCCCCTAAGCTTTCCATTTTTCTTTTAAATTTAAGTTTGTGCATCTCTAGGGTTTCATTATGAGCTGTACTTTGGATGCTAAGCATTTAGGGAAGCAATGAAAAGGAAGCAAAATGCAGGCAAATTCTGCACAATGGAGCACATGATGAATTTTTTTGTCCAGGTGCTGTATTTGGCAGTGAGGGCATTTCAAGGCTTTGAGGGTTTGGACCTTTGAGCTTTAGTCTTATCCACATGGGTCTACTTTGCCTAAATTACGCACACTATTTCAACCAACTAGCTAATGTCAAACATTTATATACCTCTTTAAGGTTTGTAAAGTACTTTATATATATTATCTATATGTATACACACACATATATGTATGCATCTTATTTGATCTTCACAACAACTCTGTGAAGTAGGTATTAGTATTATTTCCATTTCACTGATGAGAAAGCTGAGGCTGAGAGATGTTAAGTGATTTGCCTGGGGTGCAGCTAGTAAGTGTCTGAAGTAGATTCTGAACTCAAGAATCTTCCTGATGGTATGTTCAAACTGTTTCTCCAGCTCTGCTTCCTAATAAAGGGACATAGTGACATAATAACTCTTTTCCCTCTTCCTTTCCTCTGTGATGGTGATGGTGAAGGGAAGAACAAAATGAAATTAAGGGTGGGAGCGTAATGGAACTGTCATTAATTTCTCTGTGTCCAACCTCTCAATGTAAAAATGAAGTTTTGATTGTGGGTAGTTTGCTTTGCTTCTATTGTTAAGCAATACGGGATTTTGCAGTCTTGAAGAACAGGTCTTTGTTTCACACGTTTATTGGTGTTTAAAATGGGTCTTTAAATGTTTTTTCTAACTCTTCTGTTTCATTTGTTGTGGCTCACAGCATTAAAATATGGATATGACAGCCCTGTTTCTGGCCTAGCTTTCTATTATTCATTAGTCAGATTGAGGAGTTTCTGAAATTTTTTAGGGACAATTATGTTTGGCCTAATGTCTTTTCTTATTCTGATCTATGATCTCATTGGTTTGAGTGTATCCTTTAATAGTTCAGATCACAATTCACTTACACTTTCCTACCTTGGGCAACTCTTGTCCATGTCCTCCTATGAATCCTGGACAGGGAGTCCACCCAACTTTCTGGGGACTTTCTTCTAAATCTCTTGACATTGTGTTGATGCCAGGTGTTATACATGCTATCCATTTGATATCTCTCACTTTTACTGAATGACTGACCCACCTTCTTTTCCACTTTGATGGTATCTTTTACATTGCTTTACCTACATAGGTCTTCACTGGTTATATATCTCTCTGTTGGTTCATTCCTCCGAGTGACCTGCAAGTTTAATTCTTTGGAGATTGGTATTCTATGCCTCTCAACCATGCAAATCAGCAGAAGAATATTGCTGTTAAAGACATGGACCTTTATTTCAGGTAAAAGTTTGGGTGGGGGCAGGGATAATTAAAAGTACCCAACAGTCAAGAATAACAAGAGAATCAATCAAGTGAAGGAAGGAAGCCTAGCAATAACAGATTTCAAGCTATATTACAAAGTAGTAATCATCAAAACAATCTGATGCTGTCTAAGAAATAGAGTGGTGGATAAGCAAAATTGAAGGTACACAATAAACAATATGAAATGACCAAAGTAATCTAGTATTTGATAAACCCAAAGATCCAAACTTTTGAGTAAAAAATGCACTATTTGACAAATATTGCTGAGAAAACTGAAAAGCATTCTGGCAGAAACTATGCATTGACAAATATCTCACAGTGTATGCCAAGATAAAGTAAAAAGAGGTACATGAGTTAGACATAAAGGGTAATATCATAAGCAAATTAGAGGAGCACAGAAATTTTACCTATAATATAGATCTATAGACAATGGAGGAGCTTATGACAAACAAAGATAGAGAGGAAGATGGGAATTATAATGGATAATTTTGATTATGTGAAATTAAAAAAAATTTTAAACAAACAAAACTAATCCAGCCAAAATTAAAAGGAAAATCAGAAACTAGGGAAAAGTTTTGTGTGTGTGTGTGTGTGTGTGTAGCAAGCTTCTTATAAAGGTCTCATTTCTCAAATATATAGGGAATTGAGTCAAATTTATAAAAGTAAGAGCCATTCTACACTTGATAAATATTCAAAGGATATAAACAGGCAGTTTTCAGAAGAAATCAAAGCTACTTACTGTCATATGAAAAAATGTTCTAAATCACTATTGATTAGAGAAATGCAAAATAAAACAACTCTGAGGTACTACCTCATACCTGTCAGATTGGTTAACAAGGCGGAAAAAGAAAATGACAAATGCTAGATGGGATGTGGAAAAATAGGGATGTACTGTTGTTGGAATGGTCCAGCCATTCTGGAGAACAATTTGGAAGTATGCATACCCTTTGACCCAGCAACACCATTACTTGATCTGTGTCCTAAAGAAATCACAGAAAAAGGAAAAAGACTTATATGTAAAAAAATATTTACAGCAGCTCTTTTTTTGTGGTGGCAAAGAAGTGGAAATTTAAGGGATGCCTATCAATTGGGGAAATGGATGAACAAGCTGTGGTATATGATTGTGATGGAATATTATTGTGCTGTAAGAAATGACAAGGAAGATGGTTTTAGAAAAACCTAGAAGACATATGAGTTGATGCAGAGTGAGGTGAGCCCAACCAGGAGATTGTTGTATACAATAATAGCAATATTGCAATGATGATCAACTGTGAAAGACTTAGTTACTTGAATCAATACAATGATCCAAGATATTTCCAAAGGACTCATGATGAAAAATGCTATACACCTTCAGAGAGAGAATTGATGAACGTTGAATGTAAATTGAAGCATATTTTTTTCTTTATTTTTCTTGCTTTTTTTTTGCAACATGACTAATATAAAACTATGTTTCACGTGACTTTACATGTATAATCAATATCATATTGCTTGCCTTCTCCATGGGTGGGGGAGGATCTAGAGGGGGGTAGAGAGAATTTGGGACTCAAAATTTGTAAAAATGTTAAAAATTAATGTTAAAATTAATAAATAGTAAAATTTAATGTTATATAATATGAATAAAATATATAATACATGCATATAATATATAATATGAATTAAAAATTTTAATTAATTTAATAAAATTTAAAAGCAGTTTACCAAATGCAACCCAGTCTGTTTGCTTTTTCTTACTGAACTCTGGGTCCAAATCATTGTCAGTCAATCAATCAACAATTATGTATCAAGTATCTCACACTTTACACTACCACTCAATATCAACGTATGAGTAAATTCCTTGGGCTTCTCAGCCACCACTTTTCTTTAATCCTCTTGTTCAAGTTTAGGCTTGACCTCTGAGGATGGGACTGGACAGGACAGAAGAGGTCAGGTCATGGAATTGTAGCAGCATGCTGCTTTGTCTATTGTTTTTTTTTAAAATTTTTCCTCAAAAGTTAAAAAAAAAGCAACTGATTCTTAAATATTTGAGTCAGCTATTACATTCAAAGCAAGCCTAGTGAGCCCTGCTGCCATGTCTGTAACTGATGTAGTGTATTGACAATGAATTAACTTGAGCAATGAAAAGTAAAAGAAAAGGGTTTATAAACTATTGAACATTTCACCCCCACCACCATCCTGAGATGATCCTTATGGATAACACAGCTTCAAAAATTACAATATTAAATGACATAGAACACAAACTTCTGACCATATTGTAGTAGTAGAATGTTAGACATTTTACTTTTTTAACCTTCTTTTGGATTCTGGATGTCCTGGGCCTTGGAGATGGCTGAAGATGCTTTATCTTTAGCGCATATTTTGTATTTGGTGAGGTTTGAGAAGCTGTGGGGATTGGAAAAGTCTAGTCTCCCACCTTGCTCTTGTGACCCAGAACTTTCTCACTAATTGGGGCAACTTCTGGCTGTCAGTTTCAGAGTAGTGGAATTGTGTCTATTTATTGTGTCACATTTCAATAGTCTGTTCTAGCAAAATATTCAAAGAAAGTTTTCATTGATCATCTGTTAGGTTTTTTTCATCCTATTTTTCTTGAAACTATAGTAAATATGCATTGTTAAGTTTTACTTTTTCTTTTATCATGCCGTCAGAATTGTATTTCCAAAGCAATTGATATGGCAAGCATGAGGATTAATTTAAATGCAAATATCTCTTTGACTTTCTGATATATTTCTCAGAGTTTAAAAAAAATGAAATTGCTTTCTGAACACAACCAACAGTATATTTAGGATTAATATGTGTGTGTGTGGTGTTGACATGAGTAGGACAAAATTATTGCTAATGGCTTCATTAAAAATGGAAGGCCATGTTTTCAGTGAATTAATACTCCATGGCTTTTGGAGATTTATTTTTACAGAAGGTCTGGGAGATTTGTATGGTTGCATGGATTTTATGTTACAGATTCAACTCTGAAAAACTTTATTCATATGTTTGACTGTATTGACACTTTTGGAGAAGAAAACAAAATTAAACTTCTTAGTAGTTATCAGTAGAGCCAATGTTTCTTGGCATTGTTTACCTCTCATACTATTCCACAGTAGCTAGTGACCTTGGGGAATGGGGAAAGAAGCTCAGATCATAAAGTGCCAGAGTTTACTCTCAGCAGAAGAACCACCTGCTTTGACATCAAACTTATTGATGGCGAGGAAATGAGTCATTGCAAATATGATCATTCTCTACAAAGTTGTAGTTGTTAAGCCATTTTTCAGCCATGTCTGACTCTTCATGACCCTATTTGAGACTTTCTTTGACAGAGATACTAGAGTGGTTTGGCATTTCCTTCTCCAGTTCATTTCACAGATGAGGAACTAAGGCAAACAGGGTTAAATGACTTGCCCAGGGTCACACAACTAATAAGTGTCTGAGGCAGGATTTGAACTCATGAAGATCCACTGCACCACCTAGCTGCTCCTCCACAAGGTAATGCCTATCATAATGTGATATAGCAACCCAAAATCCCAAGTCTTGTCAATTTTAGTATAAATGCTTTCATAGATTTAAATTTTATTTAACAAAAATCCCTTAATCTAAAAATCTAAAGATTTAATAATAATAGTTTATATTTAAATAACATTTTGTAGTTTACAAAGGTACTTTCAAATCCATTTCCATCAGTATTCACAATAATACTAAGAAATAGGCAGGGCACACACTATTATCTTTTTTTTTTTTTTTTAGATAGTGACTCAGGCTCAAAGAGGATGAAACTTCCCCAATGTCATAACATTAAAAGAAAGTGGCAGAGTCAAAACTTGGAAGTCCAGAGTTCTTTCCCCATTGCAACATGGTTTCTAGATCACTTTAAGGGATCTGGTCCACTCTAGATAAAAATGTTCATTTGTGGTATAAAGTGACTTTCTAAGCTCTCCTGAAAATGCCCAGAATAAGAGATGAGAAAGACTTGAGCAATCTGGGAAATGTTCGAGAGCATGTATTTACCATGGAGTCTTCCCTCAGGTTTCTGTTTACCTTTTACCCTCAGAGAGATTTTGGACCACAATGGGAAAGGGGAGAAGAGAGGGATGGGTGGGGAGGGGGGAAAATCTCAATTTCATCTTGTTTTGTTTTTCCTTCTTAGTAGCTGGAAAAAGTGGGGGTATATAGAACTATCATTTAAACTCAATGGGGTCCTGGGAACCGAGGTTGTATTGGAATCACTGAAGGTCCTATGCAGAGGTGTGGGAAGCTGACCTATGACAAGACTGAAAAACCTGGAAGGGATTTGTTTCAGGTGAGGTCTGCTGTGGACTGAAACCACTGGGGGTGAGATAAAGCTGAAATTCAGTTTTCATCACTTTCCTCTACTTGTGTTCCCTCAGAACCTTGCTAAGGAAGTCTCTCACTTTTAAAACTTTCCAAATCTATTCATTTTCTCTGCTCCTCTTTCAACCCCCTAAAACAAATGGGAAGAGGAATGGGATGGCTGATCCAGGCTGTACCTTTTCTCTTACTATTTGGGTTTGTATGCTTTTTGAATGTGTCAATAAATTGCAATTCCTGGGGGTGGGTGGTGGGGTACTTATTATGAGGAGGGAAAAATCAGTGCCATTGGATGAAGGCTGGAGATGAGAGGGAATTTGTATTTTTGGTAATTTTAGGGGCACATTTCAGATCATGTCTCTATATTTTTATTGAGGTGGACCGGTTCCTCTCCATTGGAGGTGAGCTCTCTCTCTACGCCCTGATTTTGGAGAGTAAGCTTTAAGAATAGTGGAGTAGGTTACCCAGGGGTAGTATGAGAGCCATCTAGTGGCCAATTATGTACTACATACCCTTAGATAATGAGGCAGCCGGCTGGGGTCTATAAAGTCACAAACTGGAAAACAAGTCAAGTATGGGTGTGTATAAATATGTGCATCTCTAACACCCACTACTTAAGACACCTGTCACAATTACTCAATTAGTTTTAATAATTGTTAATTCATTTCAATAATTCTTTTAAAACAATTATTGCATCCCATGTGAAAGAGGGATATATGGAGTGATATTGGTTTGTGAGTAGTACATGGCATTAGAATGTTTTTGGAATCAGAACACCTGGATTTGAAGCTTGGCTTTGCCACTAAGTTTGTGTGACTTTGGACAAACTGCTTCACCTGGGAGACTGTTTCCTTTTATAAAATAAGTGCATTGGATTCCTTCCTCCCTTCCTCCCTTCCTCCCTTCCTCTCTTTCTTCCTCCCTTCTTCCCTCTCTGTTGTGTAACCAGCTCACTTTACTTGTTCAGTTATAATTATAATGATAGGGACACATAGCAATTATGATTCCTTAAAATTATCAGAACTGCAATCAAACTGGTATGAAAGATGTGCCAGCCAATTCATTCCATTCACTCATTCCACAAGCATGTATGAAAGGCACTCCCTTCAGAATTTAGTTCAAATAACACTTCCTAGGTCTTCTCAACTGCTAGTGCCTCAATTCCAAAATTATCTGGTATTAGTTTTGTATGTACTTATATGTGTACATGCTATTTCCCTTTATGGAACATAAGCCTGTTGGGCATAGTAACAGTTTAATTTTTGTCTCCACTGCCTCCACAAGTAGTAAGTAGTAAGATGTCCCTTTAGTATACAGACATTTTATTTACTAAAAGGGGGAAGAAAACGATATTTATGTTAGTGACATAGCTAAAAGCAGTTAGAAGAGAAACAGATGCAAGCACTTGAGGAAAGACAAAGACCCTAAGAGTAAAAGCAACCTTCTAAAATATACTGCTAGTACTGGCTGGGGGTAAGAATGGCTGCATTTATGTACGATTGTCTTCAGGGGTTATAACTGAGAAAGATTCTGAGAAACTATAATTCAAAGACCTATGCTGGGACTATTGTATAATAACTCATTATGAAGAGCCGGCTGAGCTCATTTGCATTTCTCTTTAGCACCATTTACAGCTTGAGAGCTGACCGAGGGCCTACAAGCCTTGTAGTTGATCTGGGATCTCTTCTGATGAGAGAAGAGTTTTGCAGCTTCTGGTTGCTCATTGGAGACAAACAAACAGAATCTTTCTGTTAAGTGAACTTCTTGAAGGACTTGCACCATCTGTAGCTTGAGAGATGGAAATTTCTCAGAGCCTAAATTGTATATCTGAGGAACTTTGCAATTCTCTGGCTTATCATTGAAATATTTCCCACCCAAGGGAACAGGCCTGCAAAGTTGCCAACCTCAGGCTTAGAACTGCTATTTCATTGGAAGAGAATAATACTGCTGTTTACTAAAAGAACTTAATACCACATCTGCGGCCCAAGAGTGGTAGAGAAGCAGTTTTGTCCAGTGGGTGCACAGAGAGGCCCAGAATAGCAGTGGTTCTGCCTAAAAGGTGACAAGAGCAAAACACTAAAATGTTGATTTGTTTGATATTAAAGAATAATAGACCACAACAGTTCTATTTACTACGTATTATATGCAAGATGAGGGTCAGATCGGAGTAGTGGATGGAAAGCTAGCCTTGGAGTCAGGAAATCTTGGTTCAAGGCCCATCTTGGATACACACTGATCAGTGAACTTGGGGAAGTCACACAAATTGATTCCAAGCAACTTTCTAAGATTATATATTATAGAGCAGTTGTTGATCTGCATTGGGAGAGGCATTTTTTCCTCAGTTTCCAATATCAATGAAACCACAGATCTGTGCCAAAAAAGTATGTTACTTTAAGAAACGCTAGAGATAAAAATTGAATGAATAAAACCTGCAACTCTTCCCCATCCCCACCAGGAGTAGGACAAAGTAATGCCCTTGGGTGGCACTGGGAGCCAGAAAAGCTAGGCATGAAAGAAGAGGCAAAAAGGAAGATGTAGAAAGCAAGAGAGAAATTCGATCGTGGAGTAACTAAGTAGAAGGTTTCATCCTTATGAGAGAGGGTTATAGATTATCATCAGAAATTTTACAAGTTACTTTTCCTTTATTAGGCTAGGAAGAGATTTCACCGTCCTTCAGTATTTCTGTCCTCTGTCAAAGTTGCCCAAATGATCTCTGCTTACCTTTTCCCCAGAAGATTGACTTGATCTTCATCTCTTCAGCTTGAAATGGCAGATGTGGTTATGACCTCGAGTCTACTGATCTTCATTGTCACTCCACATCCCACTGTATTCCCACTTGTGAATGTAACCATATTCTATACCTAGACATTACCTGGCTTGGATTTACCTTCATGATTTTGAATTGAGTGATCCTTAACTTACAACCTCTTACAACTTACAAAGGTAAACTTTCTGTCATCTGAGGCAGCATGATTTCATTGGTAGATGATATGAGTAATCCAGGGCTAAGGTTTGGCAAGGCATGATTGGTGATAGGACAAAAGCACAAGAGACTTCAGTGTGGAGGATAGTGTAGAATTGCATTGGTTCACCAAGACGTCAATATAAAGAAGAAAGAAGAGTGCAGCCAGTGAAGAAGTGATGGCCTAGGAGAGGTTTGAGGGGTAGAGGGAATCGAGGTCACAGTGATGATGAAGAACAAGGTTAGGAGCCTTAAGGCCCAGGGAAAAAGGGAATGATGAAAGATTAGGATCAGATAAAGCATGTCATAGTTTGAGTAATTTGTGTTATATACATATATTTATACATACATATTATATGTATATACATACATACATACATATATATATACATATATTTGCAGTGTGTGTTGTTAGAGCAATTTCTTTTGCACTGCTGTGCATTTCAGACTTTGTAGAGTTCTGGGACCCATACAACATGATGTGCAAATAGCAGTATTTGGACAATTTTACCTTCAAATAGGGAAGTCTTCTTTTGTTTGGACTCTGAATAGGACATCTTCCATGGCACAAGTGAGTACTTTTTATGTGTGTCTATGTATTTCTTTTTTCTTTTTTTAAATTATTTTATTATTATTAAATTATTAAATTATTTTAATTATTTTTTGGCAATTGGGGTTAAGTGACTTGCCCAGGGTCACACAGCTAGTAAGCGTCAAGTGTTTGGTCTGAGGCTGGATTTGAACTCAGGTCCTCCTGACTTCAGGGCCGGTGCCACCTAGCTGCCCCTGTCTGTTTTTCAATCCTTGCTTCATGACAATTGTCACCAGATCGCTGAACAAAGTTATCTATGAAGTCAAATCTGTGATACTAAGATCACAAAATCATGTATATTTTTAACATATGCTTTGGAAATGACTTGTTGGATGAGAGTCTTCAAGGCCACATTTTTGTTCTACTGAGTCAAATTTTTTTTTTTGGCTAGGCAATGGGGTTAAGTAACTTGCCCAGGGTCACACAGCTAGGAAGTGCTATGCATCTGAGGCCGTATTTGAATCAGGGTCCTCCTGACTCTAGGGCCAGTACTCTATCCACTGTGCCACCTAGCTGCCCCCAACTGAGTCAATTTTGAAAGATCAAAAAACAACAGACACTGTGAGCTTCTACGTTTCTCTGTCACATCCGGAATTCTCAAACATGCTTCTCCCAAGGTTGATAGGTTAGGGGGTCAGGTAGCTGCCATCCAAATATATAGCCTCTCTGGGAAAGTCTTTATCATCACAAACTCACCTGAACTAGAAGGCTTACCTGCTCCACCCCCACCAAGCTAGTGGGGAGATACCAAGTATAGCCATGGTATATTTTGAAATGACTACGATGTCTATCTTCAGGTTTTTCTCCCTGTCTATAACTGATAGGTCTAACTTTGTGAAAGAGGTGAATCCTCATCCAAGACATTCATATAGAAGTCCCCTAGTTGATCTAGAATGAAAGAATGGCATAAAATGGAGAAGGATGTATTGAAGGCAGGTACTACTCATAGATTTCTCTTGATCGTGGTGTCTGTATTTAAGTTCCTGAAATAACCTCCATGAATTCTTATTTTACTAGCTGAAGGAGGGCTGGATGGCTATTCCATATTCTGATCACTCATTCCTGTTGCAAGTGTTTATGCTTCCTTAGTTACAGTGCTAGATTCTAAAGACAATCAACTTTTTATTCTAGGTCGATCAATTTATATATGTGTGTGTATGTATATATATCCATATAGACATATATGTGTACATCATCTATCTATCCATCTATCTTTTTCCATTTTATGAGCTTTGCAAAAAAACAACAACAATAACAAAACAAAACTTATTAATGGGATTCTAGGGCAGCAAAACAGCTTGAAACTCCAGATGGTTGATAAAGTCTGAAAACAGGCTGTTTCACCCTGTAGTGCCATTTTCTGAAACTGACTCTAGCTTAACAGCTGTACAAAAACACAGTAACAGACGGGAATACTTGACATATTTATAAACAGGAAGAAAATATTTCCAGTGCTCAGAGGCACAAATAGTCATTTTTAAAGTAACATAATATTGTCAAACACTGGGGGACAAGGGCTCATACAAGTCCTATTATTTGGCACCCTTCATCTTTTAAATATGTATTCCAGCACCTTACAGAATTGCTGCTTTGTTTTAATTTATTAACATGCCCCCAAATGGAACTTTGGTTTGACCTCTCAGCTGGAAAGGTAGGTAGATAATTTTGACTCTACCTACTCCTTGCCCTGGCCATTAGATTTCACTGACATAACCATATAGTCAGTCAACAGTCAGTCAACAATCATTATTAAGTGCTCATAATGTGCTACGCATTGGGGATACAAAGAGGCAAAAATGTTCCCTGCCCTCAAGGAACTCATTTTCTAATTGAGGATATAATATCCAAACAACCATGTACTTATAAGATATATATACAAGGTAGATGGAACCTAATCTTATAGATAATATATAGACCATGGCCATATTTTAGACTCTGTGTTTCTGTCCTTCTCAGTCCAACTCGATTTATTTGGAGCTATGAGATTTTAAAATTAGAATTTTTCCATGGTAAATTCCTTTGATAGGGACTTAGATCTTCTGCCAGTGCCCACACTCTGAGGGTTACTCTGATGTCAGAAGGCTGTCAAAAGTGACTTTTTATTTCTGATTCTCCTTTTATGGTTTCCAGGAATAAATTTATATGTTCTCCCTTTCTCCTTTTTCATTGCATTGCCACCATTTATGTATTTATCAATCTAGCCATCCATTTATTTATTTCTCTATCCATATTCATTATGTCTATCTATCTATCTACTTAAATTAATGATTTCCTTCTCTTAGGCCTGTGGAGGAATGGCGCACCCTTGCATAGCTTCTACCCCATCTATTCTTTCTATTTAAGACACATCTTTTGAGATTTTCTAAGAGTTTTAACTACTAGAAATCATGGAGAAATTTACAGTAAAGTTAATGCTGGATTGAGGGGGTATAGCTAACATGCTGTGAGTAGAAAAAGAATCTATTTCAGGTGAGGCCATCATATGAGACCTATGCCTAATTCTTACTGCTTGCTATTCCCCTTATAGTGTTTTTATAGACAAATGACAAGGCCTTGGCCTATTGCTATATGAATTCCTTCCTGATTTCTGCCTTTCCCCACAGCTTTGTCTACTCTATGGCTTGATGTAGGTGGCTCAGAAAATCTGAGTTCATGGGGCAGCTAGGTGGCGCAGTAGATAGAGCTCTGGCCTTGGAGTCAAGAGGACTTGAGTTCAAATTTGACCTCAGACACTTGATACTTACCAGCTGTGTGACCATGGGCAAGTCACTTAACTCCAATTGCCTCACACACACAAAAAAAAAAAAAGAAAGAAAAAAAGAAAATCTGAGTTCAAATCCTAAATCTAAACAAGTAACTTAGCCTCTCTTTGGATCAGTTTTACCATCTGTGCGGGCCAAATGAGATAACATAAAATACTTTTCAAACTTTACAATTAAATAAATTATTAATTAAATATTAATGTTATCTCTAATTATTATGCAGCATTCTGTTTCCCTTTATACTTTTCTTCACAATGGTTCTCTCCATTGTCCCACTCCTAATCATCAGCACGTGTCAGCCTATTCCTGGACAGGATGAGTATTTAACAGTAGTAATGCAATCTAGGGAAAGTTGCTAAATTATTAAAAAATCTTAAAAGTTTTATATAGAATATATTAAGTTAAATATATTATTAAATATTAGTTAAATTAAATATAGAAATTAAATATTAAATGATTATGTATAAATTAGATATATAAAATAGATATTAAATATTATTTAATATTTAAAAGCTGTCTTTCAACTATGCTTTTAAATTTTGTTTTGGTATTGCTTTTGTTTTGCTAACTGCTGGAACAGGGGTTCTTAGTGTGGTCTGTGAAACTCTGGGGGTTCTTGGGACTCTTTTAGGGGGTCTGTGAGGTCAAAACTATTTTCACAATAATATTAAGATGTTATTTGTCTATGAAAATATTCCTCCTTTTTCCAAATGCATATCTCTGTAAGGCCAGTTTTTCTTCATATACTTCTACTAAAACAACATATCACAACAAACAATGCAGAAACAGAGATGAGAATCCAGCTATTAAGGTATATACTAAAGAGATTAGCAAAAATATACAAAACAATGCCACTCCTTTCCCTAAATTATTCACTTTGGAAAATATAGTTATTTTTCATAAAGCTATGTTATATATAAACATATAATGGGTTTATTGTTGCTATTTTAAGTGAATTAATACAGAAATATTTTTAAATCATCAGTTTTAATTTAGAATATAATAAAAATTGATACACATGAACAGGAGCTCTTTGGGGTCTTCAATAACTTTTAACAGGGTAAACGGTTTCTGAGACCAAAAACTTTGAGAATTACTGTGCTAAAAGGACTCAATGAGGTTTAGTTAGATTTCTGAGCAACTAAGCAGATTGTTGTCTAGAACCAATCTTTTTTCCAGACCAGAAAAAGATCTTAGGCCCTTTCTTGACAGACTTGTACATAGAAGCCTGCTCATATGAGCCCTGTGTCAATGCAGAGAACTATTTTATCATATTAAAAAATTTCTGAGTCATTTGTTGTGGCTAAAACTATGTGGAGGAAACAAAGCCCTCTCTAAGTAAAAACCTATATTGTCCTTTGCTCGTCAGCCCCAAGTAAGAAACCTCTTACAGCCTGCCTTTCTCACAAGTGCCTCTTCTAAGTATCTGAGTTGATTGCATTTTCAGTTCAACTTAACCCAGGTTTTCAATATAACTTGACATTCATCTTATTAGTAGGTCTTTTTCAAAGTGTCAACACCACTGCTAGTCTTGAATGGCCTTCAATGGTTCTTTTAACATGGAAACATTCATCTGGCTTTTCACAGATGGGCAGGTTTCCCCATATGGGCTTAAAAAAATTCCTGTTTACCTAGCAGAAGGGAGAAAAGCCCAAAATTTTTTTTACTTCAATGAAACATATGTTAGCATAATTCAAATGGCTCAAGTGCTGCACAGTAGGTTAAAAATATATTGCTTAGGGAATTAAAGTTACTATAGATGTTCCAGGTTTCAGCTGTTCTCCATAGAGACTTAGAGAAATATGCTTTTTTTTTCTTTCTTTAATAGAGGCTGGTTTGAAAAATTGTACTAAAGGCCAACCAAAGTCTTTTATTTAGCTCTGTGTGATCTGGGTCACATAGTCACACAGTGCTTGTAATCATTAAGGTACATTCTAAAAGATTATAAAAAAGAAATAGAAAAAAAAAATCCACTCCAACATTCCTTCCATTTATACAGAGATCGGAATGCTTTCCTAGCACTATGAAATTAAACATCACACCAAAATAGAAAGGGGGGGGCAATCATTCTATTTTGGACTAATGAAATCACAGGCCAATGAACAATTCACCTCCCTCCCCCCAAATTGGGAATAATAATTCCTGCACTAACTGCAACTATTATTATATTATTATTAGATAGCAACTCACACCAGGAAACAATGTAAAACACTTCCATTATAGTAGGCTTATTTTTTATTCTTTATTATGAAGATCTGACTTAATTAAATTTTGTTTTTAAAATGAATCATTAATCACTATAATAAAGAATAAAAAAGAAGGAAAAAAGTTCTGCAAAACTAACCAACATATTTAAAAAATCTGATACTACAGGCAATATTCTAAACTCAGGATTCTTCATCTCTGCAAAGAAGAAATGGGAGGATTTTATCATATCTATCCTTTTGGGCCAACCTTGGTCATTATAATCTTGTAGCATTTAGCTTTGATTTTTGTTGTTTTCGTTACACTTATACCATTGTAGTCATTGTGTATAAGGTCTTCCTAGTTCTGTTTGCTTCAATTTGAATAAATTTATGTTAGTTTTTTCATGCTTTCCTGGATTCATTATGCTTATCATTTCTTATGGCAAAATGACATTCCATTACTGTTATGTACTACAATTTGTC
The DNA here is from genome assembly GCF_900497805.2 of Vombatus ursinus. Taxonomy (NCBI): domain Eukaryota; kingdom Metazoa; phylum Chordata; class Mammalia; order Diprotodontia; family Vombatidae; genus Vombatus; species Vombatus ursinus. The sequence goes on from NW_020940360.1 coordinate 25,703,817, forward strand.
TAGAAATTCCCCAATCTAACAGCATTTACTTTGTTTCTAGTTCTTTGCTGCCAAAAGAGAGCAGCCATAAATATTTTGCTCTATATGAGGCCTTTTTTTTTTGCCATAGATTTCCTTGATCTATGCAGTGAAATCTCAGGGCAAAAAGTATGGGCATTTAGGCACTTTCTTTTTATAATTACAAATTATTTTCCAGAATGGTTGCACTAATTCATAGCTCTACCACAAGTGCATTATTTTGCCCATCTTCCCATAACCCATCTAATATGAATTATTCCTATCCTTTCTCATCTTTGACAATTTCCTAGAAGTGAGTTGAAATCACAGGGTTGTTTTGATTTATGTTTTTCATTATATTGGTCCATTCTTTGGAGCATTCTTTCATATGGTTAGTAGTTTGCAATTGTTTTGAGAACTGTTTGTTAATATCCTTTAGCTACTTATCCATTGGGGTCCTGGCTTTTTCTAATTTTTGTTAGTTGTTTAGGTACGTTGGATATCAGGCCCTATTCAGAGATATTTTATACAAGATTTTAACTTAAAAACAGAAGCGGAAAATTACAATAAGGGAGAATATGATGATGACCACTGGAAAACTGGGAAAACACCTGGCTTTAGGCTAGCAACCAGATGTCCAGGCATGGGTGGTAGAAAGAAGACTGCATGAATTCCCGGAGGTTATTCTTTCCTCTGTTGAAATGCCTCTCTTTTATATATGAAAAGACACCTCTTCCTATAGCTTTGTGAAGGAGATGGGGTCATGGTGTAAAACATTGCATATAATGTAGATTTTTTGGAAGGATGGATCAATATTGCTGAATTTTTTTCTCTTCTTTTTTCTTTAATTTTTTTGTTAGATAACTCTCTGGGAGGAGGAGGAGGAGAAATATGGGGGCAAATCTAGGCAAAGTAAAAAAAATTAATCAAAATCTATTTTCAAAAATTATTTTTCTTCTTCAAAACTCAATTCAGGTACCTCCTCTTCTACAAAGCTTACCAGGATCTTCTAAGCTGAAAATCCCTGTTCCGATTTTCCTAGAATATGTTGCTGGATCTCTTCTTTGCCCTCAGCATATGTTGCATATTTGGCTTCTTAGTATACAACCCATATCCCCTCCCAGTGCCTTGTAGATTATAACCTGCTTGAAGACAAGGGTAATACCCTGATCTTGGTAGGAAATTAATAAACATTTGTTGTTTAAACTGAATTGAAGACTTTGCAACACAAAGCTCATCATGAAGACATTGAAAATAAAATGCTGGAAACTAGTGGATAACATTTTAATTCATGGCATTCAAACTCTAGTCTATCAGTAGTCTTTGGCACACTTTGATGTTCTGGTAGCACTGTGGGGAATGTTATAGCTATCAGCAAAGACCTGCTCCCCCTGCCCTCTCTACCCACCCCTAGCCTTTAGAAACCATTACCCATTTTCCCTCTGTTGGATTTATTTCTTTTTCTTTTATTTAAAAAAAATTTTTGGGTGAGGCAATTGGGGTTAAGTGGCTTGCCCAAGGTCACACAGCTAGCAAGTTTCAAGTGTCTGAGGCTGATATGAACTCAGGTTCTCCTGACTCCAAGGCTGGAGCTCTATTTACTGCGCCATCTAGCTGCTCCCTAAAATTTTTTTAAAAATTTATTTTAAACTTAAATACAAAATAAGAAAAGAAGAAAAAATTGCCATGTACATAGCAGTACACAAGAGAGGTTTCAATATAAAGCAATAAATTTCCATTTCAAGAAAACCTATATAATAAATAGTACGTATTCTTTTCAAAGTTGTCCATCTTTTCTTTGCTTCCTTGTAGGTTTTCTTTTGTCCTTTGCTGTTAACTTTTTACTTTATTTTTCCCCCTTCCTCTCCCCCACCCCCCAAGAAGTCTACAATTAAGCATGGATATATATATATAAGTATACATATATGTATATGTGCATACACATATATACCTATACACACATACACAAACATATACATAGATATCCATAAACATGCACACACAAACACATATATACACATATACACTCAAACATATATATGTAAGATTGTATTACGCTTATTTCCACTTGTCATCCATTTATCTGAAGGTGGACAGCATATCCTTCATAAATCCAAGTCTTCCATATTTTTCTAAATCCACTAACTCATCATTTCTTATACCACAACAACATTCTGACTCAATCACATTCATTCTGAGAGATTTTTCCCCCCAATTTTCTTCATTCCCTCTATTCTTGGCTATATAGGTTTTATTTATACAGGAAAATTTTAATTTAAAATGATAAAAAATAAAAATCGATTTTAGTTTTAACTTTGTCTGAGATCATGATTACTGTCTGTGCTTTTTTATATGATAAATTCTACTCCTGATCTTTTTGGTTTTATTTCTCCAGAATACCAATAGGTCTCTAAAACTTGTCTCCAGATTACTGCTATAAGTTAGGGACTGAGAAAGCTGCTATACTGAGATGACCAATTAAGGCCCAAAGGAAGACTGGATCATGGAATGAAGTATTACAGATGAGCATCCCTATTTAAGAAACAATCTTTAGTATTCCTAAACAGTTGCTTGTTTAAATGCTCCATACTATCCTGATTTACTGTGCCCAACTGAATTGAGAAGGCAATCCCTAATTTAGGAGAAAAACTCTTCTACATACCAAGTTAAAAAAAAGTGTTATCATTAGAAAAAATACATCAGAAAAGCTTTTGCTTGCCTATAACATTCCTAACATATTTTTGAAAGGGTTCTAACCTTTATAAGATGAGGAATTTTGTCAAGGTCATAAAGACCATGATACATGCAAAGAAATCATCCCACAATCAATTCCAAAAAGAGCCCAAGGGCTGAAAAATCTTAAAGTGAAGATCCAGAACTCAGGGGTAGGAATAGAACTCTCCTTTCCTCACCAATTGCAATCTAAGAAACCCAAAATAGAGATCAAACAATAAATAGGGAATATCTTTGGGTATTATAAATACCAAAGTACTTGCCAAGAGTCTTACAATCAAATTCTGTTTTGAAAATGAGTATCAGAATTCTGAATCACCTCCAGTCCTTTCAGAATGCACTATATTGGTAGATGCTTAATATATGCTTAAAGGGACTTTGAGTTTTTTCCTTATGGCTTTTTTGCTGGCAGCAGTCACCAGCTTTGCTTCTCACTTTCTTGTGTTTCTTGAGGTATCTCTAGGCCTCAGAGTAATTTGAACGATCTGGCCCTGGTCATCACCATAGTGGATGATGAGAGGCAGAAACACAAAAGAAAGTGATGTGTTTTCCCTAGTTTCAAAATTACTCAATTGGGGGCACATGTTGGAGAGTATCCTTTCTGTCTCAACCTTGAGACCTGGAAGAAGTGTTGCCAGAGCTTTTTGTGGAATTCAGTCACCAGCACTCACCAAGGAGTAAGGACTGGTGATTCTTGGTTGAGACAGGAGATGCAGGAGATCTTAATAGCCAGCAGAGAGATACTTTTGGCTTTTTCTGTGTGAGACTTTTGTGTAGGAAAAAGCAGTAGCAGCAGAAAGCAGTAGTGATGGAAGTGAAAGTCAAAATGGATAGTGATGAAGTGAGGCCTTGATGCACGTAGGTAACTAGAAGCTGTTGATCTGCAGTGTGGCCAGAGAGAGAAAGACAGCCAGACACAGAAAGACAGAGAGAGATAGAGAGACAGACATAAAGAGGTATGGAGACACACACACAAGGTCACAGAGAATGAGAGAGAGAGAGAGAGACAGGCAGACAGAGACAGAGACAGAGACAGAGACAGAGATCTAGTGGCAGTGGGAGCAGACTCCTGGCTCCCAAAAGAAGAGAGAAAGATCATTGCTTCAGATCTGGGAACTCCGGATCCAAGGACCCAGAGAAGGGTCCAGAACTGAGGAACAATGAGGCAAAGAGCCACAATATCATGGAACAAATCTGATCTGTTACCCTTTACTGATACTGTAAGTAATGGGAAATGTGAAAGTCTGTAAAGAGAGGAGGTAACTTTCAATTTATCCTAAGTTCTTTCTCTGTTTGTAGACCCTCAATCCCAGGACGGCACTCTAAGACTGGGGTGACTACATAAATCTCTGGGAAATAAGGGTCTCAGCAAAGGGGTAGGTTTCTTTACTAACTCCCCAGCAATTCTGAGTTCTTTTCTTGTTTGGGGTAGGAAGGGAGAATTTTATATCAGATTGGAACTTGCTATAAGAGCAACTTAGATTTTGGGAGAAGCAGGGCTCACTGGATGGGAAAAGCTCAGATCTGAATCCTTTCTGTATTCTTTGTTGTGTGTTATAAACTTGTACCGTATTAATGCCTTGCTTGTAGAACCCCTAGGGAAGAGCTAGAAACTTGTCAAATCAAGTGTTCAAAAGGCCTAAGCCCTGGAAGGGAGAAAACATGAACCAAATAGATTGTTATTTGGGGAGAATCCCACAAAATTGGAACTCATCTATGTGAGTTCAGTCTAAGCAATAGGTTTGGAATTTTGTTGTTGTTCAATTGTGTCCAACTCTTTGCGATCCTGTTTGGGGTTTTCTTGGCAAAGATACTGAAATGGTTTTCCATTTCCTTCTCCAGCTCATTTTATGGATGTTAGGAAACTGAGGTAAGCAGGGTTAAGTGACTTTCCCAGGGTCACACAGCTAGTAAGTGTCTGGGGTTGGATTTGAACTTAGGAGGATGTCTTCCTGACTTCAGGCCCGGTACACCACTACTGTGCCACCTTGCTGCTCTAGGGTTTAAAATGTTTGTTTGTCATTAAGTTTCGGCATTGAGATAGAGGAGTTGGGGGAGGGAAATGGGGAGGTGGTTCTTGACTTTAATGGCAGTAATCTACTATAACTTAAAGATCCTCAATCAATTGGTTTCTAAATGTTGAGTTCCTATTATGTTCTTAATGGAGTGCAATAGGGGTGGCTTTCTTGCTCTTCTCTCTCTTTCTCTCTCTGTCTCTTTCGCTCTGCCTCTTTTTCTGTCTCTGTCTACTTAATGTAATAAAACTTCATTTAAAAATGTAAAAACAATTCTTATCACACAAGTCCTGTGAAAATAGGTGACAGGTCTCAAAAAAGCAGGCTACAGGCAGGATTTCCACTGGCTGTTGTTTGCCAACCCATCGTGCAAGATTCTAATACTCCAAGGTTCTGTGATTTCATTGGGTGTGGAAACTTTCTGCATTTTAGTCCCTCTGGGACTTAATAAATGGTTATCAAAAATGACTTGGACCAAAAAAAAGTGCTAGCTACAAGGGGAGATACAGAAAAAGTATCAAATATGGCACCTGCCTGAAAGATCTTTAGCTGTGTGACCCTGGGCAAGTCACTCAACCTTGTTTGCCTCAGTTTCCTCATTTGTAAAATGAGCTAGAGAAGAAAATGGCAAACCACTCCAGTATCTTTGCCAAGAAAACCCCAAATGGAGTCACGAAGAGTTCAATGTAATAGAAACAACTGAGCAACAACAATTTATGGAAGCAACTGAAAGTTCAACTGGGTTTTAGAAGAAGAGAGAAATTAATGTAGACTGGAGACATCATAGAAGGTTTCACGGAAGAAGGAGACTTTAATCTTGATAGATGGAAGAGAAAAGAGAGAGTCACTATCCTATACTTTGACCTCCTCAGCTATTTTGCTATGTTTGTTCAATGGGTCTTCCAGAAAGAAGGGATGGTATGTGAAGCACTTTGGGAAACTCATGTCCTAAAACAATCAAGTGTCAAAAAAAGGTCTAGAGAATACTTACTGGGATGAGCATGGCATATGGATTCAAAAATGACAGTCTTGAAGAAATGAAATGAGAAATTCCAGAAAGGGGTTTTGAGATTAAATGCACAGAAAGAGGGAGTAGAAATCATAGCATAAAATCGTGAAGCAAGTCAAGTGTGTACTCTGTGCTGAACTTGTCCTTTTCCCCATTTCTAGTGGTCAGAAACATAGAATCATGAATTTAGGACTGGAAGGTCATCTTGCCTGACCTCAGCATTTTACAGAGGAGGAAACTGAGAACTAGAAAGGTTAAATAATTTTTCTGTGGTCATGTAGGTAGCAAAGAGAAAAGCTAGCATTTGAACTCAGATTCTGTTGACTCTGAATCCAATACTTCTAAATTACGCTGCTTCCATAGGCGACCAGTGTACACATTTGCTGTCCTGATCAATCTTATTAAAGGGGAAAAAACCAATATGCTTGGTACAGTGAAAAGAATATTGATTCTGGAGACAGAAGATCTGAGTTCAAATTCTGCCTCTGATGATAATTGCCTTCTTAAAATTGACTAAGTCACTTAACCTCCCTGGGCTTCTGTTCCTTTATCTGTAAAATAAGGGCATTAGACTAGATGACCTATGAGACCCCTTCCAGATCTAGACCTATGATAAACTAATTAAATCCAAGATTTACCAGGTTATCCATCCCAGAAGCAACTACATTTTAAACATGTTTCATTTATATCCTGGGAGGTGGGGGATGTGCTGTACACACAATACATTTTACACCGTGTTGATTGAAGAAGGAAATGGCAAACCATTCTAATATCTTTGCCAAGAAAACGCCAAATAGGATCATGAAGAGTCAGACACGATTGAAACAACTAAACAACACAACAATGATGTATTGATATCCTTCCTTTTGAGTGTCTTTAACTGTTTCTACACACACACACACACACACACACACACACACACACACACACACACACACACCCCTTTAATTTGTATTTTGATCATGAAGAAACTTTAGAGATCGTCTAGTCTACCCTTTCATTTTACAGAAAAGGAAACTGAGGCCCAAATAGGTAAACTGATATACAGGTTCTAGCTAGCAGAACTGGGATTTGAACTCAGGTCTTCTTAATCCACATTCACTGTCCATTCTTCCATAACGACCTTGCCTGAAGTTCTACGGTGAGAAATTGCAGTCATGTTGAAGGCCTACTTTTCTCTTGCTTGTTACTAATGCCCAACTCAACCAAAAAAATGACTTCAAAGAAAGAATGGAACTTAACACATAGAAATGCATCTCCACTGATGGAATTTCAAGCATTGGTAGATTTGATATTTTAGGAGATGTATGGGCTTATCACCCTAGATAGATGACCCATCTGTGTGCTGAAAGAAAAGATGTGGTATTACAGATAATAAACAGGCTGGTGACTTTTCTACCCGGCCCTTGACTAGAAAAATGATGGCCTGAATAATAATCTGGTTAAGTTGTGTAGTTTTGTTTTTTTTTTAGTTACAGAGATTTGGGTGCCTTTCTTAGACAGTAGTAGAGTTCAGTCAATAACAGCCAAAGTCAACTTGAGCAAACTGCATGCAGAACACACCATTTCCTGATATTATGTTTACTTGAATATTTCTTTTTTTACATCTGAATATTTCCAAAAAGCCTCGGTATGCCTCTAGATATTTAAAAAGATATTTACTGATGTAGAGAGTGTGCCTGTTTGGATGCAGCACTATCTGGGTTGCATTTATCCAGTGGCTGAACAGGCCACTAAGCACAGCTGGTGTTCAACCAGTCAAACCTCAGCGTGATGACTGATTGTAAGGAATGGATTTCTGAGCATTGATGAAGAACACTGAAATGCCTGGTGCAAATAATGCCTGGTTGGAGGATGAAGAAAGCAAAGTGTGGGGCGGGAGAAGGTGGCATTGGTGTCAGGTGGCTAATATCTTTATGGAGTTAGAAGACTCTGGGTATCTGTGCCCCTCTAACCTTGCATGCTGACATTGAGGAGCCTTCTATACTTTTTCTCCAACATACCAGAAATGCCACCAGACGAAGAGGAAAAAGCCAGAGGTTTCCAAGATCTCTACCTGCCACATCATGGTAGACAACTAAGGTCTGGCTGATAGTTTCATGGATTATTTAGTTCCCAAGTCAAGAACATCACACATCACAGGAGTCACCAGCTTTCCTACAAAGTGCACTGAATAACTGAGCAATCTCTGCCTTTATATTGTGCTGAGCAATACTATGGAACGACAGAGGATTGGGGGAAAGATTGGACTCACAGCTTTCCATCCCTGGGGATTTGGGAGAGATGAGGTGGTCTTCTTGGGTCAAGCATCATAGGAGAGATTGTTGCTGAGATATTTCCTTGACCTAATGATATCTGCTATTTTAAGGGATGTTGTCTTTGATCTTTATGACTCAGATGAATATGTCATTTGTTAACTATGATTTCATAAAATGATTAAATATTTCCAAGTTGAGGGGAAAGAGGAATGGCAGAAAAACAAGACAAACAGTATCTGAAGCTGAGAATTAATATAAAGGGCACCCTCCCTCTCAGCACAAAGATTTTTAATCTTATCTATTTTCATCACAATAATTTTAACAAGGCCAAGAAAACTTGAATGTTCATGAAAGCAAGGAAGCTGAAATTTCACACATTCTCTTGTCTATATACGCTTCTGACTTCCACAGACTCCAACTTTATCAGGATATTGGGGCTAATGAACCAATCAAGAAGTTGACATCTTAGTGGAACCTAAATGTTGATTAAATCTTGTTAGGGGATTTGGTAGTGGTGGTGGTGGTGGTGGTGGTGGTGGTAGATACCAATTGTAGAATCTTGCGGCTTTTACTTAGTGGGTTGACTTGATAGCTGCTTTGCAAGGAGTCAAATTAATTAGTAAAAGAATGAACAATTCATTTCAGGTTCAAGAAATTTAACAAATAAACTGTGTTAAGGCATTCACTATTTTCTCTAGAAAAATATTTGTTTGCTTGAATTCTCTTTGTCCAGCAGATGGCACACCTTACTCAGTAATGTGCTATAGAAATTCTTTTTTCCTGTAGCTAAGAAGCAGAAATAGGAGGCCTGTGGTTAATTAGAATTTAATGCCCTGAACAGCCATTCTGCCATTATGCAGTAACCCCCATCCCCTCCACCCTTTCTCTCTTTCATCTATGGCCTTTATTATCAATCTCTGCTTCAAGGTTTGGAATCCTAACAGAGATGAGAGAGGTCACATTAGACAGCGAGGTGGAATAGAAAGATGTCAGGACTTAATGGCATTCACTAACTTCTCTTTCTTCATGCTTTGCTTTTCAGTCGTTTTCCTTTTACAGTTACCTCTCTGTCTCACTAGTCAACAAACACTGATTGAGCATTTACTATATGCCAGGCACTGTGCTACGTACTAGGGATACAAATATAAGTGCTAGGATTGTCAAAAGAGTCTTCAAAGAGCTTACATTCTAATATAGGAAGACAATATATGAAAGGGAGGTAAAAATGATGAGGGGAAAGTATCCTCACAGGGTCATTGTGAAAAAGTCAGGAGAATGAAAGATGGTTGGTCTGGGTCCTTCCTTAAAAGGGGGGGTCCAGTGGGAAAAATCAAAAGACCTGAGTTTGGGTCCTAGTCTTGCCATTCATTAGGAAAAAAAATGTAGGAAGAACACTGAATTCAGAAGTCCTGTGTTCGTATCGGAAGACCTGTGAGTAAACAGGCAAACAGAGTTAAGTGACTGCCCAGCATCATGCAGCTATTAAATGTCTGAGGCCAGATTTGAACTGGGAAGATGAGTCTTCCTGACTCCAGGCCCAGCACTCTATCCACTGTGCTATCAAGTTGAGAATTCTTTACACTGAGAGAATCATGAGTCTGACTGTACATTTTTTTTAAAAAGAATCCTTGTCTTCAGAAGGACTAATAATATCTAGTATTTACATAAGCCCTCTAGGTTTGCAAAGCATTTTGTATGTTCTATCTCATTTGATTCTCTCAATAATCATGTCAAGTAGATATTATTATTATACTCACTTTACAGATCAGGAAACTGAGGTTCAGAGAGGTTAAGAGACTTACTCAGGGTTACACAGGTAAGTGTCAGAGGCAGAATTTGAACTTAAGTCTTCTTGGCTCCAGGTCCAAACACCTACCATGTAAGACTACATAAAAAAGTTCTGATTGGGGCAGCTAGATTGTGCAGCGGTTAGAGCACTGGCCCTGGATTCAGGAGGACCTGAGTTGTTCAAATCTGGTCTCAGACACATAACATTTACTACCTGTGTGACCCCGGGCAGCTCACTTAACCCTATTGCCTAGCCAAAAAAAAAAAAAGTTCTGACTTACCTACTTTTATAACATAGAATTGTTCTTACTGAAGAAACTATAATCAATCTATTAAAGCATGAACAGTTCATGTTCAGTTAAATTATAAGATAGAGGAGGTTGATTAAATTGGCATCAAAAGTGTAAACTCATGCATTTCCAAATATTTTATTCTACATTGCACTAATGTAGATCATTAATAATCTGCTTTTGAATAGAAAAAAAATCTTCCTTAAGGGACTCATGACTAACAAAGTTTGAGTGGAATCATATATTATGAAACTGAATATTTCTCCCAACCCTAAGTCTCCCAGGTACTGATTTTCTGCGCTCCTATCTAAATGCCAAGGGATCCAAACACCTCAAATGGTCACACAATTCTATGAGTTTTTTTTCCTTAATTTTGCATCAACACTCTTCTACACTCAGAACTTATCACTAAGAGCCCCAGGGTTGAAGAGACTGGTGGATGGGGAGTGACTTGAGGATAGGGGTGCCTAGAACCAGGTATTTGAGACTTATTTAAATGTTTGTTGAATGACTGAATGAGTATATGCATATATATGATTAGTTTGTAGAGTACCTGCCATACCTAAGGCAAGTGGTTGGGACTTTCTTTTCCAGAGTGCAATCCCCCCTACCCACGTTGCCCATTGTCTTGTGTAATACCATTTCCACTTCAAGTATATCATGTATAAAAAGGTTGATGGGGATAGGGCAGCATGAAAAGAAACAATTCAATTCTACTGAAGAAATATATATTTAGCCTATTATGAGTGAGACCAGAGTCCTAACTACCTCAGGGTGCCATTATCCAGAGAAGTGAATTTCGTCCTCACAGGGACCACAGTCCCTGGGAATTGGTGCCTCATGGTTTTCTTTTCTTTTTTTCTTTTTCTGGAGGAATAGGACTGTCCTCCATCAGCTTCCACTGCCACCCCTCACTTGCCTGTCGTTGTCTTATTCATGACGCCGTGTAAGGCACGGTACTAGACAATGGGGATGCAAAGATAAAAAGTAACATGGCCCCTGTTATGTCCTCAAGGATTTCCTCTTCTGGGAGAGAGAGTTTGGAATAAGGTAGCACATGATGGAGGCAATGAGAGAAGTAGACAAAAAATGCCCTATGAACACTTTTGTAAGGGAGGCTCAAAGCCTGGAAAGGTTTTTCTGGCACAATATATAGGTATAGACTAAGAGGCAGACAGCGGGCTTAGCTTTTGTGTCTAATTAGTGTCATCTTGAGAACAGAAGCTTGTTGGGTCCACAGAGACATGTCAAAGCACAGAGTCAGAATCACATGGCTGGGTGGGAGTTTTTATGGCAGAGTTCCCTTGAGATAAATTTGATGACACAATATCCTGAATTTGGAACTAATGAAGAGTTCACGTAAACTTGAGAGAAAAGGAGCAGGAGAAGAAGAAAAGGGAAGAGGAGAAGGAAAAGGAGAAGAAGAAGGAAGATGAGGAAGAGGAGAAGGAAAAGGAGAAGGAGGAGGAGGAGGAGAAAGAAGAGGAGAAGGAGGGAAAAGGGTGGGGAAAGGAGATAGGAACAAGAAGACTAAAAACAGATTCTGGAAGTACTGGTTAGATCATTAGTGGCTTCTGCTCCATTTTCCAAAGAACTTGTCACCTGAGGCAGGGAATCTTCTTCTGGATCAGAAAGCACATTTTGGCCAAAGCTTTGAAAGGAACAGTCAGACCATACTTCATGGCAAAGAGCCACCAAAGATTTTTCTCTAGGAAAGTTTTCATGTTCCCTAGTCTCAGTGACTGTACTAGGCCTTGTGCTCTAAAACAGAGCTACAGTGGGGAAAGCCCCAGGGCTTTAAGCTGAAGGAACATAGCATAAGCCACTCATTCCTCTGTAAGAAAGAGATAGCATCCCTTTCAAAGTATCTAACTAACCCTAGCTCTAACCCTAAACTCTAACCCTAAACCCTTTTTTTGAAGTAGTTGGAAGCAGAGTAGAGCTCTGCAACCTCATGCCCAGTGGCGTAACATTATAACCCATGGAGGTGATGGGGTATAGGCCCGTCATCAGTTTCAGAAGCTGAGACCTTTGCCCCTTTCGCCAAAAGGAATTTGGCTCCCATTTGTCTGTGGGCCCCAGAAAACCCTTAGACTTTTTTACCCTGGTCTCAAATGGTTCCTTATTGACTCCTCTTATCTCCCTTTGAAAGTCCTAGCCCCACCTTTTGATCCTTTCAAACTTCTACCTTCCAGTCCCCCTCATTTATCTATTCCCATTGTCTATTCAATCTCTCAGACATCCCAATTGGAATTCTCACCTAGACCTTTTCCCAGCCCCCTCCTCTGGCCACCCAAAGTTACTTTAGTGTATATAAGATCTACCCTGGCCCCAATTCAAACTCTGAGACTTTCTCATGCCCAAAAGCCTGAGACTCTCTCATACCAGCTCATCCCTACGGGTGTTACTAATGTTCAGATTCCTTAAAAGTCTGGCCTATATGATTTAACTCTAATAAATTTTTTCTCTGGCTGGAAGAAGATTTGGGTTGAATTCATTCAGGCAGGGCCCACATCGTGATCTTGGGGTTCCAGCACCCCTAAACTTCTAGACCTCCTCAGAGGGATGCAGCTCTACACAACATATGCCCAGAAGTGACTATCTGTGACCACAAGACTAGCAAAGGAACACTAAGCAGCAAGCAGCCATATGACCACCAAGGATCAATGGCTGGGAGAGACTCTGTATTACATAGGACCAGAAGAGAGCTTGGCAGGAGCAGGGCAGTGACATCATCAGAAGAATTAAGGGTCCTACAGCAGGGGAAGCATGGGTTGATTTGTATGCCCAGAACTTAGCATTGTGCTTGGCATATAGAAGGCCCTTAATAAATGTTTATTGAGTGATTGGCTGAGCTAGGTAATCTGAACATTATTGCATCTCCTATTTGAGGAAACGGAGACTCCAATTGATTTTTGTGTCTTGCCCAGGGACACATGGTAAGAGCAAAAACTCAAATTCAGGTTGTCTGAAGCAACATGATGTAGTGGAAAGAGCACTGAATTTGGAGTTAGATGGAAGGAAGTAAATAAGCATTTAATAAGCACCTATTATATGCCAGGTACTCTGCTAAGCACTTTACAAAAATTATTTCTTTTGATCCCCAAGACAACCCTGGGAAGTAGGTGCTATTATGAAATCTATTTTATAGTTGAGGAAAATGACACAGACCGAAGTTAAGCTATTTGTCCAGCCAGTAAGTGCCTGAGGCAGATTTAAACTCAGATGACCTGGATTTTAATCTTAACTCTGCCACTTAGCACCTTTGTGACCTTGGGCAGGTCACTTAATCTCTTAGGCCAGTTTTCTCTTCTGTAAAGTGAGAGCATTGGATAACAGATTTCTACGTTCTCTTTCAGCTTTGTATTCTATGATTCCAAAGCCAGGGCCTTTTTCACTACATTCCTGAGATGAATACAGAGAACTGGCAGTTGGAGCAAAGTAGGAATTTTAAAAAATCAGAATCTGATGGTTCTTCATTATACACTCCTGTGCTGACTGGCTTTTGCTATCCTGATTTACATGTAAATGTAAGGAGCTTCATCTAGCACTCTGACATTCTTCAGTCATAAAAAAGGTAAAGCTAAGAGAGCTGTACAGCCATAAAGACTCAATTTAATTAAAAGGTTAATTCTTTTCATAGGTCAAGAAGCTGACTTCTCAGTCATACCCCAGGATGAGAGTTTAGCACTGTGCGATATCATTCAATTGTGTATGCAGGAGGTCTACAACTGTTCAAACAGGTTCAAATGGAGAGAAGGCAAGAGAAGGAGGACATAATAACTGGACATGATCTGCCTAGTATTTCCTTGTGCTTTTCATATTTTGAACCTGCTAAAATGAAAAAAAAAATAGCTCATTTTAGGGGATTAGTTACTGAGTACCATTTGAGAGGACTAGTTAGGGACAAAGAGGAGATCTAAACCAAGGTGATGGACTTGTTTAGAGAGAAGGAGTTAGATGCAAAGTGATGTTACAGAGGTAGAAATGGCAAGATCTCACAACTCTCTTGATACCTGAGGTGAGGGAGAGGGAGGAGTTGAGAATAATACCTATGTTATGAATCTGGGAGACTGAATATTCTCTTTCTCTCTGTCACTGTCTCTCTGTCTCTGTTTCTTTTTGTCTCTCTCTCTCCAGCTGGAACATAAGCAACCTTTCCCTCAGGCATTCAGAAGAAGGAAGAAATCTTTTTCCTCCTCCTAGAACATGTACTTGCTTAGATGATTCTGAGTCTAGACCTCAAGTCTGTCTCTTATGTTTCAAGTTCTTTCTCTTAACAAAGATGACTGAACAGCAACTCTGAGATATTGCTAGCATTGGAAACTGCTTGTAGGTCTTAGATCTCTTGGGTCCAGGTGTTGCTTGTCCAGCAGAAAGTGATCTACACACCAACTTCTCAGAGGAGAGAAAATGACTGCTATCAAGAGGATATTATAGATGAAAGTAGTAAGAAAGCTCAGGCCATGGACAACCTTGCAAGGATATCCAGACTGGTGGCACGGACAGTTTGGGTTGGGAGTGAAAATGAAATATCTGTTCAATAGTTCCATAAGTCTCCCGAAAATCATAGGATTATGGTTCCAGAGATTTAGAGCTAGAAGGGACCTTAAAGATCATTAAGTCTTCATGTTACAGACAAGGAATTTGTGATTTAGAAAGTGACCTGACCAAGATTACACAGCTAGTAAGAGTCTGAGGCAGAATTTGACCTCCTTACATCTCGAGAAAGTTCTTGGGAAAGTATAATGGGAGTGATAGGTTACTGGTTCATGTTTCAGTTACTTATAATTAGGTGCCTATGAATTGTTATTATTTTTTTTTTGGTGTATGTGTTTTTAGTATTTCACATGATAACTGCTTTGTACATTGAATAAATTTTGTAAAAGAGATATCTGTTAACCTTTTAAGGGAAAATCCTAAATATGAGTTATGCCCAACCTTTATTTAAGAGATTTTCTCCACACCTCTACTCCAGGGTGGAGGAGGGAATAATTAACTAGAAGAGCAGAGCTTGATCCTCTTGCTTTGGGGTTGGGCTCCCTGAAAACATGAAACCAGAGCTGAGGCTTCTTAGTACCTTCTTAGGAAGAAGTTATTCTTCCATCTTTTCTCCCTCCCTTTTCTCTTTCCCTTCCCCTTGGTCTTACAAATACTCACCAACTAACTTTCTGAGGACAAATTCCGTTTTCCAGACTCCTTAATATTACATGGGCGTGGTCTGGATTGTACACATGAATATTCTGGTCACTAGAATGCTCTATCCCTAACTATTGATGACTACATGGTCATTCTGGTTTATAAATCAGTCTCTTGTCAGTTTAATTAATTTCTAGCCATATTGTACACTATGCTCTAGGCTTCAGGCCAAATGGGCTATTTATTGTCCCTACACATCTCACCCTTTCATATGCTGGCACTCCCTGAAATTTGCTCATCTTTCTCTCTGCCTAGAGTATTCTTCTCTCCCTGGAGCATCTATTAACACCTATTGTCACCTGGCAAAATTTTGCCCTTTCTTTATGATTCTTTACAATGCCATCTCCTCCATAAAGTCATTTCTGATCCTCCAAGTCAGTAATGACCCCCAACCCTATCCCAGAGCTTACATAGCATTTGTCTTCCATATCACTTGTGTACCTTTCATGTATTTAGAAATGGATATCTTAGCTATCTATCTTCTCTTACAGAAGATGATAGAATAGCCCACTATCTTCTATAATAGATCTGTGTAAATGTTCTATATATATAACTTTGACTTCCAGGATGGCAGGAATGGTTTTTTAAATTTAATCTTTAGACCATCCCCAGTGAATAGTATAGGACTTGGAACATAGTTGGTATTTAATAAATGTTGAAGTTGAAGTTAATGTGTTCTGTCCCCTCCCCTAATTCCAAGAGTTACAAACTGGTCATATTTTTGTGAGCTTATAAAATGGAGTTTCTTGATCTCTTAAATTGAGGAATAAGTCCATGAGGTGAAGGTGAAGCCCTATATATTCAGGTAGGAGAGAGAATTAACTAGTAGGGCTAGCCTGAGAAGGTCATGAGCTCACTCTCCCTTCTTTAGCTCTCTCCTTCCCTCTATCTCCCCTCGCCCTCAGCCCAGACCACCATCTACAACACAGCAGATGGTTAACCAAAACAACTAAAGGTGTCAAGGATACTTCAGGTCTTTAGTCACAGTTGCCTAGTAACCCTTCATAATGGTAGAATAAGCCATTTCCATGCCATGGGACTCCCTGTGTCCTAGAGTCACAAAAATAGTCCAGCCTGGTTTTAGAGTGACATTATAATGAGCTAATCTTAAAGGGCTAGTTCCTCATATAAAGACTAATGTGAACCTGACCCCAAAGTTCCTCAAATCTTCACCTATCCTTAGCTGGTTTTATATAGCACCGATTTGGAGAGTTCATTTAGGCAGGCTGCCAAACTAGTTTCTCTTAATGAGATTGTTTGATAGAAAACCCTGTTGGTTTGTTTTTAAATAGCATCTTAACACTAGGTGAATACACATTGATGGAGAATGAAAGAAGAAAAAGCCTTATATTTAATTGTTGCTTGATTTTAATATCTAGCTCCAGTTTTCTCATGAGTCTGTGCATTTTCATATGTGTAGGTTGGACTAACATATTTTCTGAGCAATTCTCAATGGAAATATCTTTACTGGCAAGTAGTATGTAAAAAACCTTTAGCAGAAACCAGTATTTTTCAGAGAGGTAAAAGAGCCCTTTTAGTATTTGGCAGAATAACATTTCAGATCAAATTCTTTTCAAGAATCAATTCTATACATCAGTTGCTAGGTTGTCTTCCACAGGTCTATAGCACGAAAACTAGTCTGACTAAAAGAAGCCCAAATGAACTGTGTGAGAATGTCCCTATTATCCAGGTAACTATTAGTACTGCTCCCACCCCCCCATCCCCCACCTTACAGCCTGCACTCACAGCAGTCACCTCTCTACTCAGACTAGAAAAATTAGAGTCAAACAGCAGGAGAGGAAGCAAATAAGCATACTGTTTATTGTCTACCAAGTTCAAAGAGCTATCAAACTTTGCATTTACTTTATACATATGTTCTTTCAATTTACATGCATTCATTTTGTTTCCTCTGATAGAAAGTAAGCTCCTTGAGAGCAGGGGCAGTTTCATTTTTGTCTTGTTGTAGGTAGTGCCTAGCACATAATACATGCTTAATTAGTGCTTATTGATTGTTTGATTGATCATCTGCAGAGTGCTGGGTTAAACTGGGGTCCATGAACTTTTTAAAAAATATTTTGATAACTATATTTCAATATAAGTGGTTTCCTTTGTAATAGTATGTATTTTATGTCATGCATTCACACAAAAAAACATTCTGAGGAAGGGTTCTTAGGTTTCACCAGGCTGTCATGACCTAGAAAAATGTTAAGAACCTGTGTTGTAGAGATAAAATAAACAGTGGCTTATATTTATATTGTGGAAAAAAATGGAGATAGTCTTCTTCAAAGTAAGAGCCAGGGAAAAACTAAGAGACAGCCTTCATGTTCCATTGGCATCTGCACAATGGTAAGAGAAATAGAATTAGGCTGCCAGTATATTGGATTGGGGCATTGTAGAGAATTTACAGGAGGACAGGCTGAGAGGAGGAAATTTAGTGTCTATGGGTTGGAATCTTCCTTACTGAAGCTGTTATGGTGGGATCATAGAACCATCCAAGTATCAAAGTACATTTACATAGTACCTTACAATAACATGGAACTTTCACATCTGTTATTTCTTTTGATGGTCACAGTACCCCTGTGAAATATCATGATCTCCATTTTACAGCTGATGAAACATAGGCTCACAGAGCATACCTGACTTGCCCAAGGTAATATACCTAGTAAGTAGTAGAGTTAGACAGTCAGTCAACAAGGATTTATTAAGGCTAGCCCAGACTCAAACCCAGGAGAGGCTTCTGACTTCTTCAGCTAGTGTTTTTGCTTTGACCTTTATCAGTATTTGCAACAAGTATTAATAGAAGTGAAAGGGCAGCCTAAAGGTGGCAAGCATAATCCAATAGGCTTATTATATTTTCATTTTCCTTTCTTCAAGTTCACATTCTCCATAAGAATAAACCCAGTCTCGGCCCTGCCCCTCAACCTGCTGTCCTATTCCTACATCCCTTCCTCCATCATTATCTCCCTAGCTGACCATGAATAGTCAGCTATTTATGTATCATTTTCCTCCCAAAGAAGACAGATCTTCTTTATTAGGGCATTTGGAATACCCAGTATAGAATATTAAGCATAATAGAACAAAGCTCTCAATTTATTTAAATGACAAAAATGAGCTGGGAATTCTGCATAAGTGGTAACTAAGATAATAAAAAAACTATTCTTATGCAAAACTTTAGATGGAGGAAGGGTATGCTGCAGATAAAATGTATCTGCATTTCAGAAAGCACTAGACAAATTCTTTCACTGTGTCATAGTGGATAGAGTGGAGGAATGTGGTTTGGATGATAAGATAAAGTTGGATAGATTCTGAGCTGGATGAATGACTGAATTCAGAGTGTTGATTAATGGACTGAGGTCAAACCCTGAAGTAGTAGGAAGAGCACTGGATTGCAAATAGGAAAACCTGGCTCTGTGTCTCACCTCTGACAAATTTTCTCTCTCTGGGCCTTGGTTTTTTGTCTGTAATGTAGGGGGTTGGATTAGTTAATATCTAAGGACCTTTGCAACTTTAAATTATGTGATCCTATGAAAAGATCTCTAATAGTGTGCTATAACTTCTGCTATTAGTCCTTTTAAATCACTACTTTAAATCACTACCAGAATGGTCTACACAAGTCAATTACAAATACTGTTCTGGGAAAAAATTTTCTGCCCAGACAACAGTTTCTGGGACCTCAAAATAAGTAGTTAACAGAGGAATGCAATGGGCTAAATTTCACTCACTAAGGTAATTTTTATGGGTGGGGATCAGTGTTCATTTTTTCAGATGTAAGACATTTGGTAAAGGCAGCTTAGTGGCATAGCAGATAGAGTGCTGAGCCTGGAGTCAGAAAGACCTAGGTTCAAATTCAAAATCAGACATTTCCTAGCTGTGTGGCCCTGGACAAGCCACTTAACCCTATTTGTCTCAGTTTTCTCATATGTAAAATGAGCTGGAGAAGGAAGTAGCAAACTACTCCAGTATCTTTGCCAAGAAAATCCCAAATGAGATCACAAAGAGTCAGACAATGACTGGACAACAACAAATAAGACATTCATTTTCTCTACTACATAAGAAATGCTTAAAACACAAAAGACTTATAAGCCCTGTAACAAGAGAAATCTCATAAAGCAGGCTCAGAATCATTCTGGCCAAATGTATGCCTGCTCAGCACTTGCAGCCATGGAAGCTGAGAAACAACCTGGCTGCTTCTGGCCGTGGGTGACCCAGAGCTGAAAGAGCGTGGTGTTTTGGAATGACACGGTAAACCCTGAGGTAGCTGTGTCAGTTAGAAGAGACAGCTTTTGGCCTAGTGTCTTTGCTTTGACTCTCCTCTGTGGTGAGTAGTGATCTTCAGACTTTCATTGGGGGTGTGGGTAGGGATGGGAAGAAGAACTGTGCTCTTTCCCCTATCTGCTATGGCTCCCAACTCAAACTTGTGCCTGGGCCTCTTTTCCACTTTGCATTTTCCTTCCTGAGTAGGTAATTGAAAACTGTTCTTGATGTGTCCAAGCTTAAAGGTGGCCTTGTGAATTCAAGAAGTTTGGAGATCTTAGGTCTTTTCTTTTTGGTACCAAGGGGAGGACCCTCTAGCAATTACTCCTGTGCTCTTGGAGAAAATGATAACCAACAAGAGGATTGGACCAAAATCTGATGTGTTTTACTAACAGGTATGAACCAGGAGTTGTTTGGATATTGGAAAGCCAATGAAATATAAAAGGTCTAATTAACCAACAGACAAATTGCTTTATGTTCTGATGAGTGTTAAATATTAGCCTCTTAGGAGATTACAGCAATTACAAGTCAAATTGTGCTTGTGAGAGTCTTTTATGTGTAAGAAATAAATACCTGTCCCATACCTGATTTACATCATACATTGAGTACCTTTTTACTCTTTTTCTTAAGAAGATAGACAAGTTTCACTTCATTATCCTTTACATGGGTTATTTCAACAGACTCCTAACTGGTCTCCCTGACTCATCTCTTCTCTCTCCTGTTCATTTTACAAATTATTCCCAAAGTGATTTTTTTTAAGCAAAGATCTGATCAATTTTGACACCCTTAACCAACTCTTGTGGTTTCCTATTATGTCTATGATAAAATATTAACTTCTCTTTAGCTTTTAAAAGCCTATCCAATCTATCTTTTCAGTCTTATTGGACAGTACTCCTAAAAGCTGTGATTCAGATAAACTCGTTTTCTCTCTGTTCTTCACACAGGACAGTTCATCTCCCATCTCTGTGCCTTTGCGTTGGCTATCTCACATGCATGAAATGCACTGCCTTCTTATTTCAGCCACAGAGGCCCTCTCTGTATTTAAGATTCAGCTCAAGCAGTATCTCCTGAACGAAGCTTTTTCTGATTCCCTCCAACTGTCAGTGCCGTCCCTGACAAACTATCTTGTACTTAACTATTTTGTAGATGGTTTTATTTATTCACCTTATATTTCTATGTCTACCTGTTATTTCTCCCATTAGAATAATGGCTTCTTGCAAATATGTTCTGTTTCATTCTTTGACTTTGTAACCCTAGCATCTTACATATTACCTGGTACATAGTAGGTACTTAACAATTGTTGGTTGATTGATTAATACACTGAATAAAAAATTAAATTGAAATTAAAATATCAAATTAAAATAAAAATATGGACCAGATGAAATGATAGGACAAAAGAAGGTGAAATTTAATAGGGATAAATATAAGATGTTCCACTTAAGTTTTAAAAGATTGTCTGCAAACTCATAGGATGACTTAATAGCAATGTATTCTTCCCCTGATACTTTCTAGCAGCATTACCTGGCCAAAAATTACTTGACATCTCTGAACCTTAGTTTCCTTATATATATCATGAGGATATTTAAACCAATAGTACCTATCTACTGAGCTACTTCACAGAATTGTTGTGAGGCTCAACTTTGCAAAATTTAAAGCATTTTGAAACCTAAGCACCAAGTGGCTCCTTATTACCTCTAGGATCAAAAATAAATTCTTCTATTTAGCATCTAAAGCTCTTCACAATCTGACCCCTTCTTTTCTTCCCAGTTTCTTTAAAAAAAAAACCACATTCCTCCTTTCTATGTATTCTACAATCCAACTATATTGGCCAACTTGCTACTCCTCACACATGGAACATTTCATTTCTCATCTATGTGTCTTTGCACTGGTTTTTTCCTGTACTTGGAATGCTTTCCCTCCTAACCATTAATTCAATTCAATTCAATTAACATTTATTAAATGCCTACCACGTGCCAGATTCTATGCTAAGCTCAGAATCCCTGGTTTCTTTCAAGACTCAGCTCATGAACCACTCTTTAACGTACCGATTTATGTATATGTTGTCTGCCTCATTAGAATATAAACTCCTGGAGGGCAGGGACTATTAATGCTTTCTCTTTGTATTCCCAGTGCTTAGCATAGTACTCAACGCATTTTAAGCGCTTAATAAATACTTCCAGATTAGTCGATATAAATGTCAGTTGTTATCAATGATAATGTATTATTTATTCACATTCTTGTTCAATGCTTCTCAAGCTGTCCTCCTTTGTTTTGGATTTTTCTCTCAGTGACCATAGTTGGTCTCTCACTGTATAACATAGTACTGTGTTCCACCATGACTAGACGTGAGCCAGCCAATTTTCTTGTGCTGCCCAAAGATGCACTCAAGCTTGAGGAATTCCCCAAACCAAATCTAGAATGCTAACATGGCTTCAGGCTGTTTCTTGGTCCATTCTGGATTTAGGTTTGGGAGCAAAGCATGCCAGGATGGTCTGATCTGGTCTCTTTGCAAGGGTCTAGAGATTCTTTGTGATGTCATTTGTGATGCAGAGAGGTTCAGGGATGTTATAGTTTTGAGATTTTTCCAGGCCTGGCCCAGGATCCACATTGGAACCACCTCAGGCACTAGGGAGTAGACCCTGGGTTCCCAAAGTTTGAGTGTTGGATGGGCAAACTATGGAACCAGCTCATCATCCTAAGGCATTTGAAAAATATGACTGGATATCAGGCATTTTCCAGGCAACAATTCCTTTATTGTTCTCCCGCATAGCATTCATTTCAAATATACATTGGTATTTTGATAGATTGATGACCTCCTTGACATCTGTATTTCTTCCATCAGTGCAGATTGTCACCCATCCACATCTTCACATCCTGTACAACTCTTATCTATATCCTTCTATAAATCTGTCATGGAGAATCTCTTGCTCTTCAGATGATTTAATGTATTTTCACAAACTCCAGCAATTACAATGTTAAAATGCAATGTGGAAAATATAGGTATGTGCATATTACATCTAAAATATTTTATAAAATAACGACTATTAAAATGTGTTTAATTACTTGTGTAACTCTACTTTAGGGCAGAAGTATTGATGTTATTTGATTTTTCTGATTTCTTTTACATTTCTGAAAAACTATGGTCTTAATTGCTATGCTATAATTTTTCCCCTTTGTCTGGCTAGATTTGTTGCAAAGTGACTTCTATAGTTTGTTTGACCATAAGATAATAAGCCAGGTGATTCAGATTACTTGACTTGGTGCCACATTTCAGGGCAAGGGATGAATGAAGTCAGGTTGGATCTCCTGTTAGGTCTTGACAGAAGTGCATGGATAGTAGTTAGGTGTGATACTCCTCCTTCTCCCCACCCACTTAGAGAAGCTAAATTGTCATATGAGGCATTTGGTGATTTATATTGTTCCTTCAGGGCTTGAGGCAGAGAAGGGATGACTCTAACTCTATCTATGATTTTGAGATGACCTAGATTAGCCATAAAAGGAGGCAGAATGTCAGGACCAAGCAGTTGTTTTACTTCTAAAGGAACTCATAGCAGATCTCTTGTTTTGTTTGCTTTAGGTTAATTCCATGATTTAAAGCTTCATATGATTGTTGGTCTGACATTAACTAGTTGTTATATCATAGAAGTTAAAACTATAACAGATATGACTGTCAACTAGCACTTTAAAGAGAAAAGAGAAAGTTATATGAGGAATTAGGCCTTTGACAAATATAGAAATTATGTGGATTAGAAATAACTTTTTGTAGGAAGTTATTGACTGTGTAGTCAAAAAAATGCTTTGTAACCCAATTATTTCACATTTCTAGTTAAACATCTCACGGGGATAAAATCCTGAGTTCTTACTGAGGAAAATCTGCATGTCTGTGTTTTAATGAAACTTCCTACATCCAGTTTCTATTCAACAAATCTCATGAACTTGAACCCAATAATCAATTCAAAACTAGAGTCGTTACTTAGAACATACACATTTCTTTGCCTTGCGCAACAATTTTCCACTAATGATGAATGTAAATGGATCTATGTATACCTATTTATGTAATGTGTATTTATTTAGATCTATTTTTGTAATATATAATATGTAAACTTAGCTATGTAGACCTCATTATCTCTTCCTTTTGCTGTGGAATCAATCAGGCACTATCTCCTATGCTAACTTTAGTGAATCCCCAGGGAAAACAAAAAGTAAGAGAATGCATTCATAGAATCATAGATTTTAGACCTGTAAAGTTCCTTAGGAGTCATCTAGTCCAACCTCCCATTTTATATATGAAGAAACAGCTAATTACCTTGCCCAAGGTCACAGAGATAGCAGTAGAACCAGGACTTACTCAGATCCAGGTCTTCTGATTCCAAATCTAATGAATACCCTTTCAAGTGTCTTTCAACAATTACATTTTCTAAGGCCTATTCCAGCTCTGAATCTCTGATTCTATGTTGTTTCTGATATGTTGGAAATATTTTTCTCTTAGCTATGATGGGTTAGGCTGAACCTTCCACATTGTCACCTGGACAGCTTATGCTTATCTTCATTCACATTTATGAGATGGTTGGCAAGGATCAAAGGTACCTCAAACCTGTGCCTCATCAGCTGCATGCTAATGAACTAGGCTTTATTTTATAGTCTTCATCTTCCTTTTATTTGTTGTCTTTCCCTGTTAGAATGTAAGCTCCTTGAGGACAGGGACTGTTTCTTTTTGTTTGTATTTCCATTTTCAGACCTTAGTACAATATCTAGCACACAGCAAACACTTAGTTAGGGTGTTTCTTGATTAAATGACTGAAAATCAAAGCATCCTAGGGACTGGGGGAAAGAGTAGCAAATGAGAAGAAAGTGTTTGTTATCAAGGAACTTTAAAAGAATGGAGAGAGAGAGAGAGAGAGAGAGAGAGACAGAGACAGAGATAGAGAGACAGACAGAGACAGAGAGAGAGACAGAGACAGAGAAAGAGACAGAGACAGAGACAGAGAGACAGAGAGAGTTTTTGTTTGGGCTTAGCGAAGAAGGAAAGGATAGGATTTGCATCAAACAGCATACATTACACCTACAGATAAGGAATGATGATTTCATTCTCCTTTCTTACCCCTTTTCATTTTTCTTCCAAGGGAGGGGAGGAGAGACAGAGACAAAATACTATAATAGGATGTAATGAGGGCAAAAATAAATGTAATATGTATAATTGAGAATGGGATTAAGAAGTGGAAAAATGGATTAAAAAACCCCAATGATTTGTGTGTGTTTTTTTTAGCTTTGTAAAAGAAATATTTACTTCAAAAGCTATACTGTCAAATATATAAAATTACTGCCCTAACATATGGAAAGCACAGTTCTGCTCCCCTCACCCCCTTCTGCATCATCTCAGTCTCTGGGAAGGGGAAAGGGATTAGACTCATAATTTAGCTAAATTCATATAGAGCACAGATCCAAGTCCAAACTCCCCTTGGATGTGAGTTCCAGGCACCCTGGCTTCTCAGGGCTTTTGTACTGGGATGGCTGCACCATCCTACCTGCAATCTTGGCTCCAAACATGTCATGGCTGGAACTTCTGGAGATCACTTCCAGCATCTGAAAGTGGAGAGGACAAACAACACGGAAAGGGACAAACACTCCCAGGACCATTTCTCAGAGCCTGGGTGAAAGAGAGTTAGGTAGTGGAAGGAAAGTCCCTCCCCCTCTCACCAGTTCAGTTCATGGCACCAGAGCAGTGATCAGTCACCAGAACTGTGATCTTTACCTGTTGGATATATTAGGAAAAATCTGTTATTTAATTTAAAAAATACTTAAAATATGAAAATCATGCAGTTAAAATGTAATAGAATCTATCATGCCTCAGTTGAGTAAAAAAAAGGTATAGGTAACATCCATTTTCCCAGATAAGGCAACAGTGAAAATAAACTTATTAGGAGAGGTAGTAGGGGATCTATTTACATGTAATGGCAACTACAGACATTAAAACAATTTAAATATGAATGTGTATACAACAAATATATAGAACAAAAAATAACAATGCAATAAAATCATAATTAGGGAAATTTTGGGAAAAAAATTCAGACTTAAATGTAGACTAAATAGTGCTTTGCTGAAGAATGAGTGGGCCAAAGAACAATTTAAAGAAGTTATACAATTATATTGAAGAAAATAATAATGAAACAGCTTACCGAAACATATGAGAAGCAGTCAGAGCAGTAAGGGGAAAATTCATAATGCTACTCATATCAACAAAAGAGAAAAAGAAAAGATCAATTAAATGAGTTTTCAACTAAAAGACCCCCACAAAATCAACAAATTAATAACTTTCAAATAAACATGAAAAGATAAACTTTAAAAGAAGTCACAAAATAGAAAACAAATTGAGATGATAAATAAGATTAAAAGCTTTTTTTTAAAAGAAAGACCAAACCACTAACTCATTTGACTTTAAAAAGAGAGAAAAACCAAATTATTAAAATAAAGAGGAAATTAAACCAGTAAACAAATGAAGAGAAGAAATCATGAGAAATGATTATACCTAATTATGTGAAAACAAAACTGAAAAGTTAAACAAAACAGCTGAGTATTGATAGAAATATAAAATAGCCAGTTTAACAGAAGAAATGGACAATGTAGACAACTCAATCTTAGAAAGAGACTGAACAAACCGTAAATGAAATCTCCTCCCAAAAGCCACAAGCTATGATGAACTTTTTAAAAAAAAATTAGTGCAATTTAAAATAAGAAAATATTGTTATATTTGTATCAAAAACTGAAATGTAAGTTCCACTTGATTTCATTTTCTTAAATTACAATTTTATTGTATTAAAAAAGTTTTTATTGAAGGATATAATTTTCCCCAGCATCCTTCCTTCACCCATTCCTAGAGAGATATGTCATATAGTATTTTTTAAAGACCACCCCCCCCAGAAAAGAGGAAAAAAATCAGCTCAACCAATCAATACATTGAAAAAGGTCAAAAACACGTGTAATATGTAACACCTGTGGACTTCCTGCCTCCGTGAAGGGGTGGGCTGGATGTTTTCTCACATATCTCTTCTTTTAAGTCATGCTCGATCTTCATAATTTTGCTATGTTTACTTTTGATTCTTATGTGTGTGAATGTTCTCTCTGTTGTACTGTGAACATTAAACGAATTTGATCAGTCATTCAAAGAACTATTAACCTCTATATTATGCAAATTGTTTTCTAAAATAGAGCTAGCATCTTATCAGGCTTTATTAGACAAATATGGCTCTGATGCCCAAGTCTTGAGCGAGAAGCAAGAAAAATAAAAATCTAGGGCATTGAACTCAAAGGGGACATTTATAGTAGCATTTTTATGATGGCAAAAATCTTTTAAAAAATGGATGTCCATTAGCTGGGGAATGAATGAATGAATTAGAACATATAAATATAATGGAACATTAAGGAGTTACTATATGAAATGATAAGTATGAAAATTTCAGGGAAACTTGGGAAGATTTATATGAATAGATGCAGAGTGAAGTTAGCAGAACCAAGACAAATATACAATGGCCAACAACATTGGAAAACATAAATAAATGAATAAAGCATTTATTAAGTGCTTACTGCATATAGTAAGCAATGGAGATACTAATAGAAAAGTATTATAATTGCTGCTCTTGAGCTAATATTCTCATAGAGGAGACAACATATGTGGAGGATCTCTGTTGCAAGTCAGATGGAAAAGAGCTCATGGTCCTTAGGGTACAGCAGCAAAGCAGATGGTAATGCCTCTTCTTCATACATCAGAACTCTGATCAATGCAGTGACTGGTTGTGATTTCAGAAGACTGTTGTGAAGCAGGCCTTGCTCCTCTCAGCAGAAATGATAAACTATAGGTGTCTTATGAGGTATATGTTGTCAGTCATAGTCAATGTATTGGTTTGTTTTGTTTAACCATATGTCTGTGTTACAAAGTAAGATTCTGTTAGTTCTGAGAATCAGTTGGAAATGATAGTGATATTAAAATGTGTCTTTAAAAATGTAAAGAAGAAAGCAAAGAATTCATTATGATACATAAACCTAAAGGGAAAGATCTCTACATTTACACTTTGCTCCACTTTGAACCGTGTCCAAAGAATACAATTTACTAATTCTCCTATGCATTGTACCATTTATTCTGAGTGTTCTGTTTATATTGTAAATCCTATCTTTCAATATTAAAAAAGACCTTCTAGCCTCAACTGAATCATTGAATATTACATCTAGACAGGAACTTGGATATTATCTGATCTATCTCTCTTGCTTTGCAGATGAGGAAACAGAGGCTTAGGGAGTTTAAGTGACTTGTTCAGGACCACATTGCTACTACTGGCAGATAGTTACTAGCTGTGATCATAGTGTTGGGATTTTGGGGGAATAAGATCACAGACCTAATTTTTCAACTCCAATTCATGTTTCACCTCAAATCAGTTCCTTGTAGGAGGTGATCAAGTGGGGAAGGGGCTAAGGGTGACAGGAATTAAATTATGAAGAAATATTAAGCCATGTGGGCTTTTGGACATGCCTCCTGAAAATATCACATTATCATCACTTCCCTTTTCACTTTAGTTTTCTTCTTTATTTTTTTGAGACTCTGCCAGCCAAGGACATGCCCTCAGCAGGAAAAAATATTGTCTTCATAATATAGCAAAGCTCTGGCCAGTAGTGCTTCCTGGTTTACATGTAGACTGCTCAATTTGATACTCAGCATCTAAACTCATCAGTCAGAGTTTATGTTTGGTGCATTTATATGTCTTTGTTTCTAAAATATTCTCATTTAGTTTCCACTGAATATTCTACTTATTGGAAATGCAGGAAACAAGACTCTTTATTTGGGGTAAAAAGGCAGAGAATGTCTGTTTCTTAAATAACTAGTCTGAGTGAAGTATGAACAGTGAGTAGTCCAGTTGCCCTGTGGACTTGAATTACTATTAGTATTGTGTGCCTTCAGCTTAAAGGATGTTGTCAAGACCATAAAGAGATTGTCTCAAAAACAACTGGTTGAAAAGAGAATAATTCAGTCTATTAATTATTTTGTCCACATGGCACCAGATAACTGGTTCCTTGCTTTGTTTTCCTTGTAGAGCCCCTCCATTCCCATATGATCCTTTTGATTTGGTTTTGAGTAATTGCAGACAGAGACTTGATCCTGTTCTCTTTGATCCTCATGGAACTGTGAATACACAATGAAAACACTGGCTCCAGAGTCAAGAGAGTGTGGATCAAATCCTACCTTTGGTTCTTACCATTCATGTGACATTAGCCAATTCACTAAATCTTCATGGATCTCTGTTTCCTCATCTGTAAAGTGCAGGGGTTGGATTAGAAGGCGTCTGAAGTCTCTTCAACTGCTGCATTTATGATCCTATGATTCTTCATGAGTCAATGGTAGTAATTCTGGGTTTTGCCTGCAAGTGGTTTCAAACCCATGTAGGTTAAAAGAGAGGACATCTCCTGAAAACTTGGAGCTATAGCTCTACCAAACTTAGAAAAGATTTCCACATGACATTTATTGAAGTAAAGCTTACATGGTCACCTTCAAGCATATCTAATCCAAGTATCAGCAGCCTGAGAGCCTATATGTGTCGCAGAGATAATTTAACACCATGTTTCATTTAGTGCTCACTTACAGGTTCTGCTTTTGCCAGGCTTCTGACTAACTGAATTGATTCAGGAGAACTAATCATCAAAGACTCTTGCTTCCCTCTGCCAGCTGGTCCCTTCATAGTTCTTTTTTTCCTTTTAGGACATAATGAACGGTAAAAATGAAGGCCCTACCTTGCCAAGTGGCTTTCTTTCTGTCACAAGATCAAAACAACATTTCTTAGCTTTGGTCAATTTCTAAATCAATCAGTTAAATCTCTTGGTTTAAAAGGCTAAGAGATGAATTTTTTGGGAAGGGGGGCTAGATGGGGGAGGGATGGCTATCAGTTATATTTAAGGTATATAGCCAATTTGGATATAATTTCTTTCTCTGTAAAAATGATTGCTTATTAGCATATATAGCAGGTGGGCTGAATAATTAGAATAATGTATTTTTAGACTCATCTGAAAGATTAGGCAGTGGGGTGCAAACTCTCCAGCAGGTCCTACCAGGCAGAAAAAATATTTAAGTATAGAATCAGCAACAGATTGTATACATGTGTATACAAAGATCTGTCTAAATAAGGAGAAACTCATTACATTAAATTTTTCTACCAGGTAATAAAATGTTTTGGCCACAGAATCTCATGGAGCCATGGGGTTGTACTCTGGGTTTGTGGAGGAAGATCCATACTTTTGAAATTGTGGGTTTTTAAAATCATTGATTGAAAGTTTTCTTCCTCTTTCCTGTCCTGGCTTCATTCTGGATTTTTTCTACAATGTCCCAGTTCTTCACCCTGAAACCTCACTCCAGCCCTGGAATTTACACATTGGAAGTACAATCTGCCCCTGCCACTTCTTCCTCTGATTGGATGACTTCAACTCAATCTATGTAGAATCTACATATAAGGAGGGTCACCAGACCATCCCTATCATCTTTCTCTTTGGCCTGTACTCAGGACTTCTTTTATCATGCCCCCATGACAATTACCGCCCTCCCTTTAGTTTCCTTGTATGTGTCATCTTCCCTCACTAGAAATATAGGCTCTATGAGGGTATCAACTCTCCTATTTGTATTTCTAGTGCTTAGGACCATGCTTGACAGGCAATAAGAGCTTAATAAAAGAAAATTGAGTGACTTTTGCTTTCTACAATACACAAAGCTGGTCATGAGCAGTGAACCAAAGAGTCTTGAGTAAAGATACTGAGCATGAAAACTTGGTCAGAGTTGTTTTCCTATTATATATAGGTCAACTGGTCACCATAATTTTAGTAATTTGGAAGATAAGGACTAATAGGCATTCTTTCTTTGGCTAGCTAAATATCATGAACTGAAGTCTAGAAAAAATGTGTTAGCAGGACAAAGAGGACAAACCTTTTCATTGTTCTTCAAAAAGGGACTTCTTTACTTATAGATTTGTCATTTTTCATTTGGTAGAACAAAATTTTTTTACACAAAGTAAAAAAAAAAATTGTCCAAAAAAAGTTTTAAAGTAATAGTGATTGATAGGAAACTGTAACCATTATCCAATAAGGGCAACTCTGTGTTGAATGAAACTCTCTCACACACACATATACATACATATACATAAATATGTATATAAATGTAAATGAATATATCTTTCTGAAATTCTTTTTGGGAGAAGAAGGAAGCCGATCTGAGATTTCATTAGGTGTAGGAAGCTTTCAGTGTGGAAACTGCCTCCAATGACTTGCTCATAGTCACACAGTTAGTATGTGTCAGAGACAGTTCTCGAACCTAGGTTATTCTGGGGTATTGGATAGACTGCTGAGCTAGGAGGCACAGAAACCTGGATTCAAATCTTGTTTCTGATACTTAATAGCTATATGACCGTGGGCAAGTCATTTCAACTCTTTGAGCTTCCTAATAAATTTATTGTTGAATGAAGGTACCTATACATAGACTAGAAACAAATAATATGTTATATAATCTCTACTTTCCTATTACTTTTTGTAGAAGGTGGTAACTGAACTGACCCTTAAAGGAACCTAAGGGTTCTTAGAGGCCAAGATATTCCAGGCATGTAGGACAGCTTGTACAATGACATGGAATTGAGAGATAGAATGTCATATACAGGGAATAAGAACACAGGGGGAGTGAAGGTGATCAAAATGAAAATAAGTCTGTAAAGTGTGATGTCATAGAAAGAATAAGAACTTGGAGTCTTAGGATCTGCATTCAAATCTCAATTCTGCTATTTATTACTCTGCTGTTTATTATTGTTTATTACCTTTGGCAAGTCACTTAACCTCATTGGTTCTCTGTTTTTTTCATCTATAAAATAGAATTGTACTACAGGTCTTCTAAGGGCCCTTGTAGCTCAAAATCTCTGATCATATGAAAGGGAAAGTGGAGCTAGAAAATAGAGGACTTTAAATGCCAAATTGAAGAGTTGGTATTTTATCCTAAAGACATAAGGACCACTGAAGTTATTTTTTAACATGGGAATGTATATGGTCATACGTGTGATTTAGAAAAATGATTTTGTCAGCCATATAGAGCATGGGTTGGAAAAAAGAGAGACTGGGAACAGAGAGATTAGTTAGGGGACTATTGCCACAGTGCAGGCAAGAAGTGGTAAGTGCTGAACTAGATTAGTGGATATGTGAGGGAAAAAGCAAGAGACACCGGTAAGAAATGTCATAGTGCATGTCAGTGTGCCTGATCCTGGTTCCATAGTCTCAGTACCACCTATAGTCCAAAATGCAGTTTTTTTTTGCAATAACCTCATAAGACTGTTCTTTGAGTTTTAAAAGATTTTGTTTTTGTTCTGAGTAGTTTGAGAGTTGGGGCTAACACGATTTGAGCTAAGGCAAACCTTCAGTTGCATTTGAAAATAAACAAGCCTCAAGATGGTGAAGATGGCACTTGACAAGCAGCACAGCTGTCAAAGAGGAGGATGTGTTTTTCTATCTTGGGATCCATGACCTACACCAACATAGAGGCTGTAAATGACATAGCAAAGAAATAGAAGACAGCAAGAGAAGGAAAAGTATAATTTTCAACCATAATGCAAGCTTCTTCCCAGCAAGATGTGATCTCTTCCAACTTGAAAGACTGGAGTACTTTCTAACTCTGTGGTGCTTTGTGTATTTTGTCATTGTTTTATAATTATGTTTACACTTATCTCTTGTAAATTTTTGGATATAATGTAAGGTGCATCTGCCTAAGTAATTTACTCTTATTTACCCTGGTGCATGGAAACATTAAGACTTATACTTGTCAGTGCCCACACTCAAATGTTGTTAATTTATCATATGCAATTAGCCATTAGACATTATCAATATTAACCCCTCTAAGGAAAAGAGAAACGTCATCCTGATTTCTAGAAGTCTGGGTAAATGTATCTTATGCCAGTGCATCCCAAAAAGGTTCCCTCACTGTCCAGTCAGAAATTGAGTTTCTTTCTCTGAGATGGCTGTCTGGCAAGTCTTTGTGAATCGGCACTGCTTTAGGCAAACATGGGGTGCTTGAGTCTCAAGTTTGGGGACCACTGTCCTACTTGTGATCCAGAAGCAAGTTGATGACTGGGATCTCTAGTCAGTTTGTTTTTATTTTATCTAGTGGCAATAGCTGGTTACTCTCAAGTTCTAATTGGTAGGCAATTATATAAAGCTATTAGTAAAGTTGTTTCCATTATTTTCTCATTGGTGGTCTCTTCTGTCTAAGGATTCACATATGCTGAGAAACATACAATGTTGTTTACCAAACCATACCATACAAATGTTTCTCTTATATTGAAAAACAACTTACAGAAAAACAACTCAATCACAAAACGGAGGTTTAAAACAAAATGGAGTCAGTTATGTTAACCTAACTTGCTTATTTTTACTACTCTGGATGGGAGGGATTATGTCTTGCCTATATTTGTATCTTTTGTAGTATCTCACACAGTACCTTGAACGTACTTCAGTGAATGAATGAATGAGCTAATCTGTAAGCAATTTCATTTTATTACTGTTTTAAATAAACCTAAGCAATTTAAATAAACAGGAGTAAATTACTCACTGATGACACTTAATCCTTAGTCATGTCTAGGAGATATTATATTCTTAGTATAAATTTAGAACTGAAAAAGACATCAGAGGTCATCAAGTCTAACCCCCTCATTTTACAAATGAGGAAACTGAGGCCCAGGAATTTTAGCTGATATATTCAAGGCCACACAGATAGTATAAATCATCATAAGCAAGACTTGAACCTAGCTTCTCTATCTCCAGAACCAGTGGTTTAAATCCTATAGAATTCTGTCTTCCCCATTATACATAATGAGGCAGCTAAGGTCCAGGAAGATTAAATGATTTGCCCTAGGTCACTCAGGTAGTAAATGAAAGAGCCAGGGCTTGAAAAGGGTCCACTGATTCTCTGTACTCCCATTATACCATTTTACTTCTTAAAGATTTCTGGGAAAGAAACTTTGATTTTATAAAATAAAATTGATAGCTGCTAGGCATAGGAAAGCATTTCTTTGAAACAGTGGGAAGAACCATTTAGTATAAGTCCATTTCTTGCCCATGGCACTGTTACAAAGATAAATGAAGCAAGGACTTTAAAGTGCTTTTATAGCACAGAAGTAGAAAAGGCTCTTAGGAAAAAATGGTATTTTTATCTCTGTTTTTAGGTTCTGGACTCATACGCTTACTTTCAAGTGGATAAGGCTACCTTTACTCATTTCTTTAGACTGGTTTATGATACCTTAACATTTAGCAAAACAACTCAACACAGAAATAATGAAATGGAGTCGTAACAACTTGGAACAGGGCATTGACTTATAGGGAAGAGGGAGTGATGGAGAGGGTCTATAGGGAGGCAAATCTTAGCTGATTCCATAATTAGATATTGTCTCATATCCTAAACTTATGATGAATTGACAAGTGTCTCCATATGTTCTTTTCATATACCAACTAACTACCCACTTGTCTAAGTCTGAGACTTACCATCTGTTCAGTATTTATGGATTCTCTGACTACCCACCCCTGTAGAAATCCTCTCCACATGTAACTCCAAGTCAGAGACTTTCTTATCCTCCTATTGAAAGGTACCGAGGAACTGGACCAAGGATTCCTGTGCAATGTCTGTGCACCAAACTATACATCTAGGCTCTTGAACTACTCTGTTAGAACACTGCATTTTCATTAAGTGTAGCTTGCATTTGCATTTATAATATGTATGCCTTGTGGGTATTCCATGTGATACTTTGGAGTGCTGTAGCATGGGCTACCATCCTCAAAACTCATGGGAAAATAGGGTGACATTGTATTAATTAACCAAGTGTCTTAGGCTTTGTTTGTTCTGCCAAAGTCTTGGGCCTAAGGGACTAAGTCCCATAGGTTAGTGATTTAAAGAGTAGATATAGCTCTTACTTGTGGAGACTCAGGAGAGGGATAGATTACATGCTTACTTTTTAGTGAATCCTGAACTAGGCAGCACCAAGAGGGAAGCATAATTCTTGGGACCTGATGGTCTTTTTATTTTTGTCATGGGCTATTGTTGTGATTGCCATGTATGCATCCCAGTCAGTGTAGATCTGGAAAGCTATACTTGATAATTCCTATTTTTGCTGTTTGTTTGTATCTAGTTAAAAAAAAAAAAGGATTTGTTTCGTTGATTCAATTTCTCCAGATTCTTAATTTGATTTGAAATCAAGGTACATCTGATCTGACATCAGTGATAGAATGTAGCATAATTTGTCCACCAGATAGGGAACTACTTTAGGTATCAGTCAAGTAGTCTCATCAGATTCCCCGTGGTTTGGAAGGTGGGGGAGGGGAAAGGTAAACTCCATCTCCCTGGTCAGCGAGGATTTTTTGTTTTTCAAAAGCTTCCAGTCTTTCTTCTTTGTGCTAGTTCCCGACTGTCTGATCTCTGCACTTGAACTGCCCTAAACACTGGTTCTTACTCTTGTCTTCACACTTGAATCGCTTCTGGAGTGCTGACTTCATTCAGTTTCAGTCTCTGATAGCTACTCTGGCTAGTGCCAGCATAGCCTCTGTGATGTGTCTACACAATCAGTTTGAGCCCTGTGATTGATCACTCGGTCTCCATCATCTTCTTTCCTTCTGAGGCTAGCTTCCATCTATTCTATTTGTTTTGTATGCACTAATTGTATTTGTGTATATTGTCTCTCCCACTAGACTATAAGTTCTTTGAGAGTGGGGACTCTGTTTTTAATTTTTTCTTTGTATATCCAGGACATCTCTTAGCACATAGTAAAATGTTTGTAGATGGAAAAGAAGTCCCCCTGAAGGACAAAATCAAAAGATAAAAAAGGTGGAAAGGAAGAGCTACACACTTACTTACTAATTCTTGGCACTTTTCTTCCATACTATCATTTGGCTTCATCATGCTGCGAGTGAACATTTGGTGCAATACATTTGTTTTCTCTGGGAAGGAAAAAGGGGAAAAAATGCATAGCAATTGTCAGAAACATTCTGTTATTCCGTTTTCTAGTCTACAAATTACTGGCACCTCTGGGCCCGGGAACATATTCCAAAGAAATAAGAGGGTATATATAGTTTGAGCACTGGTTATTTCTTGGCACGTCATCAGTCTTTCTCTGTTCCACAACTGTTGCTATTATTCTCAAAACTTCCGGTGTTATCTTCCCTTTGAGTAAGCCCCTTACTTAGTCTCTAGTCTTCAATACATTTTTTTTTTTCCTCACCAAGACCACATAGAGGGCAATGGAAAGAGAGGTGGCTTCGGAATCAGAAGAGCTGGGTTTGAATTCAGACTCTGACATCTACGAACTATTTGACTTGGGGCAAATCACTTGACCTCTTTGGACTTCATTTTACTTATCTATTATAATAAATGAATTGAATATACAGAGATGATGAGATAGCTAGCTAGATGGCACAGTAGATAGAGCAAGAGACTTGCTGTTAAGAAGACCTGAAATTGAATCTTACCTCAGATATATAATAGCTGTAGGACTCAGCTCAAGTCATTTGACCTCTGTGTACTTCAGTTTCTTCATCTGTAAAATGGGGATTATTATAGCAACTACCTCACAGGTTGTTGTGAGGATTGAATGAATTAACACATGTAAAGCACTTCCCAAAACTTAAAGTAAGTCCGATATAAATGTTATATAGTAATATTAATTATTATTATCAGCACAATGAAGTCAATTAAATTAGATGGCCTATGGGATTCCTTCTAGATCTAAATCTATGATCTTCATCTCCCAGTAAGGTAAACTAATTTCTAGGTATCATGCCCAGTAATTGGGAATACTGGAATATGCCACTGTTTCACACTGTTTACATACAGTGAAGTCCTAATTAGTGCAAATGATGAATCCCTTGAAGCAGCCACATGTATTTGGATTCACACTATTGAAAGCTATAGTTATGTAAAATAAGGTAATTGGTTCCAGCTCATTGAAAATATGCAGTCTGAATTCAAATGATATAACCACTTCACAGGATTCATTTACACTAATTGGAACCTAGTTGTAATACAGATAGAGTTTTGCCTTCTTCCTTATACACTTGAAACTGTATCTGTTATTTCCTTCAAATTATTGACAGCATTGTGAAATGTTCTTTCATTACTTTCATCACATTAATCAAAATGATTAGTTCTTGATCAGACTCTAATCCCACCGTTGCACACCATTTTCCAATGACTGGTTGCCATGGTGCTCATTAGCCCAATACTCAATTAAATTACAAGAGGCAATAATAAGGTAGTTGTATCACCCCATTTTGTCAAGTTAAGGAAATGAAGAACTCTGGCTACTTGAGATTGATATCTTGATACAAACCCACTCTACTAGTTTATTAGTTTGATTACAGAAGTTAACAGATTTAAAACCAGAATATGTTATTTTACCTCCCACACTGTTTAAAAAAAACCTTTTACCTAAAATTTTCCTCATGCATAAAATTTTACCTCAATTGTACTTCAGATAATCCATTTAAGAATGTAAGGGACAAGATATCATGCTCACACAATTTAAGATAACCTTTGACATATTATAACATCAGCAAAGAGGTTAGTAATAATGTAAAGGCTCCTGTAATTTAAGATAATCTTTGACATCTTACAACATCAGCAAAAGAATTTGTTAATAACAAGTTACATTGTCTTAATGAGCTTGCAAAACCTTGAAAGGACAAACCAATGAGAAGGGCCCCAGAGTTCTAGAGGGCAGAGCCAGTTTTAACTAGCCCTAAGTAGGACAAAGTACAAGGGCTTTTGGATGAGGAGGGATGGGGGGGCATGTCAAGGGGACATGAGATGGGTGGATGTAAAAGATTGTAACCTGGAAAGGAATGGACCAATCTGGGCCTGGAAGGGAGGAGTCTTGGCATTCTACCAATATAAAATGTTTTCTAGCTTCTGTAATCTGCGCAATCTCTTCTGAGAGGTTTTGCCATGTTCTCCCAAGAACTGTAAAAATAAACGATTCTTCACTCACTCTGAGCTTAGTTTCGTTTTTAACTAGAAGGCTTTATTTCTCTAAGGCCTTATTTCTAACAAGAAGGTAGGCAGATTCTCAGGAGGTGCCTTGTGGAGTATCTAATTAGCTGATCTTAGTTCATACTTGCAGTATATTTAACTGAATTAGCTACCTCATCAATTAGGATGATCAGTTAATAGATTTAGATATGGAAGGGACCTTGGAAGCCATGTAGTCATTTTATAGATGAGGAACTGAGGATGACTTGCCTAAGGTTACACATGCAGTAAGCATCTGAAGCTGGATACAAATCTAGGTCTTCTTGACTCCAAGTCCAGCAGTCCATTCATTATACCATACTGCCTCTCAGGTTTATAAAGCATGAGCTTTTATAAACAAGTGGGGGAAAAAGGTCACAATGGGCCTTTGATGGATAATTCTTTCAATGGAAAGTTTAATGGCTAAGGACAGTAGCTCCACATTCACATTAATATTGACTAACCTCTTGAGTACACATTGGGCCAGAGAGAGTTGAGGACAATAGTAGCTTCAGAAAAGTGTGTCTTAGTTTGTAGCTTTGCCTTTAAAACACCCATCACTTTTCTTTGCTTTGATAATGTTCTTTTCAAAGCAAACTTTTAAACAGACTTTGTAGGAAAGCTTGTCCAGCTGTAAAGATCTAAAAATCATGGAATCCACCTTCTATTAGACATGTAGTTTCTCAGGAATTTTGTCTAATAAATGACTGTGTGAATGTCGACTGTCATATATTCATTTTAAAATGTGGCAGATTTCAAAGACAAGCCATCTAATTTGATAACATGTTTGGAAATTAGGGATTTACCAGTCAGTCGGTCAATAAAAATTTATCAAGCATATACTCTGTGCCAAGCACTATACTAATTGATATAGGTAACCAACAGCAACAACAAATCAAAAAACAGTGTCTACTTTATGGAGCATCCATTCCTCCATTCCAATTGAAGAGATGCCATAAATAACTAGGTATATATAAGATATATATATAGTAAAGTAAGGTAATCTGAAAAAGGAAGGTATTAGTATCTGTGATATGAAGAAAGACTTCCTTCAGAAGGGGGTCTTCAAGACTTTGAGTCTAGAAGAAAGTCAGGG
Source organism: Vombatus ursinus (assembly GCF_900497805.2). NCBI lineage: Eukaryota > Metazoa > Chordata > Mammalia > Diprotodontia > Vombatidae > Vombatus > Vombatus ursinus. The sequence continues at coordinate 25,742,505 of NW_020940360.1, forward strand.
AAACTAAGACACATATGTGCAGGGTGAGAGCATTCTAAAAATGAGGGACAGCCAGAGTAAAGACAGCAAGATGGAAGATGGAGGATCCTATCTGAGGAAGGGCAAGCAGGTCAGTGTAGGAGCGTAAAGTAGAGGAGAACTAGAAAAGCAGGGAAAGGCCAGGGGCTTTGAACACCAAACAGAAAACTTTATCCTTGAGGGACCCAGACACTGGAGCTCTTTGAGCAAGGTTAGACTGGGGTAGACCACCAAAGTTTTGGAAGTTAAAAAATGATGGAGTTAATCCAGCTGTTTTTAAGATGAACTAAACCTTTTAATATTAAATAGATACCTTCGGAATGGAGCATATAGGGTGTTAAAGGAGAACTAGTACTTCTAATGTGAAGGCTTGCTGAGCCCTTTTCAGGACTGCTCGTCGACCTCTGGTGTCTACCTGGCATTCAACTTTCACCTATGGCTCCAAGAAACTGTAGCATATACAGCAGCCACAACCTGGTAAACTGTCATGACAGATGGGCCAAACCAGTTTGAGGGTAACTGACAGGCCTCAAACCTGTCAATGAGGTAGGGGAATGTTCTACCCCAAGCATGTGAGGACTTTGACTGGTGGAATGGGTAGATGAGAACAATTTGTTCTAATGGCCACGATGGTGGTTGAATCAGGTGCTGTGGAGTGCTTAGGGCTTGGTCAGACTTCGAAGATACCAAGGTAATCCACCGTATGCCAAACCATTGCCAGACTCAGGAAAAGAGAATGAGGCTGATGAACTCTACCTCACTTAAATCCAATTCACACATGAGTCAAGATATCACTTGTTACATAATTGGTCCTGTTAGAAAATGAAGGACAAACAACAACAACCTTAGGGGTATTAAAACAGTAGATTATAATGAGGGTAGGGACTCTTTTGTTTTAATCTTTGTAAGTTCAGTTGTGTACATCTATTAGTATGTTTATTAGAGACAAGTAGCGCAAGTGGGCATCAATTACCTTTAGGAAACTGAAAAGCTCCTTTAATGAACTGAACCATATCTCAACTCAGAGGCCTATGTTATTCATGCCAACTTTCTACCTATGTTGTTTCTGTGACTGTGTGACATGAAACACAACAGTCTCTGTTGAACTGAAAATGAGTGTCCCATAAAGGACAATAGAGAGACCTGAATTGGCTGTGAGAGGGCTGCAGCGTATTACCAGTGAGGAGCTCCAAAGAAGGACAAGAGGAAAGGATGTCATTAGGGAAATGAATGCCAGAAAGAGGGTACAGGACAACTCGTGAGGAAGGGAAGAATGGAAAGTAGATAGCCTGAATGTTTCACTGTCATCCTTGTGTTGCCAAGGAAAAAGTGAAGAAGGCCTCCAGTATGGTGTGTAGACTTCCTTTGGAAAACTTATATAGTAAGACATGGACAGGTCATCTAGGCTGTGCAGCCTTGGGCTGTGATCTGCATCATTGGAGGAAACTTCCAAATTAATGAGATCACAGAACATGTTAAAGCATGTTGAGCATGTTAAAGACTATCCCTAGAACCTGCATAAAGTAACTTGTATAAAAGTAGTTGCTCAAACAATGTTTGTTGAATTGAATGAAATTGAAATGAAATTGAATGAAATTGTTGAATTGAATGAAATTGAAATGAAATTGAATGAAATTGAAATGAAAACAGCAAATCACTTCAGTATCTTTGTCAATAAAACATAAAAAATAAATAGGGTCACCAAGAGTCAAACATTACTAATCCACTAAACGACAACAAATTCAGTGTAAACAGATTTTTCTCTCCTAGTTTGAGATCTTGTAGAATTGTCTAGTGGTTGATGTTGATTAACATGTATGGCAAAGCTGTTAGAAGAATTCTTAATATAGGGAATCCCTGTTGACTAGTCTTTAATCTCTATGAAGGTAAGGGTAATATCTTGCCCAATTTAGTCTTCTGAATGTCTTGCACAAGGCTCTTCAAAAAATGGAAACTTAATGCATATTTGTTGACTACAATTGAACTACAGTCTTTGGTTAAGTACCTGTAAGTATCAACGATTGATTTCAAGCTCACCAGGCTGCTTCTCAAAGATTTTCAAGGTACCAGAACTAAATAATTTGCAAAATTTGTAGCACCAAAGCGTCCTTTGCTTATGTGATGCTATAGGTGGGTATTCTCAAATACTCAAATGGATTTGTGATCTTATCCCTAATTCCATATCCTGATAGAAGATGACCTTGGGTCCTTGATGGTTATTCCAATGGATAGGTAGGAAGCAGCTAGTCTAGGAAGAGCTTTAAGTGACAGATGATTTTATATTTGATCCTGAAAGTAATAGGATAATAGAGAGACAATAGAACTTAGGATTTCAGATGTTAAGTAACTTTCCCACAGTCACAAAGGGTATAAGGAGAAGAGCTAGGATTTGAAACAAGATCCTCTGAGTCTGACTCCAGTGCTCTGTTTATCATACCAGTCTTTCTCAGCCTGTGTAATCAGTTATCCCAGTCACAGTAGGAAGTCATTTCTGTCTCTTAGTTACCTCAGTTTGTTCTCAGTAGCTCATGGGTGGCTGCTCCCCTTATTCTGTGTTAGGAACCATGAACATTTCTTCCATGTGGTTCTCCTGGGAAACTAAAGTTGCCTTAGAAAAATGAATTTCTAGGAGCTTCTTCCAATCAGTGATCTCTCCCTTCTCTCAGACATTATGGAGGTATAGTAAGATGTGAATGTTTTTATTATAGTCTCCTCTGACTAGAAAAAAAAAAGTTGAAATCCTACACCAAAGTATCTAAGGGCAGCAGGTGGGTGGGATGCTAGAAGCAACTAGGTGACTAAGAGGATAAAGCACTGGGCCTGAGGTCAGGAAGACCTGAGTTCAAATCTGTCCTTAGCTACTTACTATCTATGTGATCCTAGGCAAGTCACTTAATTTGTCTGCCTCAATTTCCTCAATTGTAAAATTGGAATACTAACAGCACTTCCCTCTTAAGGTTGTTGTGAGGATCAAAAGTGCTTAGCATAGTGCCTGCTACATAGTAGGCACTAAATAAATGCAAGTTCCCTCCTCCCTGATGTATTATTTTTGCAGAATCTTGACTGTTCTCCAGAGCTATTTGGTATACTTACAGATCACCCAGTCTTTCAATGACTTGGTATGAGGTGTCTGTATTTCAAAGTAGCCTTATTTACCACAGCTTAAATTAGTTTTGGTTCAGATTGGTTTAGAAATGACGAGATCTGAAGTTTGATTTATACACACACACATACATATGGTAAAAGCATTTATTATTAAACTAGTAATAAAGGGTAAGTGATAGTATAAGTCTCAGTAAGTAAGCAATAATATAAATCTCAATAGTTAACATATAAATCTCAATCAATAAAAGCTTAAGTCACAATTGGTATCAAATCTTACCACAATCAAACATAGATCTCAATAAGTAACAACTTAAGTCTCAATTGTAATCAAACCTTGTCACAATCAATCATCACTGTCAGGGGAATCATCTACATCTGGATCACATGGCTGAAGAGTCGTGGGTTCAGTCTCCAGAGTCGCAGGAGGAAAATCCTGGGCTATGAGTCCACACCATGGGAGAGACTCTGAAGATGACTCAGGACCACCTGCCTTTAGTAGTTCCTCCTAACAAAGAAGGCAGTTTGCCAAAACATACATGCTCTATGGGAAAGGAGCTGCTCTCAAAACATCCTTGACAGTATTCCTGTTTATGAATATCAGGTTCCTGGAGGGTGGCTAGCCCTTCCTGGGAGCAAATACCATAAACAGTCCTTAATCATCTAGCTAGGAAAAAGATTAATGTGAAAAAAAGAGTCAAGGTCAAATTGCAGGCATATTGAGCAAGGTCAGAATGTCTTTTTGAATTCTTTCATCATAGTGGCCCTTCATGGTTTCGCTACATTGTGTTTTACTTGGACACTAGGATTTCTTAACAGAACTCTGCCCCTTGCCAGCATAGTCCTGACAATGATGCTACTGTTTTCCCCACTCTGAGATAAGGCCACAGATTGGTGGTAGGCCTCCCTGGACTGATTTTTCAGCCAAATGATGTACTACTTTTGAGTCTCCACATCTTCTTCATCTTCTAAAATTGCAATGCAAAAATCAGCAAGCAGATGAGGCTTTCACCCAAACATCACCAGGAATGGAGAAAAACCTGTGAAATTCATTGTTCTCAGTAACATTATTGCACATACTAGAAAGGAAATGTATTGAATGCTATGATTCTGATGAACAATCTTCACAAGACTCAAATTCCTTTGTAAGTTTAGCAGTGTGTCATTAAAATGCTTTGCCTCCCAGAAGATACTGTAATTTAGTTCCAGACTTTACGATTTGACTTTTTATTTCAATCAAATAGAGCACCTCTTTGCTATCCAGTCACAGCAGGAATTCATTTAGGTCTCTCAGATCACTCAGTTGATTCTCAGCAGGTGATGTATAAATTTTGTGTGACTGCTCCTTCCCATTCTATCCTGGGCATCTCTGTGAATGCTTCCACAGTTGGCTCTCTCCTCTTCTAGTTGTGAACTCAGCATGGTTATGTAAATGCTTATGGAAAATGATTCATATTTAGAAACCCACTTCTCTCAAAGAGACTCCCCTCTATGAACCAACTGATGCTTCTCCCTGCTTTGATTCTTAACTATGATCAAGATAAAGCCTCTTATTGACTTTTATTCTAATTATAAACAGTGAGATTTCTTTCTAAAACTTGACAAAAATGGTGAAAATGTTGAACACCATAAGGTCAAGGGCAGTTTTCTAAGGGACACTCCATTTGAGGTCTTTTTCCAAGTTGACATAGCCCTTCTTTTAGGATCCAGGTATTCAATCTGTTCCTATACTGGGAATTGAAACAATTCCTCTAAAAGAAGGAATAAAGACTTTTCACAGAGAAACAATATACCAAGTTAAAACCTTTATAATAAATTGGCATAAATACATCTTTCTTAGAGTTTTTAGGTGAGATGATTTGATGACATTTATGAGACAGTGAATTCATATATAGAAACTGAGCTCTTTTTTCAAGTTGGCATATATTCCTTACTGCCTCATTTGGAAAATATAATTCTTCAAGCTCTCATATACCCTAAAATAGAGGTATATGCTGAAAAAACAAGTAACCAGAATCCCAGACTAAAGGAATTTTAGAGCTATAGAAGACAATAGAAATCACCTAGTCCAACTGTCCTCATTTGATAGCTAAAGAAACTGACTCCAGAGAAGCCATATCCTCACATCTCTTAATGAGTAGATCTTCTTTAGGCTTGCAGTGAAGGAGTTGGGAACTATATTAAGTTTCAATAGATCAAAATCAATTGTCATTTAAGTCATATATGCTACGAATCTTGAAAGAATATCCTTTTCATAAAATGTAGTGAAATTACTAGAGTGAAATGCTCATAAGAATTTTAATTGGAAGAAAATGTTAATATGAGACAAATTCATTTAATTAGAGTAGTATCAGTATAAATGTTGTGAAGCTAATGCTCTTCTTTAGGAATCTTCACAAAGCTTTTATGTTATCATTGACCACATTGGGTGCTCTTAAAACATCTGGTTTTGAATAAGGCTAGAGACAGACCCTTTTGAACACTAGTATTTCCCAATTTTGTTTGATCTCTCTCTCTCTCTCTCTCTCTCTCTCTTTCTGCCTCTCTGTTTTCTTTCATTTAATATTATTAGATATATAGGTAAACTCTCAAGAGATATTTTAGAATAGTAGAGAATGTTTTGGACTTTGACTCAGATGACCTATGTTTGAGTCCTAACTCTGACAGGTACTTGTCACGTGACTATACAACACACTCTCTGAGCCCGAACTTACTACTATATAAATTGAAGACAATAATAATTGTGATAACTAACTCATGGGGTTGTTTGTCAAGTAAAATAGTGTGTAAGCTCTAAAGCACTATATAAATGGGAGTTATAATTTTCACAATCATTATTTAAATATATAGAGCACAAATAAAAGATCCTCCATTACCTCTTTACTCTGATGCTTCCTTGTAACATGGAGGTGACCCTGAGTTCTTGAAAGTCATGCTAGCAGAGTTCAAGCCTTTCTAAGTTCCATAAAACTAGAAAGGCTCAAGTTTAGGTCCAGCAATGATATATCCTCCAAAGTTAAATTTTTCTAAGTTTGGAGAAACCCATCATTTCAAAGCTGGTTATCAAGTGCTGATTTCTTTTGCCCACCACAAAGCTGCCTCATGAAACTGTTCAGTAAGTTACAGAAGGGTTACAATTTACAGCACTGGAAAGAGTACCAACATTGATGAAATAAGAGATCTTTCAAAGTCCTGAAGTAAATTCATAAAATTATAAAATTGACAGATAAAAAGGGCCTTAGGCATCAACTAATCTAAACTTTTATCTCCTAAATGATGAAAATGAGAGCCATAAAATTAAGTGATGACTAAAATAAAAGATAATGTAATTATGTGGATGGTAGTCATATCTTTGTGTAAGTTTCTAGGAGCAATCAGGACCTTGGACAGTGGTAACAATTACTTAACCCAATATAACATTCAATACTGGGAAGCTAGGTGGTGCAGCGGATAGTGTCTGGTTGGAGTTATGAAGACTCATCTTCCTGAGGTCAAATCTGGCCTTAGATAATCACTAGTTGTTCGACACTGGGCAAATCACTTAATCTTGTTTACCTCAGTGTACTCTTCTGTAAGATGTGCTGGAGAAGGAAATGTCAAACCACTCCAATTATACTTGCTAAGAAAACCCCAATGGCATCACAAAGAGTTGGACGTGACTGAACAGTAAGAACAACAAAACATACAACACTGCTACATCATTCTGGTGTCCTTATATAGGAGTATGACTCATTCAGATTATAGTTCATATCCCCATCCAACAAGGAGCTCACTTATCATTCCTTTTCAGCTCACCATGTCAATCAAAACCTTTGTAGAAGGGTCATAATCTTAGTAAGAAGTTTACTTGGACTAAATAATGGACAAATACATATTTCAGAAGTAGCAGCCAGATGAATCTCCAGCAATCTTCAGGGTGCAACCTCTTTCTCACTGGCTCCTACTGTGAGGAGAAAGAAAGAGGAAATACATGTACTTAATACAAACTTCCTTATTCTTGCTGGGGAGAGAAAAGTATGGTGTCTATCATTCATGATATCCAGCACCATCTGGGAATGGGACTTCTCTTCCTGGCTCAAATGGTTTCAGAAACCTTGATTTCTGTCCTTGATGGCTCTTCATGCTCTTTGTTCTTTGGTTTTTCTATATTGAAACTCTCTTAATAATGATAGCTAACATTTATATAGCACTTAATATGCTAGGTACTGTGCTAAAGACTTTACAACTATAATTTCATTTGGTCCTCACAACAACCTTGAAAGGTAGGAGCTATTATCATACCCATTTTATAGATGAGGCAACTAAGGCAAGTAGAGGTTAGGTGACTTGCTCAACATCACACGGTAAGCGTCCAAGGCTAGATTTGAACTGAGATTTCCAGGCCTAGGGCTCTATCCACTGTACCACTTAGCTTTGACTGCTAGCTACTGTTTACATCAAACCTCTGGTTCATACCAGCTCTTCAAGTATGGGAGGGGTTATTTGCTGATATTTTGCAGCTCAACAGAAAATATCATGCCCATGGTAGGTTTCTCATTTTCTCTTTTAATCCCCCCCCCCTTACCTTCAATATCATTACATCTTCCCATGCAAACCCTTGGGAGGTTACTTTATGGACTTACGTACTCTTTGCCCCAAAGTCCTTTGAGAGTTGTAGTCAATGGGAAAAAAGCAAGCAATTCTTCAGAAACAGGTTCAATGAAATAGCAATGAAAAATATTGCTGCTCTTAATTTTCTGAGTGAGTCCTGAATTTTGTAGCATTTCACAAGTTTTCAACTTTTTTGTTTCCCTTCATTTTCCAATAAGGTCTACTAACTTCCTCTTTGATCATGCTGATTAATTCTCCATGCTGCCTACTTAGTTAACGTTATGTTACTCAGCTGTTTCCACTTCCCATGAATTAAGAGGGAGCTTTACCTAGGTGACTCCAGGTAGGTCCAGTAATATAGAATTTGAATTCTAAATGTAACTTTCTTAACAGCATACTTGTATGACTTTGGGCAGACTAATTAATTTCTTTTTGACTGTTTCCTCATTTGTAAACAAGAAAACAAATGATGGTCTTCAGTATAAAAATGCTGTGGAAAAATACCTAGTTTTGACTTGAAAGCAATAATACAAAATATTTTTTTCAAAATATTCTTCCTCTTTTTTTTCCATAGACCTTTGGATGGATAGGATATATTCTATATGACTCCAAAATGAGAGGCACTGCAAATAACTCTCTGGGTATTTTCAATTATGATCTCCCCTTTACCTCTCAGTGACTGATGACATTGAAAACACTTAAAACTTACCATATATTTTGGGAAAATAACTAGGAATTTTTACACTGATTTTTGCATAAGCCTACCTAGAGCTTCACCACTGACATTTTAGTGACCCTCATCACACACTAGGCCAATAGAAACTACTCCTAAACTCTCTTGAACTATTTGAAGACTACTACTATCAGTACTTTACCGTAGTCTAGTACTTTAATGAGAATATCCATATAGAATTAAGGAAAATACTACTAGTCAAATCTAATTTAAAATTATTTCTATCCAGAAGCTCTTGACATGGTATACTATTCTCTATTGCCAGACAATTTTAGTTCCATTTAATATGTTTCAAGTAACTTACATGCTTTCATGCTTTTAATATCTGCAATGATCAGGATCTTAAGTAGTTAACAACAATGTTGACACTTCTTTTCTAAATTTAAGTTTGTGTATTTAGTTGTCTTTTTAAAGAAGCTTTTGGCACATTGAAAGGATGTTTTGAGGGAAATCCCAGATAGTATAGGAAAAAGATAGGATTGTTAGGAGTTTGGACCATCTAAAGAGGCATTGTCAAAATTTCCTAGAAACAACACAGCTCTCTTTTTTTTCTTACTGCTTAATTTTGGGCCCAGCTCAGTGACCATCCACAATGTCTGTTCAAGATATATGATAGACCAACTCTACACATTTTCCATCTAACTATAGATCCTTATCTGAATAATGAGCATTCCTCATTTATTTGGCTCTTCCTCTGTGGATAGTTGGGCTGAACTATTGTAACTTATTGTGTATCTTTATGCAAAGAAAAAAGACTATCTGGGAGACAGTCTCTACCAGCCAGAGAGAATTCCCTTCCATTAGGACTTTTCCCTGAATTCTCTCCATGATAATGACAAATGCCTTTGGTGAGCATGCATATCTCTCTTTTATATCTTAATTGATGTTGATAATTAGGTTGATATTAATAATCACAAAGTTATAAAACTATCTTTGCAGTTACATTCTTCAAGGAATCTTGAATGATTTTCATATATGCATGGCAGATACTTGGTTGGAAGAGTGCTTTTAAAGGAAGCATTTTTGTTCTAGCAAATGAAATTTTAAAAATAATAAAAAACATTGTGATATCTTGGGTTATCTATGCTTTCCAGGCAATTGAGTTGCTATAAAATGTGGTCAGACTGTTCCTTCTTATTTCTTCATAAAGGATGCCTTCAATAACTGTAAGAATTTTGTACAGATGGGAAAGTAGGTATTTTGGTAATTATTTATGGACATTCTCTCTGTCATTCTTATTGTAAAAGGTCAGAGGTTTCTTTTAAGCCTTTAGAACCCTTCCTATTTTAGATTCAGTGCCTCAGTGCCTTCAAAGTTGTGTCCTTTCAGCATGGACATCTTTATGTACATGTATTTCTTGTCCAGTTTCACTTGACTGTAACAATAACTGGTATTAATATAGTGCCTACTATGTGCCAGGCACTATGCTAAGTGCTTTACAGGTGTTATCTCATTTAGTCTTTACAATAACCCTGGGAGATAGGTGCTATTCTTCCTCCCATTTTACAGTTGAGGGAGCTGAGGCAAGCACAGGTTAAATAATTTGCCCAAAGTTATAAACCTAGTAAGTGTTTGGATTTGAAGAGGCAGGATTTGAATGTAGGTCTTCCTAAATGCAGGCCCAGAGCTCTATCCACTGTATCTAGTTGCCTCTTTTCTTTCTTTGGGGATATTTTTACTTCTCACATAGCACATGCAGAGTCCCAGTGTGGTGGTTCCACTATTACTAGTAAAAAATGTTTTTTTAAAATTATAGTTTTTTATAGTTTTTTCTATCTTTTTATTTGTTGTCTTCCTTGCAGTTTCATCCTTAAATATCCTTAGGATGATTTTTGCTTAATTAGGTTTCTCTCCCATCTTTCTGCAGATTTGTTTTTTCCTCTACTGCTTTTCACTGTTTTATGAGGTGAAACTTCTCCTAATCCTTGACCATAATCTTTAAGAAGATATTACAATTGAGTCAGTGTTTCCCTTGGCTGCCATCTTACTTCTCTTGGCAAGTAAATCAACTGTTTATTGGCTAAATAAGTTTTTAGGCTCTTTTGGTCTTCTTTTTAAGGTAATTGATTTGCCTAGAATAAATTGCCTAAGAAAATAGTCACTGTCTATGTTAATATGTTATTTTATACATTTCCTCTTTTGGGACATTGATAGCTCATCTTAATAGGTCATATTGGAGTTTCCTTAATTGCATCTCATATAGTACTTTTATGTCTATTCTAGTTTGGTATCTATCTTCACCTGTAAAACTCATAAAATAAAACCTGACCAGACCACATTGTAGGTTTTGAGGATCAGGGAAGAAATTTGATAGAAAAGTATAAATCACTTTTAAAATGTGTGGTATTTTTGGAAGATAAGTTTGAAACTCTATCATGATCTCTGTCATACATGTAAACTGCTACAGCTCTTTGAACTGATTGGCATAAGATGGGGGACACTTGATGTTTATGAATGTGTCCATATTTCATAGCTTTTCCCTTAGTTTCAGAGCTATGACAATAAATAGCTGATTTCCTATATATCTGGGGTAAAAGGAGTCATTAACAACTCCAATTCTAGGTATGAAGTTAGAATCTTAATATCTGTTATTGGGTATGGAATCAATCAGCAAGCAATTATTATGTACCACCTTTGTACTTATATCCTCTGTCAGATACCTTTAATATAAGTACAAAGAAATAATCTTTATTTCCATGGTGCTTTGTTTTAGTAACTGACCTGATTTCTCTTTGAGTCATTGCATGATAGAGCTATTGGAAGATTAAAAAAATCAGTATACATACATATATGTATACATATACACACTTATATAATGTATATGTGAAACTCATAGATACATGAAAGTATGGTTATTTTTATGCTGGAAAATTGTATTTATGAAAACAATATCTTCTCACAATAAGTAGAAGTAGATTCCATTTTGTAACAACCCACACATGCATGCATTATTTAAATTAGACTATGAATTTAGCATAATTATATGTTCTGGGAAATGTCTGTCACATTTTGGCATACAGTGAAATGGAGATTTTGAATTAACCAGTTCATTTGATCGTCGTAGATGGTGAATAATTTAAATCTCCAGGAACCACTTTGATGACTTCATGTGAAGGGTGAAAAAGAGAGGAGAATTTAAAAAAAGCCTAGAAGATGATAATGCTAACAAGATCAATGGAGAAGTTGGGAGGAGATGCTGGTTGGGGGAATGATGTTGAATTTCAGGTACTTCTTTGTTTCTAATTTTCACTTTTGTTACATTCATTTTATTTATTTCCAGTTTCATGTTCTTTCTCTCTCTCCAGCTCCTTTTCCACCCATTGAGAAAAACAAGAATATGATATCAATTATACATATGAAGTCATGTAAAACATATTTCTCTGCCATATTAGCCATATTCCCTAAAAAGCAAGAAAAATAAAGAAAGTGAAAAACAATATGCTTCAATCTGATTCAGATTTCATCAGTTCTTTCTCTGGAGGTGGGTACCATTTTTTTCCTCATGAGTTCTTTAGAACTGTCTTGGAATTGTCTTGATCAGAGTAGCCAAGTCTTTCACAGTTGATCATCGTTACAATATTGCTAATACTGTGTACAATACTCTCCTGGTTTTGCTCATTTCACTTTGCATCACTTCATGTAAGTTTTCCCGGGTTTTTTTGAAACTATCCTGTTCATTATTTCTCATTGAACAATAGTATTCCATCACAATCACATACCATAATTTGTTCAGCCATTCCCCAATTGTGGGTATCCCTTCAATTTCCAATTCTTTGCCACTGTAAAAAGAGCTGTTATAAATATTTTTATACATATAAGTTCTTTTCTTTTTTTATCTGTTTGGGATACAGAAATGCTGGGTGAAAGAGTATGCACAGTTTTACAGTCTTTGGAGCATAGGTCCAAATTATCCTTCAGAATGGTTGTACTTGTTCAAAACTTCATTAACAGTATATTAGTGTAGCTATTTTTCTACATCCTCTCCAGCCTTTGCCATTTTCCTTTTCTATCATGTTAGGTATGAGGTGGTACCTCAGAGCTGTTTAATTGGTATTTCTCTAATAATTAGTCACTTAGAACATTTTTATATGACTATTAAGAGCTTTGATTCCCTCCCCCCCAAATTGTTTGTTCATATCCATTTATCAATTCAGGAATAGCTCTTATTTTTATAAGTTTTTTTGACCAAGTTTCCTATGTATTTGAAAAAATGAGGCCTTTTATCAGAGAAACTTGCTATAATTCTCTGCCCCCCTCACTTTCCTGCTTTCCTTCTAATTTTGGATGCATTGGATTTTTGTGCAAAAAATTTTAAATTTCATGTAATCAAAATTATCCATTTTATCTACTATGATCCTCTCTATCTCTTATTTGGTTATATCTTCCTGTATCCATAGATCTAACAGGTAAATTTTTCAATGCTCCCCTAATTTGCTTATGTCTTTATGTCTAAATTATGTACTCATTTCTACCTTATCTTGATGTATGGTGTGAAATGTTGGTCTATGCTTAGTTTTTGTCAGACTGCTTTCCAGTTTTCCCAGTTTTGGGTATGTTGGATTTTCCTTAAGTACAAATCTAACCAGATCACTCCTTTATGTAGTTAATTTCAATGACTTATTATTGCTTCTAAGATAAAATGTAAATTCCTCTGTTTAGACTTTGAAGCCCTACACAACCTGGCCCTCAAGTAATCTTTCCAGCCTCCCTGGATATTAGCCTACTGTCACATTCTGTGATCTAACCAAACAGGTACATTTGGGTACATCCAAACTGAGATGGTCTGAAAATGGTTAAAAATAGAAGGCAGGATAAAAGGTTAGAATCCAGGACTGGATGTTAAGGATCATCAGGGAATATTGAAGTACTGTGGGTAGAATGGATCTTGAAAGAGTTTTGAGGAAGAAGGAGAGAACTTGAGGCAACATTTATAGTTTGAGGGTGAATAGAAGAAGAGGATATAATAGAGGAAAGGAGACAAGAGAAGCAGTTAGAAAGGTAGGAGAGCAGAAGAGTATAAAGACTAAGTATTGCTGTTATTAACAGGCTGTCATACCCATCTACTCACCAAGAGTTTAGTAAAAATCCCTGCACATATTCTATATCAATAACTGACTTCAACAGGAAAGAAAAAAAGTTACTTAATTGTAAAGCTGAGATTTGCCTTCTAAACACGTTTCTGTGTTCCCTCTTTAGTGAACCATGATTTAAATCTAGTAGTAAATAACGTTTTCAGCCACATTTTCAATATTCTCTTAAGCAAAGACCTTGAGAACTTAGGCTTATAACATATGGACACCCATTTGTATTAGCATGGAGATAAAAATGCTAATTACCTTAAAATAGCCACAACTTTGCCTCCTCTCTCACTGTCCTTTCATATTTTCAGAGAAGCTAATTATGGTTTCAGGTTGTTTTTTTTTTTTTTTGGCTGAAATTATTTTAACTGAGAAGAACAAGTTAGGTATAAAACAGGAAAAGAAAACTGTAGGCAAGTAATATCAATGAATATTGACTCAAAAATGTTTAACAAAATCCTGTCAAACAATCTATAGCAATTTATCCAAGGAATCATTTACTGTCATCAAACGGGATTTGTACTAGCCTCACTATGGTGCTGTTCCATTAGATCACCTTTACTTGTTGAGGGATGAACACAGATCTTATTCTATTTCAGGGGTCTGCTAATACATTGAAAACAGTGGTCTTCCACTGGAATGGGAGATGGACTATCATGTATGAGTATAAGAGAGAAGACCTGTTTGGTTAGATCTCAGAATGTGAGAGGAGGCTAATATCCAGTGAGGTTGGAAAGATTAATTGAGAGCCAGGTTGTGTTGGGCTTTAAAGTCTAAACAGAGGAGGTAAGAAGCCACTGAAATTAACTATATAAGGGAATGATCTGGTTAGATTTGTACTTAAGTAAAATCCCTTTGGCCATAAGCAGTGCGAAGGATGGACTAGGGTAGGGAGATGCAATGATCGCACTGAAAGGTAATTAGGGCCTAAATACTGAGAAGGGATCAGATGTGAGAGATTCTGTGGAGGTAAAAAAGGCAATATCTGCCATCCAATTTGTTATATTAGGTGAGGGAGAATGAGAAGTTAAAGATAAAGCCTGTGAGACTGGAAGGAGAATAGTATTTTAGACAGAAATAAATGGTGAAGTTTGAAAGAGGGCTTGGACGGGGGGAGGTAATGAGGTGTTTTGGACATGTTGAGTTTGAGACATATAGGACATGAACTTGGAAATGCCAATAGGTAACTGGTGATACAGTACTGAAGCTCAGGTCAGAAACTGAAGCTGGATATATAGATCAGGGAGTCATTTATATAGAGATGATAGTTAAATCCCTAGGAACTGATAGAGTACCAAGCAACATCCTTCTCTCCCTTGCTTCTTTCCATTACCTTTTCCGTCACTTGAAATTTTGCTATCATAATGTTTTATGATTTGAAGTCATAGTTTTAACAGGCCTCCTGCCTACAATATGCTGCCTATAAGAAACGTATTTTTAAGGGCAGCTAGGTGGCACAGTGGATAGAGCACCAGTCTTGGATTCAGGAGGACCTTAGTTCAAATCCAGCTTCAGACACATAATACTTACTAGCTGTGTGACCCTGGGCAAGTCACTTAACCCCATTGCCTAGCAAAAAAAAAGAAACCTATTTTTAAAATATAGGTACATATATTGAAAATCAGGGGACAGAACAATACCTATTTTATTTCAGGTCACTAACAAAGCAGGATTTACAATCATGACTTCAGATAAAGCAACAATAGAAATTGATAATCTCAAAAAAGGCAAGTAGGGAGAGTACATTATGTTTAAAGTTATCAGAGACAATGAAAAAAATCACATTATATATGTACAAATGACATGGCAATTAAGTGCTTAAAAGATAAGCTAGGCAAATCATAAAGGGATATTGGCAGTAGCAATAAAATAAGAGACTTAAACATATATCTCTTAGAGTTGAATAAATCCAACAGAAAGTTAAACAGGAAGGAAAGTAGAGCTGAATAAATTGTTAGAAAAGCCACATTTCACTGATGGATGGTGATTCTGAATTGGAATATTAAAGAATACACATTTGTTATTATTTCATAGTATTTTTACAAAAAATGATCTTATGCTAGTCTTTAAAGCAAATCAATTTCAAAAGGCAAAAATAAAAAAATACATTTACAGTACATAAAGTAATGAACATAATAATAAAGGAAATACATGCAAAAGATATAGACCTAAATGAAGGCTAACTAATGATCCTCTAAGTAATAAGTGTCTCAAAGTATATCATTAAAGCAAGCAATTATATTAAAGATGAAGAGAACAATGAAACAAAAAGACTAAATCATCTATTTCTTTTGACCCAGTGATATCACTACTGGACATATACCCCTAAGGAAGTAAAAGGTGGAAACAGAGGTTCAACAGTGGCCAAAATATTTATTGCAAGACTCTATAGTAGAAAGGAATTGGGAACAAATTGAGAATTCATTGACTACAGCATGGCTGAAAAGACTATGGAATACAAGTGTGCAGTAAGAAATCACAAATATGAAGATTTCAGAGAAAGATGGGAAGATTGATGCAGAAATAAGCAGAATGAAAAGATCAGTGTACACAATGATTACAATAATGTAAATGAAAAGATAAACAAAGGAAGTGAATTCTGAATGACTGAAAGACCAGTAATGGTTCTAGAGAAGAGATAATGAAATATATCACCTTCATCATGGTTGAGGAGTGGAGTACTACTAGGAAAAAATGTTTAGTACATTGTCAGGTGGGGTCACTGCATTGGGTGTTTTTTGCTTGATGTTTTTCTTTGTTATAAAGAAAGAGTTCGGTCTTGAACATGGTTTGAGGAAAAATGTATATGTGTATGTGAGGGAGATCTTTTCCCAGGAATGACTATGATGTTAAGGCAAAAAGCATCAGTAAAATATATTTTTTTTAAAAAGTTACCTCATGTCCTAACAGCTAGACAACTCAACAGTCTCATAATTTGTTCCCTAGTTGTGGGTGGCTAGTTGTTTCCCCAGCTTCCACCTTTATATATTGGTTGGAGTCAATGTGATCTTGAATCTTCAAATCCATCTGTTTTTTCCATCTCTATAGGCAATTTGTGTCTGCTCTTTTAAATTGATCAGGGACAGAAGTACAATGCCTAGCTTGTACTCAGAGCATTTGGAAACCTTTTCAAAGACACTTTCATATTATCCTTCCAAATAAGGTGATTTGGACACGGTTTGATTTCATAGATACTATTGGGTATGCCCAAGGCCACGTGGTCAAAGACCTGGTCATATCTCTCATATCTTAATTACTATTTTAAATTATAACAACTGTCATGCATTTTAAAAGAGGGAAATGGGATATTATTCCTCCTCTCAAAATCCCATTTCATGGGAAGAATCCCTTGTAAGGAGCTAGAAAATTACTGGAGTCAACTATCTTGCCTTTTCTAACCCCATCTCCTTGCAATAGGATCATAGATTTAGAACTAGAAAGGATATTAGCTGTCCTTTAGTTCAAACACTTCCCCTCTTAATTTTACAGAGGAGGAGGCGAGAACACGGAGAAGTTAAATCATATGCCTAGGGTCACAGTGTAGTAAATAGAAGAGTCAGCATTTAAACCAAACTCCCCAAAGTCCAAATCCAACATTCTTTCCACAATATCACAGTGCACTCACTTTCTACTGCTCTAAGATGCTGTTCTTTACACTACATTGTCCTGTTTCCTTAAGAAGCTGGCCTATATAGGGATTAAACCTTGATATTATTAGCAACATGCTTCAACCAAATGAGCTATCTGTTCCACATTTCTTTTTCTTGTTTGTTTAGTGATTATAAAATCTCATAACCTTTTAGTAGGATATGTTTTGTTTGGGTCTATGTTTTTTCTTCCCCCAAAGCCCATGGAAAGCTGATGTTGGTTATTTACAAAGTCACTCAGCAAAATGACATGCTGTGACCTTCTGGTTCACTGAATGGAAGGACAGACATGATCTGACTGGTTGGTAACATCTATAAAAGGTCATCCTTTTCACACAGAAGAGCCAAGAAGTGGTAAGAGATAGATGAAGCAAGAAACAAGGAAAAAAGAAAGAAGTGGAGATCAACAAACAAGGCATTTTAAAGACCTCATCAGGGATGACAAGGTCAAAGAGTGGCAGACACTCTTAGAGTGGCGAGAATGAGAATAAGCAATTAAGAGACAGAACACAGATCAGTTGGAATGAATGAGCAGTCACCAAGACTCTGGTAGTACCTTAGGGCACCTCTGTATCTCTTCTACAGTGGCATGTATCTGTGGGAGGGGGGCAGAGGTTCTCCTAAACTCCAGTCTTACATTATAAACTGCATGCTGGCCTTCTCTATCCTGATATCCTATAGGTATCTCAAAGACAACATGTCCAATAAAGAACTCAATATTTCTTCCCAATCACCCACTCAAACCCTCCCCTTCTTCTAATTCTCCTGTAGAGAGTCAGGGAGGTCCAGAGGAAAGAGCAGTGGATTTAGGGTCAGGACCCTCAAGAGACATCAAGTCCTTTTTTTTATCTTTGTAACTGTAGCACCCAGCACAATGCCTGGCACAGCTGTTAAATCATTTCAGTTGTGTCCGACTCTTTGTCACCCCATTTGGGGTTTTCTTGACAAAGATACTAGAGTGGTTTGCCATTTCCTTCTTTGCTCATTTTACAGATGAGGAGACCAAGTGACTTGCCCAGGGTCACACAGCTAGTAAGTATCTGAGGCTGGATTTGAATTCAGGTCTTTCTGATTCCAAGTCTGGTGCTCTATCCTCTGCATCACCTAACACTACAAAGTAGGTGCTTAATAGTTTCTTGTTGATTGATTGCCCATTGTCACACACAGTTGGTTTGTGAAAGAGGTGCAATTTGACTCCAGATGTTCCTAACTCCTGAGACTAGCACTCTGTAAGAGGATGGAGCTGCACTAAATGACCTTTCAGTTCTATACTTAGATTTTTTACTTCAGCGATCTAGACCTCTTCTGTTAGGCATTATGTTTTAACTCTTGCTATAAAAACATATTGACTAAATGTGATTGCATATGTTTTTAAAATTAAAAATGTTTTCAGTTAAAAGGACATATTTTCTTTCCCTCTCACCTTCCCCTCACCCCATTTAAGAAAAAAGAAAGATCAAGCAAAACAAATTTCCATATTGGTGATGTGCAAAAATGTGTGTCTTATTATGCACAGTCTATTACATCTGTTAGGAGATGGGTAGTGTCTTCATCATCAGTCTTCTGAAACCATGGTGGATCATGACTGCATTATTTGTCAAAGTTGAAGAATCCTACCCATATTGTAACTTATCAAATAAGCTGAAAGTAAAAACATCTGAACCAAACTAGAAATTTTATCACTTTACCCTTATTAGGAAAAAACATACTTATTTATTATGTTTGTAAACAAGCCAATTGACTTGAAGAGATGATTGGGATATTTTGGGAAAGTCTTGCCCAGTCAATTGAGTTAAAAGACAAATTGGTTTGTATGTACAGGCAAAACTCAATTGCTTTCATTCATGACAATCCTTCTTTGTTTTTTCCTCTTCAGGAGTTAGTGTCCTATACAATTCAACAGACCAGGTTAGTTCAAGCTGCTTTACTGAGCAGATCACATTTTTGTGTACAGTGCCGTGTTTGATGCTACAGGAATACCCCAAAATAAAATGAAACATGTCTTTGCTGTTATAGAATTTAAGCTCCACAGCCCTTAATGGGGAAGAGAGTTCATTCCTGCCACCACCACCACCAACCTCCAACTAACTGTGAGCATTAGGTAGCTTAGCCCAATAACCTGGGGAACAGTAGTCTTCCCCAGAACACTGGCCCTGCTTCCAGTGCAGCACTGTAGCTATCATCCAGAGAATCAACCCTAGTAAAGAGGTGAACTGACAACTGTCTCTGCTAATGCTGCAGACATCACTTCCTCTGCAGTTACATCTACTAAAGATCTGTGGAAGGAAGTTCTCACCTCCAAAGTCCTTGGTGCTGCCAAATGTTTCAACATCAGAAATGGGTATATACATACATTTTTTTGACTTTAAAGAGAGGCTTCAACTGGCTTTATTTTAACATGCTGAGGAGGTTCCATCTGCCCAGGCCAGAACATACAGCACTAAGCCTGGCAACTCCAAAGGAAAAATCAGGTGGTCATGATTAATTAACTCATCAGAAAACTGAATTCGGAACGCAGGGAAGAGCTTGTGGTCCAGAGGGGCGCAGGCAGGTCCCGAGGTCAGGTGATGCCGGAGGGAAGGACCCCTTCACTGCTTCTTCTAGTAGCTGTCCAAGTGGGATAAGATCCAGACAGCGGGCAGGAGGAGGGAAATGAAGGAGGCTGTCATGGCAATGGTCTTGTCCAGCAGGCTCAGCTCCTCCCGGGCCGGCTGCGCGTGCAGGGGCGCGCGGGGCACGCGCAGGAGGCCGCGGGCGGGGCGCGTCAGGTCGCTCAGCAGGCGCGGGGCCAGCGCGGACATGGCAACATCGGGGCACGGGCCGGGACGAGACAAGGCGGAGATGGGGAGCGGAGGAGCAGCGACAAGGTTGCTCAGGAGAAACGACAGCGGCGGCCGGACTATAGTTTTTATCAATTGAAATGGCACTAATGAAGATGTATTAGTATCTGCCTTAGCACTGCATCTTAATGATCACTTGGTCTTTCATTGACTTGCAGTTGAATTCTTCTATATGTGCAATTTCTTTCTTTTAGAATGTGAGCTCTTTGAGAGCCAAGTCTATCTTTCTTTTCTATAAATTGTATCTCTAGCACTTAGCATAGTTCTTTGCACATGATAATCAATTAATAAATGCTTTTTTTGTACTTTGAGTCTATCATTAAAATAGAGTAGTGAGGAAAGAACACATTGCACAAATAACTATGATACATTATAAGGTATTATAAATGTCAAAGCATTTATGGGGTCAAAGTGGGTAAAAGGTTATTTCTAATTAGAAGAAGAGTGGGAAGACTTACTAAAGGAGGTAACATGAAATTTCATAGGATTTCAAGATAGAAGGGATGTTAGAATCATTGAGTCCAATCCCCTCATTTCATAGGTGAGGAAATTAAGGCCAAGAGAGGTTAAATGATTTAAGTTACCCAGATAGTAAGTACCCAAGGCAGAGTTTGAATTCTGTTCTTCTTGACTCTAAACCTAGTACTCTATTTATTGCACCACCTAGCTGAGTCATGAAGGATGGGGAGAATTTCAATAGTGTGGGAAATAATTAATTTGGACCCCTACTCTATTTTAATCAATATTAATCACTTTGATATGCTACATAAATCATATAGGGATAAATAGATTCTTATAGTGGGCCTCAAACTCTAATGTAATGGTCACTACTTATTTACTAAGTTATGAGGCTTACTTGCACAGCCATGAGAATGCTGACAAAGGTATATCCATCCTGTTTTACTCAAATTCCATGTCCAAACCTAGCATGGGTGAGATGCCTTGATGCTTTGGAAAGTCCCCCAATTTATTTTTTGTACCTCTGGACCATTCTCTCTTATCTAACATGAGCAGGTGACCATCTTGTGATCATCCAAGAGCACTTAGTCAGTGGAAATGCATCATATTTCACCCAACCTGTGACCCCACATCCTCTCCAAAATTTATCATTTTCCTTTTTTGACATATTAGCCAATCTGATAGGTGAGAGGTGGTACCTCAGAGTTGTTTCAATTTGTGTTTCTCTAATCAAAAGTGATTTAGAGCACTTCTTTATATGCCTATAGATAGCTTTGATTTCTTCATCTGAAAACTCCCTGTTTAATCCTTTGACCATTTATCAACTGGGGAATTGTATTCTTGTAAATTTGACTCAATCCGCTATATATTTGAGAAATGAGGCCTTTATCAGAGACACTCGCTGTAAAGATTGTTTCCCAGCTTTCTGCTTTCCTTCTAAGCTTGATTGTATTGGTTTTGTTTGTACAAAATCTTTTAAATTTAATATAATCAAAATTATCTATTTTACATTTTGTAATGCTATCTTTTATTTGGTTATGAATTCTTTCCCTCCCCATAGATTAAATAGGTAGACTATTTCTTGCTCTTCTAATTTGCTTATGGTGTTACCCTTTATGTCTAAATCATGCCAAAGGTCTGACATATCTTACTTTTCTGATATGCTATTTACCTTCCTAGTTTCTTTCTTGTTCATTTTTTGGTTGGATTTATTGAGTTCTGAGTGGGGGCAGTTGAGGTCCCCTGTTAGTATAGGTTTGCTGTTTATTTCTTCCTGTAACTCACTTAATTTCACCTTTAAGAATTTGGATGCTATACCACTTGGTGTATATATGTTTAGTATTGATATTGCTTCAATTTCTATGGTACCTTTTAGTAAGATGTAGTTTCCTTCCTTATCTCTTTTAATTAGGTCTATTTTTGCTTTTACTTTGTCTGAGTTCAGGATTGATACCCTTGCTCTTTTTTTTTTTAATTTCAGCTGAAGCATAATAGTTTCTGCTCCAGACCCTTACCTTTACTCTGTGTGTGTCTCTTTGCTTCAAGTGGGTTTCTTGTAAACGACATATTGTAGGATTCTGGTTTTTGAACCACCTATCTGCTTCCATTTTATGGGAGAGTTCATCCCATTCACATTTACAGTTATGATTATTACCTGTGTATTTCCCTCCATCTTATTCTTCCTCCTTTATGTCGTCTCTCTCCTTTCACCCTTTCCCTCCTCACCAGTGTTTTGCTTCTGTCTACCACCTCCCCTGATCTGCTCTCTTTTCTGTGAGTCCCCACTCTACCTCCCCCACCCCCTTTACCTGATCTTCTTTCCTCCTACTTCCCTATTGGATAAGATAGATTTATATACTGAATTGATTTTGTATATGATCCCCTCTTTGAGCCAATGCTGAAGAGAGTAAGGTTGAAGCGAGGCTTGTCACCCACCTTCCCCTCTTCCTCTCTACTATAATAGGTCTTCTGCATCTGTTCCTGTGAAGTTATTTACCCCATTCTACCTCTCCCTTACTTCTGCACACAATATACTCCTCTTTCTCATCTCTTAATTTTTTTATGTCATTCTCTCAAAATTATCTTAAACCTGTACCATCCCTCTATGTATATTCCTTCTAGTTGTACTATTAGTGATATATTTTTTAAGAATTACAAGTATCATCTTCCCATGCAGGGATATAAAGAGTTTAGCTCTATTAAATCCCTTATGTTTTCTTTTCCCTTTTTACCTGTTTATGCTTCTCTTGGGTCTTGATATTGAAGGTCAAATTTTTGGTTTAGTTCTGGTCTTCTCCTTATGAAGGCTTGAAATCCTTCTATTTCATTGAATGACCATTTTTTCCCCTTGATGTATTATGCTTAATTTTGCCAGGTAAGTGATTTTTGGTTGTAGTCCTAGCTCCTTTGCCTTCTGGAATATCACGCTTCATGACCTCCAATCGTTTAATGTTGCAGCTGCCAAGTCCTGTGTGATCCTGATTGTGATTCCCTGATATTTGAATTGTTTCTTTCTGGCCACTTGTAGTATTTTTTCCTTGACTCAATAGTTCTGAAATTTGACTATAATGATACTTGGAGTTTTTATTTTGGGACCTCTTTTCTGAGGTGATAGATGGATTCTTTCGATGCCTATTTTACCCTCTGGTTCCAGGATATCAGGGCAGTTTCCTTGATAATTCCTTGAAAAATGCGTCCAGGTCCTCCTTTTGATTATGGCTTTCATGTAGTCCAATGATTCTGATATCATCTCTCCTGGATCTATTTACCAGGCCGTTTATTTCCCCATGAGGTATTTTACATTTCTTTCCATTTTTTTCATTCTTTTGAATTTGTTTGATTGATTCTTGATGTCTCATAGAGTCATTAGCTTCCACTTGCCCAATTCTCACTTTTAAGGTGTTGTTTTCCTCAATTAGCTTTTGTACTTTCTTTTCCATTTGGCAAACTATACTCTTTAAGGAGCTGTTTTCTTCAGTGGATTTTTGTACCTCCTTTTCCATTTGGCCAATTCTGCTTTTTAAGCAGTTTTCCAAGTTGTTAACTCTTTTTTCATAATTCTTTTGCATCACTCATTTCTTTTCCCATTTTTTCATCTACCTTTCTTATATGATTTTTAAACTAATTTTTGAGCTCTTCCATGAGTTCATTCTGGGCTTGAGACCACTTCCTGTTTTTCTTTGGGGTTTTGCCCATAGGTATTTTGACATTGTTGTCCTCTTCTGAGTTTGTGTCTTGGTCTTCCCTGTCACCATAACTTTCTATGGTCAGATTCTTTTTTGTTGCTTTCTGCTCATCATTTTTTGGGGGCCATTTCCCTCTCTTTTAAATTTGAGGTAGAAGGGACACTGTCTCAGGCTTCTTGTGCCAGTGGCTGCAGGCCCTGGTTATTTACCTGGTGCTGCACTAATGTTGCCTTGAGGCCCACAGGCGACCCTTGTGTTTGGTGCTGCGCTGAGGAGGTGGGGTACGTGATGCCTGGTGCTGCTGGAGGCTGTAGGGTTCTGGCAGCTTGCCTGATGGTGAGCTAGGGTCCTCGTGGTGATGTCTGGTGTGTGCTAAGGCCATGTAGGATTTTTCTTCATTTCCCTGGGGCTACACTGAAGTACTGGAAGTCTGGCCATAGAAGAACACCTGTCTGCCTGGGGCTATGCTGAAGCACGTGGTCGTTCTTTGGAGCTGGAGCCTATTGGTTCCCCTGGCTATGCTAAGGCACATGGAAGTCCTGGTGTTGTTGTTTGTCTGCTCCACCACACTTCGGCTCAGGATCTCCCACTGGTTTATTAAGTGGGAGTTGCTGGCCCACTGGGACACCTCGTATCCTGGAATGTGCTCCCCTCCCACTCAAGTGAGACAGACTCCTCCCTATAATCTTCCAAGTCTCTTAGGCTAAAAGATTGTTTCACCCCATCTTTTTGCTGGTTCTGTTGGTCTAGGACTTGCCCTGGGGCACTATTCTATGGTTGTTTGGAGATGACTGTGGGAGAGTTATAGTGATTTACTATTTGCTCCACCATCTTGGCTCCCAGAAGACTCCTGTGCAATCATTTTTACCCCGGTAAAAGACTTCTTGTTGTGGCTCTGAAAAGTATGGAAGTGGGGGCATTGTGCATAGATTATTTTTTCAAAAACTGGAAAAAGGGAAGAGAGAGATGATATCCTGGAAATATCAAGGGAAAATTTTTCTTTGTTTTTGCTTTTATCTAGGAGACATGCGTGCATATTTGTAGGTAGATTGAAAGAAGCCAGCAGAGAGGAGGAGATTACAGATGCATAAGAGAGAAAAAAGGATGATATTGATAAAATAATGTCCTCTGGAAGGAAGGAATGGGTAGAATCAAGGACACAAAGAGATTACATGGGTACAGTATAGAGATACTTCTTTCCCTGAAACAAGAGTAAGGAGTATGTGAAGGCACAGAGCTCTTTTAAGATGTGGAGGAAAATGCATTTAGGGAACTTGTGACAGATTGACTTAATCTCAGCAAAACAGATGTGTGGAAGGTCTACAACCATTGTAGTGCCTCATGCCTTGGGTGCTGGGACACCTACTAACTCCTCCAGGCTGGCTCATTCACTTTAGATAAGGACTACTATGCAGCTGTCCTGAAATTCTCACAGAGCTGTGGGATAACCATGTTTAGGAGAAATATACTCACTTTACTTACCACTTTAGCTCTTGAACTGTCACCAGTATACTTCCATTTTACACAAACCAGTTACTCAAATGGTTGACAATTTTAGATCTTAAACACAACCATTTATTTAGAAAGAAGGAAAATAATAGTAATATTAATGATGACAATAACAGCAATAATATCACAAGTAGTATTAAAACAAATTAAGGAATAATAAATACATCATAATCCACTTCACAATTCATATAGAAATCTTGGTCCCACCAATGCACTCAGTATCTGTGGGGAAAATTGGGCATGCATGAGAACCTGAATGGAAGGCACATGAAAAAGGAAAACCATATCCTCAGGCTAATTTACAACTCTGGATTACAGAATTTGATGTCATTGGTCCACTCAGGAGTATGTGCATCACAGGAAACCACTTCCCTGAAGTGCTTATTTGTTGACACATCACTTTACAGCTGATGAAATCTTTTTCACTTATCAAACTAGCATAACATGTACAAGTGCTTTCAATGTACAAACATCCTCAAAAGGACATTGAGTGATACAGCTTAATTGGGAGTATGGTTCTCTTTAAGGCAGATTACTGCAAAACTCATCAGGCTGGCTATCTCTGAGGTACTACAGTCCAGACCAGCTAGCTCTTCACCTTTCAGGATTCTGATATTATCTGATTAGATTTCAACATCTCTTCCTCTATAACCAAGCAACTCCAAAACCTATTTTAATTCTTTCTGTTTTCCCTTGTCAAACCAGACAACACAGTGTGACAGGTGAAAAGATGAAATGACTGAGGAAACAAAAGTTTGAGCTTATAAGCATATCAATTTATTAAGCAATGCATGCCAATTTCATAGCAAATTGTGATCGGGCCTCCTCAGCTTTGGCACTGGACCCTGAATACAGGGGGAGTTAGATTTTTATGTGTTAAAACAATTAATCAAAAAAGATCAATTAATTAAAAGAAAACAGTTAACTGGGAAACAAAATCAGGCGAGCTGATTTCTAATTGGAGGAAAGATTAGGGATTATCCAAGTTGGGAGCAGGAAAGTGAATAGGTGCAGTTCCCTGAAATCAGAAAAAGAGGTGTCACACTCCCCCTAAGTGTTTGTTTTCAAAGGAACATATAAATGGTAACTGATTGACCAGTATAGGGCCAGTTTTCAGATAAGACTTATGGGTTGCTTGAGATGTGTAATAGTGAGAAAATTATTTGCATCAGTCTTTGGATCAGACCAGGTTTCTGATCAGTATAAACTAGATCCTTAATTAAGGGTCTTTAAGTAGTAGGTAGAAATGGTTCAACTTCTCAGCCATGAAAGGCTAGGTTCAAACAATGCAATAAAGCTTTCTCACAATTCCTACAACTGAATAAAGTTTTCTCACAAGACAGAAATTGGATTAGACCCATAATTGAACAGTCTAATCCACTTGATTTCTCAAAATTTACTATTCAATTTAATTAGGAAACTTTTAAATTACATCTTTGTCTTATTACTTTGTTCAATTTCCCCTTTGTGAGGGTAGCTTCCCTATATTATAATTTGACCACAAATACAGTTTAAAATTTTAAGATTTCTCATACTTGCATCTTGTTATACCAATTCACAGATATTCCAGTATCAATCTGTTAATTAATAGATTTTGGTACTTTACTTACAAAAACTTCTACTGTTTGCCTGCCTTGATTGTAGAAATTTTCTATGAAAGGAAAAGAAGGCACATAGTTATAATAATGTCAAGACTCATTCCTCCAAGGGCACAGACTGACCTGGGGTACAGAGGAAAGAATTCTTGTGACAGTTTGATTCAGGTATGAGTCATACAGAAAGCCAATCTCAGTATTAACCAAGTTGGGTAATTTCCTGTTCAGAAAGGAAATAGCACAATGGGGAAACTGCATCAAGAGGATTCTACCTTAAGCCATACCAGGGTCATTCCCTTAACTTTTCCCTGGGACAGACATCTATCTGGAGCAGTTCTCAGGCTGCAGTGCATGCCGTTTTCAATTGGCTTCGTGACAATTCAGACTACCATCTCTATAATCAAAATTCAAAATGATAGGAAATTATAGTCCCAATAATTTTTTACTTCAAATAGAAAAAAATTCACTAATCACATCTTAGGGCCTAAATATTATTAATTTTCTTTATTTTTCTCTAACAGTTACATTTCACTTACCCCTTTCTTATAAATTAAAATTAACCTCATTCTGGGATTTCAGAAGACAGTAAATAGTTGACTCATATTAATGTATTGAAATTACATCTTTAAACTACCCTATACATTTTCATAATTTTTATATGATGGCCAAATTTTTTTTGAATAAAACTCACTCTTTATTATAACAGTAAACTTATTATTTTTATGTTTTAAAACAAGATATGTCCCATTAAATGTTTAACAGTTTTCAAATATCCATTTTATCACATTCTTTTAAAAGCTCAATTAATAATCTAACAGCCTCTAGATAAAAAAATGTTTATTTTCTAATATTATTTCTGATGATTTCCTGAATTTCACAATATAAGAGAATTAAGAAATATAGTAATAACATACATAATATCATGTATTTAAAACCTGAAGCAAAACTTATTACCAGTCAGATGACATCAATTCAGCCAAATGCATTTCCAAATTATCTTACGTAAAAAATCATTAATATTACTACCTTTGGCATTTTATACTAATCACACCTAAAACCTGGTATGCAATTACCAGGAAATAATAATTTATATAGTGCTTACCATGTGCCAAGAACTTCACAATTATTATATCATTTTGATCCTCACAACAATCCTGAAAGGTGGGTACCATTATTATTTTCTTGTTTATGGATCATAAAACAAAGGCAAACAAAGATAACTTCCTTAAGATCACATAGCTAGAACATTTCTGAGACTGGAGTATAACTCAGGTTTCCCTGCATTTTCCCAGCATTTTTTTTTCTTGCATCAGATGGCACAATTAACAGGAGAACACATTTAAAGAGCTAAATCAGTTCCTTCTGTACTCATAACTTAGCTCCACCCTCTCTTTCCCCAAGGATTTTCAGTTTTTAACCCTGGGAGAAAGACAGGGAGAGATGCATATTCCCATCCCATAGTTTTGGAGCTGATGATATTCCAAAGATTGTGGAATATGCTCCCCAACTGGTCTTTCAGGGGCAGAGTACCTTATTTCTTAATCATATCCCAAACTATCTAAATAACTAATCTTTACTCCACAGAATTTCTCCTCTGCAATATAGCACAAAATTTTACACAACCATACTGTTACCTTTTTGGGTTCCTAAGAGCTCACAAATACATGGTTTCTTCCTATTATCCTTTGGTGACCTTGCTTCTAATTTACTTGAACAATTAATTATGTTGTATAAAGCTTTGAAATTTCTACTTCAGATTTCCCAAAAAGACATTCTTAGTTCCTGGTCACTTCCCCATGGATCACTCTTTGGATTAAATCACATTCCTCAATTAAATTTTACGCATTTCTAAGTTGCTCCATGATTTAAAAAATATATTGTTTTTTCATAGTCAGAGAAGGATTGACAAGAGGCAGCTATTTAAGTTTCAGTTAAATTGTAAAATGCAAACCACATATCTATTTTTTTCCTTCATTCTGGGATTACTTTCAAAATAGCTGCCTTCCTTCATTACACTAAAACAAAAGATCTATCAATCCCCAAGGAAAAAGAGATCTAAGTGTTATTTACCCCCTGAAACTTCTGCAGAATTTAATTATTATTTTCCTTAAAGCAAATTCTACAGAGGGCTACCCCAAAATTCACTAAAATATTTCAGCAGATGTTAAGCTTTTGCTAAATGCCTTATCAGATAGGACAAAGAAAAGGGGGTGAGTTCCTGGAATTACCCAAAGTCCCAGGAATTCTCCCCTGCACTCTTAAAATGATTAATCTCCAAACTCCTTAATGATTACTCTCCAATCTTCTTAATCTCTAAACCTCCAAAATCTACTAATATGTTTTTTAGCAGTTTTACAAAGCAGGAAAAAGTTTTCCTTTCTTCAATTATCGGACTTTTATCTTTGTAATCCCAATGTGACTATGGCTGAAATGTTTTTTTTTTCCAGGTATTTTTTTTCCTCCTTTTTAACCTAATCTCCCACTGTAAGTCTAAAATGGGAATTAGTCTTGTTTACTGGGACAGAGAGTTTAGCATCTGGGAGAACTGCTTCATTAATCTTCCCTAGCATACTAAACTCTTTGGCTACAGCTTTTTAGGAGTTTTTCTGGCTGGCTGTATTTTCCCCTTAGAAATCTTTCAAGGTAGCAGAATCTACAGACGGCAATAAACATGACATTAGATAAAGATTTTCTTATATTTTATTGTTTTTTTTTTGTTTGTTCTGTTTTTTTGCTTTTTGGTGAGGTAATCAGGGTTAAATGACTTGCCCAGGGTCACACAGCTAGTAAGTGTCAAGTGTCTGAGGTCACATTTGAACTCAGGTCCTCCTGAATCCAAGGCTGGAGCTCTATCCACTATGCTACCTAGCTGCCCCTGATTTTCTTATATTTTAAAAAGAAACAGAAACACAGACAATAAAACAAACTAACAAACAAAATAAGACACACACATACTCGCTAGTCTTAATTTTTTCAATCTGCAATCATGAAAAGAGCCAGATTATCCAGGTGCTGTGCTAAATGCTTTCCAGCACCTTTATTTGGGAACCTGATCTGAAATGAGAACGGTTAACTGGGTCAGAGAGGGAGGGTCTCTGAGGTGAGCGAATCACAGGGGGTCTCTGAGCTGGGGTGTGAATCAGAGGGGAACCTCTGAACTGGGATGGGGGGCACAGGAGCCTGATCTGGAATAGAGGTCAGAAGGAGGATCTCTGAGTTTGGGTGGGGTAGAGGGCTGAAGAGGTTATTGACCTGGGATAGGGGTCAGAAAAGGAATCTCTCAGCTGGGGTGGGTGGGGCTCTGATCAGGGGGGTCCCTGATCTGGAATAAGGGTTGGAAGGGGGTTCTAGGATGGAGAAATCAAAGGGGGTTCCTGACTTGGTATTGGAGCCAAAGAAGGGAGGTCTCTGAGCTGGGGGGGGGGGAGAAACAACACATCTAAACTTAAACCTAAACCTTACCTTAGCTCAGAAGAATTTGGGATTAAGAGCTGGAGTATGACTTCCAGGGGCAGTCTTCTGTGAAAAATTCTTTTGGTGAAAGATAGACAAAATACTCAAGGGAGTTTTTCTGAAAGGCTATTGTTGTGGGGCTCAGGAGCCTGACACAGCCTAGCATGGCTGGCCAAAAACTGTGGCAGGTAAAAGATGAAATGACTGAGGAAACAGAGGTTTGAGCTTCTGAGCACTTCAATTTATTAAGCAATGCATGCCAATTGCATAACAAATTGGGACCAGGTCTCCTCAGCTTTCATGCTGGACCCCAAATATGGGGGAATTCAGATTTTTATGCATTAAAAACAATTAATCAAATAAGACCAATTAATTAGAAGAAAACAACCAGGACACAAAATTGGGTGATCTGATTTCTAATTGGAGGAAAGATTAAGGATTTTCCAAGTTGGGAGTGGGAGAACGAATAGATACAATTGGCTCTCACTAGCTATTTAAGCTGGCTCTAGCACACCCCAATCTTTGCCTCTTTAAGCCATTGAACTGCTCACATACAAATGAATCATCATCTCATATCCTTTATAAAGTGATGTAAGTCTTTATGCTACAATTCATTCTCTGTCCCTAACTGGTCAAGTCCTGACAACTGTGACTGAAGTTATTTTCCTACTATTTTAAGGATCATCTATAAAGGAGATAATTTCTAACATCATTCATCAGTTGATAGAACTATTCCTTTACACAAAACAATTTTTATGTCTTTTTTTTAAAAGACTAAACTGCTCCATATGAAAGGGTAGTACCTTAAAAGGATAGTATCACA
>NW_020940360.1:25773546-25839448 GCF_900497805.2 Vombatus ursinus
AAACTGCTCCATATGAAAGGGTAGTACCTTAAAAGGATAGTATCACATCCGTGAAATAGAAGCCAAGTATCTTATATTGGCATAGAAGGCAGGGAAGTTGAAGGTTGGTGTCAGAGGTACAAAGAAAGGTTTTTTGAAGTCACCACAGGGAATGCAACAGGGAGTCAATATAAGGGGAATTAAAGGAATATTATACATGAGTGAAGACCTAGCTGAGATTATATCATATCAATATATATAAGACTTTACACTTTTCCATTTAATCCCTGGGATGAGCTTAGCCTGAGAACATAGACCTCTGGCCAAAGAAAAGAGGACAAGGAGTTTAAAAAAAAAAAGAGAAACTGATTTTGAAAGTAAGGAAAGACTGGGAAAATGGTACTTGAACTCATTTTAGTCCAGGTACTATCATTTTCTTTAGCAGAATGAATGAATAGCATTTATTAAGTGCTTACTATATATAAAGCATAAAATAGAAAATTGAGATAGTTCTTGTCTCAAGAAGCTCATATTCTTTTTTTTTTTTTTTTTTTTTGCTTTTTTGGTGAGGCGATTGGGGTTAAGTGACTTGCCCAGGGTCACACAGCTAGTAAGTGTTAAGTGTCTGAGGCTGGATTTGAACCCAGGTCCTCCTGACTCCAAGGCCACAGCTCTATTCACTGCACCTTCTACTGTGGGAGATGATTCCATTATGGAAGCTTTCAGCTTCAAATCAACCAAATATGAAACATTTCTGGTGCAAATCAAGTGTAAATGTTCCAAGGTCCTTAGGATATTGTGGCAAAACAGATGTTAATACCTCTTCTTTAATATCATTCTCACTGATAAAATTAAATCCGTTTCTAATGTTGAAGTGTTTGATAGTGCCAAAGATTTTGGTAGCAAAACCTTTTTTTTTTTTTCTGGGTCTTTAGTAACTGAAGCTATTGCACCTGCAGGAGCAGTTGTCAAGACTGCATCTCCACAGGGGTTGCTTCCCAGGATGATGGCTGAAGACACTGGGCTGGAAACACTGCTATTCCCCAGGCTATTGGGCTCAGGGTCCTGGGCTATCTTCATCAGGAGCTGAGGACAGATGGTAGTCAAGGTGATAGTAATGATTCGGCTTGTCTGCCACATGCTGTCTCCTGACTTTCTCTCTGGGTGCTTTGCTGCTTCAACTAAGTTGTCTTTCTTGCTTTCTTTGTGGCAGTTGGTTAGTAGATGATGGGAATGGCTGACCCTTTCTCCACAGAAATTGCTTTCCTAGATGAGGGCCACAAAGACTGGATGGAGTGCTGCTATTTCCAAGGCCCTTGTGGTTTATTTGCCTGTAGGTAGCAGTTGGTTAGCAATTGTTGCTGTTGGTGATGGGGAAAGTGTACCTCCTCTCCACTATGATTTTTCCCCCAAATTATGAATGCAATGGCTAGACTGGAAATGGGTCTGGTAATTGGGGGGCAGCATTCCTATCTAAATGACTTGGGTTTAGGGTACTGGGATGTCCCCATTAGGGTGTGAGAGGAGTAGTGATGAAGAAGATGGTAGTATTATCATAGAACTGTGATGTCTAGGCAATTTGGTTGATAAAAATACTATAGACAAACCCAGACTTATCCAGTGTTTTTTAAAAAAACTTTTCATTGATATCTTTTTTACATCACCTTTATTTTCCATTGTATTCCCCCCTTCGCCCCCCCACAAGAGAGGAGGAATGAAAAAGGGAAAGAGAAAAGTTAAGCCAAATTAACCAATATATCAAAAAGTTTAACATTATATGCAGTGTTCCATACCCATAGTCCCTACTTCTTCAAACAAGAGGAGGTACTTTCTTATATGTTTTATTTGGGGCCAAGCTTGATCATTAACACATTGCAACATTTAACATCAGTTTGTTTGTTTGTTTGTTTGTTTGTTTTTTTTTGGTTAGGCAATTGGGGTTAAGTGACTTGCCTAGGGTGACACAGCTAGAGTGTCAAGTGTTTGGTCTGAGGCCGAATTTGAACTCAGGTACTCCTGACTTAAGGGCCGGTGGTGTATTGCACCACTGAGCTGCCCCTAACATCAGTTTTTCTGTTGTCTTTGTTTCCATTTACATTGTTGCATTAGTTCATAGAAGTCTTCCATGCTTCTCTGTATTCATCATAGTTATCTTTTTTTTTTTTTTTTTTTTTGTTTCAGGTAATTGAGGTTAAGTGACTTGCCCAGGGTCACATAGCTAGAAAGTGTCAAGTGTTTAGTCTGAGGCCGGATTTGAACTCAGGTACTCCTGACTTCAGGGCCAGTGCTCTATCCACTGTGCCACCTAGCTGCCCCCCACATGGTTATCATTTCTTATAGCACAACAATATTCCATTGCATTCATATACCAGAACTTGCTTTGCCACTCTCACAGTGATGGGCATCTTTTTTGTCTCTAGTTGTTTTGTACTTCAAAATGTGCTACTCTAATTGTTTTGGTCAGCTAGATGTCATAGTGGATGGAGTGCCATGTCTGGAGTCAGGATGACCCGAGTTCAAATCTGGCTTCAGATACTTACTAGCTATGTGACCCCAGGCAAGTAGTTTCCTCATCTTAAAATAAACTGGAGAAGGAAATGGCAAACCACTTTAGTATCTTTGCCAAGAAAACCCCAAATGGGGTCACGAAGAGTTGGACACAACTTAAATGACTGAATAAGAACAAGAATAACACCACCACCACTCTTTTAATGTATGTGGAGCCTTTCTTTTTTTTTGTCATTTAACCTTTTTGGTTATATACCCGTCAATGCAATCTCTGGGTTAAAAGGTATGGGCATTTTACACTTCTCCAGTATTAAAGAGGCATATTTGCGGGTAAATATAAACACTCTATAGTGAGACAAAGCGGAGATCTGGATACTAGGGAACAGAATCCAACAGCTGGTGATTCCTCAATGTTCAACTGACTTCTAATTCAATATACTTCTAAAACAGACTTCTAATTCAATATACTCTGAGGCTCATTTTAGAATTAACTCAAAGCTTGATTTGCCCTAGTGGTTGATGAATTAAAAGCACTTCATGAAAGTCCTTGCCCAGTTCTATCTATGAGTGAAGGGAAACTGAAACTAAACTTTTGCTTGGTAGGCCTTCGAAGAGCTAATGTGGGAACTGAAGGGTAAGAGCTGGGAATATGAATTCTGGGTATCAAATTTCTATGAATTATATCCACCATTCTGATTAATGGAATATGTAATTACTATTATTGTTATTGTTGTTGTTGTTATCATTGTAGCTGCTACTGTTGTTATCATCATTATTGTTTTTTATCCAGACCTGATTTCATCAGAATAGGGAAGTCTTCAAGAGGAAACTCCCTTTAATAATGCAGACGGGCAGTTGTTTTGCAACTTGCAATCTTGAGGTGCTTGGGGAACTGAGAGGGTAAGTAACTTGCCTAGAGTCATGCAGCCAATATGTGTCAGATGTAGGACTTGAACTCAGGCTTTCCTGGCTCAAAGGCCATATATCTGTCCACTATATAGAAGCTGTCTCTCATGAATGTAATCTGCCTCAAAGGACTAATTGTATGGACCTCTTTTCTCTTTGGTAGAAATCAATGCCTTGTGTTTGTATGAGGGTGGGTAGAATTAATGATAGAAGGAGAGGAGAGAGATCTGTTCTCTTCTGGCTTCCAACAAATTCTAGCTTCTAGTTTTTAGAGAGATCTTTGATGACAACTAACCTTCATGTCACTGAAGGGAAAGAAAAACTGGGAAGAAGTCAACATGAGAGCAGCTGGAAAATCACAATCATGTTCCCAGCCTCAGCTAGGGATTTCAGGGAAATTCTCTTTTGGGTGAGACTAAGATTTTCTTAGTTGAGTTGAGTTATCTTGCTCTCAAAGGGAAAGTTCATTTAATCTGTATTATCTATATATATTCTTATAGGTAGCCTTTCTCTGATTTCTGTTTTGTTAACAACTCAGATCAATAGGTTTATTTGCTATTTACTGTATGTTCATTGTCAAATGAGCATTTGTTGTGGAGGGAGTCAAGACTTGATATTTATGTTGGGCCTTCCTTTCCCTGTTAAGAAATAGCAATCAGGAAATGAAACTCAAACCTCAAAAAATTGTATCCTCTAGCCTAAAATATTTAAAGGAGCATTGTGTTCTGAAAAAATACTTTTAGTATTTTTGCTTTTAACTATAAAATTTGTATGTCCTAATATGTGGTCAATTTTTGTATAGGTACCATAAACCACTGAGAAAAAGGTATGTTCCTTTCTATTCCCATTCAATTCTCTCCAGATAGCTACCATTTCTAGCTTATCTAAAACTCTATTCACTTTCTTATAGATATATTTCTAGCCCAGTACCATTCTCTTTCTTTGAGGAGAGCAAAGTGGTCAGTCTCTACCTCCAGACTCTAGTTCCTTTCAATCAGGAATTAAAGTTTCCCTTGGAGAAGGGTGAAGAAGGAGATACTAGAGGTGACTATTTTTGCCTCCCAGTGAACTATGCATGACACCCTTTGTTACACACAGTTAATAGCAGTTAAAAATGAATATTGGCAGATAAGGGACATAAAGGAAAGTAATCAAATCAACTTGTTTCTGGAAAAGGTGTGAAAATTGACTTCTCTAAGCCTCCATCCATATTCTCCTGTGACTCTCCAGGCCACACTCCCTTCTCTGGCCTTTATTCCTCTATATATGTTGTTTCTCCTTTTCCTATCTCACCACCCACCCACAGGTGAATGCCTATCTCTCTTTTGTATTATATCTTTGAAACTTAGCATTGTGCCTGGTACATAACAAAGGCTTAATAAATGCTTTGTTTTCATCCATTCTAATGTATCTTCTAGCCTCTGTAAAGTCTTGCTTATAAAATAAGAGG
The DNA here is from genome assembly GCF_900497805.2 of Vombatus ursinus. Taxonomy (NCBI): domain Eukaryota; kingdom Metazoa; phylum Chordata; class Mammalia; order Diprotodontia; family Vombatidae; genus Vombatus; species Vombatus ursinus. Next base: position 25,778,390 of record NW_020940360.1, read on the forward strand.
GTTTTATCTTTTCAGGAAAAGGCATATATTTTCCCTGAACATTCTTTTTAAAAACTATATTTTTATTTTGTTGAATATATCCCACTACATTGTAAAAAATTTAACATTTATTTTTAAAAATTTTAAGTTCCAGATTCTCTCTCACATGCACCCCTCCCCCATCAACTGAGAAGGCAAGCAAAATAATATCAATTTAACATATGAAGTAATGCAAAGCATATTTCCATTTAACCATATTGCAAAACAAACAAACAAAAAACAAGAAAAATAAAGAAAGTGAAAAAATATGCTTTAACCTGCATTCAGAGTTTACCAGTTTTCTCTCTGGAAGTGGATAGCTTTTTTCATCATGGGTTCTTTGGAATTGTCTTGGATCATTGTCTTGATCACAGTAGCTAAGTCTTTCTCCATTGATCATTGTTACAATCAATATTGCTGTTACTATGTACAATGTTCTCCTGGTTCTGCTTATTTCTCTTTGGATCAGTTAATAAAAGTTTTCTTAGGTTTTTCTGAAACCATCCAGTTTGTCATTTCTTAAAGCACAATAGTATTCCATCACAATTATATACCACAACTTGTTCTACCTGAACATTCTTTATAGAAATCGATCAATCAACAAGCATTTATGAAGGACCTACTATGTACACTACACTGCAGAGGGTATTTGGAATACAAAGATAAAAATGAAACAAGAAAAATCTTTGGTTTTATAAATTGAGAGCACTTTATTTTGCCGATGAATATGCTCAGGATTGTAAAGAAAAATATAATGGGGTGTTTTATGGACAATTCTTTTTGCTTTAAACTAGGATTGGCTTTTTTGACTTAAAGAGAGAACTCTGATTTTCAATGAGAAGTGAAACTCTGAAACGTAATCTAACAATTTATGTTCCCAGTAGTCATGGTATATAGCTTTCATGTCTTTTCATTCCTGAGGAGCTCAAAGCTTTATTTTCAGAAGAAAAGTGTTGAATTTTCCAGTTGCCTGGGTGTCACTTCCAGTGGATATGTACTCTGAACATTTAATTTGTTTTGATTTAATTCAAATTTCCCTCAGTTTACAATCCTGTGACATGAGTAAAATGGGCATTTAAAAATAACTAGTTGATAAATTTTCATCCTTTTTTAGAATTTTCCAAGCTACTATATTCATTCATACAGCTGAATTTTTAAACTTAAAGAATGGATATGAAGTCCCTTGTTTAATGCTCAAATTTAGTAAAAGGATTTGTAGTATAATTTGAGGCAGCTAGATGGCTCAGTGGATAGAGTATTGGCCTGGAGTCAGGAAGACATGAGCTCAAATTCAGCTTCAGACACTTACTATGTGACCTTGGGCAAGTCAACCTGCTCTCCTTAATCCACTGGAGAAGGAAATGGCAACCTAATATCTTTGCAAAAACAAAACAAAACAAAAAACAAACCATGGATGTGGGTGCATTGGTGTGTTATGGTCCACCAGGGTCATGAAGAGTTGGACATGACGGAACAAGTATAGTTTGTTTGTCTTATTAGTATCTGAACTGTTTTGATCATGCACCCCATCAATAACAAGTTTTGGAGCATTTCCCCAATATGTGCATATTTATTTAGATATGGCATATTGCATACACCATATATCAATGCATTATGTACATTAAATGTATAATTATACACACAGTATAAAACTTATATAATAGAAATTTTAAAGGGATGAAATACAGATATTTGATTTTAGGGCTACAGGGAATCACTGGAATTTATTGACTAGAGGAGTGACATGGTTATATCTGTGCTTGCACATGAAGTGGGGGTTGGGAGTGTCTGCAGATGGAAAGTTTTTTTCCTGGTTCCCTAAACTCTAAAGGGAGTTTTCAGATTTGACATGAAGGTGGAGGGCCATTGACTGGACCTTGTGGAAGAGGTATGTGGATAGGAAGAGTGAATCCAGCAAAGGAGACACAAGATGAAAGAAGTATGGAGAAGCTATCCTAAGTAGGAGACAGGATAGGGTTAGAGGTGGATGGGAAGAACAGTAGCTGAGTCCTAAGCCAGGGAAATATGTGTAAAGTGCTTTAAAAACTTTCAAGTGCTATACAAATGTTCATGATTATCATAACAATGATGAAAGCCATGATTCCATTGCCTCTCAAAAACCTCCCTTGTTCACTTTTGCCTCAGATACTAAGCACAAACACCTAAGCTTGCGATTAATCAGCAATTGAACTCTAAAACCCAACTCTTACTTATTTTTCCACTTTTATTTTACTCTACTCCACCTCTTCTCCCCTCTCTTTCATTTTCAAGCAGATGAGGACTATTAACTCTCCTCTGATTTCCTTCCTCCACTCACTGTCCCACTCCCATGTTCTCATACAGGTAACCTTTATCTATAGTACCCCTGTGCCTATTGAATTCCTTCTCTTTGAAGCCCAAATAAGGCACCATGTCCTTTCTAGTACTCTGTTTCACAAGGCATTTATGAAAGTATAGAACGTCAGGAGTCCTCTAGAAGGAAACACAGAGCACACAACAGTACAGTGAAGAAAACCAGCTTTTTTGAGAGGACATACTTAGAACATGAAGGTCAAGGTTTTTATAGGATTCTTTTCTGGATCAAGCAGAGGCAAGCATGGGGAAGGGTACAACAAACTCTGACCTGGGGACTAGTACTGATTTATGTTAGTGAGGAAGGGGGATGGGTGGGAAAGACTTCTGGGAATTGGCATATAATTTATATTCATACTCTCTAGGATGGGAAACGGGCTTTGGGCCATTGTTGCTAGTCTTCCTCTGGCAAGGTAATTCAGGAGTTTTGAGTCCTCTGGAGTTTCTTCATTTAGCCGGGTAGAAAGGTTGTTTGGTGTCATCCTATAACCCTTCTAAGGGCATGTTCCTAATCTGCACTTATATTCTTATGCTGAATCCTCAGAGCATGGCTGATTTTTTCTCCTCTCAGGGCTGTAGAGATAATGCTGAATATTTGGGCTTTCTAGCACTGCTATTCACAAGCTCAATATGTGTTTCCCATTGATTATGAGCCAGTTACCTCAGCTTTTAGAACAGATGTATACACACACACACATTCATAGACATACATATTGCAAAAAACCAGGTTGGTATAAAATAACCCTTCCTCTCTATGTCCCCTGAGGGAGTGGACTCAAACTTAGAGTACAAGTGACTTACCTGTCTAGAAAGTGTTTATATGTCTAGAAAACAGCTGTGGCCAAAGGGTAAATGCTTATCTCCCATTTACTGGAGGTCTTTTGTGGAGTCCTCAGGAAATTTCCCTTAAGCACACCTCTCTTCTGGGCTCTGAGGGTGGGTGTCTCTGTTGAGTCCACAGCTGACATTTTTCTTTGCCATGAGGAAGTATTGCCCCCCAAAACTTTATATCTGTGCCAGCACATGAAGTGGGGGTTGGGGTGTCTGCAGGTGGAAAGTCTTTTTCCTGGTTCCCTCCACTCTGAAGGGGGTTTTCAGACTTGAAATGGCAGAGGGCCATTGACTAGACCTTGTGGAAGAGGTACGTGGGTAGGAAGAGTCACAATCCTCATGTGACTGTCTTTCCACCTCTGTCTGTAGGCACTTCCTCCATTGTTGGCCACTCCCATTCCAGTGCCACTGTTACAGGCTCTAATCACCTGAGGAATGAGCTAAGAAGGGATTTTCTTTGCAGAGGCTTACCTAAAATTTCCTCACTCCAGCACTGTCCTGCTGCTGGAATGCTATTCTAAACTGGCTTGCTGTTTTTTTTTTTTTTTTTGCTTTTTGTTTTGTAATATCTGCATGGGGCATCACTGATTCATTTTAACCAATAACATGCTACTTTCCATGTGGCCTCATCTGTCTTTTTTTTTTTTTATAGGCAATCAGGGTTAAGTGACTTGCCCAGGGTCACACAACTGGTGAATATTATGTGTCTGAGGCCAGATTTGAACTCAGGTCCTCCTGACTCCAGGGCCAGTACTCTATCCACTGCGCCACCTAGCTGCCCCCCTCATCTGTCTTTATCCAATGACCTAAAGCCCCTGTGATCCTTTCACATAGATTAAAGACTTATTCGTAACTAGTTTACTTTTAACTAATTGATTTAATAAAGACGTCTGGTCTTTCTGTGATTAGTTGGGCTTGAGGTAGAGCCCTACCTTATACCTCTATGAAGCTTTCTCTTCTGATCCTAGCTGAAGGTAATATCTTCCTGCTCAAGTTTTCGGAAAGCATCTTCTTTGTCCTCCTCATGTTCTATCTTATCTCATCCTTATTTGTGTTTATGACATACATGCCTTATTAGGTTATAAACTTCTTGAAGGTAAGAATTATATAATTTTTCATACTTTAGTCTCCAGTGTCTACTACAGTCTTTGGCACATAATAGTTATAATAGTAGCTGATGTTTATATGTGGCTTTAAGCATTACAAAAAATATACGGTTTCCAGGAGGGAAGTTTTAAGCTGTTAAAATTGAAAACATCACTAAAACTTTTGGAACACCCTTTATACATTATCTAATTTGAGCCTTACAATAATGCTTTGGGGACAAGTATAATAGATAGTATAATCCTCATTTTATAGAAGTTTAGGTCTTGCCTTGGTTACCCAGCTAGTAAGTAAGTGTTGGAGGCAAGATTTGAATCTAACTTTTCCTTACTCCAAGTCTGGCACTCTCTTCCCTATTCCATTCTGCTTTCTGCTGTTTCCCTGTAGGTTTTTACTTGATTTGAATTATTCCATTTTTTTCCTTCAAATGACTCTTTCCCAGGTTAGTACAAATTATTAAGGATTAATCAATTTTATAGTTTATCTGTAGGAAAACATGCATATGAATATACATTCAAAGAAAGAAAAGAAGAAAAATACTACCCTCCAAGAGAAGACCTGACTGATTCAGGAATCTGAAAAATAACATTATTTTGAATCTCAACACTTACTTACTCCCATTGACTTACCTCTTTACAATTGTAATTCAAAACTTACAAGGAGTTGTAATTTCATTGGTGCGTGTAGTCCTTTTATAGACACAGATCACAACCCGTTGATGTCTTGTTATGTCATCTTTGGGAGTTGTTTTAACCAAAAACATTCATACCACTGCTAAGTGATGAGCTTCCGCAAACTTAGTAGATAAGAAGCACAGTGATGCTCACAAAATATTAAAGGAATCATAAGAAGATCTCTAACCTGTTAGATAGATATAGGTATTTTTTTTTAAGAGTAGTGGCTACCTCATGAAATCATGGATCTACTGATGTATTCAAGTTTCTCAGAGTGATATGGTACTTGGAGAGAATGACAAGGAGAAAAGTAGGATTTTGTTTTAGTGTGTTACACATGGTGCATGTTTAAAACCACTTTATGTTATGTATGATAGAAATATCAACTAGACACATTTCTCAATGCATGCAAACTTTATTAATGTTACAATTAACATTAACCTTCTTGGAATAAACCATCAATTTGATTCTTAGAGGTTCCAATAAATGTATTTATAATGTTCCATCTCTACCCAGCCACAATCTGTGGGTATCCTTCAGAGACAGCATTCTGACAAGTACCCATCAAATGGCGTTGCTCTCAAGTAAACATGGAATGCTTAAATCTTCAAATGTGGGGACCCAGGAATCGATCCTAGTCATGACTCATGAACAGCCTCATGGCTCGGGTTTTGGCTAAAGGACATTTACAAATTCATCTAAGTTTTGATTGGTGATTGACTACCTAAGCTTATGATAAAAGGAAACTGTCAATCAGAGCTTTAGTTTCCTAATGTTGTTAGTAAATGCTTATCAGTTATTTACGAAAATTAAGACACAAACACACATTGTTAACAGTTGTTTAGCAAATTTGTAAGACACACATATGTCACTAAAAGTTTTTTTTTAACCAAATTAGGGGAATACACATTTCATTGCCAAACTATGCTACTCAAATTTCTGTTATAACAGAAAAACAATTCACATAACAATGTTAGTCACAAAACAGAAGCTTAAAAAGAAAATGGAGGTGCTCATCCTACGTTAATATACTCATTCAATACATGGTGGAGCAGCACAACTGTGGGATTTAAGTGTCCTCAGATGTCTTTTCTTTTGTGTTTATTAATCTATTTTCCTTGTGCTATGAGGACCCCCAGGACGGGGAAGAGGTTCATTCTTTTCCATGTCACACTCCTAATTCTCCTAGACTTTCTTTACAATGCCCCAGAAACCTCTTCACCTTGGAGTCTCAGTCTGGCCCTAGACTTCATAGATTGGAAGCACCCTCTGTCCCGGAGACTTTTCCCTGATTGGCTGGGTCCTCCCAGCCCTTCACTTCAAGGAGGGTGGCGAGGCCCCACATCTTTATTCCTTTCCAGGCTGTGTTCTTGACTCTCTTCCTGGACTTTCTCTACAAAGCCTCCACCCTGGGTACCTTCATATCTTGTCCTCCCACTCCCAACTTTTCAGCTTCTTTGTTTATGTGTTCTCTCCTCACATTGGAATGTAAGGTCTTTGAGGGCAGGGGCTGTCTTTTTGCTTATATTTGTATTCCTAGAGCTTAGCACAGCATGTGATAAATATTAAGCATTTAATAAATACTGATTAATTTGACTTGGCCATGCAACTAAGAGCCTTAGGTTCAGTTATGCATTGCATCTCTGGGGAATGACTTTTGATGAATTCATGATGCAGGATCAGGAAAGGTTACATCTTTGATATATTGCCTTTGAAATCACTTCCCCTTTTTGGTGTAGGGCATGATTGAGACAGCTTAGAAGCTGAAGAGCTGTGAGGTCAAGTAACTTGAAAATAGTAAGAAAAATAGGCTTATTAGTTGGAGTACAGGTACTTTACTATGTGTATGCTTGATAACAAAATAAAATAGGTAAGTATCCATGCCAAATATTTCCCCCATATAATTGTGTCACATTGCAGAAAATTTCCTGAACATGAATTGGAAGGAACATTTAACCTTTAATTAAAAATATAAACATTTTGGGCTTTTTTTTTCTTATTGTAAAATAGATAAAATAACGTACTAGATGAAATTAAAAATATATTTATGACACCTCATACCCATAGAAAGCCAAAAAAGTTGTAAGGTAAAATTCCCCAAATATACTAGAATAGAGTTTCCTTTGTACATTGAAGTGACCTGATTTATGTTCTAGGTGTTGTTTGCTTGGAATGATGACTTGATGGTCATCATTTATGCTTTTGGTGAAGTTATCCTTGAAAACAATCTTAGAAAATGAAATGAATAGTTACTATTAATTCAACTAATAGTCTATAACTTCCTTTCAAAAGTAGTAATACTTAGGGCAAGAATGGATCAGAATGAGAAATTATGGAAGAGCTTAGATTTGTACAAGTAGACAGATGAAATCCACTGTTTTGAGGTCTACATGGGTCTAGGAAGGCTTCAAGGAGGAAAAGAGGAGATTGAGTAAAGTGGCAAAGACAAAGTTATACTTCAAAAAGGTCCTTTTTGGTACACTGGAAAGAATGTGGTCAGAGAATCTGAGTTCAGACTTTAACTTTGCTACTTGCTATCTTTGGTTTCCTCAACCTTATAAAATGAAGGTTTTGGACTAGATGACATCAAAGGTCCCTCAACTCTGTGATTCTATATTTCTTCATTTATCATGTCAGAGACTAAAATCTTCCCCTCTTCCCCTCTCCCATTGTTAATCAGAAAGAAAGAAAAAAAAATACAATTCCCTCTTGAGGCACCATGCAGAATGGGTTAGGACCAAGATCTTTCCAGGATAGGGAAGAGTTAAAATGTTTGACAGTGACTATGTAGACCATTGAGGTCACAGCTTCATAAGCAATAATGAAGAGAGGAAGTCTATGTTAGTTACCTGAAGGCCATATTGTTGACCTTTGACTTATATTCAGGCATAAGAAGGTATGGTACTCTTTTGCCTGACACTAAAAACATTAACAGAGGCTTATGATTTGAAGGCCAGGCTACTCCTGACAGAAATCAGTTGGTCAGTTTACTGTTACAGAGACACATTAGAGGATATCATATTGTTGGCTACTACCAAAAGGACCGGTTGCTCTGTCCTATAGTTAGGCCTATAGATAGGTGGTATATTTCAGAAATAAAGAGAGGACACTCTTTCACAATGGGAATACCTCCTCTTGTTCCCCAATGCATGAAATTAAGGAGGCTGCCCAGGCAAACCAATGGAAACTTTCTTACTTTAACTCAAAAATCTGATCCCTGTTGAAATGCAAATCTCCTTGAGAAAGGTAGCAATTTTGGGCATGTCATTTACACTTTAGTGTGAATGAATTTTATATAATTTCAGTGGAAAGTGTGCTATATTTGGAGTCAGAGAACCTGTATTTTGAAGCCTGATTCTCCCACTTACTAGCTATGTGATCTCAGTCAAGTCATTTAACTTCTTTGGGCCTCAGTTTTTTCATCTCTAAAATGAGAGTTTTGGACTTAGAAGGCCCCTAAGGCCCTTTCTAACTCTAAATCAATGATCCCATGATCCCGAGGGCAGAAGAAACCAGGCAGCTGAACTGGTAAGCTTCAGTTTTCTATCCATTTTACATTATTTATTGATAGTTAGAGCTTCCAGGCAGTTCTGAATTTCAACCATTGCATCTTTGAGACAAATGTCTCACCTTGAATAATGGTTGTCTCTGTCCCTGCAGATTTCTATCTCATCATTTAGAAGGTGGTAAATTTCTTAGCCTTCAGAAAAGTAGCCCATTACCTAAGCTAATAACTTTAAATGGAGATGGAGACATCATTTACTCAGAGAGGTTATTCATGTATTTCCTAACACCATGACAAGCTACATGAAGCAGAGAAACTGAAATAAGTATTCTCTCAGCTGGATATCTTGGAACCTTTCAGGCAGAATGTTCTAAATGGAGTGTCAAAACCTTTCCATTCAATGATTACAATGACATTGAAGATTTCCAGTCAAAATGTTGTTCTGTACCTCTGGGATGCCTGCTTTTAAATCATAGGAAATGATCCATGTCTTTATGCTTTCCAAATAGATGCGTCTGCCTACAGTTTATAAAAGTGCTATAAATTCCTTGAATGAAAGGTATAAAGGAAGTGTAAACTCTTAAACCATTTATAATGTAGTTCTACCTGTGGGGAAGGGGGGAAATACAAGGCAGAGAGGACAAATATTTATTAAGCACCAATTACATGCAAGGTGCAGTGTGGGATACATAGTTGAATACAACAGTCACTATTCTCCAAGAGTTTTTAATGTAACTGGGGAGATGAGGCATAAGCACAGAAAAAGTTATCTACAAGATTTAAATGAGCATATAATAAATCCAAAAGTTCAAGAGTTTCCATAGTATATGATAATTGTACAATGTAGAGGCTAGGGCTGTCAGAATGGAGGAAGGGACTAGATTCCAGAATGGTCTGGAAAGGCTTCCTGGAGGCTCATATGATAACATATCTAGAGCTAGAATGGACGTTAGAGATCACTGGGTCCAACCTCCTCATTTTCTGATGAGGAAATGAAGCTCTAAAAAGTTACATGACTTGCCCAATGTCACACAGCTAGTTAAGTGTCAAGGGTGGAATTCAAACCCAGGTCTTCCTGAATCCAAAAATAGTACTACATTCAAAAGAAGAGTCTTGAAGGATGTAAAAGATCTGGTTCCATGGGATGAAGGAAAAAAAATGAAACTATCCAAGCAAAGAAAATAAACTTCAGCAAAATCTGCTTAAAATGCGAATGACAGGGTTTTTGTTGTTGTTTGTTTGTTTGTTTGTTGGTCACCCTGGCTTCTGGGTGTTTTACCTGTTGTTGTTAAGTTGTTTTTCAATCATGTCTGGCTCTTCATGACCCCATTTGGGTTTTGTTTAGCAGAGATACTGGAATGGTTTGACATTTCCTTTTCCAGTGCATTTTACAGATAAGGAAACTGAGGCAAGCAGTGTTATATGATTTGCCCAGGGTCACACAGCTAGTAAATGTCTGAGGTAAGATTTGAACTCAGGACATGAGTCTTCCTGATTCCAGGCCTGGAACTCTATCCACTGGGGCACCTACCTGCCCCTGTGCTTACCTGTATTGATTTGTAAAATTGGTGTCCTAAATCTCTCTGCTCAGACTTTCTCTACAATGCCCAGAAACCTCTTTACCCTGGAGGCTCAGTCCAGCCCTAGACTTCACACTGTGAAAGTATCCTCTGCCCTGGAGACCCCTGTCTCTGATTGGCTGATTTCTCCCAGAACTTTTATCATTCCTATCCAGGCCGTACTCCTGACTCTCCTCTAGGACTATAAAGCCACCTTTACTTCTTCTTCCCCTATCCTCCCACTCCCACTTCAGCTTTCTTTTATATGCTGTCTTCTATCAGAATGTAAGTTCCTTGAGAGCAAAAGCTATCTTTCTGCTTGTATTTGTAATCCTAACACTCAGGAATTAGTGCTCAGCACAAACTAAATGCTTAATAACTTGTGAATTTGTTGACTAACATAATTTTATTACAACCTCTTGGGGAATTTTTATGAGGTCAATATAATGTTTATATACTGCATTTCTACAGCTAAGCAGGAAGTATGGGCTTCAGTTCCAGGGCACTAGCAGGAGTTATTAGGGGTTATGAGCAGTTCAGCTGAGGTGATCAGTTGGAACTGTAATTATCAGGGGGAAATATCTCCAACGATATAGGTGTCCTGATTGCATCATGTGGTGTCCATGATTGCAGCCTCCAATGAGCCCTAACATTTAGTCTCAACAACACCTGTTTAACTTTGAATAAGTCATTTAACATTCTTGGGTCTCAGTTTCCTCATCTGTAAAATGAGGAGATTGGACTAGATGCTCCTGAGATTCTGGAAGTATCTATGATCTTATGCAATGAGCATTCAAAGGTTCCCTATTCAAGCCATGGAGCCTTGTGGATTTTTCCTTTGAAATCTTTTTCACATCTGTCCCTTCCTCTACATCCTCAGTGCCAACCCTCTTATCTGGGTACATGCCTAGATTATTTTAATACCCTCCTAGCTAGCTTCCTTGCTTCCAGTCTCTCCTCTTTCCATTCCACACATCATTACCAGACTAACCTTCTTAAAACACTGCTTTCATCATGTTGTTCCCTGGCTCCAAAGCCTATGCAGCCTCTCTAAAGTCCTCTGTGTCATGTCTAAATTCCTCTGCTCGACTTTCAAGATTGTATCTCCACAATGCAGCCCCACCATACCCACCCAAATCTATTTCTTACTCTCCAAAGACCAGACCTCTGCTTCGAGAAGTCTCTTTCCTTACTGTCCTTCAAAGATACCACTTTTTATTCCCAGCACCTAGGGGATGTTATAATAATCTAGGCAAGTGTTTAGACAAGGGTGATACCTCTGGGAATGGAGAAAAAAGGAAGGCTAGAAGAAGCATTCTTCATTCACGTTGCTGTCCTCATTCTCCTCTTCTTTTCACGCATCCAAATCCCATGGCTCTAAGTCTAGGCCAAACCTTGTCTCTTTCATGAAGCCTCACTTTCATGCTTTCATGGTTGCTCCAATCAATCTTCACCCACTTCCCTTTCTTTTTCACACTTAGCAAATCTACCACAGAATTTAGCCCTCAATTATATACTGTCTTGTATTGGTCACCAGTTACTTCCTGTTTGATAGCTTTGTTTTTTTCCAACCAGATGGTAAGATTTTTGTTGGGCGAGCACCATGTTAAACATCTACTTCTCTCGTGGTGCCTAATACCATGCAGGCAAATGGTGTCTGCTAAGCTAGACAGAGGTTATGGATATTCATAAAATTGAATGCCGCAGTTTGAAGGGAACTTAGAAATCATCTAATTCAATATTTCATTGCAGATGAGAAAACTGAAGCTTAGAAAAGTGAAATGATTTTCCTGGTGTTACATAGCTCATTAGTGGCAGAGCTGGAGCTAGAATCTGTCTCCCAGTTCCCCATCCAGAATACTTTCCACTATTCTAAGCTGATGCTCTCCCAGGACAAATTATTAACTCTGTTAGAGGAGTAAATTATGTTAGTTCTGGAAGACTTCAACCATCCAGACATCTGCTGAAAGTCTCAATCTGCTAAAAGCAGAGCATCTATTAAACTCTTGATTTACCTTAGTAAGAATTTCATTTCTCAGGAGGTTAATGAAGCAATGAGAGTAAGTACTACTTTGAAAACAATTCTGATAACAAAGAACTAGATGGTGATGTAGAAGTTGCAGGAAGCAGGAAGACTTTTATCCTGGAATTTGTATTATTGAAAGAAGGGAAATGCTGTTCATAGTCAGATGTAGCCCCATGACTTTAGTAAAGAAGTTTATCAAAAAAAATTGAGAGAAAAAATATGATCATATAAACAAAAACAATCAAAGGGACCATGTCCCAAGAGGAATGTGACTTAGAAAAAAAATAAAACTCTTGCAATGCATCATGAATAATCCCAAATGGGTAAGAAACATATGCAACTGCACAGCAAGCTTTCTGATGAGCTCAGATTTTAAAAGAACATGAAAAAAAGACGGAAGGAAGAACATATAATGCAGGAATTCAGAAGAGCTATGGAGGGCTATAAGAAGAATATGAAGAAGTTGACCTACCAGAGTGAAGGAGAGAATGAAAAAGGAAAAAAGAGAGAGAAAGATCAGAGAAGATAAAGTCTGTGAAGGTGATCAGGGTCAAGCAAAACAGTAGAAGCTAAATGAGATTGATATATCCTGCTAAGGTTCATGCATTTCCACTGCTCCTGGTACTCAAAGGGGCTTGTCCTGACCAGGCTGTGATATACACAGAATCAAGCTGTGATATGCACAAGCTGAGCTAAGTAAATTAAATTTTGGAATGGGTTAGACAAGCTAAATTCAAAAGTGAAAACAGCAAATCAGAGTCACAGTAATAAGCAATTTCACATAGTTGTAAGATTATTTTTGAGATGATTTTAATGAAAGTCCTAACAAAACCAATACCCAAACTTGAAATGACTCAACTAGATCAATGGCATGAATAAAGTTACTCTAACAGAGCTGATATGGGGAAAGCACTCTGTATACCTTAAAGACCTATAGAAAAGTGAATAATGCAATATTGATATGTAATCAAATGTATAGAAATAGTCATTAAATTTACTTAGAATTATGCATAAATATGTGTTATGAGAAATATATATTACATCAAGAAGCTTCGTCATCTTTGCATGTTTGCATACAAATGTGCTTATTGAGAGAAAAAAATATACAAAGGTACCAAAAAGTCACCTGCTTCATTCATGCTTCATTAGCTACCATATTAATTTACAACTCATAGGCAGAGGGAAGGGATTTTTTCCTCAACCTATTAATTATTATTGCATGTTTGATGTTTGCAGCTATTTTAAGGTAATTGAAAATATTGTTAGAAAAAATCCATTTGTCAATAGCCTCCAAGCAGATTTGAAAATTTTATAAAACACCGTATTATTTAGTTTCAGCATTTAAAAAGGACAACAATAAACAATAGCAAGTTACTAAATTACTAAATTTACATGTGACTGCTTGTATTAGGTCTGAGAGATTTCAGTGCTTGAGCACTAACAACCACACTCAGAGGGGTTAAGAATGAAGGTTCCTATATCTATACCCCAAGGAATTTAACCAGCCTTTAAAGTGAAAGACGTAGGCATTTGATGCAAATATGAATTTTACTATGGTAGCTACAGCGCTAAAAGGAATGGGAGTGTAGTTCACTTTAGGTGCTTGCATCCACTTTGTTGGCACCATGCATACCTATAAATAGATATTGCAAAAGGAAAAAAAAAATCTGAAAAATATTTTACATGGTTTTCTACTGCATCAAGCTCCAGTTCTAAGTACAGTGTCTTTCAAGTACTGTCTGAATTCAATGTTTTACAGGTTTGATTCACTAGAGAGAATCTGAGCCCCAAGGGAAAGGTGGCTTGTTAGAATCTTTCCTGAAAGGCTGATTAAAGATTAGATCCAATTGTCAGTGATGCAAATCATTCATGTGTTTCAATAATGGAGGTTAGTTTATAGATTTCATTTGCCACTTGAAACAAGGAGTACTTTCTGCTCTAAAAAACATTAATATTTTCTTCAATTTATGCACATATGCACTATATATGTATACATATGTGTATATGTGTACATATATATGTATATTAAGAGAAGAAATGGTCTGTAATGAATGCCTGTGATTTGAAAGTGATATGCTTTTGACTCTGTTTATATAGGCATGCTCCTTAACACGACAATGATATGTCGAGTGTTGGGTTAACAATCTGAAGGAAAAACTACAGCGTGCTACTCATTTCCCACGATTTGAAAGTACAACAACAACAACAACAAAAAACAATGAGAATAAACAATAGCAAGTTATTAAACTACAAAATATACTTGTGACCTCTTGTATTAGGTCTTAAAGTCTTAAAATACTAGAATCTCTAGGCTCTAGACTTAGAGATTTCAATGCTAGACTTTTGAGCTAGATTCAGAAGCACATAGTGGAGATAATCCTACCTTTGCTTTGTTACTTTTGTTAGTTTTTGTCTCAATATTAAAGAAAAAAAGAGCAGAAGAAGCCAGAGCACCCTGGGGCCTCACTATGCACTAGGTGCTACAGTGAAGAAGTGAGTATAAGATCTCTTCTTAAAAGGGGCTCAGATACTTAAGTACTAATAGGACCTCACTGAAAGGCAGTCCGGTGGCAAGGACCTTGAGGGCAGCTATGGGGAGGCCATAGTGCAGAAGGCTATGTGGCCAGGTGACTTGGATAGTTGGCAATCTGTGGTGGTATGGTGTCACATGTTGCTGATAACAAACACACACTACTGGGAACTCCACACATCTTAATGTAACTCCTGCCTCCAAAAGGAGAACAAAATCTTATCTACAATGAACACATTGAACTCGTTACATTTGACCTGTTTCATTAATGATTTATGACACTGTGTCATACTTGCACGAGAATAAAGGTTATTACTACATTCTATTGGGCCCACTCTATATACCTCCAGTAATGGGCCTTGTCTAGGCCAATATGCATTTCAATGCCTTCAGTGAGCCAGGGTCACCCACTATGAGCTTGATTTCAGCGTGTTTTCAATATTGTTTATTTCCCTCTCTGTCGTCTTCCTTTGGAAACGGATACACCGAGTCAGGCGTTTCTGGAAATTGCCACTCAGCAGGATGTAGAGAAAGGGGTTGATTCCGCTGCTGGCATAGCTGAGGCAGATAGCGAGGTAATAGTTCACATAGAAAGTCAGTGTTGGCTGTGCCATCTGCAGGTTGACCAGCTGGATCACGTGATAAGGCGTGGCACTCAGGACAAACACCCCCACCAGCACCAGAACCATTCTTGTCAACTTCAGAACTCTTTGCCTGGGAATGCTAGGGTTATAGCTGCAAAGGATACGTCAGGAGAGAAGTGAATATATAGGCCAGGGTAATAAGAAATGAGATGAAAATGATTTCTTTGAAATTTCAGTATGGCTTCTAATGGTTTTTCAGTGGAATGTACATCTTCAAAAAACTTAGTAGGCATGTAATATGAATTCACTATTAGATACTCAATACTTAAGATTCATATTTTGACAGAGCCATAAGTAGCATGGGCCAAATGGAGCTTTCTCCCAAGATGCTAACATTTTAGCATGGGGCATGTTCTGTCACCTGGAAGGCATGCTTTCCCCCCATGCTTACTGCTATTCCAATGCCTCATCTCATGGTCTTTCCATGCTGCAGCTGGCAAAACTGCTCCCAGGCCATGCTCTACCTCTTGGCTGGGGTGCTCTTTTCTTGAGACCCACTTTTCCTCTCAACTCCTTCAGGAGGAGGAGATGGACCATTCCCTTTCTTGCAGTAACCACAGTCTTAGTCATATTGTCATTGCCACTACTGCCTACCACCCCTGCTTCCACAAATGATTTTGTCCCAGGTGAAAATACTCTTAGTTATGCCTCTGCATTTAAATACTCAATTGAAAATTTCCCCAAGTGGATCTTATTGATAACTATTCTTGATAGCAGTGGTCTATGACTTGGAGATCAGAGTTTAAAAATATTGCGTCTTCCTGACTGAGGCTACTGTTTTAGCCAATATACATACTGCCGTATAGTTGTATACATATATATTTATATGATACCATGACTCCATATATATATATATATATGTATATATGGCAGTATGATATTGTATAAATATACACAGGCACATACATATATAATACATAATATAATATATAAGACTTTTACGGCACATATACATACATATGTGTATATGTATGTATGTGTGTGTATATATATATGTACACACACCCATATATATATATATATATATATATATATATATATATACACATGTACATACATACATACCCGTATGTATGTAGATCCTAAAAATCTTAGTGCAGTTTTAAGCTATTAGAAGTTTTAAGCTTTAATAGTTTGAAATGGTACTGTCTTCTGGAACATTTTTATGTTTGTGTGTGTGTGTGTGGAGAGAGAGAGAGAGAGAAAGAGAGAGAGAGAGAGAGAGAGAGAGAGAGAGAGAGAGAGAGAGAGACTGAGAGAACTTGACTTGCTGGGTGAGCAAATTTCCTCTATCAATGCAGGTTGGCAACTTTTCTGCAATACATAATTTATAGTCTTAGAGGGTCTCCTAGAAAGCAGTGAGAAATTAAGTGACTTGTCCAAGGTCACACAACCAGTATGTATCAGCAGCAGGACTGGAACACAGGTCTTAGCTTCCAGGCCAGCTCTCTATTTACTATACACTATCTCTCCTCCCCTCCCTCATTCTCTCTCTCTCTCTCTTTCTTCCCCTTGCATATACAGGCATGTAATATAGGTACTCACATCCATATACATATTATACATGCACATATATTCAAAATGATATTTATGTAGCTACATTGCCGGTCTATTAGGCTACATGAAGATTCATTAACCAAAAAGATAATGAAGTAGACTCTTACCATCCTGCTTTCTTGTTTTGTTGGTACATCTCCCAGGTGTAACATAAAATTAAAATATAGCACACCAAAATCAAGGGCAAAGGGAAAAAAAATGTTGTTATAGTCAAATAAAGTGTGTACCTGTAAAGCAAAAAGAAAATAAAGAGAATGGATACCACACCGTGACATCAGACTGAGAATTTACTCAATAGTTAATAGCACATCATAATGTTTCTTCAGACTCAGGGAAAAATATCAATGGATTGTCTAAGAGGTTTCATGTGTGTTCCTACATGAACAGATCCAGGGATATCTTTCAAGTATCAGTGCATGGACATGTAGATGTTGAGGAAGAAGAACAGGGGTCCTTAACCTTTTGTAGGTCTTGGGCTTCTTTGGTAGCCTGCTGATCCCTTTTCAAAATGTTTTTAAATGCATACAATAAAATACAGTTTTGTTACAATAAAGATGTGATTTTTTTCCCCATTCAAGTTTATGGACCACCTGAAATCTGTCTATGGACTTGGTAAAGAATCCCTTTACAATACAGTGTTGCCCTCTCTCTGCACCTCTTCAGTGATGAGAGTGGCCCAACTGGAGATACATAGAGAGTGAAAAGGAGCTAATTACTTAGGGTGATTTTTGCTGTCAGTTCAGTTAAGATTATTTCATGTTTCTCCAGAGTAAGGAGCGACACTTTTCTTCATACGTACCAACATGTGATGCAGCTAAATGGCTCAGTGGATGGAGCACTTGGCCTGGAGTCAGGAAGACCTGAGTTCAAATTCATCCTCAGACACTAGCTGTGTGACCTTGAGTAAGTCACTTAACCTCTGTTTGCCTTAACCCACCAGGAGAAGGAAATGTTAAGCCACTCCAGCATCTTTGCCAAGAAAACTCCATGGACAATATGGTCCACAGGGTCATAAAGAGTCAGATACCACCGAATGACCAACTAAACAACAATATCAACTTACTGTCCCCTCTGGCAGATCTGTTCCCTGATTGCCTCCTTTTCTTTCCCCAGCATTTAGCACAGTGCCTGGCAAATAGAAGGCACTGTTTATTGCTTGATTGATTATAGGGGAAAATGGTTGCATCATATTGAGGGACAAGCCTGTAAATGATAAGTTTTCACCTTCTCTCTCTGCCCAGGAGGTTGCCTAATTTGTTTTCTCCTGAGATCAAGTCATGATATAAGGTCCTAATGCCAGAGTGAAAGGAGCAGTTAGGAACACAAGCGAGCTAGCTACCAGAACAAAATGCCTCCATTTCCATTCTCATTTCTTCCTTTTATCAAGCTCATGACCTACATTTGTTAAACTTCTCTTGTTCCTGCTGTCTTTTAGGAATTTTTAGAATTTATCCTTTGGGAATTATAATCTCTGTGTGTAACTGGGATTAAGGGAGAAATAAGAGAGGGGCAGAAGTCCTTTCCATATACCACAACTATGCAGATTTGTTTATTTGTGGCCATTGCTTCCATTGCAGAATTTAGGACTCAAGTCACTCTCAGTCTTTGTCTGTCCAATGCTAAAATAAGTGATTATGTTGGTGAATTCAGTTAAAACTAGTTTGATCAAGTGGGGAAAAAATCAGCCAAGTGGTTTATTTTGTGTTCCATAGATAAACAAATAAAACTCTACCTGGTTATCTTGATTATTACTTTTCACATAGCTGAAAAGAGCATAGATTTAGAACTGGAAGGGATGTTAAAGATCATCTATTCCCACTCTCATTTTACAGATTGTGGGAGGCAGTTGACAGCTATTTATAGATAACTAATGGTCATATGGGCAGCTAGGTAGCACATTGGATAAAGTACCAGGCCTGAAGTCAGGAAGACTCATCTTCATGAGTTCAAATTTGGCCTCAGACACTTACTAGTTGTGTAACCCTGGGCAAGTCATTTAACCCTGTTTGCCTCAGTTGCTCATTTGTAAAATGAGCTGGAGAAGGAAATGGCAAACCAGTCCAGTATCTTTGCCAAGAAAATCCCAAATAGGCTCACCAAGAGTCAGATACAACTGAAATGACTGAATAACAACAATAAAAATGGTCACATATTTCCGAGGCAGAAATTGAACCACAGTCTTGAGTCAGAGTTATCTAGATACAGACTTAGAATCAAAG
Organism: Vombatus ursinus; assembly: GCF_900497805.2. Classification (NCBI taxonomy): domain Eukaryota; kingdom Metazoa; phylum Chordata; class Mammalia; order Diprotodontia; family Vombatidae; genus Vombatus; species Vombatus ursinus. Next base: position 25,797,409 of record NW_020940360.1, read on the forward strand.
CAGCCCACTAGTGCTCTCCTAATCTTGATTGCTGCATGCCAGTCTGACTAATCTAGTGTATTGCATTTAAGCAAACATTTTAGTATATTCTAAATCATTTTGGTACCATCTTAAATTCCAGCTCTTTTTATAAAGGTTACCAAATGTGCAGGCCCTCCTCCACCCAAAATGAAAGTATCCAACTGATTGTGGAAAGCAAGGAGATGAGATGAGAGGAGTGTGCTGAGTACTTTGAGAGGATGCTCTCCAATGCTGCTCACTCACAGACAAGTGGGATGAAGTACTTGACAACTTAATTCAACTTTATTTTCTCTAAGTTTTAACAACTTACCAAAGCACATCATCAGGAGATGCTAAATCAAAAGCACAACTTTCAAAACCGTCTTTGAATTTGATGACTTTCGAGTAGATCCAGACAGGCAACATCAGAGTAAATGAAGCTACCCAAAGGCACAAATTGATGCGGATGGTCTTCGACCTTGTTCTCAAACTGGTAAGCCTAAATGGCTGGACGAGAGCCAAGTACCTGTAAAACCAGTTGAGGAGGGTTTGTGAACAATCAATAAAAGCTCTGGGCTCTAAGGATGAAAGGTTCATGACAAGAGTAAATTATTAGTATTATTATTCTCCCCGAAGTGCAACTCTATCATGGTGAAGGAAAGTAATACTTTTTGAAACATGGGCTGCACCTTTAGAGAAAACACCTTTTCAGTCTGGAGGTCTGAACAAACCACTCAAACAAATAACTACCACTACAAATAAGAGTGATAATGATAAAAAAAAATCTTTAGACTATACTTTACCTTTACAATGTTATCCTTTATAGATATTCTCTAAAAATTAGATTTTGATCAGAGATTTCCTTCCGGAGGAAGTGTCACTACTATGTATTCAAGAGGACTCACTTCTCAGCATGATTAATTACATTGGTGGAGACAGTTGCAGTTTTTTCTTTTTTGAGAAGGGTATTGGAAAATGCCGTGGAAGAATGGACAGTTATGTTTAACTTCATCAGTTCCTTTATTCATAGAATCACAGAATTTTAGGGTTGGAAGGAACCTTTAGGGGCCATTGGGTTTTTCCTATGCCCAGAAAAAATCTCTACAACATGCTTGATTTATAGCATCTATCCCTTGCTGGAGTACAACTAGTGAGGGGGAATCCACTTCCTCACCTCTTTTGGATAACTAATTTTTGAGATGTGTCACTATGTAGATAATTGCAGCTTAGAGAAGTCGAACAGTTTGTAGAGGGCAAAATAGTGTAGAAATCACTTCAACTGGCAAGCCCATGATCTCCTTGCCAAGAAAGAGATTTGACAGCCAAATACAATGTCAATTAGAGGGAGGGGGAAATAAGCTAGTCACATGATATAATTAACTCAGATAAAACTAACAACATTTATAGATACAATTGGAAGTAGGAAAACAAATAGATTCAAAATGTACCAGATTTGCCAGAATTTCTATAGCAATCTATTTTCATCATTGATGAAAAAGTAACCAACAGATTTGTACTCTAATACCTCAGTACCATATGTGCTATATAAAGAAGTGGTAATATACTCTTAAGAATATGAATTTGGAAAGGATGGCTGCTTCTGACCAGATATATGCAGAAGAAAATCCATGCTGGAGTTGAGACAGTCTTTTTTTCTTTGAGACAGTCTTAAAGACACTTTGGGATAGACTGTTGAAATATTTCAAAGGGAGGAAGAAGAGCCCAAAATAATAGAAAAGATAATGAGAAAATTTTAAAAAGGGAATGGAGAAGTAGCAACTAGTGACTAATACATTTACTTTCTTTATCTCTAGAAGGTTTTTAAGATTATTTTGCAAATATATAGATCTCTTTAAAGATAATAAGCAAAAGAAATAAAAAGGCTTTTGCAGATGATTTCCCACATCAGACCATATTTTCAGAGCAACACAACTAAATGAGAAGAATAGAGAATGCAAAATCTCGCTGTCTATTGTTTGTTGATTATTTAAAAAAATTTTTTAAAATACATTTGATTTAGTGATATAAAACCTGGTCTCCAAGAATCTCCTTCAACAGGTGTTTCCCGTGGGGGGGAGGGGAGAGAGAGAGAGAGAGAGAGAGTGTGAGAGAGAGATTCTGGGAGCCAGATATGATTGCCAAAGCAAACATGCAGGCTGACACATTTTGGCTCTGATAATATTTAAAGTAAGTAGGACTGCATCTGGGGATATGGGGCTTTTGGAATTACTGAACTTCCAAATAGCGATACTAGTTTTAGGGATCCAAAGTTGCATAGGAAAGTGTTTCTGGTCCAAGATCCCTCAGTCTTACTTCTTAGCAACTTAATAGCTTGATCCGAAAAATAAATCTTGTGACTAAAGTGGTGACTTCATAGGATCTTAGATTTAGAGTTTAGACCTTGAGTATCTGTCTACTCCACATAGCTGCCAAAATGATTTTCCTAAATGCATTCGCTCCGCTTCCTCCTGCCCGGCCTCCCCTCGCCACCCAATTAACTCAGGTGGTTTCTTATAATCTCTTGGATCAAATACAAACTTCTATATTTGTCATTTAAAACTCTTCACAACACATTAATCCCCTCTATGTGCTCTCTGGAATAGCCATACTATTGTGCTTACTGTTCTGCACACACATGACTCTTTCTCCTATCTATATACATTTTCACTGACTGTTCTTCATGCCTGGAATATACTTTCTTCATTTGCACCTTTAGATTCACTAGTTTACTTTAAAACTCATCTCAAGTGCCAACTTTTATATGAAGATGTTCCATATTTTCTCATCTTCTAGTATCCTCCCTCACCCAAATACCTTGCATTCATTCTGTATATGTAGTATGAGCATGGCAAGTGGTACTTCTTTTCTTGGGTGCTCTCTCTCTCTGAAATAGGTTATTCACCCTAGTAAAAAAGCTGGGGGTGATGGTGGTTCCAGAGAGCAAGCCTTAATGTAATAATTCACTTTCAGGTTTTGATATAGAAGAGTTATATATTTACTACACAACTGTAATTCCTGAGCCCCCACTGGTATACTTCCCATTTAAATAAATCAACCAACATGATACCTTTAAGTCTTACTCATAATGCATTTACTAAACAAGAATGAAAAAATAAGAATAATCATAACATAATAATCTCCCTACAAACCTAGTTCACATCCTTCTACCAATTCACATAGTGTTTACTGGAGAGAGTGAGCAAAAATTTATAGAAAACCTAGAATGGAGGCATATGAGTAGAGAAATTCAAATTCCCAGGACAACTTAATTCTGAACTGCTATCCTTGATGTCCTTGATAGGAAACAGTCTGTACTACATGTCATATGCTGGGCATAGCTATTCCTCTTCTGGGTCTCTTCCCTATCTTTCTGGTGCAGAGTCACCTCTCCAATGACTAGTACTCTTAAGCCAGTACAGCAGTTTTAAGTTCTTTTAATGAAAGCAGAAACCTTAAGTCTGGGGTCTTCAGGGCTACTAAGATCTGTTCCCTTGCCTGTACCCTGAAGGAACATTAGTTCTCTCAGAAAAACAATTTTCCCAAATCTGGAACCCACAGACCTATTTATGTCTGCTCACTAAGCTTGGAAGAGATTTTCCTCTCTCAGGCTGTAATTGGCAGTAATCAGTAGAGTAGAAAAACATTTGAGAGGTTTACCACCTTTCAACCCATAAGTAGGAGTAAAGGGCAATTCAGGCTGGTCTTTCCCTTACCCAGGGAGCCCTTTAAACAGAAGAGGATTTTCCTCTCCTTTGCTTAGCTTTTAAGAGCAGCAGAGCTTTCCTCCAATCAGATCACTTCCCAGCAGGTGTAGAGGCTATCTTCTTTCACTAAACAGGACTTAGCTCTAACCAGGGGTGGGGAACCTGCAACCTAAAGGCCACATGTGGCCCTCTAGGTCCTCAAGTGTGGCCCTTTAACTGAATTCAAACTTCATAGAACAAATCCCCTAAATAAAAGGATTGTTCTATAAAACTTGGACTCAGTCAAAAGGCCACACTCAAGGACCTAGAAGGCCACAGGTTCCCTGCCCCTATCTAAGCAATTGCTCTTTTCTCTTTCACTTTCTGCTTAGCTTCTGCTTCGCCTTAGTTCTGTTTCTATATTGCTCTTGTGCTCTGCTTCTGTCTTTGGTAACTTACTCTAGTTGCTAACCAACCCCTGCCTCAAAGCAGGGTTAGCTGATATAATATGACTCCTTAGGATGAAATTCACATTTCTATAATATACAGCATGGATAGGCAATCTAGAATTATCCCATATTTACCAAAAAGTTATGGTCATCTGAGTTTCCCACTATAAACCTCAAAGCCTGAACAGCAGTATATATAAATGAGCTGCTGGGAAAAAAAGACATTTTGGCCATCTTTCCTTCAGTAAGTACTTTTTTCTCTGAAGGGATGCTTTTGTCAGTGTGTCTCACACACTTTATTTTCTTCCTCTTTCAATGAATAAAAATATACAAATAAGAAAACACCTCATATACATTATGTATATATGTAGAAATATATATATATATAGACATACATTTGTATATGTTGTCTCTCTTATTAGAATATAAATTTCATGAGGGCAGGAACTTTGTGCAACACCAGCACATAGCAGCACAATGCCTAACACCAAGTAGATGTGTAATAAATGCTTCTTAATTGGTTTATTGACCTCACAGCATATTTAGTCCAACCCCTTCATTTTAAAAATAAGGAAAAAGAAGCCCAAAGAAGTGAAATTATTTGCCCAAGGTCATGTGTGTTGTAAATGACATACCTGGGATTTATACTCAGGATCCTCTAATAAGTTCAGTGCTTTCTCTAATGTATCACACTACCTCCTTAGTATAAACATTTGACTAAAGGAAGTAGGTAAGTAGTATTGCATATTCTTATTCTGCTAGCTGTTAGTGTAGGGAGAGAATATCATTGTCAGATTTTGATGTAGCTCATCACCCTGTTGGAAATGCCACAGTATCAAGGGGAAATAGATGCAAGTCCTATGATCAATTAGTCTGGGCTCTGAGATCTGTCAGTGGCAATTAACTAGTTTGGGAGCATAGTTCCAAAGAATGTTTGCCCTAGACTATGGCCTCAGATGTTCCAGATAACTTATTCACAAAGGCTGCCTTTGCTGAAAAGCCTGGCTACACATTTTGCTTTCCTTCCAAATGTCCTGGAGGCAAATAAGATGAAAATTGGGATGTTAAAACTTTGGGAGCTATGCTACAGTACAGTGGCTTCTGCTTATTATTGAAATATTTCACATTGGCAGCCATGGGCTTGTCCCTAATCATGAAAAGAAAAATTAAAGAACTACTTGAAACACTTGAGTTTTATGATCCATTAAATTGACAGCCATCAAAGTGGTTTAAATGTATAATTGAAAAGGTTTACTGATCACATTGCTGAAGCTATAAAAACCAACCATCAAGAGCTTAGTAATTTACATAGAAACCACTATTTCTCTTTCCAAAATATAGGCTAGCATAGATATTTCTTTATATATTTTTGAGAAATTTGGCAGCATGTTAGAGGGTAGGGGTTTTTAAATTGGGTTTGTGAATTTGTTTATAAAGACATTTTGATGGTCATGTTTCAATATAACTGGTTTCTTTTATAATCCTATATATTTTATTTTATGCATTTAACAACATGATTCTGATAAGAGGTCCATAGGCTCTGCCAGACTACCAAAGGGGTCCATGATACAAAAAGGTTAAGAATCCCTAGCATATGGAATAAAATGATAGACATGGAGTCAGGAAGTTATGGGTTTAAATTCTGCTTCAAACACTTAAACTAGATGTGTGATCATGAGCAAATAACTTAATTATTCTCATTTTTTTTCATTTGTAAAGTGAGGGGATTGGACTCACTGGAGTCTAAAGTCTTATCACCTCAAAATCTGTGAGCCTTTGATCAAAAGAGGTCCCTTTCCAACCTGGGGTACAAGTGGCTTGAGAAGTTACAAAATTTTCAATGTACTCTTAGAGAAGAAAAATTAATCTCTTTATTTTATTTCTTGTGTGCATGGGCATCATGAACACTATAAGTTATTTTCTTTCATTTAGAGAGGGGTAATGGGAAGGTTTACTGAAAACCAAAGAGTGTGGGGGACCAAAAAAGGTTGAGAACCCTTAAGCTATGAGAATTTACATTTCATAGACTCCCTGGTTAACCTTAAACAATTTGGGTTTAAAAAGAAATCACTGGGGCAGCTAGGTGGAGCAGTGGATAGAGCACCGGCCCTGAAGGCAAGAGGACCTGAGTTCAAATCCGATCTCAGACCAAACACTTGACACTTACTAGCTGTGTGACTCTGGGCATGTCACTTAACCCCAATTGCCTTAAAAAAATGGAACATGCACAGAACTCAAGCCCTCCTGAACACTTGGGGTGACATGTGGCTCAACGATGAAGGACTTGCACTTGAGGTTGCTGGAACAATCCTTTAATTGGTCCTTTGATTCGTGTTGCAGCCATGAAAGGGGAGGGAAAGGGCTCTGTTGAAGAGAATTGTCCACTGAGTAGCAAAAGCTGCCATTCCACATATTCTGAGGGGAAGGACAATTTCTACTCTTCCTGACTATTGCCTCTCTCCTGAACTTGTAGCTCAATAGCTCTCTATTCTACTTTCTCTGTAAGGGGAGGGAGGCTCCCTGGTAGTTATTCTAGCTACTCACATAAGTGTTCACTTGATTGAGTCTGAGACTAAATTTCCACAGCTGACTCTTCAGTTTGTTTTTGTTGTTCTTTTTTCCTGAGTACGGGTGATCAAATAATGATACCAAGACGGCCATTTCTAGATCTGGAAATGAAAATTACCCAATAATCTGGAAAGTTCTGGAATGATTGAGAGCTTCAGATAACTGGTAGGAGGTGCCCCCTTTAAACTCATTTCTTTCATGTAGATGAAATAAATAGCTGTCCTATATCAGATCTACCTTGCATATTAAATATCTTTCTAGTAAGGACCCTGATAAATTCTTCTGGGGAGACCCTAGACATGAATCAAATGTAAACTTCAAGAGATTTTTCCCTGGGCTCCAAGGTGGGGGTATAAAGAGCCAGAGAAAACAAGAGAAAGATCTCAATCCCTTCCTATAGAAGTCGGACTCTCCTTGGGCTGAACCCAGAGCTGAAAATCCTCTAGTAGGAAAAGGAAGAGACTACTTGGGCCAAGCAGTTATTATTAAAGAGGTTTTCAGGAGGGAGACAAATTTTCATTCCTAAGATAGGTTAACACTCTCTGTCCCTGGTAACAACAAGGTGTTCTTAAATAATAATGATGTCAATGGACATCAGTGTTTGTGAAGCGCTTTACATGAATTACATTATAATATATTATTTGTAGAGACAGCTAGGTGGCATAGTAGATAGAGTGTTAGGCCTGGAGTCAGGAAGACTCATCTTTGTGAGTTCAAATCTGGCTTCAGACACTTACTAGCTTTGTGACCCTGGTCAAGTCACTTAACCCAGTTTGCCTCAGTTCCTCATCTGTAAAATGAACTGGAGAAGGAAATGGCAAACCACTCTAGTATCTTTGTCAAGAAAACCCCAAATAGGGTCACAAAGAGATGGATACTATTGAAATGACTGAACAACAGCAACAATATTATTTGATCTTTATAACCACCTTGGGAAGTCAGTACTATGGATATTATCACCTCCATTTTACAGATGAGGCTTACAAACAGGTAGTGTGTGAGGTAGGATTCAAACCCAGGTCTTCTTGGCTTCAAGAACAGCACTCATCTGAGAAATTGGTGATACTAAGTCCTCATTACCTGGAACTATTTTGCTAGTAGTGGTGATGGATAGCATTTAGGGCATTAACCATCCTCAGTTATTTGGAAACATTGGCTTATTTGAGGCTTCCTGGATCTCAGCTAGAATAGCCCTACTGTACATTTATTTACATTTTTATGTAGCCAAAAGGATTTAGGGGATCCTATTAGTGCACAATCCCTGCATATCACCCTGGATGCACTAAGCCCACTACATTCTCTCGTCCTGTCCACTTTGTGACTAAATATACAATTTGCAGGCCTGGGTTACAGTCTGTGACCTTGGAACAAGACAAAGCTAGCTGGCCTGCGTGAGGTTTGGACTCATGACTTTGGCTGCGTTAGCTCTATACTCAAATGAACAAACTAGATGTAGACATGACAGTACTAATTAATATGTAGGTTATCAAATTATGGAGAAAGATGCATACTTTACATTTTGAGAATTTTTTTCAGAAACCTGGTAAGAGATTAAATATTTGATGTTAAAATATCTGAACATGTTACTCACCCCCAATCAACTTCCCATTACCTATAGGACCAATCTAAAATCATCTGTTTGGTTTTTAAAGCCCTTCATATATTTATAGTCCTTCCTATATTTATAGTCTTTTGTTTCCACCTTACTTACCTGCTTGTACTCTATGATCCAGTAACCTTGTCTCTTGGATATTTCTCAGACATTACACTCCATCTTCCAACTCCATGTATTTTCCCTGGCCGCAATGTTTTCTTTCCTCATCTCTGTCTTCTGGCCTCCCTGACTTCTTTCAGGTCCCAGATAAAATCCTATCTTCTGCAAGAAGCCTTTCCAGATTCCTCTTCATTCTAGTGTCTTCTCTCTGCTGATTTGCTCCAATTTTTTTTTCTGATAATATCTTGTTTGTACCGAGTTGTTTGCAGGTTACTCCCTCCCCATTAGATTGTGAGCTTTTTGTGAGCAAGGATTATTTTTTACTTTTCTTTGTATTTCCAGGACTTAACACGGTGTGTGGCACATAGCAGGCACTTAATAAAAGCTTGTTGATTTGATTTAACATTGGAGTAAATGACCCATGCTGACCTTGCTGGTTCCCAGGTCACACATCTGCACAAGTGCTCACCTCTTCCCCACCTCAAGGACATGATCAGGAAGATAAATGCCAAGATACTTATAATTCAATTCAATTCTCATAAAATACTTGAAGCATCCCTGAAGTTATCAAAGCCAGAACAATGCCTCTTACTTTGATCCAGTGGATTCACTGATGCCCTGACATTTTGTTTATTTTTGCCTGTCCTCTCTGTGGGAACAGCCATTAAGACTTTGACTACAAGATATTTCTCAGTGGTTTCTGGCATGTTGTCCCTGTGGTTCCTAACATGTATATATGTGGTTAGAGCAATGGCTGACCCTATTAGGATTGAGGTGACTGTTTTGATTGTGCACCAGGTTAAATGCCCTGGAATAAGACTGTAGGTTGCTATTGGCTACTGTAGAATGAGTTTCTAATAGTGTAAAGTGGCATCATTTTTACTAACCTAATGAGATTCTTAGGTCTATAGTAGTGGTATCAAACTCAAATAAAAATGGATCCTTGCTGATGCATATTGACTTAGAAACCCACAAATTAACATTCTCTATGTTGTATTCTATTTTTATTTATTTTGTTAAACATTTTCCAATTACATTTTAATCTGGTTCTACCCTCACTCTGGAGTTTCGCCTGCTCTTTTGACACTTCTGGTCTACAGGACCAAAGATAATCTTTTCCATGGGAGGCCCAAGAGTCCTATAAATATGCTCGTAAACAGCTGCATTTGACACTCAGACCTGCTTCAATATTCAGACCCAGGATCAGTTAGTAGAATCATTTGCTCAGCTTCACTGCCAAGGGCTTTTCAGATTCTCTGTCTTGATTTCTGGCCTACTTGCTTCTTTCCACTGCTAGGGCAGGACTATGTGAGTAGCTGAGGATTCAGGAAGAGGCCCAGTTATTTTTCCACCTGTGTTCTAGGCAGTGCTTCATAGGTATCTGTTCCCTGTGGGCAAAAGTTGGTTGTCTTGTGAGGAGGAAGAGACAGAATTGTCAGGGGAAAATACAAGGGAAGTAAAAGAGAATCCAAGAAATACATATGATATAAAAACAAAAGACATCAATAAAATAGTTTTTAAAAACTAAATAAAAAATTTAATATGAAATGACATTATGCAATTATGAAACCTGAAAAAAAATTCTTAACTGAGTAAGTTTCCTCCTTCAATTAGTTGACACTACAGTGAAGAGCAAAAAGAAAACAGTCGAACTGTTAAGAAACTAACACCAGTTTTGCCTGTATTTCAAAATCTCTGCTGAATGTTCTACTTGTAAAGTCAAATTCAAGTTTCCCTTATTTTTCAGCCATTAATGAGGTATTTCAAAGCACATCTGCCTACCTGTCCAAACTCATTACAGTCATGATTGCGCTGCATGCAAATTGGTTGCAGGTGTCTAGTGAGGTAATGATGGTGCACAGAGGACTCCCAAATACCCACTCTCCTCCTCGGGCCCATTGATGAATAAGAAAAGGCATTCCAATTATATGGACCAAATCAGCCACGGCCAGGTTACAGATATATATGTCTGGTATTGTTTTTTTCCTAGACCTAAAACAAATAAAGAAAGATTGATGACTAATCAAAAATGCTATCTGCTCTCAAACCCATGACACCTGGGGAAAAACTCATTATCCTAGAGAACATTAAAATATATGCTTACTTTTAAACAGATAAAAGAAAAACTGATTTGCATCATTTTTATCTTATTCAAAAATCTTAAAATTGGTTTAACCATGCAACTATTTGTCATTTTCCTCTAACTACTCCCATCCCCCTACTTAGTCTGAACCTGTGATTTCTTGGGTATAGGAAAACCCCTCCACTGATACATACCCACACACACACACACACACACACACACATATATACTATATACATTTATACATACATAGACACATACATATATATATATATGTATATATATATACACAACTCTTTTGTGGCCTAGTAGATAGACTACTGAACTTATAGTCATGAACATCTAAGTTCTAAATCCTTTGTCTGATGTAGTTACATAACTTTGGGCAAGTCACTGGGCCTCACTTTTCTAAAATGAGTGAGTTACAAAGAGATCACAGAAAAGGGAAAAGGACCCATATGTAAAAACAAAATTTATAGCAGTTCTTTTCGTGGTGGCAAAGAATTGGAAACTGAAGGAATGCCCATCAATTGGGGAATGACTGAACAAGTTGTGGTATATGAATGTAATAGAATACTATTGTTCCATAAGAAATGGTGAGCAGATGGATTTCAGAAAAACCTGGAAAGACTTGAATGAACTGATACTGAGTGAGGTGAGCAGATCCAGGAGAACACTGTACACAGGAACAGCAACCCTGTGCGATGACCACCTTTGTTAGACCGACCTCTTCTGAGTAATGCAATGATCTAAAACAATTCCAAAATATTCATGTTGGAAAATGCTGTCCACATCCGGAGAAAGAACTATGGAATCTGAATGCAGGTTGAAGCATACTATTTTCACTTTCTTTTTTGTTTTTGTTTTCTGTTTTTTCTTTCTCGTGGCTTTCCCATTTTGCTCTAATGCTTCTTTCACAACATGGTTAATGTGGAAATATGTTTAATATGACTGTATGTGTATAGCCTATATCAGACTGCATACTGTCTTCGGGAGGGGAGAGGGAAGGGATGGGGAAAAATTTAGAATTCAAAATCTTATAAAAGTGAATGTTGAAAACCAAAAATAAATAAATAAAAGAAAATGAGCAGGCTAGATTAGATGGCTCCTATGTCGCTTCCAACTCTCCATTTATGATCTTATCAAAGTTAGAGCTGGAAAAGTCTCCAGTCCTGGAATAAAGAACTAGAAGGGACCTTAGAGGTCATCTATTCAAAACCCCTCGTTTTACAGAAAAGGAAGCTAAAGCCCAGAGCAGCTTTTCTGAGCTAACACGGTAAGTTACGGGGTTTATCCTTGAACCTGGGTAGGTCCCTTGACTCTAAGTTTAGAACATTAAGAGTAACTTACCTGTGGTCAGAATATGTGAAAGCAGAACTTGATTCTCAGCTTTCATGACTACTGGGGCTGAACCTCTATTCTCCTTACCATCTTCCATAGCTACCTAAGTTTAGAATTGTTGTTATTGTAGTTCAGTTATTTTTCAGTCATGTCAAACTCTTTGTGGCCTCATTTTGGGGTTTTCTTGGCAAAGATACTGGAATGGTTTGCCATTTCCTTCTCCAGCTCATTTTACAGGATTAAGTGACTTACTCAGGGTCACACAGTTAGTAAGTGTCTGAGGCCAGATTTGAACTCGGGAAGAGGAGTTTTCCTGACTCCAGGCCTGGCACTTTATCCACTGAGCCACCTAGCTGCCCCTATGCTTAGAAGGCTGGGTCTAGCTAATCATGTGAGCTAATGCTGAGGAAACTGAGGCTCTGAGTTATAGTGACTTGGCCAGTTCACACAACTAGTATCTGTGATGGGGATAAAATCCATTTTCTCCTGAATGTATACTCTCTATATTCCACTCTACTGCCTTCATCTTTTTATCCTTATTATCTAGCATAGTGTTTTTTTCACATATTGGATGATTTATGAATGTATGTTTACTTATTGTTGAATTATTATCATTTATTACTAATGAATTATTATTAAATGCCACTATCTGAAGCACTCAGTGCCATCAAAATAGATCTGGCTTCTGCCTTATGGTCTTGGGTAGGTACAAGAATTTTGTACATTTTTTGGGGGATCTAGACCTGTGATTTTGCAGGCATAGAGACCTCCCTGTGTGGAGTTGCTCTTCAGCAACTGGTTTATAACTTACAGTCTCATAAGACAGCTAAGTGGGGCAACAGACAGAGTACTGGGTCTGGAGTCATGAAGACCTACGTTCAAGTTCAGCCTCAGACTGAGGCTGTGTGACCTTGGACAAGCTACCTAACCTGTCTGTCTCAATTTTTTCAATTGTAAAATGGGGATAATGATAGCACCTTTGTTGAGGGGTTGTTAAGAAAATTAAAAAAAAGATATTATCTGTAAGTGTTTGGCATAATGCCTGGCACATAATATGCATTTATTTCCTTCTTTCCTCTTCTCTTTCCTTCCTTTCTTCCTTCCTTCCTTTCCGAATTGTTGGTGGGGGGTGGGAATGGGGGACTGAGAAATTAAATGACTTGCCCAGGATCACAGGCTCTAAATCTATGATCCTATTGAATATGGTAAGAGTTATTTTTAAAATAACTTTGTTTTTGTTTAAAAGAAGAAAAAAACTAAATGATGCAGTGAACATAGCAGAAACCTTGAATTCTGACCCTGGGAACAAAAAAAAAAAGATGTGTCCTTAGGGATGTAACAGCTCAGAGATGCCTAAGCAATAAATGCAAAAGAATCCATTCATTAAATATTTTATGATTGCAAATGGCACTATACAAAACAAAAGTGATGGGAAAAATTCTCTAACCTGCTATTTATGTGTGAAACATTTTTATTGTTGTGGTTTCATTCCCCACAAACTCCTGTGTCTTTTGCATTATGTGTGCCTGCTCATTGGTGTGAGTGAAAATAGACTTTTAGAGGTGTGTGTGTGTGTGTGTGTGTGTGTGTGTTAAAGTACAATCATGTTTGAAAGGCTGCTTTTCCCTATCTGCTTACCCAATAGGACACAGAACTTAAATCTACATTTTGATTTATTTTTCCAAGTCCTCTTCACATTTCTTGCTGTCAGGCTTCAATAGATAGCTATCTTACACATCTCAGGGGTTTAAGAGACAAATGAAGAGAAGTGGTTTTGGTTTCTTAAGCTGGAATTACAGTCTAAACGTGGCCCACAGTTGACTTCCTGTTTTCTGTTTATTGGGAGTCAAGTTCAAGGCTCTTAAATGTTACTACAGATCTGCAAATCTCTCCCAACTTGGTAACTTTGACTCCCAAAAGTTAATTTCTGTTACTTAAATGATAAAGACCTATAATTTCATTGGTATATTTTGAACATCCCCTGAAGTGAGATTTGAGTTCATCTTCCTGGTTCCTCCTCTCTGTGCCTTGGTTTCTTCATCTGATTCTAGTGCTCTACCTGTTATACCATGCTGTCTCTAGATAGGTAGTACGGCAAACTGGATAGAGTGTTGGGTTTAGAGGCAGAAAACTTGGGTTCAAATTCCTACCTTGGACACTTACTAGCTGTGTGACCCTGGACAAGTCACAATCTCTCATACCCTCTTGTTTTCCTCATCTGTAAAGTAAATAGTTGAACTCAGTGTCTTCTACGGATTCTTCTAGTTCTAATCTAGTTCTAATCTTATGACCTTTCAGTTCATTATTTCAGTCCAATTCTCCATACATATTTCTAGTCATCTTTTGATAAACATAGACATCTGTTCATAGCTCATCAATGTTCCATCTGACTTTAGGGTCTATTGTTTTTCATCTCTCTAACATAATTATATATATAATGTGTAAATATGAATTTTCTTTTCCTTTATTTAAATAGATTTAATATTTTTAAATTCAGAAGTAAGAATGCCTAATAAGAATGCCTTAAAAGCTTAATATGGCACTTTATAAAAATACAGTCAGCTAAATACCTAGCAATAAAAGATGAGCATTAAATTGCTTTCAAGTACTATGTGGAAGATTAAAGCATTTATTTTAAAAGCTGCATTAATATTCCTTTAGCTAAAAAGGCTGGCTCTTTTTTCACGAATCCTCCATCAAATGAAGATGAGGTGTAGAAAGGAGAGATTTTAACAAGAGTAATAAAAATCAATATATGGATTCAGGTATTCTTTTAGCTAAGCAATTCTTTACTGCATTTGGAGTTATCATGCTTCTATGTGTCATTAGTTCAGGATTGATTTTTAATAAAGAATTCACTTTCTGTGTTCATTTCTTTCTTCTAACCATATTTTTAGAGCCAGTTTAAGGGTAGGAGGAAGAGGGAGCTACTTAGTCCTGGTGGGACAGAATATTCTGTCAGAAGAGCCCCTTTGGTCAAAATTATCACCCCATCAGTCTATCACGGTAGGGAATTCTGAAATTCTCCCATTAGAGAGTTAGTCATTTCTTCAATCTTTGCAGTATTTAAGATACACCTATTAAAACTGTAAATATTCCTGAGAGATGTAGGTCATGTGTGAATTGGCCAAGATATAGGATACTGCATGTTGAGGAGAGAAGAGATGCACACTTACTCCTTGCATGACCCTAGAAAACCATTTTGCCCCGGTTTCTTCCATTAAATAAAGGCATTAGATGCAATAGTTTTAAAGGTTTCTTCTAGTTCTAAATGCAAGATTATGTCTATAGTTATGTAGAAGAATACCAAAGACAGACTGATTTCAGCTTACTGTAATTGGCCCTATTTATTTCTTACTATACTCCAAAATAAGATTCAGGATGACCTGAATTCTAATTTGGCCTCAGGCACTTACTAGCTATGTAACCTTGGGCAAGTCATTTAACCTCTGCCTTAATGCACTGGAGAAGGAAATCGCAAACCACTCTAGTATCTTTGCCAAGAAAACCCCATGGATAGTGTGATCCACAGGGTCACAAAGAGCTGGACATGACTGAACAAATGAAAAACAAATGCCCTCAAATACGCCCTCTGCTCAGTTCAGATTGCTCATCTAATAGTCAGGCCCTCTCTACCAAGCTCATGTCTACCTTCATGTATTTGCTTATACTGTTCCCCAATCTGAATGCTCTAAAATGCCTTCCTCTTTCCTTTCTACCTAGATATCCTTCAAGGCCCATCTCAAATCTTACCTCATTCATGAATTTTACCTTGTACACAAGGTCTTTCCTTACTTCCCATTATAATATCCCTACCGTTCATTTGCACTTCATTATTTTCTCGGTTGTATTGTTCTCTAATTACTTCATGTGTGTAAATCTTGACTTTCCAATTGGATTGTGAGCTTCACACTGATACTCAAATTCTTTTTCTTTTTCCACATCTTGTCACCTAAGAAAATGCAGAGCTTGCAGTAGGCACTTAATAATTATTGAACTGATTATGTAGCTATTTTCAGAAATGATTTCTTTCTTTCAGTTGGTATTGGGAAGATGAATTTTTAGTTAGTACTTCAGGTGTTATGTACGATCAAATGCTTTCTAAGGAAATTTCTCAGGTCTTTCAACCATTGATGATTAAATAGTACATAAAATGCTAATGGGGCAGGTTATCTTAACAGAGGTAATAAATACTTCATGGAAGTCACAGCAGAACTGGGGACCCCCAGTTCTAATTTTAATCTAAATCAGTGGAAAAGTAGTTTGATTTTTTTTTTTGGCAATTGGGGTTAAATGACTTGCCCAGGGTCACACAAGCTAGTAAGTGTCAAGTGTTTGGTCTGGGGCCAGATTTGAACTCAGGTCTTCCTGACTTCAGGACCGGTGCTCTATCCACTGCACCACCTAGCTGCCCCAAATAGTTTGATTTTTGAAATGTCACTTTATAGGCACCATTTCAGAATGTATCTATACTGAATTTGGAGTACAAGCATTTCTTGGATATTTCATATGCTCATTTTCAGATGCTATTAAAAATTCTTCTGAAAGTCTAGAGAAGCCACTTTCTAAATAACAGCAACATTAATGCTACAGAGATAGTAGCAGGATGAGCTTGTAAGGCATTCTGAGTGATGAGAGAGACTGGCTGGAGAAGTGAAATCTTAGGCTATTTCCATATAATTGATTGACTCAGTCAAGGCAGGGTCAATTGGTGTGGGGAGGCTTACAGTGAAAGTCTATTAATGGCCCACTGCTATAATTAGCTGCACAGCGATTCAAATCAGGGCTTAAAATGAACCAGATCATCATTCAGATAGATTCATGGTCTAAACATTTAAACACGGGCAAAGATCCAAAGGGAACAGGAGGATGGTTGTTGTAGGAGGTCTAGATCATACCTATGGGAGAGTTAATAGAAAATCATTCATAGGTTTATTGATCTAGATATGGAAGGGGCATTCAAGGCCAGAGAGTCCAGCTTCTTCAGTTTTACAGATGAAGAAGCTCAGGTTCAGAGAAATTAAATATTTTGCCCAGGGTTACAAATCTAGAAAGTATTAGGTTTTCCTGATTCTCAAAGTCTACCACCCTATCCATTAGACCATATTCTCTTTCTCATTTCCTGTTCTGACCAAAGTCCAGTCAAACTAAGAAGGATAGGATGAAATGGGATGAGATGGATAGAATCGGATGGGGTGGGATGGGATGGAAAGGGATGAGATATGATTAGATAAGATAGGAATTTTAGAGTCTGGAGGGAACTTAAAAATCACCTAGTACAGCCCCCTCAATTTACAAGTTAAAGAAATGAAGGGACATCTAGGTGGTGTAGTGTATAGATCCTAAGTCTGGAGTCAGGAAGACCTGAGTTCAAATCTGACTTACCTCAGACACTTAACTAGCCGTGTGACCCTGGGCAAGTCAAATACCCTTGTTTGCCTCAGTTTCCTCATCTGTAATATGAGCTGAGGAGGGAAATGGCAAACCACTCCAGTATCTTTGTCAAGAAAACTCTATGAAAAGTCAGACACAATTGAAAAATGACTCAACAACAGCAACAACAACAAAAAATGAAATGGAAACTCAGAGAGTTTAAGTTGTTTGTTTACAGTTGCATGGCTAGAAAGTGGCAGAACTAGGTTCTTGATAAGAGATGCTAATTAATCACAATGAGCATAAGTGAACTTTAAAGCTTATAAAGTTACTGGGGTGAACTGAGGTTGCTTTTCTGCAAACTAAAAAAAAATAACTCTGCAGATACTTGGCTGAATTTTGAGTTGAGAGGAATAAAGAGAGAGCCAAATGTAGTTTAGGAACAGAGGGTTTGGGAACATGATGAGAAATTAGTTTAATAGTTGCAGGAGATTCTCAGTTTGGCATATATGGAGATAATTTCTACTAAAAGGCAGAGCCAACCATCTGGTTGCCTTCTATCCTCTGGAGGTCAGAAAGCGTCTGTCTATTTTCAGGGTATAAAGCCGACAGATCAACCCAGTTTTCTGATCTACAACTCAGATGAGGATTTCCTATAGGGAACAATTCTCTGGTGACCCATCTTCAAAACCTGTCAGATTTTATGTACTTCTGGGATCATCATTGTGAGAACTTCCTCCTTGAAATCTTTCTTCATGGCCTTAGTAGGTGGTTTTTAGGGCTGGAAAATTCATCACTCAGCAGCCAACTTTCATTAATGAATCTCTTCAAACTTACTTATGCTGGTTTGCAGATTCCTACATGCAATCTGTCACCTGGTCCACACTCAAAGACTTCTTAGCTTGATAGTATTTGCCAGTTTGCAATTGGCTATCATAGCCCTTCTAGAGCTCTCCCTTCACTTCCTTGTTGTACTGAGGCATGAGTCAGACTTAATGGTAAGTAGCATAATGCTCCAGGTTAACAATTTATTAATGTATTAAAGATGCTTCAACTTTAACCCCTTTAAAAATTCACCGACATACCAGCAAACACCGAATATGATTCCGTCCTCCCAAGGCATATATGAGAATCAGCTAGTGTCTTAGCAGCTGTACTTACCTGATAAGGTTTCATTGCCTGAAAAGTTGACCAAATATTTTAGGAAATATTTTAAAGGCTTAAACAAGTAAAGTACAATTTTGTGGGAAGAAAGTCTTGCTTTGACATCATAGCTTAATAGGATTGAGAAAGGAAAGAAAATGAGTCTTTAAATTCATTCTCATACCTTATTATAGTGAACACAATGAGAATATTGCCTACTAGGCCTGTGGAACAGAGAATTCCAATCAAAGAAGGAAGAATGATTGTTTCTGCTGTACTGATGCTCTGGTAAGAGAACTCTCTGCTTCGGGATAGGTTCAAAGGGTTAGAGGTGGTATTCCAAAAGGAGGGCTGAAATGAATTCATCCTTCATGAGCTTCTAGAAGCCAAAGCTGTAACAGCAACAGAACAGTGAATTACTTACTGAATCTTATAATGTGAATATTTTGCTTTTTAATATTGAATGCTTGCAAAATTAAGCTGAGAGTTAAAAATTAACTTGTAGATAGGTTCTGATACATGGTGAGGGTGGGGGCGGGATAAGTAAGGAACATTTGGAAAACATTTTCTTCACCAAATTTGGATAAAATCAAAAAATTCAGTCCATTATCTGGATATTGGTGTCAGACAACCTAAATTTCCATTCATACTCTTCTGTTTCTATTAATCTCCTTTTTGGTAACTCAGATGAATTTCTCTTAAATTTTAAGGTCCCACTCACTTCAACACTTTTTCCACTTATGGCAGTCATTGATTATGATAACCCTAATCTGGTTGGCCTTTGTGATGCGAGAAGACAACCAATTTAGGTAATATTTCATTCAAATCTAACGTCTGACATTTTAAGGACAAAGAAGCATTTAGATAATGGACAGACTTCTTGTCCAAACTGAGAAGACTCTGGCATTGACTTAACTCAGTCACAAAGATGATGGTTCAGAGAACTATGTGACTATTTGAAACCATCCATATAATCAACTAATTTTTTAAAAAGCTATCTATTTGTTTAGCATCACATTGACCAAGCCACTAAGGGAAAATTACAGGCACAAAGTTACAGTTAAAGAGTACACTTTTTAAACCTTTGTATAATAATTCAAAATGAGATATACACCAGCAACCAGAAACAACATTTCTTAAAGCTATTTGTTAATTCTGAGTTTAAAATAATCAATCAATAACCATTTATTAAGAACCTACTATATGCCAGGCACTCTGGTGGGTGCTAAATAAAGACTGCTCAGTCAAAATAATGTAATTTGGGAGTGACTTTTGTGTGTGGCATATTATTATGTGTTCTCAGAAATGACAACTCCAATAAGGATACATCTAAATTTTCCTAAAGAATTTTGTATGGACATTTTAATTACTTCCTCCCTCCCATCATTATGCAGTCTAGAACCTCAGCTTTCCCCAATATAGCCCACAGATATGTGACTCTGTGAGACTTTGCTGAATAAAGTCTCATTAAAAATGAGATGTGAGCTTTAGGTTTAATACTTTAAAGTTTAATCTATTTTGTTACATGCTAATAATTTCCTTCTAACAAAAACGAATAATTTTACAAGACAAATTCCTCCTCTTCTATAGTTCTTGTTGTCTATAGCATCTGTTTCATTCAATTCAATTCAACCCAAATTAATTCAACAATTAAGCATTTTCTTAATGTGCAAGGCACTGTGTCTGTGGCATACAAAGACAAAAATGAAGCAGTTCTTCCCTCAGTGACCTTGCATTCTGACACAGTATGTCCATAGGTAAGCAAATTCAAAATTTATACAAAAGGTTTTCAAGAGAGGCAGAGAGCTGATAACTATTGGTAACAGGAAGGCCATTGTCTAGGAGGTGGCATTTGAGTTATATTTTAAAGGAATGTTTATAACCTTTTTTTGTGTGTGTCTTGGACCCCATTAGCCATCTGGTGAAGTCCATGGACACCTTCTCAGAATGATGGTTTTTTAAAAATTTATAGTTGAAGGAAATGCTAAATTTCAGTTAGAAGTTAGTGAAAATGAAGATATAAATGTTTATATACATCCAAGTTCATGGTCTCCTAGAAATCTATCCACAGAACCCTTAGGACATGGACCTCAGTTTAAGACCTGATTTTAAGGAAGCTAGGTATTCTATGAGGTGAAGGTGAGGAAGAAATGAATTCCAGAGATCAGAGACCATTTGTTCAAAAGTGCAGATGAGTGAGATGGGATGCCATGAATGCAGTATAGGTTGCAGGCCAGTTTGACTGGAAAGGAGAGTGTAGCAAGCAGAGAAATATGAAAAAGTCTGCAAAGACATGTGGGATTCAGATTGTAGAAGGTGTTAAATGCCCAGACAGAGTAATTTGTTTTATCCTAGAAGCAAGCAGAAGCCATTGACGGTGTTCTTTTTTTTTCTGAGACAGCAGTGTCAGATCTGTCTTTTAGAAATATCAGTTTGGTAGCTGGATTGGGGAATTTGGAAAAATTGATTAGAAAGGGAAGAAAATGGAATTAAAGAAACCAATTGGGTGGCTATGGCAATAGTCCAGGTGAGAGGTGATGGGAACATAAGCTACAGTACAAACTGTATAAATGAACAAATGCAAGATTGGAACTAACAAGATCTAGCAAGAGGTTGAGAGAGAGGGAAGAATCAATAATGATACTAAGAGGGTGACTGGAAGGATGATAGACACTCCATCAACGGAAAAGAAGGAAACATAGAGGAGAGATAGATTTGAGAAAAAAAAAACACTGGGCATATTGAGTTTGAGGTGCTGATAGGGCATCCCAGTGAAGAATTAATTTGTTAGCTCTTTAACCTTCTCTTTCTTGTGTCTTTTTGATATAGCCACAAATGTCTGCACTGAACATTTGGTAGTACTATTCCATTTAAGGATGCTTAGATTCCATCCCAAGTGTCTTCTACTTCCTACCCTCAATTTACTTACATTTTTATAAATCCTACAACTATGCTTAGGGTCCCATTGGGAAAAAAATTACTGTATATACACTTACTCTTTGTTCTACTCACCTTCCATTTCTTTATTCCTCAGCAGCTATGGGACATGCACAGAAAGGAAACTGAGGTGGACCAGAAAATAAAAAAAGGAAGAAACCATCAAGTGATATTTTTATATGTGGAACAGGACTTGGAAAGAAGGGTGCATTCCTTTTAATTGAATAAAAAATCCTGCAGAACATGGGTCCTTGTCATCTTGTGTGGGACATTCTTTCTGTTCATCTTGGCATCAATGAAAACCTAGAGTTGGAAATTACTTGTTAAGGTCACCCTTCCTCTAGTTTCTGAAAGTGGGAAAGGAGAAACAAAATACTTTCTTTGAGAGTCTCCCAAGTGCAAAACTCTTTTTCCTTGTATCCAAGTTTTGATATTTATTTTGGAGTATGCTTCCCTCTCCCAAAACCTGCCCTTATAAATAGTTTCCAGTTCCTCCTTCTTGGAGAATTTTTAAAACACTCCCCTTAAAGAAGGAAATTTATGCTTGTGAGCTTGGTACTTAAGGAAGAAGATTGACAGTGTCATCGTAATGTATTCTGATTCACATCAGTCATCTGTATATGCTGACATCTTCATACATTAAAAATGCATTCTTTGTGACCAGGACCAGCAGAATGCAGAATGAATTTAAAGGGAATGTCTTTTTTTTTTTTTTAAAGAAAAGTGTTAAGAAATTTGAATAGTGAAAAGCAAACTTATAGGCCAAAGGGCAATGTAAGATAGCGAATAAATCATAGAAGGTAAATGCTCAGTTCATTTTCATTGCAGTGACAATTTCATTTCTGAATGTTTTTAAATAATTACTAAGTGAATAATCTTTCTTCCTGTAAACTGCCATTAGTGATGATAGGATTCTTATTCAATCAAAATAGCTTTCTAGAAGTTTATAATAATTTAATCATGTATAATATTATGTAAAATGTAGGTATTTGGTTTTTTTTTTTGGTGAGATAATTGGGGTTAAGTGACTTGCCCAGGGTCACCTAGCTAGTAAGTGTCAAGTGTCTGGTCTGAGACTGCATTTGAACTCAGGACCTCCTGACTCTAGGGCCGATGCTGTATCCACTGTGCCACTTAGCTGTCCCTTGGTTTTGTTTTTGAGCTTGGATCTCCCTATCTTGCCCAGGCCAGAAGTTCAGTGGTAGCCCTTGGCCTGGCCTCACTACTGATCATCAAGGAAGCTTTGAACCACTTAGTTTCCAACCTAGTCTGGTTCCCAGTGCTAAAGTAGCCTAATGGCTCCCCTTTTCTTAAGGGCTCACCATATTGGTGCTAGTAACTGCAGACACCCAACTAGTTTTAGCTCTACTGAAGTTCAGAACTCCTGAACTCAGGTGATCCACTAGCCTCAGCTTTCCCAGTAGCAGGGACTACAGGCATGCACCGCCATTACTGGTGTAAAATACAGTCTTGAAAGAAAACTAGGATTATATAAGACTAAGTAATCAAATTTTTCTGATAACTAAAGACACTGACATTTTAATTTAATAATAACGTTTATATGTGCTTTAAGATTTATAAAACTTCTTTTGCAACATGACTAATATGAAATATGTTTTACATGAGTTTACATGTGTAATTGATACTATATTGCTTGCCTTCTAAAGGAATGAGGGAGAGGCAGGGGAGAAAGAGACAATTTGGAGCTCAAAATTTTGAAAAACTCAAAATTTAAAAAAATAATTGGGAAATATTTAACAAAACAAG
Source organism: Vombatus ursinus (assembly GCF_900497805.2). Classification (NCBI taxonomy): domain Eukaryota; kingdom Metazoa; phylum Chordata; class Mammalia; order Diprotodontia; family Vombatidae; genus Vombatus; species Vombatus ursinus. Next base: position 25,820,467 of record NW_020940360.1, read on the forward strand.
TAAATGTACTTAAAATAAAATTAACATTAAAAATTATAAAATACTTTTGCCAGAACAAACCCATGAGGTAGGTAACAGAAGCATTATTATCTCTACTTTGTGGGGAGGAAAATTGAGGCTTAGAGAAGTTGCTTTTGCCAAGATTGCATAGTTAGTAAATGAGAGAGCCTGGGAATTGAATGCAGCTACTGATTCCAAGTCTAGTGTTGTTTCCACCAATATATTTTTATTTATATGATATAGTAATCTAATATGCTTTCACAAATAGTTAGTTGGTGGCAGCAAATCTGGATGATCTAAGCGAGAGGGCAGCGGTGAGTTGTATGCTGGTAAATGTTAAACGACAGTGTGGGGAGGTAAAGGCAGAAATGTAATCAGGACCTACTTTTGTGTTTAATCTGTATTACTAATACTTAAATCTAGACAATCAACAAAACAATAAGTCAACCCTGATTTGTAACTTGCTGATACTGGAAGTGTAAATGCTCTCACTGAAAATTAAACAATTGATAGTCACTTGGTGCCTGCTAGCACCAGTATACTACTTGCTGTGGTGAAAGGAACCAGGCCAGACTATCTTTCACAGCTGGAAAAGGAACATCCCAGGTGACAATGGAATTGCTCTCTGCTTGGGCCACTGCTATTGACAATGGGGAGACTATGAAAAAAGGGCAAATTCAATTTGCTCTGAAAATAAGATATTGACCATCAATGGTTGGAAAGGCAAAACAACAACAACAACAACAACAAAACAAACAAGCAAACAAAGCAAATGTCTAGTTGGTTAGCAAAAGGACACCTCAAGAACTTTATCAAACTTACCATTGAATTGTGGTCTCTGCTCAGTATTGATCAATTCATTACTAATGGATCTTAATTAACAGTCATCTATATATTCAGCCTTGTCTTGTGAACAGATAATTACCTGAAATCCACTAAACTTTCTTCATCCTTTGTTTTGCTTTTAGAAGTACCTTGAGAGGGGATAATCTTTTACCTGAGGGAGAAATACTAATTTCTCAGACCAGTTGGATAAAGAGTGGAGAGGAGATAACATTTGCCACTCTGGTTTTTCTCAAGCTGATATGGTCGGATAATTTAGCACTGGAAAGCTAAGCAAAAGTATCGTTTGGGGCTAAAATGTAGAGTTCAATAATAAATCAATAATAAAAGTATTAAATGTCTACTATATACAAGTCTAGGCACTAAGAGAGGCCAAGAAAAAAATGAAATGAAATAGTCCTTGCCCTGAAAAGACTTCCTACTTGTGGGAGTGGAGTTGGAGGTGGTGTATATTATGTACATGTACATATGTAGAGAAATTTGAGATAATTTGAGGAGAAATAAATCACTAACAACAGAGGGAATCAGCAAATGTTTTGTGTAAGAAACAGTACTTAGGCTATAACTTGAAAGAAGCTAAAGCTTCAGAGTCGGAAGGAGGGAGCATGCATGAAGCTTGGAGGACAGGCTATTAAAAGGCATAGAGGAGAGGAGGGTAAATGTTGAGCTTTGGAAACAACAAATAGGACATTTTGTCTGGAAAGCAGAATGTATGAAGGAGAATAAAATGAAATGTCTGGAAAGGTAGGTAAGTCAGAGCCAGATTATGGAGGACTTTAAATACCAGACTAAGGAATGTTATTCTAGGTGTAATAGGAAGGCATTGAAGATTTTTGAGCAAGGGAGTGACTTGGTCAGATCTATATTTTGGGAAAATTTGTTTCACAATTGTGTGGAGGATGGATAGAAAAGGGGACAGACTGGAAGCAAAGAGACCCATTCAGAGACTATTGTCCTAGAAAGAGGGCATGAACATCTGAGCGAGGCCCATGTTAGCTTAGAAAGGGATGGAGATTTGAAAGATGCAGTGGAAGTAGAATCAACAAGACTGAGCAGCTGACTGGATATCGGGGCAAAAAGAGGGAAAAGTAAAGGACGATGCCAACGGTATGAATTTAGATGGATAGTTGTACCATTAATATAAATTAGGAAGTTTTGAGCAGTTACTTTTGTCTATTTTGAGCTTAAGATGCTTATGAGACATATACAGGGTGCTATTCAGTAAGTGATTGGTGATATGGGACTGGAGCTATTAGACTTGAGTTATGAGGATTGAGCTATTAGATTTGGAAGTCAACTTAATGGAGATGATCATTGAACCCATGGTCACTGATAAGATCAGAGAGAAGAGGGCTCATGACAGAGCCTTAGGGGGCAGGATGTGGATGATGATCCAGCAAAAACAAACAAACAAACAAAAACAAAACAAACAAAAAAAAACCCAAAGAGGGTTAGGTTGAAAAGCAGTGTCACAGAGGAGGAGCAGAGTCAAGATGGTGGAGTGAAATCAACATCTTTCTGAGTCAAGAGACACACCCCTTCCAAAACAACCTAAAAAATGCTTTAAATTGAATTCTAGGCAAGAAAGCCAATTAAAAGTTATAGTAAGCTATTTTTCCAGCTAAGGGAAGCTTAGGAATATAGCAAGAGAGGTCTGCAGACACTGGTGTGAAGGCTGGCCAGGAGCCTGTGGAGTGGCAGAAATAGCACTGGTCATAGTGGCAAAGCTGGGCTGTGGCAGTGGCAAGAGAAGTGGGGAGCAGCCCAATACCCAAGGATAGTAAAGGATTATACACTTGGTCAGAAAGAGATCCCAAGGGAACTCTGGGAGCAGGAACAGTTGCAGCTGGCAGCTGGCCCCCATTACCCAGTTCTAGATCTCAGTTCCACTGCAAAGAGAGAAGCAGGTAAGAACATGAGGTAGCAAAGGTCTTACCTGGGTAAGGACCAGAGCATAGACCAGGAGGTCAGTAACCAGATCTCTCCCCAGATCACACCATGTTGGAAGCACTAAAAACTTACAACCCCCATCCCCCACCCCAGCCACTGAACTGTGAAAGCAGCAGAAGGACATAAAAGACAAAAACTCAGGCCAGGCATCTCTTCCTACCCCAAGAGGTGAGCAGGTTCCAACTCTAACATAAAGTCCAAAGTTAGGCTGGAAAAATGGGCAAACAATAGCAAAAAAGAAATGTTACCATAAGAAGCTACTGTAGCAACAGGGAAGTTCAAGACACAAATTCAGAAGAAGACAGTGACTTAAAAACGTCTATAAGCAAAGCCTCAAAGAAAAATACAGATTAGACACAAGCCCAATAAGAATTCCTAGAAGAGCTGAAGAAAGAGATAAAGAAGAGCAAAAAAAGACTTTAAAAATCAAATAAGAGCAGTGGAGGAAAAATTGGGAAAATAAATGAGAACAATGCAAGAAAGTTTTGAAAAGAGCTTGGTAAATAGCTTGGTAAAAGAGGCACAAAAATACTGAAAAAAATAATTCCTTAAAAATCAGAATTGGCCAAATTGTAAAAGAGGTACAACACACACACACACACACACACACACACACACACACACAATGTTACAGAAGCCAAGAGAAGAGTATATTCTTGAAGAGGGGTTAGTCAACAAAATCAAAGACAGCAGAGGGGTCAAGAGGATATCTAAAAGAGGCCAAGGAGTTAAGAGATCAATTGTAAACTTGGAGATATGCTATTGGAGTCTTTGAAGTTGCTTCATCAAGAGTCATAGAATTATAAGTGATAAGCTCTCTGTCACTGGAGATATTCAAGATAGAGATGGACAAGCACCGGCCAACAAACTTCTAGAAAGGATTCATGCTTTGAAAAGGGACTTGAAGTACATGATATTTCAAGACCTTTCCAACACCAAGAGCTAGTCATTCTAAGTACCTTACAATTTAATCTCATAGACAACTATTTACCCAATACATGGCCCTTCCCTACATTTCCAGTCTTCTACCCACACTCCATGATCTGGCTACCTTAGGCTACTAGCAGTTCCTCAAACACAACACTACGGATATAACAGCACTATATAAGGATATAATAGGGTTATTGGAAGGATCAAATGAGATAACACATGGAAAATTCTTTGAAATCTTAAAGGGCCATATAAAATTATGGTTTTATAATGTATCTCTATGTCTATAACTAGACACTAGTATACAGTGTCTAGTACTAGATTAAAAGGAACAGGCCTGTCAGGCATTATTAAATTCCAGTCCTTCCATTACCAAATGCTTATTGATTTGAATTGAATTAAGATGGGGTTATGTATCTAGAGTTAGAAGGGGCCTCAGAAGCCATTTAGTCTATCCCCTCTCTCATTTTGCAAATGAGGAAACTGGGGCCCAAACAAGTTAAATGATTTGCCTAAAGTCATACAGGTAGTAAGTGTTAGAGGATGGAAAAGAACCCTGGTTCTCTGACACCCAAGCCAGTGCTCTTTCCATCGTACCATATCTCCCTTGGAGCCTTTCCAGCTTGTTAGGAACATGTGCTCTTCTGGTTTAGTCTTTGAGAACCTAGGGTGACATAATCTGGTTACACACCATGTTGGGACATTGGACTTGGACTTTGGTGGTAGTTCTGCACAGTAGCCCATTCAAGCAGTTACTTATCTGTCATTTTTCAAGGCTATGATATTTGAAAAGTTTGAGAGACATAATTTCTGGGTAATTAATCATTTTATTAATCATTCTAGCATGTAATTAACAAAAGGGGTCAGTGACATTCTCAAATGCCAAAGTCCCATCACAGAAGTCACTTAACACTTACATACCTTTGGAAGAGTGGGTATTTCTGAGGGTGGCAATTGATACCCTGATTGGTTAACAAGTAATAAGAGAGAATGAATATTATAATGAAAAGTGGACTTATACTAATGAGGGGCTGGTGGCTGTGACTTTGAACATGTCATTTACTTCTAAAACCCCTGCCCCCCAGCCTTGGGCAATCCAATCAAAGATTTTATCCCTACCCAAACCTGAATAGAACACAATGGGCTTCTACATCCAGCTTTGACTTGAAACCTCTAATGAGGAAGTATCCATCACCTACTGAGGCAGTCCATTCTACTCTAGAAACATCTAATTTTTTGGAATTTTTCTTCAAATATGCTCACTTCAATTTCTATCTTTTGCTTTCAGTTCTTCCCTCAGGGACTAGTAGAATTCATCTTCCATCTGACCGCATGAATTAAGTGACTTACTGAAAGTCACTTGTAAGCAGTTAAAAAGGGGAAGAACCTGGATTCAAACTCAGATCTTTCATTCTAAGTCCTATGCTCTTTCCACTACACTATACTGATTAACTAGCTATATGGTTAAGTCACCTCACCACTCTCAACCTCTGGTTTCACCATCTTCCTAATAAAAAGAAGAGAGACTTTCTCAAATGTTCTGATGAAATGCAGGTATACTCTATTTACAATAGTATTGCTCTAGGCTACTTAAAATTGACCACATGACTTTCCATTGTCTTTTGTGACATCTATATAATTTCAATTCTGACAGTGTGATATTCTTTAATTCACAGCAATGTAACATCACTAGGACAATATCAGTTTGAGTAAGGGTTGTGTTAAGATAAAATAAGAATTGTAATAAATCAGGTGTGTCTTGGGTGGTTTTTATATCTAGCATTTGTAAGGGTACAATAGAAAATGAAAGTTGGAGGTAATTTGTGCCCACAGGGAATTTATTCAATTATCTAGATTAATTTGATTTTCTTTTTTTAATATGTAGAGAAAAGTTATCAAAGTTTGAGAATTTATAAAGGAACTACCCTAGTAGCTGCGTCACTTCAATGACCCAGAGAAATGTTGATCATTTCCCAGGTGGCCTGTGTAGTAAACCGCATTTTTTTCAGACTGTCCTCCATCCTTGGAGTGGACTGCCTTCTAACCTGTGCCTTGTAGAATCTCTAGCTTTCTTTAAAGCTCAGCACAAATACCACTGATAGTCCTCTTTGTAACCCCCCACCTGCTAGTGCCTCCCTCCACCTCAAAAAAATTCCCTTAAATTTACCTTGTATTTACTTTGTATATTTATCTACTTAAATGCATATATGCTGTTTTCCTCATAAAATCTGAGTTTCTTAAGGTGTAGGAAATGTCTATTTTTTTTCTTTTTGGCTTTGTATCTCCAGCACCAAGCACGTAAGAGAACAGTTATGCTGATTATCAACAGTTTATTATTGTTTTATTAATTTTGTCTTTGTCTAATGAAGAGAAGGATGAAGGAGTGACTGGTCACTCCTGGTTATTCTACCTGAGAGAATGGAATCTTGGGAATTTGTCAGTTAGCTTGATAGAGAAACGCCAAGCCTCTTACTTCCAAGAAGAGTTGGTTTAAATAGCATTTGCTCTGATGAGTGACTTAACAGATTTTATTTTCATGAGAAACTGAACTGAAGAAATTTGTGTGATAATAATTTATTCTAGTCATGAATTCCACTTTACGTACAACTTGCTGGTGATGGGATATCTATTATGAATATGATACTGAGTGAAATTTTCAGGATCAATGAAGGAAACCTCTGAAAGTTTTCACGTTCTGTTTACAGAAATAGCCAAGTGGAAAACAGAAAACAAAATTGGTAATTGATGGCTAAGCCTGGAGTCAGGAAGACTCATCTTTATGAGTTCAAATCTGGCCTCTGACATTTATGAGCTGTGTGACTTTGTGACTTAATCCAGTTTGCCTCAGTTTCCTCATCTGTAAAATGCGCTGGAGAAGGAAATGGTGAACCACTCCAGTACCTTTACCAAGAAAACTTGGACATGACTGAAAAATGACTGGACAACAAAAATATCTGGCATGCACATTGTTATTAGAACAGGAGGAAAGTTATGTTTTATAATGAATTTTGAGTTATGTGAGTTACCATTGTATGAATAAGGATCAGCAACTAAATGTTTTGCACAAATATTTGTAACCTTTGATCATTCTGGTTTATTTATTGATCATTTTGTTATATCGCTTTAGTACAAATAATGAGTCAGCACTAGATTTCTTTTAAGAGCTGGAAAGAACCTTGGATATTATCTAACCTGATTTATTTTTGAGGCAGTGAATGAAATGTTGGACTAGGAGTCCTGAAGACATGAGTTTGAATCCTGCCTCGGACACTTTATTCACTCTGTGACTCTGGGTTAGTCACTTAGTCCCTCTGTCTTAGTTTCCTTATCTATAAAATGGGAACAATGTTGAGGGAGAACACAATATACTACTACATTAGTGGAACAGTGTTGATTGTTTTCACTCACACAGAGACACAAAAGAAACAGGGGGTCCTTGAAGCATTTTTTAAATGAACAGAAGGACGTTCAGAAGGAATCACAGGCAAGGATAACAGCTTTGAAAGTCATATGTTGGATTTATACACTTTTTTTAAAAGCAAGCTATGAATCAGAGAGATTCATGGTTTCACACAAATTCTTTTTCTTTTTTTACTTCATATGTGGAAATGTACCTTTTTTGATGTTTCTGAGGCTGAGAATTTTAAAAAATAAAAATAAATAAAATGGGGAAAATAACTAGTATATACTTGACAATGTTGTTGAGAGGATCAAATGAGATATCATGTGTAAAGACATCTGCAAACCTTAAAGTATTATATGTAATACATATTATATATAATATACCTAATTATAGATAATATATAATATCAGGTATTATATATTATATATATAGCTATCATCATCATCATCATGATCTCCATAATCATCAATAACATTAGACAGACTAGCAAAGTGAGACTCAGTGAGGTTAAGCAATTTGCTCAAGGTCACATCACTAGAACCAGAGTGCACCTCCAGTGACCCTTCTATTGCTAATGCTCAATGGGTTATAGTGAGGAAAGGACCTTGAGATTCTTAAAGTGTTCATAAAAAGTCATTATGCCACACAACCAGTGCACTGAAAGAACAAAAGATTAAAAAACAAAAAAGACTTTGTTTGGTTAACTTCAGGCACCCAGTGAATCTGGGATTACCAATTTTAATTCTCAGCAAAGACCAAAACTTTTCCTTGCAGTTTTGGGTTGATTTGGTCAAGGATTGACAAAATAAGTAAAATATATTGCACTGTATTCTGGAATTACAGATTGCCTAGAGAGGTAAAGAACTCCCAGAGAGTGACACAGCTCTAGGGTTTTGATTTAGACTGGAGCAGACTGTTTTTCCCCATTTTTAATTGTTTTATTCATTAATTCCTTCTGTGTTGTCTACCAACATGACCAGATCTCCTCCATTCCAAGAACAAACAACAATCCTTTTGTTTGACCTTTGTGGTTGTTGTTGAGTCATTTTCACTTGTGTCCCTCTCTTTGTAACTCAGTTTTGGGGTTTTCTTGGCAAAGATACTGGAGTGGTTTGCTATTTCCTTCTCCAGCTTATTTTACAGATGAGGAAACTGAGGCAAACAGGGTTAAGTGACTTGCCCAGATCTGGTCACGCTGTCAGTAAGTATCTGAGGCCAGATTGGAACTTAGGAAGATGAGTCTTCCTGACTCCATGCCTCATACGCTATCCACTGTGCCACCTAGCTGCCCCTGTTTGACCTTCTCAACCTCTCAAACTATCATCCTGAAGTCTACTCCCATCTAGCTCTGGGATAGCCCCGGTTTGGAAGAACCAGGCCTCTCTGGGAGGCCAAGGATAGTTTCATAACTTCCTGTCCTCTCAGAGCAGCCATGGTGAAATCTGTTGAGTTAGGCCCTGAGTGGACCTGAATTTTGCCCTAAAGGCAAATGGGTAGTCATTGAAGCTTCTTGATCAAGAAGTTACATAGTAAGAAATTAGACTTCAGAAATATAAAATTGACAGTATGAGAATGGGTTGGAGGGGATGAAAGTCTGATGACAGGGAGAACCCAGTACTCTATGACAACAATCTAGCTAAGAGGTGATGAGGACTCAGCTGGGAGGGATATTCTCTATGAGCAGAGAGAAGGAACAAGTGTGAGAGGTTGAGGAGGTGGAATAAACAAGACTTATCAACTAATTAAATAGTTAACAATGAGTTTTAGGTTTTTCATCTTTGTGACTGGAAACAGAAATATGTAAAGTACAAGGAGAAGCAGGTTTTGGGGGAAAATAGTAAATTATGTTTTAGACATGTTGAATTTGAGATGCGAGGGGACACACAGGTGAAACTGTCTAGCAGGCAGTTGGAGATGTGGGACTGCCATGTATTAGAGGGCTGTGTATATAGACGCGGGAGTCATTTACTGAGAGATAATAGCTGAATCCATGGAGCTGATGAAAGGAGAGAGAGACAGACAGATAGAGATAGAGACAGAGACAGAGACAAAGAGGCCACATGACAAAGCCCTGGGATAGATTCAAACATAGGGGCAGGACACAGTTGCTGAATCTGTAAAGGAGACTGAGAAGGATCAAGTCAATAAGGATCAGAAAGGCAGAAAGAGAAACACAACACAGAAGTCTTCTGAAAATCCAGGTAGGAGATAGTATTCAGAAATAAAGGGTTAGTGGTCAATAGTGTTAAACACTGCAAAGAGGTCAATAAAATAGTGACTGAGAAAAAGGTGCTGGATTCAGGAATAAAAGGATCATTGGTGACCATGGAGAGAATGGTTTCAATCAAGTTGTGGGCTCTAAAGTCATATTGCAAAGTGTTGAGAAGTGTGTGATAGTTGAGAAATTGGAAAGTGATGATATAAAGAGCTTTTTCTAGGAGTTTGTCTGTGAAAGGGAGGAGAGACTAGGATGATAGTTTAAGGGAATGATAGGGTCAAACAAAAAGTTTTTTTTTAAGATCTGGTCATGCTGGTAGACAACATGAAAGGAATTACTGGATAAATCAATGAAAGTGGGGAAAAGGAGAATGAAAGGGCTAAGTTCCCAGAGGATACAAGAAGTAATGGGATCTAGGACACAAGGAAAAGGGTTAGCATTGGTAAAACCACCTCTTCCTCTGAAAGTGGAGCAAAGAAAGAGATGATGGGAAATGATGATAAGGTGATTTGAAGGGTAGCATTGGGGTATAGAGGGGATTTCTTTAGAGATAGCATCAATTTTTCGATGAAGTGGCAAGGTCCTCTGCTGAGAGGAAGGCAGGGAGGGTATGATATAGGTCACTTGAAAAGAGAAGAGAAGATTTGAGACTACAACATAGAAAGGTACATAGAAAGGGATGGCAGAGGCGAGTAGAAGTATTGTCATGCAGTGAGAGCTCAGTAAACACAGAATAAAATAAATTTGTAACTAACCTTGTCAGTCTCGTTATATAACTTTTTCCAACTCTCTTTAGTTACACCAAAGCAGGAATGGAGAAGTCAGATGGAGGAAGTAATGTAGGTTTGAAATCTGGAAGGAATGATCAATGATAGGTCAATGGAGTGAGGAAGTTATGGTTAGATACAGGAATTTAAGAGTTATACACCGTGGAGGCAAAACACTTATGGGAAATGAGATAGATACGATGGAAAGAACACTATCTGTGAAGTCAGAGGACCTGGCTTTGAGTTCCACCTCTAATCCTTGCTACCTGTGTGATTACAGGAAAATCAATGAAACTTCTTGGGTTTCCTTTATTTCAATTGTAAAATGAGGGGGTTAGGCAATATCCCATCTAACTTAATCTATGATCTGTATGGAAATGAAGTAAGGTGAGGGTCTAAATCATAGGAAATGAGGAAACTGGGGAACCCAAGTATAAGGTTAGGATTTGGAATAGAAATAGTTAACATGGTGCTGAGCTGCTAGAGATAGGAAGGAAAATGACCTGGAGGGAGGAAGTCAGTAGTGACCAGCCACTAGGATCAGGATTGGATCATATACCTAGGTGGAGTAAAACACAAAGGAGGAAATGATGTTGAGTGTAGATGATTGAGGAGAGCCTCAAATGTCATTGAAGATAAAAACAAACACATTCCTACTCCTATTGAGGAGAATGAGAGAAAGTATATCCAGCTCTAGAGATGCTAAGCCAGGTTTCTGTGACTATAAGAGACAAGTGAAGAAGAGATCTGATATGAAGAGCACTTTGTTTAGAAAAAAAGAAGTGCTAATGGTTGATGGAAAGGGAGGGCAGAGTCATATAGGGACTCTTGAGGGATTAGGGCTGACATCGATTGGCATGAGGAAATGAGGAGTCAGTCAGTCAGTCAACAAGCATTTATTGAGCACCTACTATGTGCCAACCACTGTGCTATATACAGAATAAATTAGAAGTAATCTCATATGGAAGATCCTAACATTAACAGGAACTAGGAAAGGCTTCTTGCAGAACGTTAGATTTCAGGGAAGACTTGAAGGAAGCCAGGGAAGCTAGGAGGTAGAGGTGGGGTAGGGTGGGGTGGGAATAGCAATCCAGGAATAGGAGACAGCTAGTGAAAGTGCATAGTTAGGAAATGGAGTGTCCTGTGCAAGGAGCAGAAAGGAGATCTACATCAAGACAACTAGAAATGTAGGAAAGGGCCAGGTTATGAAGGGCTCTAAAAAGCTAAACAAAGGATTTTATATTTGATCCTTAAGGTAATAGGGAGATTCTAGAGTTAATTAGGGCAGCTAGGTGGCACAATGGCTAGAGTGCCAAAACTAGAGTCAGGAAGACTCATCTTCATTGGTTCAAATCTGGCCTCAGACACTTACAAGCTGTGTGACCCTGAGCAAGTCACTTAGCACTATTTGCCTCAATTTCCTTATCCTGTGTCTAGTATTGAACTCAGGTCTTCCAGATTCCAAGCCCATCTCTCTATCCACTGTGCCACCAGCTGCCTGCTTTATGCACTGTGCCACCAGCTGCTTTTCCTAGGAGTTTGTCATGAAAGGAAGGATAAACTAGGGTAATAGTCTGAGGGGATGGTAGGGTAAAATGAAGGGATTTTTTTCTTTGTTTGTTTTAGGTTTTTCTCTCAGGTGACTGAGAAGGAGCAGTTAGTAGGAGAGAACCAGGAGACAATAGTGTCACGGAAACCTAGAGAATAAAAGAGAATCAAGGTGCAAAGTGAAGTGAGCAGAACTTGAAGAACATTGTACACAGTAACAGCAATGTTGTATGATGAAGAACTGTGGATGACTTAGCTAATCTCAGCAATACAACGATCCAAGACAATCCCAAACAACTCACGATGAAATATACTATCTGCCTCCAGAGAAAGAACTGATATTGTATGAATACAGACTGAAGCATGGCTTTGGACATAAAGGATATAGATTAATAGAATCATAGACTCAGAGCTGCATGGGACCTTGGAAGCTATTTAGTCCTACCCAGTCATTTAACAGATAAGGAACCAAGGCCCTTTACTTTATATTTGATTAAAAAGAACCTTTTTTCCTATGATTTTTAAGAATTTTAGTATAAAATAATGTTGTATCTTTTAAGTCACTCCCCCCACTCAATCTATTGTTATCATGTGTTTTGGGTTTTTTGTGATTTTAATATGTTTAATTATGACTCCAATGTTGAGTCATCTTTGCATTTTTTGTATAAATTTAACTTTATAGCTGTGAATAATTTTAATGATAGTGTATTAGTCCTATATTGTTTTGTACTTTTTAGTGTATTATTCTCTTTCTCTGCTTTATCCTTACATGGTTTAGGTACTAGGAAGATATTTAGATAATAAAAATAGGTGTTTTGGAATTATTTCTTTCTCAATCAACAAGGTATATTCACAACTAAAAGAGGAACAATAAAAATAATTATCAGAATCTGCTATGTACAATTAGCACAGACTTCACCAGAACACCAGTGGGATCCATGATACAAAAAGGTTAAAAGCTACTGCTCTAAAACTTTTGACATTACATGGTTACTAATGGAGCATTCTCACCACATGATTGGCTCACATTTTTTGGTCATGCTTCATTGTAATGGCTTCCTTTATGTAAATAATAATAATAAAAAGCAAAGATAAACAAGCCAAAAAATACCTTGAGAATTTAATGGAAATTGTTCAGTGATTATAACTCTCCCTTTCCCCCACCCTATTAACAAAGCATGAGACAGAGATCTTAAACAACTCAATCTCAAAAAAAGAAAAGAAAAAGAAAATAATACAAATAATTCAGTCCAGACAGATCTATAGGTAAATTGTATAAAAATGATAGAAAAATAATATCTATCCTATACACACACCCACACCCACATTTATGTGTATATGTGCATGTACATGTATGTATATATGTATATACACAATAATTGAGTGATGAGAGCCTGGCATAACCTGGGCATCTTGTCCAGAAGATGCTTCTTGCCTACAGCATAGATTGTCTTCTTCCTCCTGCTGAGTTTCAAGCTCATCATATCCAAAGCTTAGGTACTTTCTTCTTGGAGATGTCATCTCTGATCCTGAGGTAGTCTTGCTCTCTCTTCCCACGTCCCCTTCCTATTCCCTCATCTCCCTTACGATTTTTTTTAGGCAATTGGGGTTAAGTAACTTGTCCAGGGTCACACAGCTAGTATCAAGTGTTTGGTCTGAGGCCGGATTTGAACTCAGGTCCTCCTCACTTCAGGGCCGGTGCTCTATCCACTGCACTACCTAGCTGCCCCCCTCCCCCCAATCTTTCTTACAATTACAATTTAACCTTGTGTGAGATGAAATGTGCCTGGAGTAAAGTTTTTTTTTTTTTTTGGTTTGTTTGTTTTAGCATTCTTGCTTCTTCTTTAGAAGTCTACGAGGCAGCTGAAATGTAGTAGGGAAGGCTTTGTGTAGAACAAGAGAAAAGTAGTTTAGATTGCTTTTTATATATTACAGCATGCTTTTAATTACCCCAAACTTCTCATAGAAACAAAGGTCCATCTTTTGAACATTGATATTCTTTTATGGATTCCATACTCCTTTGGAGTCACAGATTCCAAAAAATTAACATTTCAGATAACCAAGGAGCATAAGCAGAATATAATGCATTACCAGTGAAGAACTGCAGAAAGGCGGCATAAAAGATGTCATTAGAATGAAGTATGATTGGTAAAGATGGTAAGCTGGTCATGTGGTAAGATGCTCCACTAGTATCTATGCAATGTCAAAGGCCCTAGACTAGAGGTTCTTCATCTTTTTTTTGTGTCATGGACCCCTTTGGCAGTCTGACAAAGCCTATGGACCCCCTCTCAGAATAATGTATTTAAATACATGCAATAATATATAGGAAGAGAAAGGAAATAAATTACACTAAATGCAATCAATTTTTTTTAAAAAGCAAGTTCACAGATCCTGGGTTAAGAGCTCCTGATCTAGAGGAGCACCCCCCAATTTCACCCCAACACATGAAGTAGAAAATAACCTGTGAAAGATTTGCAGGAGGACTTGGACCAGAGTTACAAAAAATGAAGGCACAAAGTTACAAAGAATGGGTTGCGATCCTGATTAGAAGTACGCACATCAGTGGGATCACAGATCCACCAAAGTAACTGAGAAGAATGATATTTTTACAGTATAGCCACTTGAAAAGGTATTAGATATGTATGTAGTAATGTATCTTTTCATTGGGAGAGCATTTGCCTTTTAAATTTATTTCAGAATAATTTTACTTGGAAAAAAAGGAAAAATTTAAAATTACAGATAATCCAAGGTAATGGAAAGATAAATGGCATCGTATATAGCCGTAGCTCATTACTACTTGTGGACAGGAAAGGGCAAAAACACAATATCGAAGGTATGTATGCAGCTAGGTGGCACAGTGGATGGAGTGCCAGGCTTGGAGTCAGGAAGACCTGAGTTCAAATCTAGCCTAAGACACTTATTAGCAAGTTACTTAACCCTATTTACCTCAGTTTCCTCATCTGTAAAATGAGATGGAGTTGGCAAACCAGTATCTTTGCCAAGAAAACCCCAAAAGGGTTCATGAAGAGTCGGACATGACTGAAAAATGACTAAAAAATAACAACACGCCTGGAAAAGGCAGTGGTGCATCAGTCACAAAATGAGAATGAAAAACAACAGATGGACGGCTTGTGTAGTATATTGGTACCCTGGAAAAACTGAAAGAGTGAGAGGAAGGAGTCTAGCACATTACTTGGAAGATTTGGATGTGACAGGACATGGATGTGAAGTGCACAGGCTACGGAGGCGTGAGGGGTTATAAGTTGTCCTGGTAGAGGGATTATCCAAACGAATGAAACAATGGCTCCATCATAATATCTAAGTAAGAGTGTTTGTAGTACTTTTTTTCCTTATGTTTTCTAAACAAAAGGACGCTTCTTACAAAATGAATTTCACAAACTTCTAGTTTATTGTAAAAATCAAATTCCATTTCAGTGACATGCTCCCATAAATTAAATACTAAATACAATAAATACTAAATATCATAAAATAAATATCTAGTCCAACTCTAGTTTGGAAGCTGCCTAAAAAGAATAGGTCTGAGAGAAAATCATTAAGAATTAAA
Organism: Vombatus ursinus; assembly: GCF_900497805.2. Taxonomy (NCBI): domain Eukaryota; kingdom Metazoa; phylum Chordata; class Mammalia; order Diprotodontia; family Vombatidae; genus Vombatus; species Vombatus ursinus. Next base: position 25,835,691 of record NW_020940360.1, read on the forward strand.
TATGTTCCTACCACTTGAGTTCCATAGAATTTAATTTATACATTCTTCAAAACAGGGGTGAACAGTTTTCAGTTATTAAGCATTAGCTCAGAATTTCATGAAGTAGCTAGAATGCTGGTCCTGGAGCCAGGAAGACCTGAGTTCAAATCTGACCTCAGACACTTACTAGCTGTGTGACCCTGGGCAAGATGCTTAACCCTATTTGTTTCAGTTTACTCATCTGTAAAATGAGCTGGAGAAGGAAATGGCAAACCACTCCAGTATCTTTGCCAAGAAAATCCCAAATGGGGTCACAAAGAATCAGACATGACTGAAAAATGACTGAATAAAAACAACAAAACAAAAGAGTAGGAAGTCTGCATTTGGTTATGTCTCACTCTCATCATGTGACCAGATTACTGATTATATGTTACTCTGATGACATTTTATGTTTCCTCTAACACTTCAAAATTGTGAGCAGGGGGCAACAGTATGTGGTCAGAAATCTGTGAAGACAGACCATATATACACAGTTTACTGTAATCAAATAAAACTTGCAACAATGCTATTTAATACATTTAATGATATACATAATCCTATACTAACTGCAAAATAATTAGGCATAAACAGAAGGTAGTTCACCTAAATAACTGGATTTAATACTGATTTTACATGTAACAGAAGGAGTTTACTTTCCCCCATCTCAGTTGATGTAGTTGCAGAATAAAGTCATATATGATAAAAATTTCAATATGTAATATTAATTTTTAATTAATTTTATAACTTTATAATTAATTTTATAACTTTATAATTGATTTTTATAATTCTAGAATTAATTTTAATAGGTAGTATTATAATTTTATAATTAAAATTTTAATATGTAATATTAATAAAAATTTGAATATGTAAATAAGATGCAAATTCAACTCTAATTGAGTCAAGAAGGGAAAAGTGCTATACCTGAGCAAATAAGCAAGCTATACCTCTGGGGGCGTTAAATAGCTAGATGAATTTCAGAAGTTTAAGTTTAAGAGTTGGAGACAATTGTGGAAGGAGACCTTTGAACTTGTGTCAGAGGGCAGGAAAGGGAAGGGAAATTTTCTCTTCCCCATCTCCCACTCATGATATCAGCTGTGCCACTAGAGCTCGTTGGGTTCTTTGGGGTCACTGCATTTGTAGAGAAGCAGAGACATAAATTCCAAACAGACATGGATATAAAGAGATTGTTACTTGATGGAGGCAGCAGCTTCAAGGATCATAATCCAGAAACAGAGAGTCAGGCTGTGGAGAGGAGCAATTACTGGAAAACTCAGTGTAAGGAGTCTATAAAGAGAGAATAGACATCTAGGCTTGGTAAATCCACCTAGTACAGATGCTGCTTCTAAAAGGAACTGTGTATGAATTATACAATGGGAGAAGGAGTTTCAAGTCCCTGTAGTACCAGGAATTGTGAGATACCTTTGCTATGCATGCATCCTACTCCTGTAATACACTGCTATTACACTCTAAGCCTGCCCTTCTGGACTTTATGTATATTTGCATGAGAATCCACTTCACATTGATGGGGGAATTACTTTGTACTTATTTTTCTTATTATGTCATTTGAGTAAATGCCTTTGCTAAGAGGTAGTTGTATCTAACGGCTGATAGTCAATGGGAATCACACAGATTGGGGCTCATGAGTTATAATAGTAGGAGCAACCCATCACAAGATAGCATGAACTAGAACCTGAAGTAGCAGTCACCTTCTGGGGATACTGCTCTCTCCCGATTCTTCTGTTTGCCCGTTCTTATCCTCTTTTACTGAATCTTCACCCAGGTCATATCCACTAACTATGAGTGTTCCCCAAAGCTCTAACGTGGAGCCCCCTCCCTTCTCCCTCTATACTGTCAAGGGTACTATTATCTTCCCCTTCGCTCACACTCAAAAACTCTACTTTTTACTCAGTCACTATACATATCCAATCTGTTGTCAAATCTTTCTCTCTCTCTCTGTCTCTCTCTCTGTCTCTCTCTCTCTCTCTCTCTCTCTCTCTCTCTTTTTCTCTCTGTATGTTGAGTCTCCCTATCTAAACCTAGCTGGAAGTACAGTGGACACCCTCAGGCCCAATACCTCTATTATTTGTCATGGGAACTTTCACCTGTTCTACTTTAGCCTTCCTTAGGCAGCCTGGTGACTTCCTACTCTTGATAGCTTACCATATTTGGCTTAATAGGGATACCTGATCATTTTACCTCATTGAAGCTCAGAACTCCCAAGATCAAGAGATTTGTTAGCCTCAGCCTAGTCAATATCAGGGATTACCATGCCCAGCCTATTGTTAAATCTTGTTTTTACCTTTATAACAACTCTTACACTGATTCCTTTCTCTCCACTCCTACGGTCACAATCCTGGTTCAAGCTCTCATCTCCTCTTACCTGGACTATGACAATAACTTTCCAATTGGTCTCCCTTGACTCAAGTCTCTCTCCATTCTTACCCATCCTCCATTCATCTGCCAAAGTGATTTTTCTAAAATGTAGGTCTGCTCACGTCACCCTCATGTATAATGAGTTTTAGTGCCTCCCTATTACCTCCAGGACCAAATATAAACTACTTTGTTTGGCATTTACAGCTCTTCAAAATCTGGTCCTTTACTAGTTTCCAGTATTACACTTTGTCCCCCTGCACATACTCTACTAGACAGATGCATTAGACCTCCATCAAACAAAATGATCTATTATCTGACTGTGCATTTGGACTTGCTGACCCTCTAGACCCTTCCATCTGGGATTTCCTTCCGTTTACACTGTATATATCTTCTATGTGTAGTTATTTGCATGATATTTATGCCATTAGGATGTGAGCACCTTGAAAGAAGGACAATGTTTTTTGCCTTTCTTTGTATCCCTGGCACTTATCTAAGTGCCTTGTGCATAGTAATAGTAACTTAATAAATGCTTATTAATTGACTGACTGATGGGGGAACCAGACCATGAGTGAGTACAATTTTGAGGAGTATCCTAGAGGGGAACTATATATATAGAAATGAAATTTTTAGTTTCTCTCTTCTCATGTTGTCAACTCAACATTTACCTATAGATGACAATTTATAAATCTTTAATACTATGCATCTTTAAATTATTGTTACACTGAAGAAACAGACATGTATGTTGTGCCTACCTTGCACCTTCTGTCCCAAAGTTCCAAATTTGAAGGTCCTACATGAAATTTAAGAATGCCAATCCTCTTCTACAATTCTTACTTCTTAGGGATCTAGCTGCTGCTGTACTGTGTGGGGGCATTCTGGATTATAGAGTACTTGAGACTACTACAACTCTAAGCCATGGGTGGGTGGAGTGAGGAGGAAAGGGAATTTAGGTCATTAGTGGTAGCACTGAGGAGAAGCAAGGGTCTCGGGAGAATAGACTCCCATTCTAGCTTCAGGAATAGTTAGCAGTAATAGAATTGCTACTTATGGCAATTCTATTTATGTTGTTAGCAAAACTAACTACATTAGGGGGAAATATTTATATATCAATCAATCAACAAGTATTTATTAAATGCCAACTATGTACCAGGCACTGGAGATACAAGGATAAACGTGAACCTTCAGGAGCATGGGGTCTAGCTGAGTGAGATAACATCTATCTTTGTCTATTTGTCTCCCTTCCTTCCTTCCTTCTTTCCTTCCTCTTTCCTTCTCTTCCTTCCTTTCTCTTTCTTTCTCTTCCTTCCTTCCTTCCTTTCTTTCTTCCTTTCTCTCTCTCTCTCTCTCTCTCTCTCTCTCTCTCTCTC
>NW_020940360.1:25839848-26013609 GCF_900497805.2 Vombatus ursinus
AAAACGAAACAAAGCATCGATTCTGCCAGCGTACGCACGATTCCGCACCCATAGCCACCATCCTCTCCAAAGTAAGAATAGAGGTGCATTCCTTATTTGGGGGGTTTGCTTTTGCAAGCTTCCCCGCCCACCCCCACGCAGTCAGCTACTTCCCAGAACTCAACTTTGTTGCCAATTCTTCTCGTGGGGAACTTCGGAGCTGGCAGAAGGTACGCCTGGTATCCAAAGCAGCTAAGAGGAGCCCCCTTTGCCTCTTGAAAGGGAACCTGGCCAACCTAGCGGCAAAGGCTACTATAAAGCAGCTGCAGGGGTGGGGCACGCCGCTGGAAGAACAGCTGGGGGGCTGTGGCCACTCTAGCTGTAGCTCGAGAGTGCGGATACCCGTCCACCACTCTGCCCATCCTGTCACCCGGACAGAAGTCTTTTCTGTGCTGTGACATGTCCTGAAAACCAACCCGCCCGCCTGAAGCATCATCACCTTTGGTGGAAAGTGTGGCTGCCCTTCTTCTGCGGGCCCGAGCTGAGTCGAATTCCCCCTTGCCTCCCTCCTCCTGCTCCTCCTCCACCTCCACCTCCACCTCCACCTCCACTTTCACCTCCACCTCTTCAGTGGTCTGGATATCGAGCTTTCAGCCACCCAGCACACACCAGTGCCCAACGTGTTCCAGCTGCGGGAAGGTGGGGGGTGGGGGAGAGACTGCGAGTAAAGGGGGAGGGTCTGTGAGCAGGAAGCGCAGCGGAGGCAGGGCGGCTGCAACCCACAGCTCCTTTTCTCCATAGGAACTTTCCTAAGACAAAAGGAACCCTTCTATAGATCACAAAACCCCTTTCCCGCCCCCGCCCCCCCTCCATCTCTGTGCAGCTGAAAAGCACAATTTTATTTATCCAGAAACATAACTGCCTTCAGGTCCTGTTTCTATTTTTAAACAGCTTTGGAAATTTCCCTGGAGGGTTTCTCTCTCACCTTCCTAACAGTGCCTGAGGAATCAGAAAGGAGGGAACCTCAAGCCAACAAAAGAGGCTCAAACTGGGGTGTAATGGGAAAGAAAACAGTCAAAGTAGTTGGGTAGTTGGTGTGGCTCTACCACCAATCAGCTGGGTGACCTTGAACAAATTATTGTGCCTCACCTTCAGAATGAGGAAATGAGGAGTTGAACTGGGCACAAAGGTTCTTATTCTTCACTAGGGAAACAGATTCTGGAGGTCCATGAACTTGGCTGGGAACAAAAAATTACATCTTTATGTCAATATAATTGATTACCTTCATGATCTGTTGTATTTTATTTTCCACATTCAAAAATATTATTCTGAGAAGAGATCCATAGATTTTACAGACTGCCCAAAGGGTCCGTAGAAAACTCTGAACCAGAGGAATCCTAAAATTCCTTCCAGCTCTAGAATTCTAGAGAGGCAGTGGGAGAAAGTAGAATGCTAGCTGGCTTTGGAACTGAAGGACATGGGTTCAAACTTGGGCACCATCACCTGGTCTCAGTATGATCTTGAGCAAGAAAGACTAAATGAGCTCAGAGGTTCCGTCCAGGTCTGTCTACAATTCTGGGACTCTTGAGATTCTATCACCTGATCTCTATTTCTGTTTACTCCTTCTGTGACCTTGAGCAAATCACATTCTGGGCCTCAATTTTGGCAGTTATGTGATTAGGGATTGCATTAAATGATGCCTAAGGGCTTTGTCTTCCAACTTTAAATCTATGAACCAATCCTTGTCCAGAGTTTTAGATTTGGAGTGAGATGCACCTGAGTTTGAATCTTCCTCAGACACAAGCTGTGTGACCCTGAGCAAGGAAAATTTTTTCTTTATGTCTTCCCATATGTAAAATGGGAATAACAATAGTACGTCTCCCAGAGGATTGTTGTGAGGATGTAAATAGAAGGAATATTGTAGTTGTGGACTGGTGCCCAATTTGTATTCTGCTTTGGCTGGCCACTTACTGTCTGTGTGACCTTGGGCAAGTCACAGTGACTTTGGGCTTCAATATTCTCTTATGTAAAATTAGGGGGTTGGACTAGATTGCTTTTAAAATCCCTTTCAGCTCTAGGCCTATAATCCTATGAAATGAGATTAAGTATGTAAAGGGCCTTTGGAAGTTGGTAAGACCTGAGTTCAAATCCTGTCTCAGACACTAGCTGTATGATCCTGCACAAATCACTTGATCTCTCTGTACCTCGGCTCCCTCTACTGTATAATGGGGATAATAATAGCACCCACCTCACAGGATTATAGTGAAGATTAAATGAGATAATTAAGGTATAGAATTTTACAAACCTTAAAACTCAATGTAAGTATTATTATTAATAGTAGTAATAATAGTAGTTGTAGCAGTAGCTGAGTTTCAGTTTCCTTATGTTTAAAATAGGAATAATAATTCTACCTCACAACATTGTTGTTGAAAAGTATTTTGCAAATCTTAATGCTAGATGAGTGTGAGTAATTATTATACCTCAACCTACACTTGACCTAGGAAAACTTTTACAATATCTTCCATAAATAATCATCCACTCTGTACTTGAAGCCCTCTAGTGATAATGAAGCTACTGTACTATGTTCCTGATGCTGCCTTTTTCATCTTTGGACAGCTCCAATGATCAAGTCCTTAAAGAGATGGAGATCATTTTATTTGTCTCCTAAGGAACTTGTATGTAAGTCAAGAAGCAACAGTTTGAACTGAACATTGAACAACTGATTGGTTTAAGACTGGGGAAGGAACACAGCAAGGCTGTATATTGTCACCTTATTTATTTAACTTATGTGCAGAGTACATCATGAAAATGCTGGGCTGGATGAATCAAAACCTGGATTAAGGTTGCTGGGAGAAGTATCAACCATCTCAGATATTCAGATGATATCACTCTGATGGGAGAGAGTGAAGAAGAATTAAGAAACCTCTTGATGAGTGTAAAAGCTAGCTTTACACTTAACATTAAAACAAACAAAAGCAAAAACTAAGATCATGCCAACAGGTCCCGTTTATATCCTTGGGCTCAAAGATAACTGCAGATAGTGATTACAGCCATGAAATTAAAAGAAGCTTGCTTCTTGGAAGGAAAACTATGGGAAATCTGGAGAGTATACTAAAAGTCGGAGACATCACCTTGCTGACAAAGGTCCGTATAGTAAAAAGCTAGAGGTTTTTTTTTTTCCCAATAGACCGATTAGGGTTGGACTAATAAGGAAAGCTGAGAGAATTGACGCTTTTGAATTATAGTGCTGTAGAATATTTTTGAGAGTCCCTTGGAGAATAAGGATATAAAATCAATCAATATTTAAAGAAATTAATTCAGATCATTCTTTGGAAGGACAAATACTGAAGTTGAAGATTAAATACTGTGGCCACATAATGAGAAGACAGGATTCATTGGGAAAGGCTTTGATGTTGGGAAAGATTGAAAACAAAAGGAGAAGGTAACAGCAGAAGATGAGATGGATAGATAGTGTCATAGAAGCAATAAACATGAGCTTGGGCAGATTTGGGGAGTCAGTGAAGGATGCAAGGGCCTGGCGTGCTATGGTCCATGGGGTCATGAAGAGTTGGACACAATTGAACAATGGCAACAATTATCAGGAAGTCTTACCTATATCAAGGGAAAATCTGCCTCTCTATAACTCCCACCATTGATTCTGGTTGTATCCTGTATGGTCAAGAAAGAAAGTTTTCTCCCCTTTTCTATGTGACAGTCTTTCAAATACTTAAAGGCACCTATCACATGTCCCTCAAGTCTTCTCTAGGCTAAACATATCCTGTTATTCCAACTGATATTCATATGACATTGTCTGTAGTCCCCTCACCATACCAGTCACCTTCCCCTGAAGGTACTCCAGTTTGTAATTATTAGCCCACGAATTTGTCTTCCAGAGCTGAACAAAATACTGTAAATTAGTCTGAACTGATCAAAGTAAAGAGGGACTACTAGCACCTACCTAATTCTGTATACTATGTTTCTACTAAACATTCTAAGCTTGGATTTGTTTTTGGATGCCTTGTCACATGGTTAACTCCTGTGAAAACTGAGCTTGTATTCCACTAAAATCCCCTAGTCTTTTTTTCACAGGAATTGTTTTCCAGCCATGCCTCTCCCATTTGGTTGATTTCTTTCCCCAAGCTTGAGTGTAGGATTTGGCTCAAATCTCAAATGGAAATGTGATCTCATTGTTATGGCATTCCCCACAATGATGCAAGTTGCAACCCTTCTATGCTTGCTCATCTTGTGAGGATCTTTTCCGTGTCTCCCCATAAATTAGCTACAATAGGTCCACTCAATATTTTAGGGACGTTTTTTGCTTTCTCTTTACATTGCAAGGATACCAATGGACAACATGGGCAGTCCATGGGCAGCTTCATTTGTGTCATGACCACTCCATTTCCTTTCTTCACTCATTGTCTGATAACATCCTTTGCTCTGCTTCTCCTTATAACGTTCAAATTATAGTGTGTTCAGACCATCTCACAGCGTCCCCCCACCCCATTAGACCTTTCCATTGATCCCTTTTACTATGGGCAAGTCACATAACTTCTCTGGGCTTTAGTTGTTTTATCTGTAAAATGAGGGTGTTGGACGAGATGGGTTTCCAAGGTCCCTTCCTGATCTACATCTAGGGTCCACTTGTCCTATTTTGTCTGCTTTTCCAACTTTTGTTTTCTCCTGTGGCATTTCTACCTCCTTTAAAAGAACATCTCAGATTGTGATGTTAACGTACAAGTGATATGGCACCACAGTACTTGATGATGAAAAGTTTGTTATAAAAAGAACTTCTCCTTCATCTCTATTACCTTTTGTCTTATTAGATTTGCTCTAGCCTATCATAATCTTGTTGGATCCTGATTAATAGACAAACTATTTGCTATATTTCTTTCTCAGATCTATGCAAACTGAAAATTTGATAAGGATATAATCTATGCTTTTATAGAAGTACTAACAAAAATCTGGACCAGAATAAGGCTAAAGACTGATTCCAGAAAGCACTCCACTAATGACCTTACTCCAGGCTGACATTGATCAATTAATCAGTATTCTTTGGATTCAATTATTTAACCAGTTCCTGAATCCATTCTACAGGTCTTTCAAGTAGCCTATATCTGTTGTTCATAGGGATACATAAGAGACTTTGCCAAATGCCTCGTTGAAGTCTACAGATACTAAATCTATAGCATCTCCCTGATATGCATTTAGTAATTCTATTAATTCTATCTATTATTGAACTTATGCTGATTCTTAATGATCACTTCCATTCCTTAATTCTCACAAATTCTGAGTCATAGTCCTTTTATGCCCCAGGGAAATGTTCACCTGGTAAACAACTAGAAGTCATGGTGGGTGAAGCCAAAATTTATGGGTAATATCCAACACATATAGGGGAGGAAGGACCCATGAATGAAGGCTGACTCAGAGGCATAAGGCCAGGGAATTTGGCACACAATCAGTGAGAATCTAGCATAGAGCAGAGTAGAGTGGTGTATGCCACTGAAACAACAGTTTGTGTTAACTATTCCTTTGTATGAGATAGTACCCTTTTATGGCAGGGATGTGTGAACTATTCCCCCCTTCTTTCTCCATGGTGTCAGCATTACTATGACCCTGGACACCAAAGAATGAAACTACAGTTGTGGAATGACAGAGACTAGAATTGTTATTTTGAGGCACAAGCCTTCCTTAAGTCCCCTCATAGCACAAAACCATAAACTACATAGGGAGCTGCCTTTTATGTCTAGAAGTAAGCCTGGTCCCTGGGAAGGCTCTTGGGATATACTGACATTGGCATTTCAGACACTTGTGAAAATCAGATGAATTTTTTTTTCTGTTACCTTAGTGACTGTTTTTGAGACTATGCACTATTAATAAAATACATGCTAAGATAGGATCCCAGGGAAATTGCACAATAGAAAACAACCTCAGAAGGTCTTTTTATTCCTTTGAGAATGAAAAAAAAAAAAAACCAACCATAGGACAGGAGTTCTGTCTTTGAACTACTTATTCTATTTTCAGCAATGATTCCTTTTAAGATTTTGTTTTAATCTTTGAACACTGACTTCTCCAAGGCCCTCAGTTACCGTTCCTGCACATTTCTTTCTTTTAGAATTTCACTCTTGTTAGGTTTCCCTGGAAATTGGTTCCTCAGGGGTCTTTGCAGTATAATTCATATACCTGTCTTCATGCCTCTCAAGTTTCTTGATTAAGCCACCACCTCTCTTTGTTGTTGGATGCCCCCCCCACCTTTCCCTTGTCTCTTCACTATTTCTGAAAATGTCTTGTTCAAAATTATTATCATAATTATAGATGTTCAGAATGAGAATCAATGGGGTGGAAGACGCAAAGAGGTAGGTTTAGGTTTAATGTAAAGAAAAGGTTCCTAACAATTAAAGCTATCTAAATGTGAAATAGGCTGCCCTGGGAGTTAGAGGGTTCTTCCTCATTGGAACTATTGATTAGTCATCAAGCAAACGCTGAATGACCACTTGTCAGGGATATAGTAGAAGGTTTTTTTTTTCAGATATGGTTGGCATGGATTCTGTGATTCTTTAGAAATCTTATGGAAGTCCTGTGTCAGAGATTCTAATGAGCCAATGACCTTTTGTAAATTTGGGGAGATATTTTTGCTTTCTTTGTTTGTAGCCCCTACCCGATAAACTTGAGAAAATATATGTGTAGTACTTCTAGTATAATGAAACTATTTTCCATGTTACAATCTAACTCTGCATGTAAGTACAAAGTTTACAGTATGATAGAATATTATTTTACTGAAATAAGGACAAAAACTAATCAGAATCATAGGCCCTTAGAAGGGTAGTCCGTACCTGGAAAAAAAAAGATTCCTGCTGTTACATATCCAGCAAGCGGTCATCCAGGCTGTACTTGAAGACTTCCAAGGATGGGGTACCCACCTCTTTCTAAGATAGGCCATTCTGCTTCAGACAGCTATAATTGTTAGTGAGTTTATTTTGCCATCAAACTTAAATGCCCTCTTTGCAAATTCTATTGATGATTGATGATGATTCAATAATTCAAAGCCCTTCACCATTCTGGTTGCCTTCAGCTTATCAACATCTTTCCTAAACTGTGGTGCCCAGAATTGAACACAATATTCCAGGCACAGGATATAGAACAAATCCCACCCTCCCTCCATTCTCCCTTATTTCTGGAAGTCTCGTGTACAGGGTAAGAAAGCATTTATTTTTTTTGGGTGCCACATCATATTGCTGACTAATTTTGAGTTTGCATTCCATTAAAATTCATTTTTTTCCTATACAACTTGTTGTCTGACCATATCTTCTACATTTTATACTTCTGAAGTTGATTTTTTAATATTAATGTAATACTTTACATTTATCTCTGTTGAATGTCATCTTCTTTGGTTCATCATAGGGCTCTTGTCTATCAATTTATCTTTAGATCCAACTCTGTCATCTAATGTTTTATCTATCCTTTCCAGCTTTGTGTCATCTACAGATCAAATAAACATAATAGCTATGCCTTTGTCCAAGTCATTGTTAAAAAAGAGTTGTGCAGCTCAGTGTAGATCCCTGAGGAATCCACTAGAAACCTCTTTCTTTTTTTAACATTGAACCATTAATGACATTTGTTGCTCGCAATCCTTATAACTGTGTTTTTGTCTAGTCTGTATCTTTACATCTTCTCTACATGAACACTTTTTCAAATGCTTGGCTAAAATCTAGGTAAACTACATCTATAGCATTCCTCTGATCTACTAATTTAGTAACCATGTTGAAAGAAGACATATTATATTGTGACATTTGGTTGAAAAGCAAAGTCAAACTCACTGGCCTATAGTTTATAGATTCTATTATCTTAAAATTTTTTTTAAATTGACCTCTCATTTAAGAAAAAATCTTTCAAATATTATAGACGATGGTTCACCAAGCATATCTACTATTTTTTTTTCTTTCAGTACCCAAGGATGTAGTTCTTCTGGGCTAGTTTACTTGAATTAATTAAAGTTACCTAATCAATCTCTTACTATCAATTTATCTTGAGTATCAATTAATTCCCTCTTAGCTATTTTTGTTAAGTCACTCCCAGGGATCATTTTCCTTATCAAAGAAAACAGAAGCAAAATAAGAATTGCACACATCTGCCCTCTCTCTATTGTTAGTTAACATTTAATATAATCTAAGCTCTGCTATCACCCCTCTTGGATTCTCCTCTTTCCCCCCAATATAGCTAAAAATAAAACCAAGACTTTTTTGTTGTTCTTGAATTCTATTGCCAGGTTTAGATCACTCTTAGTTGTAGTACTCTAGATACTATTTTCATAGGACCAGAACATATCTAATAGTTTATCTTCCTTTCCTTCCTTCTTATATATCCTTCTTAAAGCTAATTCAAGCTGTTGGCTTAATAATAATGTGAAGCACACCAGTGGGGGCTCATGCCTGGCAGTACTAGAAACTCCAATTCCTCATATTTTACCTTTAAAACAGGGAAGGAGAGAAGTAGTCATTGCCCTCTTGCAATCTCAAATTGATAGTGTAAGTGTGAATGCATCCAGACTCTACTTTGTCATTCTTGGAGGATCTGCAAATATTTGTTTCTTAGACCACCCAACTTCTTCCTTTCAGAAAGAGCCTCAGCTTTACTTTTAAACTTCAAGTATACCATGATCCATTTCCTTGAATGGTTAACCAATTAGATAGAAAAATGAGTGTAAATCCCTAGAATTGGTTCTAGTTCTAAATATAGGCCTACCTTAGAGATATTTTGGATTCAATTCCAGATCACTGCAATAAAGCGAATATTGTAATAAAATGAGTCACATGTAGTTTTTGGTTTCCCAATGCATATAAGAATTATATTAACACTATTATGTAGTGTATTAAGTGTGCAATAGTATTATGTCTAAAATAACAATGTATATACCTTAATTAAAAACACTATGTTGCTAAAAATGCTAATCATCACCTGAGCCTTCAGTGAGTTATAATCTTTTTTGCTGGTAGAGGGTCTTGCCTTGATGTTGTTGGCTACTGACTTATCAGGGTGGTGGTTGCTAAAGGTTGGAGTGACTGTGGCAATTTCTTAAAATAAGACAACAATGAAGTTTGCTGTATTTGTTTACTCTTCCTTTCATTTGAACACTTAGAGGTCATTGTAGTGTTATTAATTGGCCTAATTTCAATATTGTTGTGTCTCAGGAATAGGGAGGTCTGAGGAGAGGGTGAGAGACAGGAATGGCCAGGTCAATGGAGCAGTCAGAACACACAAAACATTTATCAATTAAGTACTTTGTGGTTCATGGCTCCCCCAAACAATTACAATGGTAACATCAAAGATCACTGATCACAGATCACCATAACAGATATAATAATAATTGAAAAAGTTTGAAATAGTGTGAGAATTACCAAAATGTGACACAGAGACACAATGTGAGCACATGCTATTGGAAAAAAATGGCCTGTTAGACTTGATTGCTATGGGGTGGCCATAAACTTTCAATTTATAAAAAATGCAATATCTATGAAGTGCAATAAAATAAAGCACAATGATAATAAATATAATAACATTAATAAAATATTAAAATATTAATAATAATATAATAAAATGAGGTATGCCAGTATACAAGCTCCCCTGTTAGACTGTATTTCTTCCTACCTGTCCTATTTTGATCCACTTGCTGCTTATTGCTGGTCAAAGGTAGGGCAGAGTTAGTATTTCTCTCTCTCTCTCTCTCTTTCAGTTTTCTACCATTCCAAATGTCCTTCCTAGATCTATAGCATGGCTATAGAATTGGAAAAGCTATGATTACTTAGGTAAAGCTATGGTAAGACTCTAGAACTCACCATTCATGGGTGCCATCTCCCCAGTGAAAGATAAAGGCAAAACCTCCAAAGTCCTCCTTTCCTCTGAATGCCACTGTTCTCTTTTGTCTTTTTTCTTTTCTACCTTTCTCTTCTCCACTCTCTACTTTAGGTTTATGTCCTACCTATTACCATGTATACCTTCAGATGATAACACCATTTACTTTCTCTAGTCACTTAAATCCAAGAGGTTGCAGGTAGGGAAATATTACAAAATTGACTCTACTCATACTTTCAGACTCTATAACAGACAAATCATATAGTAGGATAATTCATTTAAGGGACAATGGCATAAGCAGCTTTCAGTTTTCTTGAAAACTTTGATTCACTTGCAAGGAAAAGACTTCTTCTGCACATCTGAACATACTTGATTCTTTGTTCATACCCTATGAGCCATCAGTAGGCTATCCTTATAACTTGGGATCTGGTTATGTGTCTATTTGTTTGTGCTCAGTGGAATGTCTGCATTCTGAGCCCACAAACAGGACTTTTGCAAGAAAAGTCCATTCCAGTCTGCCATATCCAGAAGCAGGGACTGTTGGGGACAGTAACTGTGTGATGTCTATGCTGGATTTTTAGCTTTCTGGCCTATATTTTTCCAAGTCCCTATCAGTACAAAGCCTTTCTTGTCAATTATTTCAGCCATGTTGTAACATTACTGTGGGATGTGTGTGTACGCGTGTGTGTTTGTATTTTATTGTGGGAGGCAGGGGCATAACTTAAAAAGAACAACAAAAAGATAAGCACAAGTCTTCAATCTGTCCACTTAGGGGTATCATGAAACTTGAGAACTTTGGGATGTTGCCTCATTTAGGGATGCCTGTAATGTATAAGAAACTGAACCTGGAGTCAGAAGGATCTGGGTTCAAACCCCACTTCTGACATTTACTAGGTACATGACTCACCGCAAGTCACTTAAACTCTCTGTGCCTCCATTTTCTCTTCCTCATCTGCAAACATGGGGGGTGAGATTTGGACTCAAAGGACTTTAAGGTTCCTTTCAACTCCAAATCCATGCTCCTACAATCCTTCCTCCCACTAAATTATTTATGATAGTGAGGAAGATAATAAACAGCATTTTTATAACTGCAGCAAACTTTTTTAATCTTCAGGATGCTTCCCAAGACTTTCCATTTATATTGAATTCAGGGAGATTTCAGAAAGGAAGATGATGCTACTTGTCCCTTCTGGCATTTCTGAATTCCCTATCCCTCTGTGGTTCATCTCTAAATTCGTACCAAGTCAGCCAACAACAGAACAAGAAGTTCCTCAGTCATCTGAGCTCTTGGAATCCACAGCTCCCTTCAAGACTAAGGTCAAGTGCTACCTCTTTGGTGAGACCTTCCCTGATTTCCTCCTAATAGTGCTCTATGCTCCCCTAAATTTATTTTTTATTTATTTAACTGTGACCATGCAATTTCTACCATAGTAGAATGTTAACTTCCTGAAAGCAAGGATTGCCTTGTTTTTGGTCCTTGTATTTTCAGTGCCTAGCACAATGCCTGGCACCATAGTTAGCATTTAATAAATGCTTATTGGACTGAATTCAATTAAATTAAGCATGTTTAGTAAGCATAATGACTGATAGTTCAGATATCCAGTAACATCTGCGTGACCTATTTCTCATACTCCATTTGGAAAAAAAGTATTACTACAAATTGCCCTGCATTCATTTTTTTACTGCTCTACCTTTTGTTTCTGAATTTATCCCAGTAATTAATTTTCTACCTGCCTTCTAAGTTTAGTGTCATATGATAAACCAAAACCAAATTCTCAAAGATTAGGCAATTTGCCTCAGCTTTGGCAGGAAGCCATTGTTAGAAGTAAGGCTAAGTAGCCTCTAGTTTTCACTTCACTTAGGAACCCTAAATGTTCTCTTCCTGAAATGGTGACCTTGAAATTATAGTGTTCTTGTGGTTTGGTAAAAAATGCTTGTATTACACCGTGGATGGAAAAGTATAAAGGTTACACGATTTCTTGTAACTTATAAGGCAAATTTGTGGAAGATCTGATAGAGCCCATGATATTGCCAGATGATATTAGAACTAGAGACACAGCATGGAGTAGCAGATAAAGCAATATGTTTCTTATGCAGATCTCGAATAAATATGCCCTGTAAATTGAAATGATTTAGCTGAAGTAAGTATTGTAGATTCATGAATATAATATATATGCATGTAATAATAGCAGCATCAGTAGACGTAGAGCAACATATGGAAAAACTGAACTCAACTGACCCTCCTTTGCCTCATCACCTCAGTGCTGATATCTTCATAGATGAAGAAATAATCCAGAAATGTCAACTATAAGACACTTGATGATGAAGTCATGTATGTGTGAGATTTTTTCATTAAATTGTCATCTTAGTCTTATTCTTTTTCTTTTCACTAGTGATGGGTGCAAATTCCTCAGTCTCAAAGGCATCGTAACTAACCAGACAATGTTTCCAAGAGCACCAGCTGTGGTTCTAGAGAAAGTTGTCTAGGAAAGGAGACCTGGACACGTTGGGTTCTTGAGCATGCCTGGTCTTGGGCTTATTGTTCTGTTGCCCAGTCTCAAACAACAGATTAAGTTGTCTCAGGAGACTGCTTTCTCTGTTTGGTTGTAGCACCACTTGCAATTCTCAATATCATCCACTTGGTGGCAGTAATAACTTAGTGCTTGCGGACCAGGAAAGAAACTTCATCGAATTCCCTTTAAAGAGCTGAAAGAGTGCAGAGTACCCCAGCCTTCCCCAGGATTAGGACCCTCTGCCGTATTTAGCTATTTTAGAATAGACTTTGTTGTCCTGTCATTCTAGTTTGTGACCCAAGAACGGCAGGACAGAACAGGGCAAATGCTTGGAGTTTTGTGACTCCTAAAAGATTGAGCAACCCACATCTCCTTTGTGGGATGCTTATTTGTTGTGTTCCAAAGGCAAAGGCAGGAAGTGGCTTAGTTCAGTGTAGGCTCTTACTCATTATGTAGCAGAATCCTGCAGGACTCAGCTTATTCTATATAAGGGGGTGGGGGAGATGTGAACCACAGCAAATCATGTCCCCAGAAGCCTAGCAAGTATACTCAATAAAATTCTGATTTAGTGCAATGAGTATAAATCTTCTACACACAGACAGTGAAAAACTGTAATATGCTACTCCATCTGAATGAGATGCTATTATAAATGCAAGCCAATGTATTCCTCAGATAGGTCTGCTCAGTGGCCTTGAGCTTTAATAAATTAAGAACTGATTTCTGAAAAATTGTCCTATCTCCCTTTAACCAGAATAGAATTTGTGATGATATAGTTTTAAGTCCAGGCTGTCATAGAAGTATATGCTATAACTATGGAGATGAGGCACCTCAAAAATATTAAAAGATCCAGAGGAGGGCTTGTGTTATGTTGGCTAGTACTAGGTGGGGTAGACTTTCTATGGCAGATTTGTGGGGAAATATGGATAAAAATTACATAAGATGAGAAGGAAAGGAAGGCCTTTTTAAGCTTACCTTGGTGAAGTATCCACATTGGAGAAATCATGAATACACTAAAACAGTCAAGGGTAAAAATGAGATTTAATTTTATACATAGGACATACTTGTACTCCATGTTTCAGCCAAACTAGTCTTCCTGCTGTCCTTCACACAAAACGTTCCATCTCTTACCTCAGACCCCTTGAACGGACTATATTGTCCCTTCCCTTCATACCTAGAATGCATGACCTTCTTACTTCTGCTTTTTAAAAGTTCTAGCTTCCTTCAAAGATGAGCTCACATGCCATTTTTACATTTGTTCTGTAGGAAAAATCCCTTCAGTTATTTGGACTGTCATCCCCGATATTACTTTGCATGCATTTTGTATAACTTTTTAGATTTACTTATTTGTGTACATGTCTCTCTCTTTTTGTAGAATGTAAGCTTTTTAACAGGAACTGTCTGAAGGGAATGAGAAAAAAAGGGGATAAGGAATGAATAGGGAAGGGAAAGGAAGAGGAGAGATAGGAAAGGAAAGAGAAGAAAAGAGAAGGAAAAAAGAAAGGGAAAAGAGGGGAAGGGAAAGTGAAGGAGAAGGCAAGGGAAAAGAAGGGAAAATGTTGGAAAGGAAAGGAAAGAAAAGGGAAGCAGAATGGAAAGGAGAAGAAAGGGAAAGTGAGGGAAAGGAAAAGTGAAGAAAGAAACAAAGAAGAAAGGAGAGGAAAAGAGAGGAAGAAAAGAAAGGAGAGGAGAGGGGAGGAAAAGAGAAGAAGGGAGGAGAGGAAAGGGAAGGAAAGTCAAGAAATGAAGGAGGGAGTGTGGGTGAATAAAAAAAGGAAGGGACCAGAAAGGAGGAAAAAGGGAAGGCAAGGCAAATAAAATGAAAAGAAGGGGAAGAAAGGAGGTAAAAAGAGAAGGAAGGAAGGCATCTTATTTATATGAAGCAAAATCAAGATGTCATCTCTATTGGAAGTGACCTTCTTAAAAAAATAATTTAAAAAAGAAGTTCCATCATTTAAAATTTTTATTTTCTTGATGCCATTAGGCAAATTAATTTATTACTAAGCACCTACTATTTACAGCCTTCACTCAGAGGTGATTCTGAATTTTTGAAAGTTATGCCAGAAGAATTCATGGACTGGTCGGTATTACCAAGCTGAGGCTTTGGATACTTGCTGAAGAGACAGGCTGTATGTCTATCGTTGAAAGACTAGGCAATCTAATTTCAGAGGAGTCCCTAAGTACATACAGAGCATTGCGCTAGGCAATAAGGAAAATTTAAAAAAATGTAGATACTGTTTGTTCTCTCACAGTTTACAAATAAACCAAAATCCCAATTCATAATATTTGTTTTTGAAAGAGGTGTTTGGAATTAATAATATGAAGAGGGAGGAGGAAAAGGAGGGTAGTATTTATACAGTGATTCCAATTGTGTGCAGTACCCTACATACATTATCTTATTTAGACCTCACAATAACCTACAGGTGTTATTCCCCATTTTACAGATGATGAATCTGTGCTGAGACTACTTTAGTAACTGGCCCAGATGTTTTAAGCATTGTTTTCAGTGAGAACGTATACATCTTTTCAGCCCCATTAACTTTAAACATCTCTGTCTATAATGAAGAAACCTTCTACTATAAGTAAAGATTGTTTGTTACATTGCTAACTTACAGGAAAATAGGATGGCACATAGGTATGTTTATCTGCTAATCTATTTCCCTCTTAAGATGAGTCTACTCAATAACATTTCTTTCTTTTTGGGGGTGGGGAGAGATCAAGAATTTGAGAGTAGGGGAAAAGAGCAGGGAATAAGCCAGTACATTTGTGTTGTTTTTTTGGCAGGGAATAAAGCAAGCATACAAGAAACCATCCAAATCACTTCTCCCCAATGAAAACTTTTCATAAAACAGTTTCACTCAATTTGATGTATTTGTGGTATTGTTAATGAATCATAATTTTATTGATGTCTACTATGCAGCACTGAGCTTGATACTGAGAGGAGATACAGAAAAGACAATAAGTAAGGTCCCTGCTCCAGAAAGATATGAATGAGTAAGAGAGATAGGACAAATACATATTTGAAAAGTATATACAATTTACAAGTGTATCTCACTTTTGATTATATGTGTGTCCTAGAAAAGTTGTATATGGATTTGTAAACTAAATTACATCTTAAATACACTAGTTGGACTCACTGTTATAAAGAAAACCTGTGGTGAATCTTCTGCAAATTGAAGAATTCTTTTGAAGAATGAATAATTTTTACCTGTTAGAATTTAGTTAAGTTGATGAGAAGAAAGAATATATTACAGGCAGGAGATACAGCATAGGCAAAATATGGAGGCAAAGCGACCATGGAATGTATGTAGATAGTAAAGAGACTAACTAGCATGATGAAAATGGAGAGCATGTGTTGGGGCAAAGAGGGAAATAAGAATGGAGTAATATAATGGAATGTCTCTAAAAGTCAGACTGAGGAAGTTTGATGTGATATATTATCATCTTATTTAATCATTTTCTCCCTCATAGCACATTACCTCATAGTACTGGTCTAAGACATAGGAGAACCTCAATAAATATTTGACTGAGTGAATGAAGGTACTATTATAGTTTCGTGGAGAAGATAATGATGTAATAAAAATGACATTTTGTTAGTAGTGAACTGTATTGATTGGAATGAGAGGAGACAAAGAGGAGGCCAATATAATAATGAAGATGAGGCGATGACTACCCAAACTTGAGTGGTCTTAATGGGCCTGGAAAAAAGTAGGCAAATCTGATAGAAGTATAGAAGAAAGAAACAACAAGAACTTGAGGATATAAGGGATGAAAGAAAGGAAAAAACATCAAAGATCTCTTCAAGGTTACTAGCTAGTGAAACTGGAAGTGCAATGGTCTTATTGACCAAAGCAGAATAGTTCGGAAAAGGAGTCCGTTTGTGGGAAACAATGATTAAATAAACCTTGGACATGCTTAGTTTCAAGTAACCACAGGATAATCAAGTGAAGATGTGTGCCTACTGGCAATTGATGTTAAATAGAACTGGAGTATTTAGATCTAAATAATAAGGGAAAAAGACAGCTAGGTGGCACACTGGATAGAGCACTGGCCCTGGAATCAGGAGGACCTGAATTCAAAACCAATCTCAGACACTTAGTGGCTATGTGACCCCAGGCAAGTCATTTAATCCCTCAAATTGCCTCAAAAAGAAAAGAAAAAAAAAGAAATGAACAAGAGAATTAGAAAAGAATGAATTCCAAAAGAATGAATAGGGTGCTCAAAGAAGTTTCAATCTAGACAGACCTGGCCTGGCTGTGGGTGTAGATCCTTCTGTATTGCTGAATAAAAGGGAAACCATTGCCACATAGTTGTGTATTGCTATAATTTTCATAATGAAAGGAGCAAAACATTTTTACTGTCTTACAAATGTTGGAGGTGAGAGGGACTAATCACTCTGCCAATCTTGGTGAAAGTGCATATACTACCTGATCAATCCAGCAGAGCAATAGCCAGTCTCAAACACTGGCCCAGCCCTGGGTTGGTAGAAGTGGAAGAAGGTTAAGAAGGAGAAACGTAAAAAGAAACAGGATAGCCATGCACACTGGTACCCTGTCTGAAGTGGAGGACAGAAGATGAAGGGAATGTTGATGAGAGGTGGTAAACTAGGAGCGGAGGAGGCGAAATTCCAATATCTATTTCTCAGGTAAGATCCGAAGTGCTTTCTCCAAGTCAGGGAATCTTTGGTTGCTCCACTGGATAAATACATTTTTGGTGAATGAGTGTCTGAAATTCTACCAATCCACACAAATATGCCTAGTTCCTTCTTTAGTTAGGGTGCTTTAGTATGGGTGCTTGAGGTTATATGAGAATTATGAAAATCATTATAGAAAGTTCACCAATACATCAAAGATTGCTGATTTTGATGGACTGAGAACCCTTGCCACTGAGGTAGATTGCAACTTGTGTGGTTAGGTCTTAGACAATTCACTGAGACTCAGAGAGCCTAAGTGAACTTGGTAGTAAATGTGAAAGGTAGTTTTGAACCCATTTTTCCTGATGTCAAACCTAACACTCTTATCTACCACACTTATTCTTACAGAAAGGTTGCTCTGGACTTTTGATTCAATTGGCATAGGGAAATTCACTCTATCAACTTCTATTTTTAAAAATAAGTTCTTATCGATGTCATTTGTTTTTCTTTACCTATCATGGTTTTCCACAGTATCCCTTACTCTTCCCCTCTTAGAAAGTCATTTCATATAACAAATAGTATTTCATAAAAACAAAAAAAAGGAAAAAATCATCACAACTGATCAACACATTGAAAAAAGTCTAAGAACATGCAATGTGCAATAACTGGGCACCTCCCACCTCCACAAAAGGATGAGTTGGAAGTGTCCTCTCATATCTCTTATGTCAAGTTATGCTAGTTTTTTTTTTTATAATTTTGCAACATTTGCTTTGGATTTTTTTTTTGCATGAGGTTGTACATTGTTGTATTGTGTGTATTACTTTCTTGGCTCTGCTTACTTTACTATGCAGTAGCTCATAGAGATCTTTCCATGTTTTTTGGTTTTCATCATATACATAATTTTTTACAGTACAGTGAAATTTTGTTACATTCAAGTACTACAATTTGTCTAGTCATTCCCCAAATTGATGGGCATCTACTTTGTTTCCAATCACAAAAGATGCTACTATAAATATTTTGGTGTATATGAGGAATTTCTTCTTATCAATAACTTTCTTGGGTCATAATCTTAGTAATACAATCTCTCTATCTAAGGGTGTTGATTTTTAGTCACTTTATTTGCATAATTCCAAATTGCTTTCCAAAATAGTTGTCCCAATTCAAAGTCCTACCAACAATGCATTAGTGTACCTATCATTTCACAACTTCTCCAACAATGACTTTGTTGCTGTATAGTAATTTTTAGTCATGTCTGACTCTTTGTGGTCCTTTTGGGGTTTTCTTGGCAAAGATCCTGGAATAGTTTGCCATGTCCTTCTCCAGCTCATTTTCCAGTTGAGGAAACTGAGGCAAAAAGAGTTAAGTGACCTGCCCAGGGTCGTACAACTATTAAGTGTCTGAGGCCAGATTTGAACTCAGAAATTCCTGACTCCAGGCAAGGTGCTCTATCCATTGCACCATCCAGCAGTTCCCAATATTGACTACTGCCATTTTGGGGGTCATTTTTGCCAATTTTCAGGGTGTGAGGTGAAACTTAAGAATTGTTTTATCCTGCATTTCTATTATTAGTGATTTGGAGCATTCTTTCATGTGGTAATACTTTGCAATTATTTTAAGAACTGTTTGTTCACATCTTTTGGCTATTTATTGGGGAATGGCTATTAGGTTACATAATTGTGAGAGGCATTTGTTGTTTTTCTATTCTAATTTTTAATAGTTTAATCTGTAATATTAAGATCATATATCCATTTAGAATGAATTATGGAATATCTTTTCAATTATATTGAGTTTCATTGTTTCTGATTCTCCCTTATCTTTCCTGTTCTATTCTTTTCTTCCTATTTTAAAAACAATACTAGATAATTTTGATGACTTATGTTTTATACTGTAGTTTGAGGTCTGGATGTGCTATTCCCTCTTTCTCCTTACCTCTTATCATAATTTTCCTTGATATTCTAGAGATTTTATTTTTCCAAATGACATTTCCTTTTAAAAAAATCAAGCTCTAGAAAATATCCCCTTGATTTTTTGACTGATATAACATTAAAAGTATATATATATATACACATATATATGTATATATATATATATATACATACATATAGATATGTGTATGCAAATTAAGGGAGATACTCATCTAGCTTGTTTTCAAGTCCCCAACAAAGCAATTGGTCTCCTTAGATTGTTTTTTCCCACTCACATTTATCTATTTTTAATATGTAAAAAATCCTCATCTGCCTCTTTATAACATTAAATTGTTTCCACACAAGTGAGGCATCATTCTACATTGTCAACAAAGAGATCTAAGCCCTCAGATCCACACCACAGATAATTTTCTTTCCCAAACTGTGCAAAATTCTATTTAAAATCAGTATTTATTCATACATAGATTTTTTTTATCAATTTACATGAAAACAAAGTTCTTTTTCTATTCATTTTAAAAATCAAAATGTTCATCCATAACAGTGGCAATATCTTACATTGCTTGACAATAAATACAACTCTTTTCCTTTGCACAAAAACACTTTTACACCCTTTCATTATTATTTGCTTCTTATGAAAAAAATATTAATGAGATAATGTGATGTACATTAGTGTCATTAAGGTACTTGCACGTTCACGGTAAATACCTTCTGACTGAACTATTGCACTTTCCTAGTCCTCCCTGTTTCCCCTCCTCTGACTTTGTTTCTTTTGAGTTGTCCAAAGGAATCCTTTGAAAAGGAATCAGTCCTCCCAAGCCTTTCAGACTAAAGTAACCATTCACTCCCAGCCCATGGACTTTTTGGGTTTATGCTTTCTTTCACAAAAGGTACAGAAAATAAGCGTAAGGATATATTTCTACATTTTGCCTTAAATGTTTTTATAAGGCTTACAGAAGATAATACAAGCCCTCCTTTGCTTTTAAGTACCTCTTGCTTCCAGACTACCTTCATTGGATGCATATGTGTCTTATCTCTGAAAGACGAATTCACCCCACTTCTCTTCTGTGAACCTGTGCTTTAGGTAAACACTTCAAGATGGAGCTTTTGTTATTGGCTAACAGTTTAATCCCGTTTTAAACACTGGAAGTAAAAGGGAACATTGAGAACAGAATGAATCTTCCAAAGACCCAGTTGTCTTTCTGAACAGTTTGGCAGGGATCAGAGAGAAGCAGGGAATGGAAATGAGTATCTAAACCATGTGAGCATTTGGCTCATCCCTACAGAGATGGAGGGAGAAGGGTCAGTGCTTCTTCCTTCCTAAACAACTTCAATAGAGATGCAAATTTCTCCCATGCTTGGGTCTACCATTATTTCAACATTCCCATATGATTCAACATTATCACTCAGTTTATGTTAGTCCTACCTGGGGCAGCTTTAAGAGAGATCACAGCAGCTTCTCCCTGATAGTTTCTGTTGCCTTCCTTTCTGTTAGTCTTTTTCCCACAATCCTTTTGCAGATCAAGTTCAGGGGCAACCAAGACCTTAGGGAGTTGGAAAAACTGCCTAGTCAGAAGGTGGGTCTCCTTTCCCTTTGAGTTTCTGAGTCATTGTCCCCACTGTGAGTAGTACCCAGGATAGGCTACCCTAGAAAGAAATTGATTACAAGTAACGGCCCAGCAAAGCACTGAATATCTTCTGTCCAAGGTCCAGCCTATGGAAATGCAAAGAGATATAACAAGAAGTAAAATTCCAGGTCTTTTGATCATAGCAGCTCATGAAACATAGGAGAAATGTTTATTTTTAATTCTATTTCAATGTGTAAGGAGGACTCACAGAGATGAACTCTCAGATCTTGCAAAGTATCAAGGCAATGCTGGAATTGTGGAGGAGTGAAGTAAATAATACTGATAGTGTGTAAGAGGAAAGTAGAAATGGTCAATGTAACCTGGATTTTATCAACAATGGGCAGAAGAAACAAAAACCATTTTGGTCAGGCCATTTTCACATTAATCTTCTTATTAATGTTTTGGGCAGTTTCATTCACAACTAGCTCAGCATGGTGTAAGAAGGTCAAATAAGCAATGACACTTCATAGACAAGCAGGATATTAAAAAATATGTTTTATAATAATTAATTACTCATTCAAAAACCTTAATGCATGGCATATTTATATTATAGCATATGATTAAGAAACCAAAAGGGATTTAAAATTGTCAGATGGAACTCTGCCATTAGGAAAAAGCAGGACAAGAATAATTATTATGTAAGAGAAATTGGTTTGACTATCTGTCTGGAATTTCAAGAACTCAGCTCTTCCCCTTTGTAAGAGGGCTGAAAAAAATATATTTCCTCTCTGGCAGCTATTTAAAATTCCATGTAATTTATTTTGAAATGTTTTCAAAATAGCATAAGGGAAGCTCTCATATGCAGAGTTTTATTGTAGTTAAATTATTCCAAGTTTTTGGCAGCAAGTTATCAAGCATCTATGTCAACATTCAACTCTCCTGACTCTCTCTATTCACTTGCAGGGAGAAGCAGAAAGAGACATCATTAATCAACTCTATATGGAATTAACTTTTGAATAAACTGAGAGAGATGCAATGGTAGAAATGCCCCCATGACTGTAATGTGCTAAAAATCTTCAAATGGAAATTAAGAATCTATCTAGTCCAGGGGTGGGGAACCTGCAGCCTTGAGACCACATTTGACCATCTAGGTCCTCAAGTGTGGCCCTCTGACTGAATCCAAATTCAAAGTTTAGATTCAGTCAAAGGGCCACACTTGAGGACCTAAAGGTCCACATGTGGCCTCAAGGCCATAGATTCCCCACTTATGATTTAATCATTCCTGGAGCTCAAAAGAATGTTTTCTAGGCTGAAGATAGGACATGTTTGGCTATCAAGAAAGAATAATAGGCTCATTCATTTAAACATTCATTCAATAAAGCCTTATTGAATGAGAGACTCTGCAACGTAGCAGTAAGAACACTTGGAGTCAAGAGATCTGATTCTGGGTATGTCACCTTAGCTGTCTGAGCTTCAGTTTCCTCATCTGTAAAGTGGTAACAATCATTTGTGTACCACCCACATTAAGGGGTGGTTAAGGTTTAAGCACTCTGTAAAATAAAAAGTGTTACATAAAAATGAACTATTATTATTATTATTATTAAGCTCAAAACATTGTGCTAGGGTGCTCTATTTTGAATACTTTATCCTAAGAATCATAAATTATAGTTGCTAACACTTAAATAATGCTTTAAGGTTTAAAAAGAGCTTCACATAATTATCTCATTTGATCCTAACACAACCCTGTGAGATAGGTGCTATAATTACTCCCATTTTACAGATGAGGAAACAAACTGTGACAAGTTAAATGACTTGCCCAGGTTCACATAACTAGTGTCTAAGGCAATATTCAAACTCAGGTCTTCTTGGCTCCAAATCCAGAACTCTCTCTGATAAGATACCAATGTACCATTACTTCCAGGTCATACCATGTAAACCCATCTGATTCAAATTCAGACATGCTCATAAATTAATCCAGGCTTTCAATATTCTTTTTGGTGTTAGGGTTTTTCACACCATAGCGGCATCATCCTTAAATAAACTTTATTACCCTCTCTTGAAAAAAAAAGTTCATCTTTAATGTTTACATGAAAAATAATCACGTATAATCATATGAAAAATAGATACGGTGCTCTAGGATGAAACAACAGCAGCAACAATCATTCTAGTGTATCTCTTTTAAGCAATTTACAAGGAGATATTTCAAAGGAAAAGCAAAAAAAAAGTATGAATCGTTCTTTTATATCTTTCTCTTGACCCAGTTAGGACAGCGAAATCATTGAAAATGAAAAAAACAGAAATAATTACTTTTAGTCCTCACAAATGAGTATAATAGGCCTTCAGGAACCTCAGAGCAATTCCCAAATGTATTCCTTGTCTGTTAATTTCCAACTCCCTTAGGAGATACCTTTGGAGGGAAGATTTTTTAATGTCAGCTTCTACAGTGACTTTCATAAAGCATCATGAGTGTGCCCTGACCACAGGTTCCAGAACAGAGAACTTACAACAATATTTGGCTTGATTATTGAAAGGCATGGAACAGTAATAAGAGGTGGCAAATTTTCCAGACTTGGTTGTTCTGACTGCTCTACATGATGGGAAATCAATGTTTTGGATGGAATTATTCTTTCATTGTGATGGGTCATGTAAATTTTTTTAAAAACCAAATTTTCATGAAATATTGTCCCACCTCTGACATACACTGACAGAGTAAGCCTACTATGCTTAACTTCTCAATGCTCTAAAGAATACTAAATTTTTAAGTTAAAGTTGAGTTGTTGATCTACACTAGTGGCAGGAGCTCATCATTGGAAATTCCTATACAAATGAAATCATACAAACAAAAATTTTTTTTTTGGTGAGGCAATTGGAGTTAAGTGACTTGCCCAGAGTCACATAGCTAGTGAGTGTTATGTGTCTGAGGCAGGATTTGAACTCAGGTCCCCCTGACTCCATTGTTGGTGCTCTATCCACTGTGCCATGTAGCTACCCTGCCCCCAAATTTTTTTGATAAGCTGAAGTATATCTGGAGCAAAATAACTAAGATGGCCAGGGACCTTGAGAAAATCCAATTATTGATAGAACTGGCAATGGTTAGGTCAGAAAGTAGACTTAGAGGACCATGATGAATGTTGAAAGAATATAAAGTAAAGGGTAGAAGGTATAGATGGATAGATTTCAGCTTAAAGGTAGAGATAACTTCTTAATTATCAGAGTGGTCTCAAAGTGGAATGAGTTGTTTCCAGAAGAAATGGATTCTCTTCACTAGGAGTTTTCAAGAAGAGAAGGAATGACCACTTGTCAGGGTTCTTGAAGAAGGACTGTAATTTCTTCCAATTCAGAGAGTCTGTAGTCAAGGATTCACTGGTTAGTATGGCTATCATCTGAGTCAGAGTCAATAAACATTTATTAAGCACCTCCTATGTGTCAGGCACCCTTGCTAATCAAAGGGGATACAAAGAAAGATATGAACTAATCCCTAACCTCAAGAAGCTCACAGACTAAGGACTAAATACTAATTACTAGTACCTTCAGTTAAATGGATTGTGTAATTAAGCATCAGCTTTATACAAAATTAAGAGCTGTGACACAAAGATAAAGCTTCTGTTCTCAAGGAATCCACATTATGCTTGATAAACATTATTTTATTTTTTAATTAAAATTTTATTGATAATTTTTATTTTTACATTATCAGCATTTCATACATATTTTATGCCTCCCAAGGAGCAATCCTGTACAACAAAAAAAATTTAAAAAGATGTGAAAATAATCCAGCAATAGTAGCCAATATATATTTTTAAATCTGACATTATATGTTCCACACCTATAGTTCTCCCTCTGTTGAGAAGCAGGAAGACATGCTTTTTTTTTATGTCTTCTTTGGGAACAAGCTTGGTCATTGTCTTTTCAAGCTTTATTTCCAATAGTTTCATTATTATCATACTTTGCATTTATATTGTTGTAGTTATTGTGTATATTATTTTCCTGGCTTTGCTTACTTTACTTTGTATCATTTCATATTAATCTTCCCATGATTCTTTGTATTCATTGTGTTCATTGTTTCCTATAGCTCAGTATTATTCCATCACATTCATGTGCCATGACTTCTTTAGCCGTTCCCCAATCTGTGGGCATTTACTTTATTTCCAGTCCTTTGAATCTAAAAAAAAAGGTCCTATTACAAATATTTTGCTTTATGTAGGCATTTTCTTTATTTCTTTTTTTTTGTCATTGATCTCTTTGGGGCATATACTTAGTAGTAGAATCTCTGGGTCAAAGGATATGTATATTTTAGTCACTTTCTTCACATAGTTACAGATTGCTTTATAGAATGATTGGACCAATTCATGACTCCACCAACAATTCATTAGTAGGTCTGTCTTTCTATAAGAGACGCTATCTTAAATGGTAATAACATTTGCAATTGATCTATATAACACAGACTATTGGCATTAACTTAATCTACAGTTCAGTTGTAGATATAGAATTCACTTTGAATTCACCTGAAGCATAATCATGTAGCATTTGAAAAAAAATTGCACTTAAACAAGAAGCATGACATTTTAAAGTCATGTGATATTATTCTGTAGATGGTTACATTGCTACAGGCAGGCATTTAGTAAGAAACTGCATATCGATGTATCAATGGTGAAATATTTCTCTTGAGAAGGTATAATTTTGAACTTGGAATATAATAATAAAAAAGGAAATGAAAGAAATCATGAGGTGTTTCCACTAGATCACACCCATGTTCACTGGCTTGAAAGCAGTTTTTACATTTTTGCATGCTGACAAAGAATTGTCAGCACTGTTTGCAGTTTTGACCAAATCTCATTTAACCTCAAAAAAGCTCAGCTTCATTCTCGGTGTACTCATAAACTATGTGGCAGATAAATCCAAATGATTATTGTAAAGTAGATCACTGGCTAACAGTTCATCTGTTCTCAAAAATTAATGGAAAACAACTCTTGGAAGCTAGCCAAGATTGGCATCCACTTAGACAGGGGATCTTTCCTTCCAAACTGAAAAAATGTTAGCACTGTTGAATAACAACAATAGACTGTTGTTAAACAAATTGAAAAGTTACAGTATTATTGGAGATAGAGAAATAATAATTTGTTAAACTGTGCAGCTACAAACACACTAAAGATGGCAGCTCACAGAAGGGTCAAACCAGTAGAGATTAACTTTTTTTCAAAATGCCTTTTTAGTTTCTTTTAAATATAAATATTGATTTCCTACAAATTCATCTTTGGTTTCATTACAGATTCAACAACAAGCAGCTCTATCCATATATCCTTCAATCATGCAGGCACTGGAAATTTGAATTATTTAAAGTCAAATTACAAATATAATGGGGATCTAGCACATGCATTGACATCATCAGGTTGCTAAAATAGTATCTCCATGTGGAGGATGCTAAGGAATTGTTTTCTGGGAGACTTGGGATGACTTTTGAAGGAATTAAATGCATGGACATTCTGCAACTTATTCTAGTACCCTACCATGTGGTTGGGAGGTGTTTTTGTCTATTGACTGCATAGCCAGAACTGATGGCTTTTTTAAAAGGGACGAAGTCAGCTCTGGCCATCTCTTTGTGGCACTCACGCATGGGGAGCTAGTTAACTCTGTCACTCATTACATTTAGTAAAACATACTGTAAGAGGACAAGTCATGGAGAATTCCTTTACTGAGGCCATGTGGTTTCTAATAAATGAGCCTAGGTCCTAGGTTATTTTTTCGCTCATTCTTTCCTATTCTATATGCAGAAAGTGGAGTCTTGGTTGTCGGGAGTTTCAAAGATGTTGGGAGTATTAGCTACAGGAATATGGGAACCCAACAATCTAAGCTGGTGTTGCAGCCAGCCCAGCGTAGAGTAATCACCTGGAGTGATCTTCAGGGCTTCAGCCAGTTGAAATTGGCATTGATGTTCCCTTTGGATGTGGCATTGGTGGTAGCAATGCTACTGAGGAACTTAGCAAAATTTTAACCTTAATTCCCTACCTCCTCTCCAAGGAATTGTAAGAAGGAAATATGTTTATGTAATGTTGGTGAGAATGTTTGCATACTTGTTCTTGGTGTATCTGTGAAGTAAATATCACTTTGAAAAACTTACCTAGTGACAAATGATTACATTGATTTAGGGTACTAGTTGCTGGAAAACACAGATGATGGTGGCTTGAGCTAATAGAAGATAATGGAGATACCCCTCAAACCCTTAGGGGGCCCTATAACTCTCAGGGGCTGATGCAACAAGCCTGGACTGGAGAAAGTTGGACCAAAGCATATACCAAGCTACATAAGCTTAGAGTGTCTACATCTGGAGATCCATAAAAGACTGACTTGCTTTTATTGGGGTAATTGTATAATGTAAGAGCTGGGAGGTACCTTTGATATTATCTAGTTCAACTTCTTAATTTTATAAATGAGGAAACTGAGGGAGGGGAAGTAGATTGCCCCAATGTAGAGCTAGTTAGTATCCACTATGACACAGCAACCTCCTGTTAGCAGCCAGAGCAATCCTGTCTCTTTAGGTAGAATCAAGGGGGTAGGATTATTTCCAGTCTTCCTGGTTTAATATATATGCACATATGGGTGTATATCTCTAAGGTTTACAAAGTACTTTGCATATATTATCTCATTTTGTCCTCACAATAACCCTGGAAAATAGGAGCTATTATACTTCTAATTTTATAAATGAGGAAACTAAGAGTGAGAGATATTAAGTGAATAAATGAATGAATGAATAAAGTATTTAAGGGTTTATAATGTGCAAAACACTCTGCTAAGCACTGGGGATACAAACAGAAAGGTAAAACAGTCCCTACTTTCAAGACCTTACATTCTACTGGGGGAGACAACACATATTAAGGTTTTAGTTACAAGTCAGATGGAAAGATCTCGTTGTCCTTACAGTGGCAAAACAAATATTAATCTCTATTCTATAGTGTCATTTCACTGATAAAAATCATATCAATTGAACACATTGAACATATTGAACCATTTGACACTGCCAAGGACTTTTAAAAAAAATAAGAACTTTCTTTTCTGGATCTTCAATAAATGTGTCTGTAGCACTTGCACAAACAGAATTTGAACTCAGACCTTGACTCAAAGTCCAGTGCTCTAACCATTATATCACCTAGGTGCCTAAAAAGATAACAAATGGGGAAAAGAGAGCAGATGCCCAAACTTATTTAGAGAAATAAATTATAGTGCTCTGGAAGTTTGCCTTGACCTTTCTCTCTCAGCTGCTGACCTGTTGTTTTGAGCACACATTTGAATTAATCTTCCCCTGTCTTGGATCTTGTTTGATGATTAGCTCTCTAAGCTTGTTGCTATGATACTTGGACACCTTGCTTCTGGCCCCTTAAACATTGCTTTGCTAATCCAATATTCTCACTATACTTAGACAAGTCTCTTGTTTATATCTAGCCCCTTAGACATATGGTATTTCTCATGTTCCTACCCAGTAGTTGAGCATGGAGAAACTTAACTGTGTACCTATACTCTAGTCTCCAAGTCTCTCTTGTTGGGTGAGGCTTATGGAGACTTTTGGAGGACAGCCAGATGCTGATCATTATAGGTCCAATTCCATTTCTAGACCAGGTGGAACAAGACAGTCTTGCTTTTCTCTAGGTTAGGGGTAGAAAACCTATGGCCTTGAGGCCACATGTGGCCTTCTAGGTCCTTGGATGCTGCCTTTTGACTGAGTCTATGTTTTACAGAACAAATCCTTTTATTAAGGGGATTTGCTCTGTGAAGTTTGGATTCAGTCAAAGGGCCACACTTGAGGACCTAGGGGGCCACATATGGCCTCAAGGCCACAGGTTCCCCACCCCTGCTCCAGGCATACACCCCATGCTTCAGGTCCTAGGGGATCTAGTAACAGGCTGCTCTCTATCAAGAACTGGAGGAATTCTTGCCCAGAGTGCACTACTTATCATAGCATCTTGTATGTGATAGTGTCAGTAGCAAAATTTGAATCCCTGAAAAGAGGTGCCACCATTTAAGAGGAGAAAGAATGGTTCTTCAGGTACAGCTGTAAAACCTGGCCTTGAGAAATTCCATAGATTCTCTTATCAAATTTATTGCCAGTCCTACCAATCTCTTTGAGTTTATCATAATAGTAATGATAATAATGGCTAGCATTTATTTAGCATTGTAAAGTTTGCAAAGTGCTTTACATGTTATCTATTTTGATCCTCACAACAATCATGGGTGGTAGGTGCAAACTGTCCCCATTTTGCAAATGATTATGGAGAAATGGAGAGATGCTATATGCTTAGAGAAGGGCAAATAAACCATTTTCAAAAAAGTGGACAATGATGGAATCTTTAGACTATAAGCTTGTGAATAAGACTTTTATTCTTAGGAAATGTTTGGAATATATTATTAAAAAGATCATCTCTAAGCATTTAGAAATAGAATTACTGATCACAAAGAGTGGTTTCATACTGTGCATATATGTTGCAAGAATTTTTTTTTCAGTGAAAGAGGGATAAAAAATGCTTGTTAATTTTTAGAAATTTACTTTAAAAAGGATAGCTTGTATCCAACCAACCTTATTTCTTTTTTTAAAGAGCTACTGGACTGATAGTTTGGGAACATGTAACAAAGTTTACCTAATTTAAGTACTGTGTTTGACAAAGACTCTCATATGATCCTTGAAAGAAAGAAGAAATGTAGCTTCCTGGATAGTAATTAGGTGGATTTGGAACTGGATGAATGATTAACTTAATGAGAAGTCATTAATGGGTCAATGTCAACTTGGAAGGAAATTGCTAATAAAATGCCTTTGGGATATGTCTTGTACTCTGTGTTGAATATTATCTTTATCAGTAACTTGGGTAGTTACATAGATGACATTTATCAACTTGGCAAATTTGCAAATAACGTGAAGCATGTGGGATAGCCAACATAATGGAGGATGGAGTCAGGATTTAGGTTTATTGAGGGGAGTGGAATGGATACCTGGTTACTACTATGCCATTTCTATAATTGCCTTTCCTTTGAGCTAACTGTGTAAACAGTGTGATCCCTTTTCTCTTACTTTCCCTTTCCTCTCACCTCTCATGACATTAATTTTCATTTCCTCATGCTCTTTTTTGCCTTTATTGTCCTTATCAGTGAGACAATATGTTCAACACTAACTTGATGTTATCCACAATTTAAATAATCGTGGTTAAGGGAAACACTGTTCAGGTTCTGGAATCTGCATGTACTTGCAACAGTAAAAAACAAAAACAAAACAAAAAACCCACCTTCTTCTAGGAGTTACAAAAAAAGCTGAGTCCCAATTAGGGCAAATAATGAATGCTAAAAGTGACCCACTGAATTAAAATTCATACTATTTGAAGTTATAATTATGTAAAATGTGGTAATTGGTTCTAGCCCAATGGAAATATGCAATGTAAATTCAAATAATGTGACTACTTCATGAGATTCATTTTTTGCATTAATTGGGAGCTAATAATTATCTCACCCTTCCAGTAATCTCCATTCAACTTATTATTAAAAAGTTAGTAGGAAGTCAATATTTTGTGGTTATATCTTTGCTATTCACTTACCCATTTCAATGAGAAAGTGCCAATGTGACTAGTAAGCTCTCAAAGGAACTGCAGTTCCGAAAAGTCTGGAAAAGTTTAATGCTACCTCCTTTTATTTTGATGATCTTTTGATCAGATCTTTTCCACAGCCCTGTATGTCTGCATGTCCTATTCTAATGCATTTATGAGATTTCTGTTTTTCTTTGTGGCAATGATTAACTGTGTCTTTTTTTCAAGCTTTTAGTAGAGATGCAAGTGTGGTCTTTTAGTGAATCAATGCACTACTGGAATGAATCTGTGTTCATAACTGCTTATGTGCAAGCCAATCCCTGGTTTCATGCATGAAACTTTTTTTCTTTTGCTTTCTTTGACCTTCCCTACATCTACCATTAGAAAAGTCCATCCCAGAAGGAGTAGGATATTTCACTCTATAGTGGCTAGTGCTTTGTTATACTCCCTATAGTGATGAATAAAGAGGGTCTCAGAAGGTTGTGCTTCAGACAAAAAACTTAACAACTTGCTAGGGTAATTTTCATCTAGTGGATCAATTCATTCAGGAGAAGCTCTGATTCACTCTAATCCCCCAAAAGGCAGATACTCCAAGTCCATAGGCCCCAAGAAAGGGCATTGATCTTGGGACACACATAAAACATAACACCCCTACCTTGATTCAACAGTATTTGACTTATTCTTGGGGTACAGCATACAGAATTCAAAAGAGAGATTGAAAGAATAGGTCACTAAACCCTATGAAAGCAAAACTCTTTGGGGCATGGAGTTATGTAATGAGTTTCTTTCCAAAAATGCTCCCACAGCTCTGAAAACAATCCAATATGCTAAAGGATATTTAAATAGCAAAGGGAAGGGGACCAATGTTGTTTTTTTATATTCTGTAACTTAACTCAATCATGATTCATGGACTTAATTTTGCTGCCCACCTCTCCTGTCTTCAGGGACCCCAACTAAATTCTAGAGTGGTGTCTGTTTACCTTTAGCAAGTAATTGAAATTTCAGAGGTTCAGTTGTTTCAACACCGTAAGTGGTGGCCTGCTCCATAGATTAGCCAGCCTTCAGAACCATGGACAGGAGTAAATTCATGTCCTCTTCTACGGGCAATAAAAGAAAGTAGCTTCTTGGTTTAACTCTAAAGAGAAAATTGTGAAAAATGTTTTTCAATATATGTAAAAAATGATTTAGCTCATATTCAGATTGCTGGGATGGTACAGAGTTTCCTTCAAAAACTAGATCTACTGAAACTTAATATTTATTATTTCAAAAATTATCGATGGAAGGCTTTTTCACCTTTCTTAGAAAATCATTCTGATGGTAACACTGAATATTTTTAATGTTTATATTTTTCTTAGATTTAAAGGCTGATAGATAATAGAATTACTTGAATTAAGCATGTATTTTAACACTATGCTAACCTGTTGAGATAACAACTTGACTCAATGTATTTGACAAAGCATGACTCTGAGCAAGTTATTTAACCTGTTTGCCTCAGTTCCTCATCTGTAAAATGAATTGGAGATGGAAATGGCAAAAAACTCTTTGCCAAGAAAACCTCAAATGGGGTAAAGAAGAGTCAGACACAAATGAAATGTTTGAAAAACAAAATTTCTCAATAAAAATGGTTTTTCTAGTTGATTTTCTGTAAGTGCCTTGATTGCCTATGAATTCAACAGTTATATTTGGTGAAAATTTAGAAGATTTCAAGTTCTTATAGCATATAGCTGGAGTATTTAGATCATTAATATAATGCCTGTATTTTTGTGAAATATCCCGTATTTTTCTGCTAGACAAACTATTTGAGAATCTGCATGTACCAATGTTTGTCTTACAAATTTTTATTAATTAGTATTATCTATTATAATATTTATGTATATTATTTACAGGTGTATAATATATCATATATGTATATTTTAAATTATGACTCATGCTTTAATCTGAGTATTCTCAGTATAGAGCATATCTATCTTTGTCAAGCCAAGACATCGATGGAAGCTTGGGGAAGTTTCAATCGACCTAGATTTGAGATGTCATGGAACCATTATTGTTGAAGTTGTCAGTCTACTCATTATTTTTCATTTCACTTGAAATGTTTTAGAATACCATAGTTAGCAGTCTGCCCTTGGCATCTAGTAATGGCAAGTAACAAACCAATTGCTTTGAAAGGCCTTGTGAAAGTTTTAAAATATAGTAAATTATTTTTGAACCAAGTAGCTTTTAAGCAATGAGGGGGAGGGAGAGTTACTGCTTCTGGTGGAAGATTTAAATTCACATGAGACAGATAATGTGACACTCTCTAAAGAAGTAAGAATGATGATATTAATGATCACTGCCACTTTTACAGCTTTCCCTCACACAGTGGCCTAAGATTACTGTTGTGTTAACTACAGGATTCTTAAATAGTGTTTTCATAATAGGAATGAAGCAAAACTGTATATATATATAATATGTTTATAAATAATATATGTAATATATATTTTCTCTAATGTTGGCAATAAAAAGGGAATAGTTTCTCAGTTTAATTCTAAAGAGAAAATGATGAGTAAAAATCACTAGTACTTCAATTGGTTTATAAGGCATCAGACACTAGAAGAGCAAATGATTTAGCATAAATGGAGGCTGACCTAATTAGATTTGCAGGTCATATTACTTATTCTATTCAAGGACAAATAAACCATAATGCATGGGACTGAAAGATGTCATTGAAAATTGACTTGATATTTATGAAAAGAATATTACAATATTAAGTTATCAGGATGGCTGAGAATATTTGATAGAGTAATGGAGGCTCTTGTTACAGACATTTCAGTCTGAACATAAGCAATACACCATTCCCTGCTCCACCTCCTCCCCCAAACTTGACTCAAATATTGCTACCACCTGAATTATTCTTTTAGATAAGGTAGCATAGTATATGGAAAGAACAGTGTTTCTGTAGTAACAAAACCTAGGTTCAAGTTTTGGAAATTATACTAACTAATTTTGTGAGTTTGGGTAAGTGACTTAAATAATAATGGCTGATATTTATGTAATATTTGAAGGTTTGCAAAACATTTCACATATGCTACTTCACTTGATCATCTGTGGAGTAGGCACTATAAGTATCATCAGCTTCATTTTTTCCTAGAATTTAGGATCTAGAAGAAAACATTCACAGAGACTAAATGATTTGCCTATCGCCACAGAGCTAATCTGACAGGCAGGTACTTCCTGACTCCAGATACAGTATCCTCCAACATATCATGCAGTTGCTTTGAGCTCCTGTTCCTTCCCTCTGCAAAACAGGGAAAATAAAAACTATACTCCTATAAGGACTTCAGTTGTTTCCCCATCCCACTGAAAGAAGAACCTCCTAGAGAAATACAAATCCCTTGAATCATGCTGTCAAAGTAAGACCTGAAGTAATGATCTCTTTTCTCTCCAGCTAGTAGAAAGTTTAAAAATCAACTAGTGGCCATTTTTTTTTTAGTCATTCTTCTCAGCATGAATTAAGACTTATCAGTCCTCAGTTCTGAACCCTAGTCTTGCTGGGTCCAGATAAAAACACTACTCACTGGATTTTTACCCTTTTGAGTGCCCTGTTTGACTGGGCCCCACCAGACCTGACTTGTTTCCATTGCTCATGACTGATTTTTCTTGTTGTTAGCCCCTCAATAAAGCTGGCTTGCATTACTTTTTCTGTCCTGTATTGCTGTGTTTCTTGTACTGAATTTTGGAATTCTGAACTTTACTCGACCTGTACTAAAACAATTGCATACTAAATAGGGTTGTGAGGAAAGTTCTTTATAAATCTTCAAGTGCTATGCAGATGTGTTAGTACTTTTACTCCTCTTCCTCCTCCTGCAACTATTGCTGTTGCTGCTGTTGCTGCTACTACTACTATTACTACTGCTACTACTATCAGAACTGCTGTTGCTACTATTACTGTTGCTGTTGCTGATAATGCTACTACTATTGCTACTACTATTTCTATGACTACTGTTAATACTATTACTCCTTCTACTACTACTACTATGACTGCTACTACTACTATGACTGCTACTGCCACTACTATTACCATTACCATCATTACTAAAATAAACATCATAGTGCCTCTCTGGTTTCATTAGCAATAGCTAGCAGTAGAATACATAGTTTCCCCACCTTCTGCACATACATGGAAGGATTCTGTAGTACAGGGGAGCATTGGACTTAGAATCATAGAACCTAAGTTCATAGCTTGACTTTGTCACTACTACCTTTACTATCTATATGGTTTTGGACAAATGTTTCATTTCTCTGGATATCATCTTCCTTTTCCATAAAATGAAAAACTAAAAATTATGTAGACATGATCAGTGAGGTCAAATTCAAATAGAAATGGGGCCAATAAACCAGTGCATAAAGATACTTTCAAGCTTCATAATGACTTAGAAAACCACATTAACATTATTTATATTTTATTGTATTTTTATTTATTATGTTAAATATTTCCCAATTATAATTTATCTAGTTTGGGCAACACATTGCCAGCAGCTGTGTGTTTGACACCTCTGAACTAGATGACTGTTGCTGTCCCTCCCAGGTCTAAATCCTCCAAATGATCCACCACTCCATAAACCCATGATGTAGCTTCTCCTGAACTGTCATAGAAGATTGTTGTCTCTGGTGCTCTTAATGTTGTTTGTATCTCCACCCACAGGCCCTTAGAGGGGGATTTCATTGCAAAATTCAGCAACTCTTTCTGTGTCCCTCACAATCTTCAAGGCTGGTATAGTTCACTAGGGATAAGTGGTGTGTAGAGGTGATACCTTAGAATTCACCTCACCAAAGAGTTTTGTACTTTTTTTTCACATGGGACTCAGCTTCCTACTTGTAAAAAGAAAGCTGTAGGATTTTCTGTCCACAGAAGCAGACATTGGCCTAGGAAGTTTACTGGTAGAGGGAGATAAAGAAAGTGGGAGAGGGATGCAGGAGTAGTGGGATCTTACTGGCACTGAAGCTTCAAAGCTTTTCAACTCCCATGCACTACCCTGGGAATGGAATAAGAGAAGGTCAGAAGGGGGAGAGAAAGAGCAAATAAGCATGATTTATCATTGCCAACTTGTTATTCAGTCCCAATAATCATCTTCCCATGTTTGTCATTCTAAACTTCCTGAGATCTTTCCTGGGATCTGTTGAACTTATCATATTGCCTTACATTTTTATGTAACAGGAGTTGTCAAAAAATATCAAGTTTTTCTGGGTCAGTGGTTTAAAAATATGCTAATTTTGTGTAATTCCTTTTTGGTACCTAACTATATATATATATATATATATATTTTTTTTTTCCTTTTAAGGAAATCTCAAGTTACATGATAAATGCTTGGGGATAGCTTGTGGTAGTATCAATTTGGTAAAATTTTGAAAGCCTACTAATAAGGACTCAAGAGGCAGCAACTAGTAGTAGACAGGGCTGGTTTCAAAGTCAGGACAACCTGGGTCCAAGACTCGCCTCTGACACATCTGGTTGTGTGTTCCTGGGAATATTGTGTTCTGAGAAACACTCTAGGATGATAAGTTTCAAAAATAGTTGCTGATTCTCATAGGTACAGAGATCCTTACAGAGAGCTCCATACATCAGGGAAATCACAGATCCAAACCAATAATAAGTACTTAAAATGGGAGACAGATATGGTAAGGATAAAAGATATCTAATATTACCTATATTTTTTATTTAAATTTATGTTCCCCATTCCTTTCCTTTAAAAATGTCATTAGTAATTTCTGACACTACAGGAAAGAGAACTGGGGCTAAATTGAGAGGTTTCAAAAAAGCCAGACTTGTCAAATAAGTAACTTTGTACCAGGTGGGAGTTTTATAAACTAATAGAAAAAGATTGGAGAAGATATTGAAATTAAAGGGTGGGTCACCCTTGGCTGCATGCTGAGCTTTATTGGTCTTTGAGACATGTTGTTTCATTCCTTACTATGTTTTCTCGCAGGTGCAGAATAGTCTTACATTATTCAAATGCCTTTTCTTTTTTATTTGAAGGTGTTTCTCCTGAAAGCTTGTAGTACTTCTTGTTTCTGAACAATTGTTATATTGTTAAATTGAACTAATACATCTCTTGGAATTTGGAGGCTATTTGTGAATTCTTTCAACTGGAATTTCATTCTCTATATTCAAAAGTTCTAGTTAGTTCTCTTCTATTATTTCCTTCTTTATGGTATTAAGGTTTTTTGTCCTGTAATCTGCTTAGAGAATTATGAATCTTAGTTTGTCTCTATGCATCCTGTATTTGAGATCCAAGTGTTTTGCTTGCATAGTGAACACATTTTCTGTTAATGTTATTAGCTTTTGCTTATCTTCTTCTAGATTGTCCTTCACTTCTGTGTATTTGCATTCTCTATTATCTATTGTTATCTCTTGTTTCTTTGGTGCAGTTTGCCATTGCAGATTCCAG
This sequence comes from Vombatus ursinus, assembly GCF_900497805.2. Lineage (NCBI taxonomy): Eukaryota > Metazoa > Chordata > Mammalia > Diprotodontia > Vombatidae > Vombatus > Vombatus ursinus. The sequence goes on from NW_020940360.1 coordinate 25,876,289, forward strand.
TTTTTCTATTATGTCCATTGTTTTTGCTATGCAGGACGCGAACAATTCTCATTTCTCTTTTTAACTACTCAGGAACAGCAGGTTATGACTCCATGTTCTCAAATTCTACAGGGTTCTCTGTTTCATCAAGTATTTTATCATTTTCCTTTGTTTCGATGTGTTTATTCAAAGATGCCTAAACTTGTTTGTTAAATCTGGGGGTCATATATCCTTTAAATTTTTTTTTTACTATTTCTCTTGTTGACTTACCTGTTTAAGTTCAAGATCTTCGCATTTTCTTCTTTCTGAAATCTTTCATAATTTCAGTCTTTTCCTCCCTTATTTTCCCTATCACTCACTTTCTGCCTCTCTGTCCTTAATTATATCTCAAAGTTCCTCAGCCTCCTCCCTTGTTAAACAATTCATGGTTCACCAGCCTAAGTCTCTGTTCCAAATGACTTTTTGAAAGTTAGAACAGGATGTAGCTGGATATTGAGTTCTTTGCCTCAAGCTTGGTAGAATGTTGCAAACACAGACTCCTTCCCCACCCCACACAGTGTCCTGTACTTGTATTCTATTCTACTCCCTTTATTTCTTAGCTCTTTGGCCTGGTACTAACAGTTCAGAGATTTGAAGCACTAGTGCTATAGGATTGTCTGCCATGGCTTTAAGCTCTATTGGTGTTGTTGGCCTGACTCCAGACTCACCTTGAGCTAGAGAGTTGTCTGGCCTGGCACCAGTAGTTCAGAGCTTTGCAACTGTGGTGTTATGAAGTGTGGACCTCAACTCACTTTTGCTCCTGAGGAGCTATTTGTCACAGGTAGGGCAAATTTCCACATCCTGGAACCAGGGTCTCCATGGCACTGAAAAGAGGGATGGGGTATGGGGTATGAGGGATCAGTTCGTTGTAAGTTTGTGTTGTGTCCTTGGGTCTGCTAGGGCATCCTCACTACTGGTAGAGTGGGAAGTGAGGGAGGAGTGCTAAGTGAGCTCAGGGTCAGGAAGCATCAATTCATGGGTTTTGGATTTTCTTTTGCTTTCCTTTGGATTCTAGATGTTCTAGACCAAAGTTTCTTTATCTTTGGTGCATGCCTTCTCTTGTGGAGAGATTTGAGGGTTCATCGGGATCAGGGAAAATGTTCTTCTTATTGCTCATGTGACTTGGAAATCTATTGAAATTTTAAAAATGCTAATTATTGCCCAATAAATTGGAGATGATGCTGAAGTTAAAGAAAAACAGATAGGTGCCCAAGGGGATTTGTGGGTCAGCAATAGAGGATAAGATGCTTAAAAGAGTCCAATCAATGGAACGATATTATAGCATTCATTAATAAACTATGTACAGTATATTGTATACAAGCTCCAACTTAGGCAGTGAGATTTAAATGGTGCTTGAAATCTAAATAATTTTTATTTAGATTATTTTTTAAAAAGTGAATCTATAATAACTAATGAGAAAGATATTACCAGATGAACATGGACATTTCTGTTTGGACCTTTTCTCTCCAACCCTTGTATCCCAAAGGTAGCTAATCCAAAGGAAATAAGATAGCTGGCTTGTGATCCTTTGAAATTCTGTCCTTAGCTACAAACATAAAATGGAATATAAAATGAAAAATAGAAACTCAGACCAGGAAGTCCAAATTATTTGCACTTTTGAATGAAGATAACATAAATTGTGGAGAAATATGGGAGAACATAGAGAAGCTGTCGTATTTTGGAGTAGATTGCCCAATGGAAAACAGTTTGCAAAATGATTGGAGATAAGGTAAAAAGCAACTGGGTACCTGAATCATCCTTTGGGGAGGGTTGGAGAGCCTCTATAGGGAAAGTCAGTTGAAACTAGAGATACTTGTGAGCTGGATATAGCAATCCAAGAACCTCTCACTGTGATTCATCTCTATAATTCCCCAGAAATCATAGCGATGAAATGTTATATACCATTAGGGTATGAGACATCTCATGGTTATCATGAGATTTTGGAAAGATTATGGACAACATTGTGAGTAGTATTTAATTTACTAACATTTGTTTCATACTATTTTATAGTTAACTAATTTAAAGTTAATATCTATGTATATCAATTTACATGCAGCATATTATCACTTGAAAGACCTATGACCATTGATTTAAAAACAAGATGTATTATTTCCTGGTTTTTAAAATTCACACACAGCTTTTGGTAATGAAATCTGAATATGGCTTTAAATCTTGGCTCTACTTCTTAGCTTCCTATGTGATATTAAATAAATAAGTCTCTGATGAAAAAAATACTGGATTTAGAATCAGAGGACTTGGGTTTGAATCCTGGATTTTCTACCTACCACTTGTATGAATTCTCTGGGCCTCAGTTTCCTCATCTACACAATGAGAGAGTTGGAGTAGCTGATTTGTGAGGCTTCCTTCCAACTCTACAATCTTTGGAAACTTGGCAGTTGACTTTCTTTGGAAACTTCTTTTTTAACACGACCACAACAAAACAAAATGATTTAAAGTGGTTTTGTGGAATGATTACTTATTAGAATGAGAGATTTCCGGTGGTTGGTTTTAATTATGATATGGTGTTCTCATTACCCTGGGATAAAATTTCATGAATGGAACAAAACAGGACAATCACAGACCCACTGACTAAACCATGTATTAAACATGTGCCTGGGAAGTGTGCTTCAAATACTGAAGGGATGATTCCTGCCAACATTGAAAGCAAATCCTAAGTTGAAACTATAAACAGAAAAATGCATCCTGATATCTCATTTTAAGATTATTCAAAACACTGAAAAGCAATTAAAAGGAATATTGAATAGTAAAAATAGGATTAAGGAAATTAGATTGGCTGATGTAACACATAGCAGAGCCAGGATCCAAATTCAGGTTCTCTGGTTATGCTATTTCTACTATGCAATACTGCATTTCTGTTAATTTTAAGCTAACACAAGATACGCTGATAAATCAAATGTTATGATTCATTCTTTAGATCTTGGTAAACTAGAGCTGGAAAGTAACTTTGGGATCATCTGGTTCAACCCCCTTTTTTTATGAGAAAAGATTTGAAACCTAATTCAGATTTTGTAATTAAAAGTTGTGTATCAACTTTTAAAAACCAGGAAATAATATATTTAGTTTCAAATCAATAGAGACCTTTTATGTGACTTATGTCTCATATAAATTTGAATCTGAATTTCTGTTCATGTTCACATATATAAAAATATATATAAATATGTATTTTTTGTCTTGCTCTAAGATGGGATTACTGATATTTCAAATCTTTCTGGCTTTTTTTGTATAATTGAATCTCCCATTTGTTAATTCTTGAGAATGTTTTGTGTTGCATATTTATATGCATGTGTACATGTGTATATGTGCATGTGTGCACATGCATGTGTTTGGAGAGAGACTGAAAGAAGAGTTCCTCATCATAGTCACTTCAGAGATCCATAATTTTATTGGTGTCAGTACTCCCTTTACCTATTTGTAAATTGCCAACCTTTCTGTGCTGTAGTGTATGGTCTTCAGATTTTTTGTGGTTAAAAAATTAATCACCCCACAGCCAACTTCAAAATGATTCTCTCTAAACTTAGACAAGGCTTGTTCTTAAAAAAAAATGGTACACAATTTATCACCACACCACCCCTACTTTGTTGATAAGTCTTTCACAAAGCCAGAGTCTGCGTCTTCTATGCCACCATGAGGTCTCAGAGCGAGAATATTTTTCTGCGTATATACACACATTATACACACATATATGAGACCAAATCTGATACATGTGCATATATGGTGTATATATGATATATGTGTATATATTATACACTCAATTGTGAATATATATTTTAATATTTTGATATTTCAAGGGATCTGTGATTTTAATTATGTGAATACTCCCTTCAATAATAAAGATCACAGTACATCCATGCCTTCTTGTCCTATGTGACTGTTATCTGTATCCTTCTATAAATCCTCCACAAGAGATCTAGTGTGCTATTGACTTTTCCTAAATTTCCTGTTGTTGCATGGATGCCAGGGGAGCAAAAGTATTATTCATTAATTTTGCATCATGCTCATTACATAAATGGTCTACCTTTTCTTATCATATACCTTCATGATGACATTCCTTATGCTACTTCTCCTAAGAAATCCTTCACTGGTAATATGTCACAGCCTTTTCATGTCCATTATATTCATTTGCATTGTCTTCTGGGTAACCTCCAACTTTAATTCCTTGAAGACTGCATTTATATATAAGGAATAAGTGGAATAAGTAGAATAATAGTACTCTCTAGATGAGGAACCTCCCTCTATTAATGCAGATCAGCATCTTCTTTGCAACTTATTGTCTTAGAGAATTGCCAAGAACACTGAGAAGTTGAATAATTTGTACAGGATCACGTAGCCAATTTGTGTTGGAAGAAAGTCCTAAACTCCAGGTCTTCCTGGTTCAAGGCCGACTTTCCACCCACTGTGCTATGTTGTTTCTAATGTTTATAGATGGCCTAAAAGTTATGTGTTTTTTAGCCTTTTATGCCATCTATTCCACCAATTTTTCATGGTCATTGCATTGAAGAAATGGAAAGGTACTGTGTAGAACGAAGGACCATTTGATATTTTTTCTTGCATTTCTACATCTAAAGAATTAATCATCGAAGAACCAATCTCCTGGTGATTAGCCTTTTTGTATCCAGTTAAGTCAATTATAGGAAAGATGATCTAGTCTTAATTACCATTTCCCAAGTATATGATAGAGGATTTTAATTTTAGCAAGTATATTATGGAGAGAGGGACACTGAGGTTCCTTTCCACTGTGAAATTCTATTCTCATTCTTCTCCCAAGATAGTATCTGGAGCCTTTATAACATGGTAGATTTCACCAAATCTTCTGCTTTGCTGGCTTAGCCTTCAAGAACAGAGGAGCACCTCTATGCCACAAGGACAAACTGGAGAAGGACTTGGGTTTATTCATATACAACTCTGTATGCAGACATAACAACAACAACAATGACAACTACAGTAATAAGAATAGAAAGCATTTATCTAGTGCCTTAAGATTTGCAAAGTGCTTTATAGTATTATCTTATTTAATCCTCACAACAACCCTCTGAGGTAGGTGCTGTTATTACCCACATTTTATAAGTGAAGAAACTGAGACAGATAGAGTTCAAATGACTTGCTCAGCATAACACAGCTATTAAGTATCTGAGAACAGATGTGAACTGAGTTCTTCCTGACTCCAGGTTCAGCATTTCATCAACTATGCTCTGTAGTTGCCTCTCCCTCTCTCTCTCTCTCTCTCTCTCTCTCTCTCTCTCTCTCTCTCTCTCTCTCTCTCTCTTCTGTGACGTATGTGATATATTCCCCTAGCAGACAAAAAGCTTGAATAGTTTAATCAAGGTTGGAATTCTACATCTGAATTTATTATCTTCCATTTCATCTACAGTCTGGAAATCTGACTCACTCTCAGTTCAAATAATCTCAGTCTAGATATACTATAGAAAGAAGAATCTAGCAGCTTTAAACTGAAAATCTATAGCATAGCAGATGTTTTCAGAGCTAGAAGATACATTAGAGATCATCTAGCTCAATTTTTTCTTTTGACAGAGAGGAAATTGTGGTCTAGAAAATTAAATGACTCGACTAAAGGTTATATAGCTAATAAATGTTAAACATGGACTAGAAGCCATGTCTTACTCCCTTTCCAGTACTGTTTTGACATTCACTCTCAAATTATGACTTGTCTTAATAAATGTTTATGGATTGATTAATTGATTGGCAGTCTATATTTCCTTTCTTATTTTATGACTGCCCTCCTTTGGCCTCTGCAACTTTTGACCTCTCTGCAGCCTCTGATACACTTCTTGATACTCACTTTTCTCCAGGTTTTTGTGACTGTGCTCTCTCCTGGTTCTCCTTTTCCTGTCTGACTGCTCCTTTGGTTTCCCTTTGCTGGATTTTAATCTAGGTCACACCTGATAACTGTGGGTTTCCTCTAAAGCTTTGTCCTGGGCCCTCTTCTCTTCTTTTTTAAAAATTTTTTAATTCATGGAATAAAATGGGCATTTCCATAGCACAGTTCAATAGAAAGATGATTGTACATGAAACTGCAAATTTACTATGCACAACTTGCTATTCCTTTCAAATATATAACAAATCTATCATGTAAATTTCTTTTTTTTTACTTCCCTTCCCCCTACCCCTGCCCTAGAGATGGCTACCATTAGACACAAATAGGTATATATATGTATATATATAATATGTAGATATATATTTGTAAAATTATTCATACTTCTATTTATAAGTTCTTTCTCTGGATGCAGAGAGTGTCTTTCTTCATATGTTCTTTATAGTTAATTTGAGTATTTATAATAGACAAAATAACTTATTTGCTCAAAGTCATTCTTTTTAAAAATATTTACTTATTTTTAGTTTTCAACATTCACTTTTATAAGATTTTGAATTCTGCTCCCTCTCCTCCCCCCCTCCCCTAGAGGGAATGCAATCTGATATAGGCCATACATGTGCAATCATATTAAACATATTTCCACATTAGTCATGTTGTGAAAGAAGAATCAGAGCCAAAGGGAAAAACACAAGAAAGAAAAAAAAGAAAGAAAATAGTATGCTTCAATCTGTATTCAGACTCCATAGTTCTTTCTCTGTATGTGGATAGCATTTTCCATCATGAGTCTTTTGGAATTGTCTTAGAATTAGATCATTGTATTGCTAAGAGCTAAGTCTATCAAAGCTGGTCATCACACAATGTTGCTGTTACTGTGTACAATGTTCTCCTAGTTCTGCTCACTTCACTTAGCCTCAGTTCATGTAAGTCTTTCCAGGTTTTTCTGAAATCTACCTGCTCATCATGTCTCATAGAACAATAGTATTCCATTACATTCATATACCACAACTTGTTCAGTCATTCCCCAATTGATGGAGATCCTTTCAATTTCCAATTCTTTTTCACTGCAAAAAGAGCTGCTATAAATATTTTTGTACGTGTGGGTCCTTTTCCCTTTTTTATAATCTAAGTCATTCTTAAAACAACGTTGCTGTTACTGTATACAAAGTTCTCTGAGTTCTGCTGATTTCGCTCTTCATTATTTTGTTTGTCTTTCCATGTTTTTCTAAAACCATCAAGCTCATCATTTCTTATAACACAGTAACATTCCATCACAATCATATACCACAACTTTTGCAGCCATTCTTCAATTGATGGGCATCCCTGCAATTTCCAGTTCTTTGCCTCCCAAAGAGAACTGCTATAAACATTTTAGACCATATAAGTTCTTTTACTTTTCCCCTAATCATCTTTGGAAAAAGACCAAGTAGTGATATTGTTGGGTCAAAGGGCATAGGTAGTTTGATAACTCTTCGGGCATACTTCAAGATTGCTCTCCAAAATGTTTGGATCATTTTACAATTCCACCAACAATAAATTAGTGTCTCAATTTTTCCATATCTTTTCTAACATATGTCACTTTCCCCTTCTATCATTTTAGCCAATCTGGTAGGTGTAAAATGATGTCTCAAGGTTGTTTTAATCTGCATTTCTATAATCAATAATGATTTAGAGCATTTTATGTGATTATAAATTGTTTTATTTCTTCATTGGAAAGCTGCCTATTTGTATCCTTTGACCATTTATCAACTGGGGATTGACTCGTATTCTTATAAGTTTGACAAAGTTCTTTATATATTTTAGATATGATACCTTTTTCTGATAAACTGTCTATAAAATTCCCTACCTAAATTTTCTGCTTGCTTTCTAATCTTGGCTGTAATTGTTTTATTTGTACAAAACTTTTTTAATTTAATGTAATCAAAATGATCCATTTTATACCTAACTTTGCTCTATCTCTTGTTTATTTATAAATTGTTCACCAATTCATAAATCTGATAAGTAATATGTTCCATGTTCTTCTAATTTTCTTGTAAAATCTCTCTTTCTATCTAGGCCCTCTTCTCTTCTGCCTCTGTATTATTTCACTTGGTGATCTCATCAGCTTCTATGATTTCAATTATCATCTCTATGTAGATGACTCTCAGATCTGTGTGTCCAGCCCTAATTTCTTTCCTGACATTGTCTACCATCTGCAGTTGTCTATTGGATATCTCAAGCTGGATGATATCTCATAGACCCTTTAAACTCAATATGTCCCAAATGGAATTCAGTATCTTTTCCCCAAATCCTCCCTTCTTCCTAACTTCACTATTACTTTCAAGGGTACTAGCATCCTCCTAGTCACCCAGGGTTGCAACCTAGATGTTATCCTTGACTTCTTACTCTCACCCCTCCATATCCAATTAGTTGTCAAGTCCTGTTATTCCTACCTTCATAACATCTTTCATATAATCTCTCTCTGACACTGGCACCACCCTGATACAGACCCTTATCACCTCATACGAGAAGGCAATAGTTTTCTGGTTGTTTTTTTTTCTTTCTGCCACAAGTTTATCTCCATTACAATCCATCCTCCATTCAGCTATCAAAGCTATCTTCCTAAAGCACAGATCTGATTATATTGTCTCCCTACTCCCACTGTATCCATATAATTACAGTGGCTCCCTATTACCTTCTGAGTTAAATACAAAATCATCTGTTTGACTTTTAAAGCCCTTCATAGCCTAGTCCTTTCCTTTCCTTCTAGTTTTTTTATACTTTACTCCACACCATCTACTCTGAGATTGGGTGACACTGGTCTCCTTGCTGTTCCTTGCACTTTATACTCCATCTCCCAATTCTAAGAGTTTTCACTGTAAGTCTCTCCCTCCCCATCTCTACCTCTTGGCTTCTCTGAATTCCTCAAGTCTTGGCTCAACTCTGACCTCCTGCAAGAAGCCTTTCTCAGGGCAGCTAGGTGGCACAGTGGATAGAGCACCAGCTCTGGATTCAGGAGGGCCTGAGTTCAAATATTACCTTGGACACATAACACTTACTAGCTGCGTGACCTTGGGCAAGTCACTTAACCTTATTGCCTAGCCAAAAAAGAAAGAAACCTTTCTCATTCTTCCTTAATCTTAGTGCCTTCACTCTAAGATCACCCATCAATTTATCCTCTATACATCTTTCTGGTATATGTTTGTTTGCATGCTGTCTCCACCCCTTAGACTATGAGCTCCTTGAAAGCAGGGACTATTTTGTTTTGTTTTGTTTTACCTTGCCTTGCTTTCTTTTGTATTCCTCCCCTTATCCTCAAGGCTTAGTACAGTGCCTAGCACATAGTAGGCATTTAATAAATGATAATTGACTGATCTACTGACATATAGTCTAACTTCCAGCCAAAATACCCATTTCCTCATTTTTCCTTGTCTTCTCCCTCTGTGAGCTCTTGCACGCTGTCCCCCCATTCCTGGAATATACTTTCCTGTACTTTGACATGTCAAAATCCTCCCCTTCCTTTAAGGCTCAGCTCAGATGTCACCTTCCCCCTGAATCTTTCTATGATCATTTCTAGCAAGACTTAATCTCTCCTTTCTCAATATATTAGTGTTTTTTTTCTAGTTTAACTTTTCCTATGTATGCATTTCATATGCGTCTGTAAATCTTAAAGCATCTATACATCTGAATCATTATATTTATTTACATAGAATAGAATGTAAGGTCATTGTTTTTGTTTATATTAAATGAAATGTAAATTCTTGATGGCAGGAGCTCTTTCCTTTTTGTCTTTACATCCCTACTATCTAGTATAGTGCCTAGCACAGAATAGGTGCTAATAAATACTTTGTGATGGATGTTTTATCTAGTCTACTAGATAGTAAGTTCTTTAAACATAGGTGGGTTACCATTTTCCATATTTATACCCCTTGTTTCTATCACTCTGTATTATACATAGTAGTAGCTTAATGAACATTTGTCAAATTCAATTAACAAAAGTTAGGAGACTAAACCAAACAAGAAGAAATTACTGAGATGTAGTTTCTAAACCTATAAAATAACATAATAGAACTACAGAGAAAACTTGGATTTTAAATCCTTAAAAAGCCCTGTAACAATGAAACAGAAAATAACCCAGTGAAAATTTATTTTATGAAAGAAAAATGGAATGAAATATTAATCAGTAAAAATGAGGAAATGCTAGAAATAAATCATGGAACAAATGGATAAAATGACAGGAAATTCATTCTCCAGAAGGAATGAACAAGGAGAAATTAAATTAAATACTACACTTGGCTAAGAACTGAAAGAGCTCAGGTTTCAGCAACCTAAGTGTGAAATTTCTCAAATAGGATTCTGCCATACTGTGAGAAAGGCTGGTGAATATAGTAAATTCAATCAGTTGTCAAGAAAGTGCTACATTGAATCATTGGTAATTCAAAACAAGTAGGGATGTAAAGATAGGTATGAACGTTACCAGTTTTGATGCTGTTGGATCTGTTTACAAATCTCAGTGAAAGTCCCTAGCTGAGGTTCATAACCTAAGGTCCATGAGTTTGTTTGTTTGGTTTAAATATTTTGATAACTATATTTCAATCTAAGTGATTTCATTTGCAATCCTACGTATTTTACTTCATGCATTCAAAATCATTATTCTGAGGTGCCCGTAAGTTCATAGACAACAAATTTCCTTTATAATCCTATGTATTTTATTTTATGCATTTGAAAACATTATTCTGAGAAGGGATAGATAGTTTTCACCAGACTGCCAAATGGGACCATAAAACAGAAAAGGTTGAGTCCTTGCTTTAGGGGAATCATTGCTCTTAGTTAGGACCAAAGTCTAAAAGTTGTCAGAAAAATGTTTTGGTAAAGGAGATTTGACTTGTGCCTACCTTTTCTGGATGTCTACCAGGGAGAATGAATGACAGCAGAACTTTTGGAAGGCAGGTCACATAACAGACAGGGTCCCACCTAGAGTCTGAAGTAAGGAAGAGAGAAGGGAATAAGTATTTATAAAACACCTATTAAGTGTCAGACACTGTGCTAAGCAGTTAAAAATATTATTTGATCCTCACAACAACCCTGGAAGGTAAATGCTATTATTATTCCCATATTATGCTTGAGGAAATTGAGGCAAATAGAAATTAAGTGACTTACCATGTGTTACATATCTGGTAAGTATCTGAGGTCAGATTCGAACTCAGGTCTTCCTGATTCTAGGACCAATACTCTATTAACTGAGCCACCAGATGCTCTCACATCTATTATAAGATTGTAGATATAGAGTTGAAAGGGATCTCAGAAGTCATCTAGTCTACCCTCCTAATTTTATAGATGAGGACATGACAAGAGGTTAAAGGTCACACGAGAAGTAAATGATAAAGCCAGGATTTGGATTCAGGTCCTTTAAGTTCAACACTGGTGCTCTTTAACATGACACCATACTACAGATTGTTGCTGAGAAAAAGAGAGTGTTAGTTATATGCCAATGAACTTGGACAAGACAAAATAATTAAATTTGTTAAATCCAATAAAATATAATTTTTATACCTTAAAAAATTTAATATGTGATAGGTCCTCCTTTGGCTACAATAACTTGTTTCACATAATTTGGCACTGAGGTCACAATATTTTGATTCATTCTTTGATTCTTCATTTTGAAATAATACTTTCAAAAAATCATGGTTGATAAAAAATATACATTTGCTCAGTAATCTATTTTTCCAAGTTTGGCCTTTATTATAGACAATAGGTTTTCAAAAGGATTTAAATCAGGCAAGTTCCCAGTTTGAATATATTTATCTCCATTAATTATGAATTTCTTAAACTTTGCTTATATGTAGTATGATACAAGGCCATGTTGTTATGTTTCAACTCCACTTGGGATTTTCTCTAATTTCAGAACAATTCTTCTCTATATAACAATATACTTACATCAGAGTTCATCATTCCCTCAATGGGAATAAGACTTCCAGTTATACTAGTGTATAAAAATTCTGCAAACTTTTTTTGGTCAAATGTTTTACTATCTGATATCAACACTCAGATATTATAGGCTAAGCTGGACTTTTTTTCTGACAATAATTTTTGGATCTCCTTGAATAAAAAAAAAAGTGAGTTCCACCAGTAAAAACTCTTTTTTTCAATCTTTAGTCTTCCACTCTTTGTATGGTCTTTTCATAAGTGGTTTCTTTTCCATAACAATGGCCAGCAGCTTTTTTCTTTTTCTTTTTCTTTTCTTAAAATTAGTCTTCATTTAGTTCTTACAACTTCAAGAAGCCTATACTACCTTGCAAAGAAATCAGTAATAACCTATCAAGCTACCAGGTCCATTTGAAGGTTTTGGTTTGTTTTCTGATGGTTAATTAAACTGTTTCCTAGCAATGGTCCATGAAATCTTGGCCTTATTTTTTGCTTTAACTGTACTTTCTTTAGTGCTATGGTTTGACTGATCCTATTTCATTGTGGATTTGAATGATCCTTGAAATGCTTGACTTACACATACCAATAGCTGCTATAATATCTCTAACATTCACTGAAAGGTGCTTTTTAAGAGTTATAACTACTTGGAGTAATTAAAATCATAGAATTAAAAACATAAAAAAGAGAGAAATAAAATGTGTGTATGGCACAAAATCTAGCACTGAACTGACAGAAAACTATCTAAAGGTGGGGGAATTGAGAGCAATCAAACATTTCATCTTGTTAAGGTCAGCCATTGTGAGTCAGCCTAGTGCAAGGGTTATTAACCTCATTGGATGCCTTTGGTAGTCTTGTACAGTTTGTGGTCCTATTCTCAGAATCATGTTCATAAATAAGTAAAACAAAATACATAGGATTACAAAGGAAACTGACTAAATTGAAACAAATGAATGTTACATGTTTTGCATTTTCTGATATAACTCATACAACAATTGTTAGGTACTTAATGGGTACTCAATAAACATTAGTTGAATTGAATTAAGAAATTACAAATTTGCTCTAGATTGAATTATATGTATATCCAAGGTTCTTCTCATATGAGGGTACCCAGAAAGCTACCTCAGGTTTGAGGCCCTTTGTTAGCCAACATACACTCAAAACTACTGAAGACTTGAAGGTCATATTAGTTCAAAGAAAAAGGAACTTATTCAGATAGCACAGCAAAATAAATATTAAGAAAGATTCCTTCTTTTCTCTCTCTCACCAAGATATTTGGATACACTCTTCCACAGGTTACTATATTAGCAGTAGGGATGTATGTAAAAATGGTAATGTGTATGATCAGGGTACATATGGAAAATCACACCAATAGGGAACTTGCCTGACCGGAGCAATTTATCACTCCAATATTGTAGAAGTGCTAATGTCCACTTGTGATGTCATTGTATTGCTTTCTGCTGGGAATCTCCATTGAACTGTTCTATGCTCTCTTTTGGGAGAATCTTTGTGGAACTGTTGCTGCTTTCTGATGATGTCTTCTGGTCTTCACTTATAATGAGTTTTCTTCCTAGTAGGTAACTTATAACCCTTGGGGGCATTTTTGACTTTTTTGTGTTGCAGACTTCAGCCAGCCTCACTTTGTCAGATAACTATGGAAGCCCTTAAGTTTTTGAAGTTTCTCTTTTGAATTTCTTTTCTCTTACTGTCACTTGTATTCTTTCAGTATAAACTGCAATTTGGCTTCCAGTGAGTAAATTCCTTTAGACTCCCTTACACTACTATGATACAAATTTTAGTCCGTGCATGTTATGCAGGCTATGTAAAGAATGGACTCAGGGACTAGGGACCCCTGAGCTACTTCTCTTCAGCAGCCAAATGACTAAGACTCTTGAAGATATGATATCTGTATTATGAAACAATGGCAAACAAATGGCCATAGATGCTAAATTAAGTTTCTTAACCCTTTATCACCCAAAATAGCATGCTGATCTTAAAATGAAGTATGGATTTAACAAGAGAATAACACAATGAAAATAAAGATGCTATTATTTTTGGATTGTTAATAAGGATAATTTAAATATGAGAAAGAATAAAAATATAAAATCTTATTTAAAATAAAAAGTTACTTGCTGAAATGGAAGAAAAGGTATATAGCAAGATGGACAATGGCAATATGCTAAGATTAGTTTACAGATACAAGTTAACCAAAATATGGAAGCAAGGATATCCCAGGAATGATTAAATTCATTCAAAATGATCAAAATAGAAAAATATATGTACATATATATTTTTCTGATAATGATAAAATGGGTTAATTTAAGTTGGAACTCTCCTGTGTATCTGTGCTCAGTGCGGATCCAAAAGCATGGAGTTGGACAATTTTTGATAACCCTTTTATGAGATGTTTATTTCTATGTACTTCCTTTTTTTTGTCTCTGAAAAATCTTTTTGGTAATGACTTTTAACTACCACCAGCATGTAGATGGCTCAAATTTACCCTTTTGTTTATCGTGTCTTTACTTCAATCAACCAATCACCAACTTAAATTAATTTCTTGAATACCTACTAGGCACCAGACACTGTGCTAGGTGATGAGAATGAAAACATAAAAGAAACAGTTTCTGCGTCTGAAGTCAAGTCATGCATCTTCAGTGGCAAATCATCTTATGAGGAACACACAACACCAAATGAAGCAGTGGTAATATATTTGTTTTATTATTTGACTTCTCTCCTCCATGAAGCAAAAAGAAGAAAATTTCTATCTCACCATCCACATAGAAGATGTTCCAAAAATAAAGGAAAGAAAATATAAATGATAGCAAAACTAAAAATAACAAGAAGTATTATTTGATTTATTTCTCCCAGCATTCTGCTATTAAGTCATTGATCTTTAATGCCTATATTCTCAGATGCAGTAGTTACTGTAATTTGTATTTTTGACAAATTGGGGAGTGTTATTCTTTCCTGCATTTTTATCTTTTCACCTCCCAATCCTACTGCAAACGTCTTTTGCATCTTAAAAATATTTTAAACAATAGGTGACTTCTAAAGGGAAATGTTCGTGCTTCAATGGATTATGTTGTCTGCTCCCTAAATCCCTAGCATAATAACTGGGAAATTTTAGATGGAGCTGATAAAGCACAGAAAATAAGCCTTAGGCAGGAATATCCAACAAGCACACCATGACATTGCAATGAAATGACAATCCTAGCTAGTAATTATGTTTTAGTGGAAAGTGTTTTTAAATGGAATGTGTTTGGGAACTACACAGGGAAGAAAAATATATAAACTAATTTCTTCCCTTAAGTGAAATTTTATCAGATTATCATTAATTAACATTATTTAACATTAATTAGACTTTTCAAATTTAAAAATTTTGGGCAGCTTCACCAGGATCTAAGAAGGAAAAATTATCAACAAAGATTCTATTTTCAACTGAACGAAGACATGAGTGGATGCAAACCTCTTTGGATCTCAGTTTCTTTCTGAGGTGAAAAAAATAAAAAAATAAGGGTTGGATTAGATCATTTCTAATCTAATATCTCTTCTTGGTCTAATAATTTACAATTTGATGGGTCTAGGAAATGTGTATTGGAGGAGAACCAGATCTGCTATGACCTTTCGTAATTCAGTGACCTTGGTTGGCATTTTTTTTAAACAGCAATATTAAAAGTCCTCAATATCATGAATTATTTTAGTTTAATGTTATAGTCACTCACCTCTATGTTCCCTGTCAGTGCTTTCTCTCAATAGTTACAAACAAAAATGATTATTTTTTTCCACACATGGTAAATTACTCTTGGTCTCTGGTTTCTAATACATTTCTGTTACATTAATCCTAAGTAATGTTTTTCAGAAGCTCAATATATAATATATAATTGGCTCCCAGATATTAACCAAATCAGTTAGAACAATTTTGATGAATATTATAATCATTAATTTATAATGCTTTTCAATAACTTCATTATATATTAATCTCATAATTTTCATAGCATGTTTATTGAATCCACAGAAACATAAACTGAAGCCCAGAGAACTTGCCCAAGGTTACATACTTAATAAGCAGTGGAATCAGGATTGCTCAACACTTGTCTAACCATTGCTTTTGCAGATATACAGATGAGAACATTGAATATGAAGCCCGACATTATGCTCAGAGTTAAATAATACAAGTTAATTGCTACTGGGCCAGAAATGAAACATTCACTCTCTAAATCTGGTGCTTAAATGTTTAGTAGAAGAAACAATGGCAGGATAATAGGAAGTCCCTAAGATACATGTTTCTTCCTTTCATGAAACTTTGTGACTATCAAAGGACATCTTTTGAATGGCATCTCCTAGCTTATTTCTCCCCTTTATTTTGCCAATAGTATTCACTTCTGATTTCCACCCTTATCTATTTCATGTCAACCCTAAAATTCTGCTGTATCTAATGATTAGCAATAATAGAATTATGAATAGTAATAAAAACAGCTGACATTTATATAATCCTATTAATATTTCTAAAGGATTTTATACACATTATCTAATTTGATCCTCACAGTTAACCCTGTGAGATAGGTGCTCAAGTGAATTTTTGAATTCATTGATTCAGAAATCTCCTTTCTCCCTCAATTCAAATCACAATTCATCCATGGCTGCCCAACCTGTGTGACTTTTTCCTACCTTCCCCTAAATATGCCACAGGAGGTCCATACTCATTTGGAAGGAAACAGTAAGACACAAATCTGCATAGTCATACAAAGACTTGCTTGCATGGTGCAAGGAGAAGTCCTCATAGCTGCTTCTACCACATTCTTACCGTTATGCTCCAAAGAAGCCTACCATGTGAAGTTTAGAGCTTTGGGGACAATGTATAAATGAAAGCTTAAAGATAATGCAGTTGTGCTTTTTAAGACGCACTCCACATAAGGTTAAGTTAAATATGGGATGAGCGCGTGGCATAGAGATGAACTTGACCCTGGGCAAGTCACTTACCCTTGTTTGACTCAATTTCCTCATCTGTAAAATGAGCTAGAGAAGGAAATGGCAAACTATTCCAGTACCTTTGCCAAGAAAACCCCAAATGGTTTTACAGAGAGTCAGACACAACTAAAATGACTGTACAACAACAACAAAAGCTTATTCCCTTCCCTCCTAGTTTTGTAAATCAACTCTGCTTTTACTCCTGAAAGGGATATGCCAATCTATTCTCCTGTTACTCTACTCACCATTCCTGTAACTTGTTTTGAGACTGTTAAGTGTTAAGTGACTTGTCCAGGGTCACACAGCTAGTAAATGTCTGAGGCTGATTTGAACTCAGGTCTTCCTGACTCCAGGGCTGGAGCCCTATCCACTATGCCACCTAGCTGCTCCAACATTTCTAGAACTTTCTAAACCAAAATGTCCTACCCCGTCAACAGGTTCTTTGTAGATTTCCCCATTAGAATATTCAGCAGAAAACTATCTTCACTTTTGTATTTGTATCCCTAACATTTAGCACAATGTTTGTCATATAGTAAGCACTTAAATACTTTTTCATCATTCATTCATCCATGCATCCACCCATTCTTCATCTTCCTAAAGTGCAGGTCTTAATCATGTCACATCATTGTCCTTTCCACTCCTCATTCATTAAACTCCAGTGGCTCCCTATTACCCGTAGTATCAAACAAAATCCTCTGTTTGGTTTTTAAAGCCCTTTGTAGCCCAGCTCCTTCCTACCTCTTACAGTCTTCTTACACTTTACTCCCATCCATATACTTTTTGATCCAGTGACCCTGGCCTTGTTGCCATTCCTCATACAAGACACTCCATCCCCTGACTCCTTGCATTTAATCTTATTGTCCCTTCTGTCTGGAGTGTTCTCTCTCCTCCTATCTGTCTCCTGGCTTCCCTGGATTACTTCAAGACTCAGCTAAAATCTTTAAGAAGCCTTTCCTGGACCTTATTGCTAGTGACTTTCCTTTGAGTTTACCTCTCATATACCTACATTGTATATATTTTGTATCCTCATAGTTACTGGTGTGTTGTCTGCTTCATTACATTCTGAGCTCCTAAGGCAGAGACTGTGTTTTTAGCTTTCTTTGTATCCCCAGGACTTAGTACGGTGCCTGGAACATGACACTTAGTAAGTGCTTGTTTATTTACTGACTGATCGTGAAGAGCCTCTGGAAATCAGGGCAAGCCAGAAGACTAGGGGTGGCAAAATGCTTCTAAAGCTCCTGTTATTCTCTCTCAAGTCTTCCCCTGGAGTTCTTGGGGACTTTAAAAAGGTTGTCAAAAGGATGAGCAGTGAAGCACCGGTGATACCCAGCAATTTACAGGAGCTGCTGTGGGGTTTTCTTGATTATAGGAGCTGCCTACATCAGAATAATTTCCATCTTCTGGGGTTCCAGACTCACCAGCAGTGCATAATGATTCCTAGAAGCTCTAGCCCTTGCTGGCTAACCTGTAACTTTTCTAACTCTGTGTGCATAAGGCCCTCAAGTAATTGTGAGCAGCATAATTTGTACCAACTGAGGGATTGTGTATGGTCACGTCCAGACTGTGGCTTTGCCAAGTGCGTCTTTGTCTCTTAGAATGACACACCTGGGGGCAGTTAGGTGGTACAGTGGGTAGAGCACTGGCCTTGGAGTCAGGAGGATCTGAGTTCAAATCCAGCCTCAGACACATAACACTTACTAGCTGTGCAACCCTGGACAAGTCATTTAACCCCATTGTCTAACAAAAAAAAATGGCACAGTTATTAGAAAATCAAGATATTTTGGTAAATTTTTATTTTGGTGGTGAATTGGAGGGGTAAGGAAGGCAGACAGAATAACTGTTTAACAACAAGGCTCTGACTTAAGCTAATAACTTTGCCTAAGGAAAACATGTATACATACATATTTATAGCAGCTCTTCTTGTAGTATTCGAAATTGGAAATTAAGAGATACCCATTAATTGGGGAATGGTTAAACAAATTTTGTTATATGAATGTAATAGAAAACTATGTTATAAGAAATAAGGAAATAAATTATGTCTAAGAGATATTGAAGAGTTGTATAAACGTATCTAAAATGAAGAGAGCAGAAGAAAAAACAACTAAAACTATAATATAAATATTAAACAATGTACTATTTCGAAGATAAAATTACCATCCATGATGGCAAAGGACTGAAAATGAAGTGTGCTATACACTTTCTGACAGAGGGGTGGTGTATTCAAGGAGCAGAATGAGTCATAATTTTTTTAATATAAGCCAATGAGGGAATTTGCTTTTCTTAACTATGAATATTTCTTACAAGGAATTTGATTTCCCTTTTCTTTTTCCATTTAAAAAGGTAGTGAGATAAAGAGAAAATAGATTTCTAAATAATAAAAAATAAAATTTAAATAAGATGCCTATCACCTTGTCTATTGAAAAGATAAGTATAAAGTGCTTTGCAACTCTTAAAGCACTATATAAATGCTAGCTATTATTATTGTCTGACCAACCTTCTTATTTTATAGTTGAAGAAACTGTGACTCAGAAAATTTAAATGACTCACCCAAGGCCACACTATAAGGAAGATGTGGAAGAATTAGTATTCAAGTGAGATTTTCTGACTCAAAATTCAAGGCTGCCCATTGTACAATGTACCTTCTAAATACAGATTCATCATCTAGAAAGAATTGGGATACTCCATGAGGCAGTCATGCCTCTCTGCCTAAGCTGTCTGTTGATGATCATGGCCTGGATGAGGTTTCCAAAGATTCCTTTGAGTTTCAAGATGAAAATTCTCAAAATCATCCAGCAGGGGCCTCTCTTCTGTTATCAATGGTATCAACTATATAGGACTTGTCCAAACAAATGTGAAGGCAATTACTGGAACAACCTTGACGTGGTTGTCATGGAATTTGTGGGGATAGAATTGCAGACCTAGTTTGATCTGGGCCAAGCACCCAGCTAGCTACTTTAGCTAGCCAGAAAATATTTCTGGTAACTTGTACCAGTTACTTCAAGTCTGAGAAGTATGTTCCAATCACCTATGAAACCAATCTCTTTTATTATTGTTTATAGTTTTTATAGCATTGTTAAAGGAATAGAGATTCAGACTGGAATTATGATATCAATGATATATAGAAAACTGTTAGGTGGGGAGTGCCTTTTTTTTAATGCAGGTCAGCACCTTGTCTGCAACTCACAGTATCAGAAAATTACTTAGATCACTGGGTTAAGGGATTTACCCAGAGTCCTATAGCCTGTCTGTGTCAGAGGCAGGACTTAAACCCAGAGCTTCCTGCCTTCAAGGTCAGCTTTCTATGCACTATACACTACTTTCTCTTTCAATATTAATCATTTTCCCTTCAAACCCACCATCCCATACTGAATCATTCCTTGTAAAAAAATAAATAAAAATAAAAATAAATTTAGGTAAAAGCAACTGACATAGCAACCATATCTAATAATATATACCAGAGAATTCCATTTTAACAGTTTCCATTTCTGTACCGAAGGGAGTACCATGTTCAGGGCCAACCTTGTTCATAGTTTAACTTTTTTTTAGCATTGTTGTTTACATTCTTATAGTCATTGTATGGTCCTTGTGGTTCTGCTTTATTCACTATGCATGCAAATTCCTTCCATGATTCTCTGAATTCCTCATATTTCTTTATTCTTATAGCACATTATATTCATATACTACAATTTGTTTAGTCATTCCTCAATTGGTGGTAACTATTATTAAAATCCTCAAAGTTATGATTTTCTTATATTTTTCTTCAGTTTCAGTTTCAGTCACATTAAATCTTTAATTTTGCTGAAGTATTTAGATTCCTAAGCTTTTAATTCATGAAATGCAAAATAACTTTTAACTTTACAAGCTGAACAGGTGGACAACCAGAGGTACAAAAGTTTTAAATTACCTGACCATGTTTCAAAGTAAATCAGAGCTGAGATGAATTTAATGTCCAACTTCAGTACACAGAGAACAGCTAAAAATATAAAACAAAACAAATCCCAGAGCTCCCACACCAAAAAAAAAAAAAAAAAATTAGCCATCTTGTAGATTAATCATGCCCTTGCCTTTTCCCCTCTCCTGTAAATCTAACCTTCTCCTGGTCGTTTCACTAGTCATTAGCCTTATATTAGTGGACAACAAGGAACTTTAAATCTGCCAACCTCACTATTCATTAGTAGCTAAAGAGCAAAAGGGGGGAGGGGCTGAAACCAATGACTAAATTAACTTTACGGTTATTTGTAGTGTTCACTTATCCCTGATATGCCATTAGTACAGATAATGGAGAGGTGGCTGTTGATAGCAGGATTGCAAGGTGAAGATTTGAAGAACTGCTAAGAAACCGGATGTACCTCTTCTAAGGGCAAATGGTAGGGACTGAGGACACACATTCAAGATAAATACGTCTTTGAGTTATGCTGGGCATGGATGAGGGTGATTTATGTTATTTGTGTGGTTGGAAAAAGAAGAAACCCTGGTAGATGACCTTTAAAAGTCATATCAAATGGCAAGGGTGTTGAAAGAAGAAGACAGAGACCTCACTTGAAACATGTAGTTAATTTATGGTTGAAAAGAGGCATGTGCAAGGCTGCATGTGGAACATATCTGGGGAGGGTAAGGACGTTTAGAACTAATGGGCACTGTTTATTGCTCAATATAGTTCACTCTTTTTATTGAATGGATTTTATTTTAAATCTTGCCTTCCCATTTTTCCTCCTGCTGGTTGTTATCATACATAAACACCAAACTGACAGTGTACAGAAAAGAAATTCAATATTAATTCAATGTTCCATTTTGCTATTTCATGGGTCCTTCAATAAAGTTTTTTGATGATTCTAGTGCTTTAAAAATTTATCATGTTATTTGATCATAAGACTGGTACAAGGCTCAAATTAGTAAATAAAGGAGGACATTTTCATGAGCCGTACTCCCCATCTTCATTTTTGCTTCCTGATTCTCTGACTTTCCTCAAGTCTCAGCTGTTGTTGTCTACAAGAAACCTTCCCCAACCCCTCTTAATGGTAGTGCCTTCCCTTTGAGATTATCTCCAATTATGTATATTGTTTGTACATAGTTGTTTGCATGTTATCTCCTTCATTAAATTGTCAGTTCCTTGAGGGCGGGGACTGTTTTGCCATCTTGAATGTGTATCCCCAGGGTTGAGCAAGGTACCTGGCACATAGGAGGTGCTTGTTGAAAATCTATCCCTAGCTATTTTTAAAAAAATATTCCTGCCAGCACAGATTTATTTTTTTTCTACATGTATTTGGTCAGGGACAGCCACCCTTCCCAACTTAATCTTTTTAGGTACTCCTTCCACTTCTGTACATAGTACATCAGGTACTAGAGACAGAATCCAGATGTGGTGGTTATACTATCATTAAAAAAAAAAGCTAGATCACTATAAAAATGCCTGAAGATCTCTTCCTTTTTTTGTCAGCTTGCCACTGTCTTTTGAAGTATTTGTTAGTCAACAAGCATTTACAACACTGTGCTGAGTGCTAGAGATACAAAGAGAGACAAAAATATTATCCCTGCCCTCAAGAAGCTCCCAGTCTAATTGGGAGACAATATGCAAAAATACAAAGAAAAGAGACAAAATAATAATAAATAATAATAATAATAATAATAATGAAAAGAGGAAGAAGAAGAAGAAGAAGAAGAAGAAGAAGAAGAAGAAGAAGAAGAAGAAGAAGAAGAAGAAGAAGAAGAAGAAGAAAAATGGCATCTTTGCTAAAGATCAGAACTTGGGCAAGTTCATTTGCTTGTAATTTGTATTACTAGTGAGGTAGGTAGGTTGTGTAGTAGATAGAATCCTAGACCTGGAATCAGGAAGCCCAGAGCTCAACTCCAGCCTCATATGCTTACTAGCTATGTGACCCTAGACAAGTCACTTTTCACCTCTGTCTACCTTTGTAAAATGAGGGTAATGATAGTACTTACTTCCCAGGATTTCTGTGAAGATAAAATGAGATAATATTTGTAAAAGTACTTTGCAAACCTAAAAGCACTTTATAAATGCTAGCTATTATAGTTAAATCCTGACTAGTGCAAATAAAGAATCACAAGAAGTGGTAACATTTTTCAAATTTACACTATCCTAAGTTATAATTATATGTAAAATATGGTAATTGGTTCTAGTTCAATGGAAATATTCATTGAAAATTCAAATAATGCAACTACTTAATTCAGGACTTAGCTGTAACAGTTAGCATTATTAACAGCCCACTTTCAAAGTCCAGCCACTCGATATGATTTAATAAACCAAGAAATATTTTTGAGCATCTAATCTGTGCTTAGCATTGTATTATTGTGGGAGATAAGAACAATTATAAGACATGGTCCCTCCCCTCAAAGAGATTAAAATATAGTTGGGAATGTGATACAGAGTAATTAACACATACAGAGAACAATTAAATGATTAACTATGAGGTTCTTATAGCAAATTCTGGGGAGTAATGAAAGACTTCATGGAAGAAGCAGGCCTTGAGTTAGATATTTAATGCTAAGTAGAATTTTGAAAGAGTGAGATGGAAAGGGAGCACAAGAAGGTCAAGAAAACAGAAGTGAATATGGTTTATATAGTGAAAAAAAGTAGACTGAGAAATAAAGATCATATGTATATATGCCTATATGCATATGTATAAGCATATATGTTTCCTTTTAAGGTAGTATATATGTTATCTCATTTGATCCTCATAAGAAACCTGTGACAAAATGATATAAGTATTATCCCTATTTTAAAGATGAGAAAACAGTGGCCCCGAAGGAGGTTAAGCATTAGCCCAAGATCATATAGCAGTAAGTGGAAGACTTGGGACTTGTACCTACGTTGTCTGACTTCAAGGTTAAGTACTGTTTTTAGAAATATGGTATTGGGAAAAGGCAGGGAGTGGGCTGTTTTGTTGGACAAAAAAATTGATTTTTTAAAAAAAATATTGAATTGGCAATGATTACTGAACAACCAAAGTGAAATTAGTGCAGATCTTTGGAATTAATAGACCTGGAATTCAGGTGAGAAGTCAAGGCAAGAGACAGAGATTTAAGTCACCTGCATAAATGTTGATAATGGAAGTTATGGAAGTCAATGCACTGAGAGTATGAAAAGTTTAAATGGTTCACCACATTTGGATGGACCCTATCAGGAAGGCTTTTGTAAAGAGGCACATTTATACATGTGGGATATAACTTTGGTGATTAAAAACTAGTTTGGAATAAATGTCTAGAATGAAAGGGTGTATGTAGTCTTGTTCTAAATATATGAAAGGTTTGAATTGTATAGCTAAGCCAAATTTTATAAACTAAATTTTAACTATCCTGTGCAGTCAAAATGGAAGAGGGTTTTCTTTTTTTTTAGTTTTCAACACTTACTTTTATAAGATTTTAAGTTCCAAATTTGTTTCCTTCCCTCCTTTTCCACCTCCCTTCCCAAGACAGCAAGCAATCTGATATAGATTATACATGTACAATCATATTAAATATATTTCCACATTAGTCATGTTGTGAAAGAAGAATCAAAACAAAAGGGAAAAACACAAGAAAGAAAAAACAAAAAAAGAAGTGAAAATAGTATGTTTTGATCTGCATTCAGAATCCATAGTTCTTCCTCTGGATGTGGATAGCATTTTCTATCATGAGTTTTTTGGAATTGTCTTAGATCACTGTACTGCTGAGAAGAGTAAATTCTATTGAAGTTGGTCATCACACAGTGTTGCTGTTACTGTGTACAATGTTCTCCTGGTTCTGCTCACTTCACTCAGCATCAGTTCATGTAAGTTTTTCCAAGGTTTTTCTGAAATCCACCTACTCATTGTTTCTTATAGCACAATAGTATTTCATTACATTCATATACCACAACCTGTTCCCAGTTGATGGGCATCCCTTTAATTTCCCATTCCTTGCCACCACAAAAAGAACTGCTATAAATATTTTTGTATATGTGGGTCCTTTCCCCTTTTTTACAATCTCTTTGGAATACAGACCTAATAGTGGTATTGTTGGATCAAAACACAATTTTATAGACCTTTGCGCATAGTTCTAAATTGCTCTCCAGAATGATTGGATCAGTTCACAACTCTACCAACAAAGCATTAGTGTTCCAATTTTTCCACATCTCCAATGTTTATCATTTTCCTTTTCTGTCATGTAAGACAATCTGATAGATGTGAGGTGGTACTTCAGAGTTGTTTTAATTTGCATTTCTCTAATCAATACTGATTTAGAGAATTTTTTCATATGAATATAGATGGCTTTAATTTTTTCATCTGAAAACTGCCTGTTCATATCCTTTGACCATTTTTTCAATTGGGGAAGGACTTGTATTCTTATGAATTTGACTCAGTTCTCTATATATTTTAGAAATGAGGCTTTTATTAGAAACACTGGCAGTAAAAATTGTTTGCTAGCTTTCTGTTTTCTTTCCAATCTTGGTTGCATTGACTTTCTTTGTGCAAAAACTTCTCAATTTAATGTAATCAAAATTACCCATTTTGCATTTCATAATGTTCTCTATCTCTTGTTTCATCAAGAGTTCTTTCCCTCTCTGTAGATCTGACAGGATTGTTCTTCTAATTTGCTTATGATATCACCCTTTATGTCTAAATTATGTACTCATTTTGATGTTATCTTGATGCATGGTGTGAGATGTTGGTCTATGCCTAGTTTCTGCCATACTGTTTTCTAGTTTTCCCAGCAGTTTTTGTCAAATAGTGAGTTCTTATTCCAGAAGCTGGAGTCTTTGGGTTTATTAAACAGTAGATTACTGTAGTCATTTATTACTGTGTCCTATGTCAGTTTTTGTGTAGGTGCCGTATACTGCTGAGAAAAAGATATATTCCTTTCTATCTCCATTCAATTCTATCCAGAGAGCTGTCATATCTAACTTTTCTAAAATTCTATTTACCTCCTTAATTTCTTTATTGTTTATCCTGTGGTTAGATTTATCTAGTTCTGAGAGGAGAAGGTTGAGGTCCCCCACTAGTATAGTTTTACTGTCTATTTCTTCCTGCAGCTCACTTAACTTCTCCTCTAAGAATTTGGATGCTATACCACTTGGTGCATATATGTTTAGTATTAATATTACTTCATTGTCTATGGTACCTTTTAGCACAATATAATTTTCTTATCTCTTTAATTAGGTCTATTTTTGCTTTTACCTTGTCTGAAATCAGGATTACTATCCCTGCCTTTTTTTTTTTACTTTAGCTGAAGCATGATATTTTTTGCTCCAATCTTTTACCTTTATTCTGTGTGTATCTCTCTACTTCAAATGTGTTTCTTGCAAACAAAATTTTGTAGGATTCTGGTTTTTAATCCACTCTGCTATCCACTTCTGTTTTATGGGAGAGTTCATCCTTTCACATTCACAGTTATGATTACTATGTATTTTCCTCCATCCTATTTTCCCCCTGTTTATACTTTTCTATTTCCTTTCATGCTGTCCCTCTTCACTAGTGTTTTGCTTATGACTACCACCTCCTTCAATCTCCCCTTCCATCTATAAGCCCCTCTCCCTTTCCTTTCCCCTTTCTTCTCCTATTTCTATCCTCCCTTCTTCTCTCTCTTCTATCCACCCCCCCTTTTTTTCTCTTTTCCCCTCCGACTTCTATATAGGATAAGGTAAATTTCCATACCCAACTGATTGCATATGTTATTCCTTCTTTGAACCAAATCCAATGAGAGTAAGGTTCAAACATTGTTCACCCTCTCCCTTCTTTCCCCCTAATGTGGTAGTTCTTTTGTGCTTCTTCATGTGATGATTACCCTATTCTGCCTCCCCCTCTCCTCTTGTCCCAGTATAATCTTTTTTTAACCCCTTAATTTTCTTTATATATCACATCAAAGTCAACTTATACCCACACCCTCGATGTATTCCTTTTCTAACTGCCCTAATAAAGATACAGTTCTCAAGAGTTACAAGTATAATCTTCCCGTAGGGATGTAAACAGTTTAACCATATTGAATAACTTTTTTTCTTTTCTGTTTACCTTTTTATGTTTCTCTTGCATCTTGTATTTGAGGATTGAATTTTCTGTTCAGCTCTGGTCTTTTCATCAGGAAAGTTTGAAAGTCCCATATTTCAATGAATGCCCATCTTTTCCCCTTGAAAAGTTATGCCCAATTTTGCTGGGTAGTTGTTCTTGGTTGTGATCCAAGCTCCTTTGCCTTCTGGAACATCATATTCAAAGCCATGGTGGAAAGGCTGCTTTAATGTAGTAGCTGCTAAGTCCTGTGTAATCTTGACTCCAGCTCCTTGATATTTGAATTGTTTCTTTCTGGCTGCTTGCAGTATTTTCTCCTTGACTTGATAATTCTGGAGTTTCGGTACAGTATTCCTTGGAATTTTCATTTTGGGATCTCTTTCAGGAGGGGATTGGTGGATTCTTAGAATTACTATTTTATCCTCTGGTTCTAGGATATCAGGGCAGTTTTCCTTGATAATTTATTGAAAGATGCTGTTCAGGCTCTTTTTTTTTAATTGTGGCTTTTGAATAGTCCAATAAATCTTAAACTATCTCTCTTGGAACTATTTTCCAGGTCAGTTGTTTTTCCAATGAGTTATTTTACATTTTCTTTTGTTTTTTCATTATTTTGATTTTTTGGGATTGACTTTTGATGTCTCATGGAGTCATTAGCTTCCATTTGCCCAATTTTAATTTTTAAGGAATTATTTTCTTCAGTTAGCTTTTGCACATCCTTTTCCATTTGGCCAATTCTACTTTTTAAGGAGTTGTTTTCTTTAGTGGTTTTTTTTCCATTTGACTGTGTTTTTTAAGGAATTTTTTTTTACAGTCAATTTTTGTCCTTTTTCCAAGCTGTTGACTCTTTCTTGCATACCTGTAATTTCTTTTCTCAATTTTTCTTCTACTTCATTTATTTGATTTTTTTAAAAATTTGACCTCTTCCAAGAAGGCTTTTCGGGCTTGAGACCAATTCATATTCCCCTTTGAGGTTTTACATGTAGGCAATTTGACATTGTTGTCCTCTTCTGAGTTTGTGTTTTGATCTTTCCTGTCACCATAGTAGCTTTTTATGGTTAGGGCTCTTTTCTGTGTTTTGCTCTTTTTTAACCTATTTCCTGCTTTTAAAGTTGAGCTCTGCTCCTGAGAAACAGGGGGCCCTGCCTCGAGCTTTTTATGCTGGGGTCAGAGACCTGGTCACTGATTTTCTGCTCCAGTGCCTGAGGTGCTGGCAGCTTGCTTGCTGTATGGGAGTGGCCCAGTTTAGTCATACCTGTTGTGCCCTGGGTTCCAGGCTTGGCAATTTGCCTTCTGCACTGGAACTGGAGGCCTCACAGCTGGCTTGCTGAGACAGAACCATGGAGCCTTGGTTGCTGATCTGTGCTGTGACTAAGGCGTTCCTGCAGGCTTGCCCAGACACTGCCTGCACTGGGCTGTGCTTCCCTTCCACCCAAATGAGACAGATGTTTCCTGAAGTCCCTCCAAGTTATCTTAAGCTGGAAAATTGTTTCACTCCATCTTTCTGTAGGTTCTGTTGCTCCAGAATCCATTTAGAGGCTTGATTTAACATTGTTTTTGGGGTAAACTAGGGAGAGTTTAGGTAACTTCCTCTCTTTTCTCCACCATCTTGCTCCACCCCTCTAGAGGGTTTCCTTATAGATGATAAGAACCTCCAAGAAGCTCCTATTTATAGGTGACATTGTGTTGATTGAAAAAAGCCCTGGAACACTATAGAACCTCCTCAATCAGATCCATAGCTACTCAAAAGAAATCAAGACATTCTGGGGGAAAAGTAGGTGGATAAAGAAAGCACTTTGCCCAGATCATGGCATGTAGTTAGAAAGACACTATAAATGAATGGAAATTGGGCTGCCTTACAATAGTGAAATTTCATAGTGCTTCTTCCAATGACTCTGAGCTGCTCCCTGTCTTAAAAGCTAGTCTTTTAAACAGCAATATTTTCTGGATGATACTTTAGGTCTCTAAATTATACAATATGTCAACCTCCAAAGAAGTAAAATCTCAGGTAACCTAAGGGGCATTGGAAGGACATATGATAAATGTGAGTAGGCTGAAACACATAACCTAATGATCACTTACCTGTATGAGATGGCATAAAAGATATGACCAAGGACATGTGTAACTGGAAAATGAGCTGGGCTAGTTACATAGTGAGAATGAAAAGTAACAGATAAACAGCCTGAGTGGTGGACAGGTACCTAGGAAATACTCTTAAAATCCAAAGGAAGGCTTGTAAAAGATTTGATGATTTATAAAAATACATCAACAAGAATTTCACAAGAGGAAAAAGCAAGGATGGAAGAGGGGACTGGGGAGGGGGGCACAACACCCATACAATATGATCTGATCTTTTGAAGTATTTATGTATAAATGAGTACTTATGAATAAAATGAGATCAGAAAAAAATTACATTTTGTAATAATTATTCTTCACATAACCTATCTTCAATACTTCAAGAATAATAATTGACATTGATATGACCCTTTAAAGCTTACAAATCACTTTATTAACATTATCTCACAGAAACCCTTAGGTAGCTACTGTATGTATTATGCCCATTTTATAGATGAGAAAATAGTGTTCAGTTTTAGGATTTCATTTTTCAAATTATGTAATGGAGCTTTTCCCATATCATAGGCTTAAACATTTGATAAGTCAAGCATGTTTTGAATGTACAATTTTTTTATTTGCGAGAGAATGTATGTATACAAATTTGGCATTCAAATAAAGGTCACCACTCACTGAAATTGTTCTGACCCATGATATCCTATTGTGTATTGAAAAATCTTTCTATCTTTTTATATGGCACTGAAGGAGGCTATGTAGAAGACCTGGGCTCAAGTTTCCCCTTTGACACATACCATCTGGGACCCTGGACAAGTGACTTAACCTCTCAGTGCTCTGGCCTCCTTTCTGGAACTCTAAATGGCAGAGAAAGAGCTGGCTCACATAGGTAGAGAGAATTTCTATACTTGAGAGGTCTCTATGCCAAGGAAATCACAGGTATGACTCATATCATTGTCCACTTGATTGTGGGGTAAGAAGAATGGCTTCACTGGTGCTCCATTGGTTCAAGGCTGCTCAGCCTTGAAGTAGCTCATCCAGGTTGCCAGAATATTGGAAAGCATGTTCCAGTCTACATAGGAATAGATGGGAGGTCCTCATATCAAGAGACTATGAAAATGCATGTTGTGTCTGACATTTCAAATCCTGATTTAGTTTGGTCTGAATTAATCTCTCTGTGTCTGCATTTCTTTTTATATCCTTTGAGGAGGCAGCTTTTCAATTTTTTCTCTATTTGTGTGCTTGTGCTATCTCCCTCATTAAACTGTAAATGTATTGAGGGCAGGGACCACAGTTGTTCCATTTATGTTCACCTCACCCCACACCCCCACCCCCTGCAGTTCAAGTAACTGACATATTGAGGAAAAACGATTGGGCTCAATTACAGAGGGAGTGAGACGTTGACCTTTCTCAACTAATGAATGATTACTCATAATTATGAATATATCTCTATATTATGGAGACATTGAGAAGCAATAACAGTGACTCACAAACCTGTGGAGGGGAAATGATTGGATTTCTGAGAACAAAGGAAAGACATTCATTACTTATTGATCCTGATGAGTGCCTCTCAGCTTAGTTCAGCCAATAGTAGGGGACAAGAGCAGGCCTACCTGAGAGGTCAGGTCAGAGTGGGAAGCAGCCTTGGAGAGTAAAGAAGTCATATTCAGTAGCTTTGGCTTGGCCTGGCTAAGTAGACTGCCATTTTCTGGGTGTGGATGAAAGAGCTAGGAGAGGGTCAAGGGTTGATTGTGACCAAAGAGCTGGCTTGTGGGATCTATGGCTGTGAGAACAGACATAACAGAGTGCTGGGCAAGGAAGAGGGGGAGGAGAGAGCAAGGCTTCAATGTTTGTAGAGGTAGATGGGAGACCTAGATAGAAAAGTCCTCTTTCTCAAGAGGAAGCTATCCTCAGAATAGGCTTTCTCCCATTGGATTAAAGGTAACATCTCAAAATAAACATCTCTGCCTAGGCTTCAGATTCCTGCATGTCATTTTGAGGGCTAGGAAGCAGATTCTGGAAGGCAGCTTTGACACCCATCCCACCTTCATTGAACAGGAAGCAGCTTTGTGGCAATGGAAATATTGGTTCTGGAATCAGTGGACCTAGGTTCAAATCTCAATTCTGTGACTTTGAATACATCACTCTGGGCCTCATTTTCATTATCTATAAAATGGGAAAGTAGGACTAAGAAGCCTATAAAGTTCTTTTCCAGCAGCTAGGTGGTAGTGTGCTGGGCCTGGAATCAGGAAGACTTGGGTTCAAATCCAGCTTTAGATACTTACTAGCTGTGTGACCCTGGGCAAGTTCCTCATCTGTAAAATGAGCTGGAGGAGGAAATGGTAAACCACTCCAGTATCTTTGCCAAGAAAACCCCAAATGGGTCAGGAAGCATCAGACACGCCTGAAACAACTGAACAACAACAACAGAGGTTCTCCCTCATTTAAACTGAGCTTGGAAAACCATTTTGTAGTTATATTGTAGTAAGAATTTGAGGGTTAGACTATATAGCCTCTGAGGTAACTTTTAGCTCTGAAATTTTGTGATTCTATGAATCACTACAACTCTGTGAGCTGAGTATTATTACTCCCCATTTTACAGATGAGGAAACTGAAATTCCAATAGTTTAAGCATGTCCTCCTAGTCACACAGCCAGCCAAGTACTGGAGGTGGAATTTCACAGCAAAGACTTTGCTGAGAAAACTTTTAGGAAGCACGTAAATATCCTAAGACTTTTTGTAAACTGTGCATTATTATTTCAACTCCTTTCTTTGTTGTCTGTTCTATTGCTATGTTTCATAACAAATCTTCTCTGATTATCTTATTATTATAGGTTGAGAACTATTATCAAGCAGTAGGGAAAGACTTGGGATGGATAAAGAAAACACTGGCATCTTCTTTCCAGCTCCAGGAAGAGCCATAGAGTGTAGGACATCTTATTAAATAAAGAGTAAGTGGTCATGGATAAAAATCTGAAGGGTGCACCAGTGGGCACTGCACATAGTGGAGTGATCAGGTACGAGAGGTCCCATGAGCCCTGTGGCATCACATAAGTATCCCTTAAGAAAGCAAAACATATCTACTTCTACATGAAAAAAATTGTGACATTTTTACAGTACAGTTTGAACTGATAATGTGTGCATTAACATTTCATGGAAGAAGTAATCTTATGCTGTTGCACCTGTATATGAACTTAATTGTCTGCATCAGTTTACGGCTTAGAATTTAAAATTCTGATAATCGTCTATTGTGCAAAAGATAAACACATTTATTTGTATGGCCACCACTTCTCCCTCCTCATTTAATTCTACTTCTGTAACATGCTTCCAAACCTATTTTGAGCCTTCTGCATAATTACTCCAAGTCAGTGATATTTTAAACTCTGTTCACACTTGGCCTGGCCCTTCCAGTACACCACTCATCGCCTGGCTGAGAGTTGAGAAAGGGAACGATTGACGTAGACTGAATACGGGAAGTGAAATAAGAACAATTGCTTTAAAAACTGTTGGCTAAGGATGATTTGGTGGAGCTGCAGACACTTCTAAATTGAGTGATTCTGTGTTATGGATACCTAAAAGGTTGCTATAAAAAGCAGGGATCTTAATGTTTTCTTGACCTGAGCCAGAATCTGAACAAAGTATTTATACCCTTGGAAAAAAAAGGATGTAAAATGACTACTGTGATGCATTTTCTCACTGTCAGAGAATCACAGTGTTACAACTGGAAGGGACCTTTGGAGACTTCGAGATAAATTGCTTCATCTTCTAGTTGAGGAAACTGAAGCCCAGGGAAGTGAAGTCACCTACCTGAGGTCATTCAGGTAGTAAATGGCAGAGGTAGCATTTGAACCCAGCTCTTCTGATTCCAAAATTAACATGCTTTTTCTACTGAACCATGCTACCAGCAAAAAAGTAAAGGGAGAGTGGGAGAAGTCCTCTGTGCACCCCAATAATTAAATGTCTAGATATGCTAAGTACTTAGGATCAGCATGGGGGAAAGGTTATAGGTTGTCATCTCTCCCCTAACTGTGAGCTTCATCAAGACTTTGTCTGAGGCACCTCCCCCACTCCCAAACCCTTAACTTTCATTTTGAGGGTATGGGATTCACCCAGGATAAAAAGAAAACGGTCCATGGAGCAGACACCCTTCTCTAGATAACCTGGGATTGTTCTGTACACTAGGCAGCCTATCAAACTTGTGGGAAGCATCAGGTCATGGGCATGTTAGGTGCTCTGCTGCCGTAAGCCCTCACCACATCCCTCTGTTGGGCTCCAGGGGAAGAAAGAGAGAGTGTTCTGTCTGTCCTTCACCACAGGCTCTAAGGACCACTATGAAAATGTTTTCCTCCTTTGAAGCCCTCTACAATTTGAAGTGGATTGGCAGTGTGAGCCTTAGTTTTAATTCTAGACTGTGTAATTCTAGATGGCAGGGAATGTTTTCTTTTTGTCTCTGAATGTCTGGTGCCTAGCACAATGCCCAACACAAAGTAGGAACTTTATCCATGTTTGCAGGTTGATTTTTGTTGACTTTGATTTGAACTTGGTTTTCGTTGAAAAAAGTGGATGAATTTATGCAAAAGTTTTATTAGAATTTACCCAGTAATGTTGACCATTGCTTTGTGTCCCTTGCTCCCAGAGAGTATTTGGAATTTGGAAAACTCTAATTTAGAGGGATCATGCTTAGCTATCTTTGAACATTGACAAGGCGGGTATAGGACAGGTGCATTAGACTTGTTATGCTTGACCCAAGAGGGCAGAATTAGGAGTAATGGAAAGTGCAGGGTTACCAATTTGAGCTCAACATAAGGAAAAAGTTTGTCATAATTGGAGGTGTCCAAAAATGGAATGGGTAGATTTAGGAGCTAGTAGATTTCTGAAAATTTATTTTGAATGAGAACTTGTTTGGAAATGCCATTAAGGGGATTTCTATTGGGGCACAAATTGGACTCTATATAACGTGTGAGGCCTCTTTCAACTCAGATTTTGTGATTCATAGGTATTATGATCATTGATATCTTGGGAAAATTTCCAGACAAGTCCTGCTAGAGGCCCCAGAAAGGTAAATGTATACAACATCATAATGCATCTAGTTGCTTTGGGAATTATCATATTCCAGCTAAATATATGAGGGAGACTGGTGAAATACCAGTACTCTAAACAAAGTAGCAATATGATATTTACAAAGTTATCCGAAGTGTTTAGTTTAATTATCTGTAACAGAAACAGCAATGTAAAGAGAAACTTTGAAAGTCTCAAGAACTTTGATCAATGGCATTGATCAACAATGATTCCAGAGGACCAGTGATGAATTATTCTACCTCCCTCTGGACACAAACATGATAGACTCAAGGTACAGAATAAGACATATTGTCTGGACATAGGCAATGTGAGAATTTATTTTGCTTGACTGTGCATATTTGTTACAGTGGTTTTATTTTTCTTTCTTTTTTCCTAATAAGGAGGAGGTTAGGTGGGAGAGAAAATAGATTTTTGTTAAACGATCAAATGAGATAACATATATAAACTGCTTTGCAAACACTATCATCATCATCATCATCAATAATAATAACAATAATGGTAACAGAATAAGTTAAATTTAATTTTAAAAACTTAAGTTCTTATTGTTGTTGTTCATCCTTAATATTTTTTGGTGAGGCAATGGGTAAAGTGACTTGCCCAGGGTCACACAGCTTGAAAGTGTCAAGTGTCTGAGGCCAGATTTGCAATCAGGTCTTCCTGAATCCTGGGCTGGTGCCCTATCCTCATCCTTCAAAGAAGACCAAGACATCATGATGTTGAGATAAAATAGTAGATGATGAATGAATTGTGCATGAATTATATTTAAGTGAGGCAGAGTTGTGCAAAGTTGTCAGCTTCAGTCTCTCTTCCAGTGTCATCAAAGTCCAGTGGTAGGACAAAAGTCAAGATTACTGGTGATGGCTTGTGATGCAGTGGATAACCTTGGTGTCTTCAAAGTCTGACCTTACTTAAAAACCTAAGTGCTTACTTGAAGCCAAAGGATCTTAATTACAGAAACAGACACCCCCTAGCCCAGCAATTTTGCATCAGTAGAAAACAGGAAACTAACACACAATGCCTTTAGCTAGGAATTGACTCCTCCCTCCCATAACAGTGAGGCTCCATGTCTCCTGAAGCCAAAGTCTTGTTGACCTTGGCCCTGCCCTCTGACTTTGCCCTTCACTCTGCATTGGCTAGTTAGGATATGGTTATCTAATTAAAAGACAGCATAAAATTCGGCTGCAAACAGCTTGATTGAAAAAAACAAAATAATGTTTATAGGCCCTTAGACCTGACACCACTCTCTGAGACCATCTGCAGCTGTCAGACTTTGTTTTCCAGAAGCAGATTTACAGGAGGAATGAGTAAGCCTATATGTACAGGGATTTCATCAGGTAGATGGAGTCTCTTGAGATCACTTGGTTAAAAAACAATCATTCAGCAGTCACAAACATCTTAAGGCCTCTTATGCTAAGAGCACAGAAAACAATTTACTATATGGCTGAAGCTCTAAGCTTTCAATTGCACAAAGGAGAGATTTACATCAGTATCTCCACATATTCCCTTTCAGTTTTGAATAAAGCCATATTGAACTTTTCTGGTCCAAGGCCAATAATTTGATAGAATTTATTCTTAGGGAAATAAGTGTCTTGCATAGATATTAATGCATTCTGCAAACACACATTTACTTGAATCTAGCCTCAATTGGGTCTTTTGTGCTACACACATACACACATCACCACCACCTCCACCATTGACAATAACAACCCCAACACTTATTTCTGGCCACCTCCCTATTCCCCTCCCACGAATGACATACGTTCTCCTCTTTCTCCAAGCTTCCAAGCTCCAATATTTCTTCTCTTATGAGCTTTCAATTTTACTGAGAAAATTGTGGTTGTTTTTCATCAGCTTCATCATCTCTATCCTTCTATACCTCAAAATCTCTTTATGTCACAGTATCATAGATTTCAAGATAGAAGGAACTCTAAAGATTCTTTAATCCAGCCCCATAATTTTACAGTTGGGAAATTGAGGTCCAGCAAGGTTAAATGTCTCATTTGTTGCAACATAGGTGAGAAGAAGCAAAAATAGAATTTGAACCCAACACACCTGACTCCAAATCAGAGACTGCATGACATGGAGATGGAGATCTGGCCTTGGAGCCAAGTAAACCTGTGTTCAAATCCTGCTGAAATAAATTGGCTAAGTTATGCTGGACAAGTCATTTAGCCACATAGAAAGCTTTGAACAGCCTTCCAGCCTACATTAATAGAGGGAATTTCCTCATCACGGAGTTCCCCATGTGACAAGGTTTATCTCCCACATGTGGAATGGGGTCTTTGTGTGGCTTGAAGGGAGGCAGAATAGATGTCTCTAGCCTCCTCTTCCCCCACCTTTCTCAAAGGGAGACTTTAATTCTTGCTAGGGAAACAGTAGGTTGAGGCCAGAGGCCACCACCCTGTTCTCCTCAGAGAGAGGGCTAGACTTATTATCTATCTGTTTCTTTAAATAGTATTAATCTAGGAGATGTGATTTTAAGGTTCAGTCTGACTTCTGATTGCTACTTCATAAATAGAAGAAGCAGGAGGACCCCACACTTTATATTCAAGGCTTTACTCCCTTCCCACCAAATACCAATTCCATAATGAACACACATAACACTTAGTCAAAATATGGACTTATCCAAATTGGTAACAAAATGGAAATTAGAGAAACTAATATGTGGGAAAATACTTACAAGAGAATACAGAATGAAGGAGTTCTACCATTTGGGATCATGGTTATTCAGAGAGAAAGTGAGAGAGAGAGAGAGAGTTTGGTCTTACACAAGGAGAAGTTTCCAGAGTCTCTAATGGAGCAAGTTGGGGATAGGGATGTAATGGAGACTACCAGTTCCTCTCATGTTGGCTTCTTCTCAGAGTCTTTTCCTTCAGCAACCTAACTTGGGGTTGGCTTCTTCCATCTACTCTCTTGAAGCTGGAAGACTGAAGAGCCTGAACTAAATGCAGAACCCTTAGAGACTTGAGGAGACCAAAGAGACTGAAGATTGTCTCAAGAGGAACTACACTCTCACTAAGTCCATCTCACCCCTCATGTAGAAATGGGATATTGATCTCCACCAATAAGGAGTTTCATACTAATGGGCTTTGGGACTGGGGTTACACCCATGTCAATGGGAGAAAAAAATCACAGGTCCAGTTTCTAGCTTTATATCATGTGACTCCAAAATCTCGTACTCTTTCCACTATACCACAATAACCTCCTAAGTCCTTACACATCTACTCCTTTGCTCTAGTTTCAGGGAGTAAAGTGACCCTCTCCTTTTCCAAGGCTAAGCTTCCACTTCTGCCCTTGATTCCATTTTTTCCAAATTTTCTTCAGATCCTTGATCTCTCCTCTCTCCCTCTTTCACCTTAAATCTCTTCTTTTCAAATTGCTTCTTCCCTGATATATACAAACAAATTTAGGCCTCCCCTAGCCAAAAAAATGACTGCTATCCTCTAAAACCATGGTACTTGGTATCTCTTCCCCTTCAGTGATAAATCCAAAGAAAGTGGTCTATATTTGATGTTTCCATCTACTCACCAGCCACTTATTCAAAAATCTCTTGTAATCAGGCTTAAGACTGTACCACTCTATTAACATTGTCTTCTCCTAATTCACTAGAGGCTTCTTCACTGCCAAATTCAATGACCTTTTCCCATTTCTCATCTTCCTTGATCTTTGTGTAGTCTGCAACATCTTTTGACAATTCCTTTCTGGATACAGTCTCCTTTTTTTTTAATCTGACCACTATATTCTCCTAATTATCTTCCTACTTTTTGGCAGATCCTTACTGTTCTCCTTTCCTTTTCTTAACTTACTATTGCCTCTTATGTATGAATGTTCCTCAAACTCCATCCTTAGCACATTTCTCTTTTCATATCCTTTCCCTTTGGAAATCTTATCCATATCTGTGGCCACCTAGCCACTTCAGTTTGACTTTTCTCTATCACCTCACACTCCCAACTCCTCCACATGACAAGAATACTTGCAGATAGCTATCATGTCCCCACTGAGTCTTCTGTTCCTAAGATAAACATGCCCAGTTATTTCAATTTATTTTCATGTTACATGGACTCAAGGCCTTCACCTATTTGGTTGTGCTCTTCTGACAATCTGGCTTATCAATGCCTTTTGTGAAACATGAGACCCAGATATGAACATAATACTGCAGATAATATCTGCGGAGGGAAGCTATTTCTTTCTTAATTCAGCCCAAAATTTCTTTAGTATTTTGACCACTTTGCTGTGCTGTTGACTCATATTGAGTGTGAAATGTTCTAAAACCCCCAGGTCTTTTTTTCAAGACTATTGCTGTCTTAACTATGATTTCCCTATTTGTCCTTGTGAGGCTGATTTTATAAATATATATATATATATATATATAATGTATATATATATATACATATATACACACATATATGTGTATGTGTCTGTGTGTGTGTGCAACTTTGCATTTATCCCTACTGAATTTCATCTTTTAGATTCAGTCCAGTACTCAAGCCCGTCAAGAGCCTTTTGGAACCTATTACTGTCATCCAGGGTCTTAGCTATGCCTCTTAACTTTGTGTCATCTATATGTTTGATGAGCACACAACCCATTTTTTTCAAATAATTTTTAAAATTGTTAAACAGCATAGATTCCTGGGAGGCTCCACTAAAGACCTCTTGGTACACAGGCATTAGTTTTTTTTTATGAAGTGTCTCATGCTATTCTTGTAGAAAAGATGGGGAGATATGGATTAGGATACAATTGGATTTACTGGTTGGCTGGCTGGACTCAAAGAATAATTTTTAATAGTCACTCTGGTAGGAGGTCTCCAGTGAAGTACCTTAGAGATCTTTTGATTCTGCCTCTAAGCTGTATCACATATCCATCCTCTCCTTCACTCACACTTCTACTGCTTCGGTTTAGACCCTTGTGACTTTTCACTTGGATTATTATAATACTTCCAGACTAGTCTTCCTGTCTCTCTTTTTCTTCTCCAATATATCCTTCACACAGTTGTCTACATAATCTTCCAGAATCCACAGAAATGACCATATCACTTCTCTGTTCTAAAATCTTCATTGGTTCCCCAATGCCAATAGGATAAAACCTTCTTTAACCTGGCTATTCATTATCTGGTTCTTGCTTTTTTCCAATCTTATTTCATAATCTTCAAATTAGCACCAAATATGACTGCCACTAGCTGTTTTCCAACACTGTTCTTCCCTCTTATGCCACCATGTGTTCAGGTAGATTGCGCCCCACCCCTTTATTTCTAGAACATGCACTCTCCTCACCTCAAGTTTTTGAAATATTCCTTCAAGACCCAGATCATGTAGTGCTTCTTCCTTGAAGCTTCCGATTTCTCCAGTTGAAAATGATATCTACCTCAAATTTTCCTAAAGCATTTTGTCCCTAGAGACAGCATGATGTAGCAAATAGAGGCCTGGCCTCATAGCCAGGAATACTTGTGTTCAAGCCCTGCCTCTTACATATACAGGCTGTGTGATCTGGGCAAGTCCCTTCAATTCTCAGTATTTAGGCAGTTCTCTAAGATTATCAGTTGCAAAGAAAGTGCTAACTTGCACTGGCAGGGGAAGTTTGCTTACCAGGAATTTTCTACACCAGAGAACTCATAGGTCTAATCCCTATCTCTGCTTTGTCTCTATAACATTCTACCCTGATGTATACTTGTCTGTGTATGTGTCACATTCTTCTATACTTCTTTGGAAGTGGTGGAAGAAATATGCCACTTTTTGGTTTTCATTTCTTCATCACCTAGCACAGTGTATTTCACTTAAATTTGTTAAGTTAAATTGAAGGGGAGCAGTTGCTATGAATTTGTAGGCAATTATGAGACACTCCAGTGATAAAAATTCTTGAAGTAGATAATTGTCACCAATTAATGAATATAGGTTGTTAATTAAGACCTGGAATAATAACCTAATGTGCATCTAAGGCATCAAATATTCATCTTCTCTATTATTTCATTTATCAAACATTTGTTGAACACCTACAAGATACTTTAAGACACTCTAATTCTTGTAATTGGAGCATGGATGAATAAGTCAGTCATACAGGAATGTGTCTGTGACTTCATCACTATAGTACACTGCCATTGTTGCTTATCATAATCCCATAGAGACCCTACTCTGATTCCATGTCATGGCATGGGGATGACCATGCATTCTTGAAGATTCTACCTTCAAAAGCTCCTTCTGTGAGCATCAGCCAACCATAGGCAGTGGAGGAAAGAATACTTGTCTTGAAGTTAGATGAGACCTGGTTTGAGTCTTGCCCATGATTCTGTGTGACTCTGGGCAAGTTATTTGACTTCTCATTACCCCCAGACAATTCTCAAAGTTACAAATGAGTCACAGATGAATTACACAGATACATCAGTGGAGGGAGTTTCCATACCAGGTGTTCTTTACACTGATACCACAGGTCTAGATTTTTAAAAATACAATGTTGTTAGGGACCTCATAAAGTTGTTGTGATGGCCAAATGAAAAAAATGTAGATCAAGCATTTTATAAACCTTAAAGGCGATAGACACTGAACCTGAGATTTCATAGGTATAAAGAACTCCCAGGTGAGAAAAATTTCTCTATCAATGCAGGTAGTCAACTTCTCTGCAAATTATAGTTTTAGAGAATTGCCTAGAATATTGAATGACTTGCTAAGAACCATACCACCACTATGTGTTACGGGTGGAACTTGAACCTAGATCTTCCTGACTCTGAGGCCAGCTCTTTACCTACTATACCACACTGCCTCTCAAACCTTAAATACAGCTATAAATATTATCTATTATTATTAGCACACTGGGATATTTATATGAAGTTCATTCAGGCTTAAAACTATACTCAACCTTTTGAGATACCCTGTATGGTTTCAGTGGCAGACTATCTTCTTGATAGCCAAAATTTACTGGCCTTGTTGTTGTTCAGTTGTTTTTCAGTCGTGTCTGACTCTTTGTGACCTCATTTGTGGTTTTCTTGGCAAAGATACTGGAATGGTTTGCCATTTCCTTCTCCAGTTCACTTTACAGATGAAGAAACTTGAGGCAAACGAGATGAAATGACTTGCCCAGGGTCACACAGGTACTAAGTGTTTTAGGTCAGATTTGAACTGACTCTAGGCCCAGCACTCTATCCACTGCACTACCTAGCTGCCCAGTCTAGTTGGCCACTAGATTGCCAATTCTCTGGTCATAGCAATTTATGAAACAGTTGTCTGTAGGCTAAGAAAAATAGACTGTAAAATTATAGTCACAAATTTCAGCA
Organism: Vombatus ursinus; assembly: GCF_900497805.2. NCBI lineage: Eukaryota > Metazoa > Chordata > Mammalia > Diprotodontia > Vombatidae > Vombatus > Vombatus ursinus. The sequence goes on from NW_020940360.1 coordinate 25,917,406, forward strand.
TAAAATACCATTCTCCAAATAAAACAAGCAGCAAACACTCCCTTTCTAAAGAATAATAGCTGTCTTTTTTTTAAACTGTGATAACAGTTCATTTTTTCAACAGGCAAGCACTTTGCAGAATATGCATGTGTGTAGAACTTTGTGGAACTAAAAAATGTCAGGTTCCTTTGTTCCTCAAAGTCATCTGACTTTACATTTGCTAACCCTTCTCCCACCTGCCAGGACAAATACAAGGTAACAAAAATCTGAAATTTTGAGCTCTGTATATTTATGATGCTGGAAACAGCCAAATACCAGATTGGCTCTTTGAGTGAATACAGCCTTAGGAATTTGATATACATTAAAATACTTTGAATAGAATTACCAGAAAGAGACACTGCTTGAATAAAACATCAAGTTTGTTGTGACAAACAAACTATATTCTATCAGTAGAGTACTTTTTGACTAATTTTATTTTCATTGCTAAATGATGATTGACAATACAGTTGTTTGGCATGCCTAAAAGAGCAGTTTTTTATGTTTGTTTAAAGATGCAGTGGAATGCATGCATATATACTTTAAGAGAGGAAGAATAGAAGCACAAAAAGTGAGGTAGGATGAAAAGAAAGATGGGAAGACCTTGTTCTTATTCATTCTTGATTATTAGGAAATGTATTCGGGGAAAGAGTGGGAGATATGCCACAGATAAATTCCATTTTGATAAGAAAGACTTCAGTGATATTTTGTAGAAGACAAACTAAATACTTGACAGTTCTTTTTAATGACTCCCTTTAAATGATTAATGGTTCTATGTCGCCTCAACATCCTGGTTACCTTCTCTTGGATGAAGTACCAGTTATCAATGTTATCAACTTCCTTCCTACAAAACAAATTATACACAATATTCTGACCAGATAAGTTCTGACCAATGTATAATATAACAGAACTATCACTTTCTTCATCCTAGGTACTGCATAGATCCCATTAGTCTTTTTGGCTATTGACTTATTTTGAACTTGGAGTCCATTAAAACTTTAGAATCTTCTTCACATGTGTCAGGACACATCTCTTCCATTTGGTTTTCTGAAATCAAATGCAGAATGTATTAGTCATCTTATTAAATTTCATCTCAATGGATTTTATCTGACAATGGACTCCTTCTGACATTCACAGTATTTATTATGGGTCACTTTGCTTTCAGGACTCTTGTGAAGTACAATATTATCTTCAAAAAGTCATACATACAGTGCAAGTGGAGTCACTAAGACAAGAAAGCCATATTTAAAATACCCTTTCACCTTTTGAATACTTGTCATATTCATAAATAACCAAGCTGACAAAATGATATTTTTCAAATGATGACTATCTTCTTGGTTTTCTAGTTTGGCTGGCCAGGTAATCAATTATGGCAGCAATATAAGTCATAAATTTTATCTGGAACTTTTCCAAGAGGCTCTGTGTTCTTTGTAGGAAATGATATTTGCTATAAAGAAAGGATTAAAGGTCCAGGAAATTCAGCTTTTATAGCCACAAGACCCTAAGAAGAATATTATGTTCTTTTCTTGCTCAGCCCTTCTAGCCCTTGTTTCCTATTTCCTGTGATTCCATTCTATTTTTGGTCTCAGAGGCACCTTTCCAAAAGCTGAGCCTGAGCCTGGCCTCCTCTCTTCCCCTTGCTCTCTTCTCCCACTTCAGTGCCTTCAGTTTTCCCATCGATATTTCTCAGGATCCCTCAAAAAAGAACTGCTACACTCAATGTCTCACCTGGGGCCTGGTTGCCCTTCTGAACAAGTGAGAAATATACCTTGCTACTGTTTGGAGTGTCAGCTTGGGAAGTTGGCTTAGCTACAAAGAGTGGTGATAAGTAGATGATCATCTCTACCCTCCTCATAATAGTTTCTTTTTTTTCAGAGATACACATTAGATGGAGGGCTAAAGCACCTTAGAAACAGCTAGAATTTGAAAACTAGCCTTATTTTCCTTCAGCAGTCTTGGTACAGGTCTGAAAAAAAAAACTTCAAGAAATTATTTAATCCAGTCCCTGCTATATATCCTGATCAATAGTTTACATGCTCTTTATTCCTATTTTTCCAGGAGTAGCCTCTGTACTGTATCTGGGAGCCTAGGAGCAATTGAAAAACGATGGTCCTCAGGCTCATTACTCTTCAAATCCCCAGTGTTTTTCTTGATTTCTTGCATCTTCTTCCCCATCCATCACTTATTTTAAGTGATTTTTAAGCAAAAAATATTTTGTTGTTGTCATTCAGTTGTTTCAGTCATACATGTCCAACTCTTTGTGACTCCATTTGGGATTTTCTTGGCAAAGATACTGGAGTGGTTTGCCATTTCCTTTTCCAGCTCATTTTATAGATGAGGAACTGGAGCAAACAGGGTTCGGTGATTTGCCCAGTCACGCAGCTAGTAAGTATTTGAGGCTGGATTTGAACTCATGAAGATGAGTCTTCCTGATTTCAAGCCCAGTGTTCTATCAAAAGGAAAACCAAGAAAATGACAAATGAATGTAAACCTCACATTGATTGTGATTATACTATGTAGCCATCTAGACATTTATGAGTAATATGGAGGAAGCTACGTGTAATTTTATGTTCCTGAATAGAGTAGAGAGGTATTGCCTTAAGGGAATGTTATAGACCAAGGAAGTAAGAGATGAAGCAGAAATTTGACAAGGATACAGTTAGAATTCAGTGGGGGGAAAAGCTAGAAAAGAAAGGAGTGGTCTATTATTGTTTTGCCAAAATGAATAATATTTTTCAGCATATTAAAAAACAAAATCTGTGTTGAATCTACTTGAAATTTCTTAATTCTGTTATTTTATGAATAGAAATTCTACCACTTCAGAGCAGTCTTAAACAACTGACAGAAATCAAGACCCTCAGGTTTTGTTTACTCCTGTTCTTCTATCTATTCTCCATACAATCTACTTATTAATAAATAGTCAATTGCTCAATTGTGTGCATGAGTTATTTGGACAGCTGTTAATTCTCCTTGGTGTCATTAAATAGTTATAATTCATTTGGCTTTGCTCCAATTCATCCTGGTGTTATTCAAAATTTATTCAAGTTCCATTTATTTTTTTTCCATGGCTAGGTATACATAGCACAAAGTGTAGGAAAAAGTTAGTTAATTGAGAACTAATGTGATACAGTCTAAGTCACGGACTTTGGATCTGTCTAGCTGATCATGTCAAACAGATAGCATTTTCCCTTCACTTCCTAATGTCTGGGTCAAGGGAGACTATAGATGATTTATCTTTGCTCATTATTATATATCACAATGAAAACATAGTCAGGGGAGACTCAAAACACAGAAGCATATTTGCTCACTACTTTTCTCCTTAATGAGAATTGTGATTTAATTGTTCACAAAATGTTAGCACCCCAAAATTTGAGGTATAAAAAAGTTGTACTGTACATGAACACACTACTTTTTGTTGGACACAAGGTCTCTTCTCCAGGTAGCAATCTTCTGCCCCAGTGGTTCTAAAAACATAATCGAGGAATGCCTGCCAGTCCCTGAGCCTCTGTTAGGGAGTTAGTCAGGACAGACTTATTTTTACAATAATACTAAGATTTAAAATTTTCTAATACAGTAAATGTGGATAGATATAACCCACATTTTTTTTTAAAAAAGGCTCTTTGGGAAGTCCTCACTAATTTTTAAGAGTGTAAAGATCAAACTAGGTGGTGCAGTCAATAGAGTGCTGGTCCTGAAGTCAGGAAGACTCATCTTCCTGGGTTCAAACCTGGCCTCAGACACTTACCAGTTATGTGACCCTGGGCAAGTCACTTAACCCTATTTGCCTCAGTTCCTCATCTGTAAAATGAGCTGGAGAAAGAAATGGAAAACCACTCTAATATCTTTGCCAAGAAAACCCTAAATGTAGTCACAAAGAGTTGGATATGACTGAAATGACTGAACAACAGTAGAAGTACAGGCCAAGCAATCTCAGACTGTACTTTTCTTTGTTAAAAAATATGAGACCATATTTTAAATACTTCACTGTCATCCTTCCATTAAACTGTATTTACCACAGTGAATTGGTCATACTAATCATTATTACTCCAATGTTTCTCATCTATGCTCTACCTTAAACCTTTCCCTCCCTTCTCCCTTTCCTCCCCACCCCATCTCCAATTCCTACCCTTTCTCCAAAGGGAAGAAGAAATAATAGGTTAGAATATAACCTGCACAATCTACCAGGGCCACCAAAAAATGGTAGGTTTGCCACTGCACACTTTCCTGTTTGTCACGTGACTGATGGCAACCAAATATCATCAGTCTTTGTCTAGTCTAACCTATCTGCAGCTGAAGAAGTTTAGCTTATTTTAATTCTGGCCCCTACCTACTGCCAAGTTGTGCAGGTCTGGGTTAGAAGGATGGTCTAGGGCTTTGTAGGAGGACAACAGGGAAATTCAGCAGAATTCTGTAATCCCATATAAAGATTTATTAGAGCTATCAAATACTCATCCTTGCTTATGCCTTATAGGTGGACGCCTTTTCGTATATTCCATACTGCTCTTTATTCAAGTGTTTTATGATAGTGGTTGCATGTAACGAATTGCTAAAATTTCCTGAATGTCAGTTATACCAGTGAAAGACTACATGATCCACATTTCCACTCCAGTCCATCAAAGCCTAGGGACCTCATCAAAAGTGGGCACGGAATATCCAGTGGAATGTTTTCATTAATCATTTTTGCATGACCAAAAATGTGGGTGCGGAGAAGTGATTTAATTTCCAGGAAGGCTTGGGTTTTTTCCTTTACGTAACTACAATAACCTCAATCTTATAAGACCATGTTCCCAGTATTCTTATTCATTGAACTTTATTATTCTCTTTTTATAGGGAAGAGAACAAGATTGACTCTGATGTTTATTACAAGTTAATATATTTGTGGGGCAATATAAAGCAAAACAAAGATGGACTATAACTTAAGGATTCAGTTCAAATTAATCTCATTTTTGAATGAATATATTTCTTATTCTCTATCTGTTTATAACATTGGAACTAAAGGAAATGAAATGGACCTTTAAAAATTACATTATAGAGATAATAGCATTTTAGAGCTGTGGGGACTTTACAGATTATCTAGTTCAACTCCCTTCATTTTACAAGTGAGGAAACTGAGGCCCAGAGAGATAGTAACTTGCCTGAGGTGACACAGGTACTCTCCAGTGCTTTATAGAAGACATAGAAGAGTTTTATGGAAGTTCAATGCAATTCTGTAATCTAATATATTTACTAGAGCTATCAAACACTTACACTTGTTTATCCTTTTAGATGGATGTCTTTTTGCAAGTCCTATATTCTCTCCTCAAAATAATTTGTGACTGAGGTTGCATGTAAGGCATTGTCAAAATTTCCTGCATTTCAATTATGCTGGTGAAAAGGCAGGTGATATGTGTTCATATTCTAATCTATGCATCGTATTCTAGAGACCTCTTCAGGAGAATCAGAGTTGATATCTGAACTCAGGTCTCTAAACTCCCATTCCAGTGTTCTTTCCACAACAGCCATACTCTAATGAATCCTGCTATCTACACCAATGAATGTCTTAAGTTTGAAAGCCCATGTTTGGAATAATTTATTAAGAATAAGTGCATTGCATGACAAGACTCTGCTAGTTTTACTCAAGTGAAACTTGTGTACCATGGGAAAGAAGTAGATAAACAAAATTATACCCTTCTGTGTTGTATCCCTTGGAAAAACTTCTGAGTCATATGAGAGAGCAGCTTCCTGTTTTACCAGAGGAGAAAATAAGAGGAAATAGAGTTAATGTAAAGAATATTTTGATTGGCTAAAAGAAATAACTTTTTGAGCCCGAAGGAACAAAATGCCAAAAAGAGTAGCAAGGAGAAGTTGGATAATGCCCATCCCTGGAGATCTTCAAGAAGAAAACAGAAAGTTTTGAATGATTTAAGCATTCAGTTGCCTGAAAGAGGGGGAACTGGACAAGGCCTAGGCCCATTCAAACTCTACAATACCATTCTATAATTGTGATTCTCATTATTCCTTAATAGTCCTTTGGTGTCAGTGAGCAAAGCATTTAAAATTAATTAATTTCTTAGCAGTTAGGTGTGTGGTGGATAGAGTGCTGGGCCTGGAGCCACAAAAACTCATCTTCATACGAGCTATGTGACCCTGTGTGTCACTTAACCCTGTTTGCCTCAGTTTCTTCATCTGTAAAATGAGTTGGAGAAGGAAATGGCAAACCATTCCAGTTTTTTGCCAAGAAAACCCCAAATGAGAGAGATCACAAAGAGCTGGACACAACTCAACCACAACAAATTTCTTACCATACCCATTTCTTTGTTGTTGTTGTTTTTTGGTGAGGCAATTGGGATTAAGTGACTTGTCCAGGATCACACAACTAGTAAGTGTTAAGTGTCTGAGGCTGGATTTGAACTCAGGTCCTCCTGACTCCAAGGCCAGAGCTCTATTCACTGAGCCACCTAGCTGCATCCCATACTCATTTCTAATAGTTGTTCTACTGTGGCCACTTGATTAAACAAAACAAAATGTAAATGCAGACTCTTTTGTCCTTATTTGAGTTTAGCATTGTTAAAGCAAGATTAATGGGAAAAAAAATTCTCATCTGTTCTTCCTATACCATAGCTGTTGAACTGATAAGTTCTGGCTTAGCATTCCAAGTCACACTGCATAAATGATGGAATACCACATAATACAGACTGAGAAAATATTGTCTTTTACAAAGTGGAGTTTGTACTTGATTTTCAAATGTGAACCAGTCAAAGGGCATTCCATCTTTTCTACTCCCCACTCACGGGTACGCACGTGTGCGCGCGCACACAAACACACACACACACACATCCTTGTTTGTCAACAATTCCAATTAGTTTTTCTGGGTTTAGGTGTTGTAACCATATGAACCAAGTGCATGAAAGATGTAATTACATTGTAAAAATAAAGAATATGAGAGAGTCGGGATGCATAGAGAGAAAGACTTAGTTTCAGATTGGGAAAGACCTGGATTCAGGTTCTATCTCTGATAACATAAACAATGTCTGCAACCCTGGGTAAATGATTTAATCTCTTAATGGCCCCAGATAAATCTATAAACCCAGGCTAGCCACCATTGATGATTCCATCCCAAGCTCCTGGAGGGTCACTGCCAGACCTGATACTTCCCCCTCCCCATGCCCCAGAGCCCAGCCCCAAACTTCCTGCCAATTTCCTCTTCTTCTCCCTCTCTTGACTTGTCAATGAATCCCCAACAAATCTCTAAATCCTTTCCTTTCTCTGACCCTTAGATCCACTCCTCACTTCCTTTTTAAAAAATAGATTTTTATTGATACCTTTTGTTTATATATTGCTTATCTTTCTCTCTGTATACTCCTCTCTCTTCCAGAGACCTATTCCTTACAACAATTTTTTTTAAAAGAAGAGAAAAAACCCATTTACATCAATCAACACACAAAATCTGAGAACTGAAGACAAGTAGAAAGTGAATGGAAAGCTGTAATGGTGTTATGGTTACAAGCATTTGTCACATGCAAACTCAGGCTGCCATGTTTCCCCGGTCATTCTCTTCTGGTCATACTTTTAAAACTTAATCTCAGATAGATACTTGCACACTCTGGAGCAGTCAGTGGTATATTTTTCTTATAATTATTTTTTTCAGTTAATCTTTGCATATCATTTCTGAAAAAATAAAGTTTTACTTAATAATGATTCAATTTTCAATGCTTATTTGGTGTTCTGAAAAGTTTGCTGGGCTCAGAGTCAGGGGAGAGTTAAATATGAATTCTAGCTCCAAATTTAGGTGTTGACTGACCACTGGAAAATCACTTAATCTCTCTAATTCTCTGTTTCCTCATTTGTAAAATGGGGTTAATCATTCTTGTACCCCCAACTTACATAATGTTGTGAGGAAAATGTTTTATAAAACTAAAAATACTATATAAATGTGAAAGGTTATTGTTTAAAAATCACAAAACCATTATGATAGACTAGTTGTGAAATGAGTGTATAAAACCAAGTGATTTCAGCAGAAAAAACTCGACTTAGCAGAATTTTTGGTATCACAGAAGTTTCATATAACAGTATCTTTATATAGTCAGTTCCTTCAGTAATTTTTTATTATGTTACTTTATAGCCACAACCAAGTTTACAAAGGATAGGATAATACAATCCAGTGATATAAACAACTACACAAAGACATAAGGAGATAGGTCTGGCATTTTATGGTGGTCCTATAAATTTGATTATTCTTTGCTTATATGTTATTTTCCCTGCACCTAGCCTAACATGAATGAGGACAGGAAAGACTTGCCTAAAGCTGTGACGTGAGATCATTGTGGGCTATAGTCTAATGAGATACCTAGTAAATGAGGCCAGAAGTAGGAGATTCCCAGACTAAGAAGGACAAGTTGGCAATGCTAAGCATCCAAAGGGGAAATAGGAAAGAAGATCCAGATCAAAGAAGACATCAAGAAGTTGGGAATTCAAATAGGTTTAAGCACATCCAATGTACTCTGCTGTTTGACTCACTTTGTGAAATGAGCAAGCTGGCCTCTATACTTTTGAGCCCTGAAGCCACAGTGATAACTCTGCTTCCTGTCTAAGTGAACTTCATCCAGCTGTGAATAGCTTCCTTCTGCTGTTAGAATTTGCTGCATGGCATAAGTTTTAACTTATATAGTGCAAGTATAAGTTTTAATAATACATTACAATGCATGTATAAGTTTTAACAATGATTTCCCCCCAAAACCATCAACTTATATATATATATATATATATATATATACACACACACACACACATATGGGTATCTCAAATATTTGTAAGATGTTAAGCTTTGGATGGGGCTTAATAGACAATTTATTGTCTATTTAAATAGACAATAAAGTAGAAACTAAGCTTTTTTAAATTAGCACAGATTGCAAATTCCATATAGATCATCTGTTGAAGAAATACTACTGTTACAGAAGAATCTATTACTGTGCAAAGATTCACATATTGCTAAGAGTAAAAGCAACAATTATTTACTCAAACTTACCTTCCCAAATACTGGGTTTTTCTCTTTTACTTAATATAAAACTTTATTCCAGAAGCCTGTCTTCTATCGTACTTTGACTAAGAAGCAGTACTTGACTAGGTAGTACATTTGTCCAAATAATTTTATTTTTATCCCAATTATCTAAAGGAAATAAAATAAGTTGCATTGTTAAGATTTAGTATGTGGCAATCTTGAGGCAACTATCATAAAAAATGTTTGATGAGTATTTTTGTAAATAAAGTTGTGAAGATGATTGACAAGATTAAAAAAAATACTCAAGTTAAAAGTGGTTTTTAGGCCTTGTTTGTATTCTGAATTTTTGTTAGGATTTCCTGATTCCATTCCAGGTTCCTCACAAGGTAATTGATAGTTAACTAAACTGTATTTTGCAATTGTTTATTTCTCACTGAGATGCATCATTAGCCATATCTTCATTTAAGCCAACTAGAGGTAGAAGCTGACACCTTTCCAGGACCTGATTGTCAGGCTCAAGAATTCTTGGAATACTTCTGTCACTTCAAATTCTGTTTTATGAGTACTAATATATGAAGTCCACAATGAGTGTCACTGATGCTGTTGCACGTTTTGCCAGATAACCTTGGGTGGGGTGGGGAGAAGAATGAATGGGAGACTTCATAGCTATTTTAAAGAATAGTAGAGACAAGGGATCCCCTTGTGAAATTACAACTTGAAATTTGATAGACTGAGAAAGTCTTCTCGCAGTTCTCTCATTATATTAGTGAAGTAAACATTTGCCTTTCTGTTTCTCAGGTTTTGGGAGATAGGAGCCTGTTGCATTGAATCTAAATGTTTTTTGCAATGAATACAATTCCTAACTTTCTGCTTTCCTGTTGGGCAAATTTAGTAGTGTTATCTATTGTCTCAATACAGCCCAGGGTTTTGGTGAATTTTTTTTTGCTTAGTATTTATTATATAAGCATTTTCTAATCTCCTCATTAGGAATCCTGTGAAGAATCTAGTCACATTGGAGCCTATGGTTATGAACTCTAGTCTCCAAGATCGTCCAGATGTTTAAATTTGTCCCTTCGGGGAACTAATATTTTTTTCATATTGATTAAGTGTCTCCTATCTCCTTCCACTAGGCAGTAGTTGTACAAGTTTGCTAGCTCTGTGTTGCATCCCTTGTGATCGAAGAGATGAATAATGGTATTATCATCTGTTGTTCACGCATATCTCAGAAATCAATTTAGATTTTACACTCAATAATAAGACAGGCTTGCTAGTAACCTATTATCTATCTTATCATCACCACAAGTATTATGTCTTTACAATCCAGAATTCAGAAATTCCCATAGTTGACCATAACTCTTATTCTTCAAACTGTCTCTGTACCTCACTCCTTTCTTGGGAGCACTCTACCTGCTGAGTTAGCAGAAGAGACAGAGTGAGTACCAGCTAATTGATGTGGTAGAGGAGAGAGTGAGCCCCAGATTGGGAAGATGTTTTTGTACTTTTGGTTCTTGTTTTATCTTTTCAGTAGATATCCCTTTGTAAAAGCTAATTTAAGTTAATTGGTTAAATTGACGGTGGGGTGCTAAATACTGGCATCAATGAGATTAAAGAGATGTTAACTGGCACTGGACAATTAATATTATAAGGAATACACACCAGAATAGGGGATCAAGCCAACAGTACTAGAAGAACCCCACTTCCCTTCAAGGGTACATCTAGACTTCTGAGGAAACAGGTAGCTGAGTTCTAGGTTAGGAGAATAAATGCAGAAGTTCAAACTACGTTTGTTTATGCAGTGTAATCATTTATCTATGTATATGCTGTCCCCCAGCCACTTCACTTCCTGACAACAAGTAGAATGCAAGACCCTTGAGGTTAAGGACTATTCATTTTTTGTCTTTGTATTCCTAGGGCCTGGAACATAGTAGGTGCTTAATAAATGATTGTGGCATAGCATTGAATTGTTTGAGGGTGGCACTGGTTAAGGGTAGTTTTGAAATTTAGGAAAATAAGAAGTTCATTTTATTCACAAAGCAATGTGTTTTATCACTTGACCTTAGCACTTTATCATTGGATACCCCATGTCTAATGTAGGCCCAATATATAAGCAGTTAATCAGCTTAGACTTTTGTCTGAAAATTGTTAGACTGTTTGGGGAAGGGTAAGGAAACGATTATTTTGTACTTGGTTCTCTAATCTCTGTGACCCTCTTTCATTTTAGAAGTTGCACCTCCCTTGCTGATCATATGGTCCTAAAAATGGTGGGTCCTTAAAAAAAAGATGGGTGCTAAAAAATCAGGTTGGTTTGTTAATGTCTCATTTTATTCCTCTATTCTTTTTGATCTCCATCCTGTTTGTACTTGGATAGTCCCTCCTTAGATTGGAGAGTTTTCTGGCAAGTTTTGCTGCCATGTCTTGTCCATTTGATTGTTTTATTGATCTTGCAACTTGTTGACCCTTCCCTGAAGGAATACTTATACCTTCGTAGATGCCCATTAGGATCTCACATTTTGGCAGTTGTATCAGGTAGGATAGGAGTGACTTGTGATTTCAGTGATAGAGAGAACTCCCAGGTGAAGGAGCTCCCTCTATAAGTGCAGGTCAACACCTTCTGGTCTTAGAGACTAGAGCAGTGGTGTTAAACTCAGAAAGAAACAGGGACCACTAAACTACATACATAAAGATTCCCTGCTTGGCTCTGTGGTGACTTAGAAAGCCGCATATTAACATATTATCTGTGTTCTATTGAATTATACTTTATTTCATTAAATATTTCCCAAATACACTTTTTTGGTGAGACTATTGGGGTTAAGTGACTTGCCCAAAGTCACACAGCTAGTGAGTGTTATGCGTCTAAGGCCAGATTTGAACTCAGGTCCTCCTGACTCCAGGGCCAGTGCTCTATCCACTGTGCCACCTAACTGCCCCCAAATACATTTTAATTTGGTTCTTATGTTTGACATCTCTAGCCTAGGGTCCTGAAAGAATAAATGGTGCCCAAGGTTATACAGTCAGTGTATGTCATGTAACCTAGGGCTTCCTGGCTTTGAGACGGGCCCTCTATCTACTATACCACACTAAAAATTGAACAAGAACTTAGTTGTAAAACAGTTTAATTGTTCTGAATATTTGTTGGCAAAGAGGGCATGTCTCTGTTTCCAGAGGGAATGGTACTGTAATGATATAAGGTTAGAAATCTCCTAAAAGGACATTGGTTTGTTCTTATCTTTTCCTCCTTTAGCATCTTGGGTCTGTATCTCTACTTCTTGAGTAATCAATGATTATTTTAGACTTCTTGGCTTTAAACTTGGAGCACAGCGATTGACTGACTTTTCAAATAATGAATTTTGCTCATATTTAAAATTGTATTCCTCAGTTTCTGGTATGGGGTGGGGTTTAGGATGGGCAGTCATATTTCCTTTCCTTTTTCCACTTTCTCCTAGAGTTCCTGAAACAATGACTCCATAAGGAGTGTTGTCACCCTGATATTGGTGGTTATCATATCATGCTTTATAGACATATTCCCATTATAAATTTATGACCTTTTGAGAGGTAGTATGGATATGGGGCTCAGAGTCAGGAAGATTTGGGTTCAAACCCTACCTCAGACTCCTCCTCCTATCACTTTTTCTGGGCCTGTGGTTGATTTGATGATCTATAAGATTTCTTAAAGGTCTGAGACTACATGATCCCTGTAATCCAATACCTTTGAGTCTCAGTGACCTTTCAGGGAGCACTGACAACCAAATCCTTGCCTGGATTCTCCTTTATGATCTACCATAGAATGGGTAGTGCTGGTCTTAATATCAGAAAATCTGACTTCAAATCTTGGCTCCAACATAATCTTGAGTACGTTACCTAAGATCCTAGAGCCTCCTCATCGATTTCACAGGGCTATTATGAGGAAATCTTCTTATAAACATTAAGGGATAGGGAGTGAACTTGTGACTTCATTGATATAGCAAAGCCCTGGATGAGAAAACTCCCTCTCTCTTGCAGGTAGTCATAACTTTTCTGCCACTTAGGTGTCTAAGAGAATTGCCTGGAAATTAACTGAGAAATTAATTAGCTTGCCAAGGCTTACACAGCTAGCATGTCAGAAGCAGAGCTTGAAACCAGGTCTTTCTGACCTTTGTTACATGGTACAGAGGAAAGGGCATGGTCTCTGGAGTCAGAGAGTATTTGGGTCGTATCTTACCTGTGGTACTTAATGACAGCTAGCCTATGTATGGAACTTTAACGATTGCCTAACACTCTCCATGTTATCTCATTTGATCATCATAAGAACCCTGGGAGTTAGGTACTATTACTATCCCCTTTCTCCAGATGAATAAATTGAGGCTGAGAAGTTAAGAAATTTGCCTCGGGTCACACTGTTAGTAAGTGTCTGAGCCAGAATTTGAACTCTTCCTGACTCTAAATCCAGCCCTCTATCTACTGTGCCACCCAGGTGCCCATTTATAAACCTTAAGAAGTCATCTAAATATATTATTATTAATAAAATGTGTCCATTTACGCAACCATATCCAACTATGCTTTCAAACTTGGGAAGGTATTGGTCATTGTATTCCAGTGGCATTTTCCTGCCCCATAGCTCAGGGTTTCAAAGGATTTACAGATGGTAAATCTCATATGGAATTTCACTGCAGTTGCTCCAGGGTTCATTTGTCTGTGTACTCTAAGTACAGTTGGAAATTATTTTTATTGGTAATTCTAACAAGAAATTTTAGCTTCATCTTATTTATTGCTTGGTTTGTAACTGCAGTTTACTCATAGCAGTAATCATTTATTAAACAGTCTAGCAATAAGTTGTACCATAGTAATTACTTAATAAGTGTTTGTTCCTTTCCCTTCTGACTAAATCCAAGGAGTTTTTCCACTGTACCATGTTCCATGGTTTTAATCACTACTTGTTGTGATTTCTTTTATGTTGATCGAAGAGAATATAGGCACATTTAGCATGAGCAATAAAGCATTCAGCCTCATGACACCTTTTGATGCTTTGCATTAGACAATCAGGCTAAGAGCAAAGTCATATACCACAAGCAGCCTGGACTGAATTTTAAAATTCAGTTTGCCTATTTCACTGTTTGAAGACTGGATATGTAGGTATTGTCACCAATGTTAAGCTAACCTGCATTGATGAGGGATGAATTAGATCACCTTTGGAATACTGTTATCCTAAGTATAAACACATCCAAAGGTCATAGCTATTCAGTCATAGTAATGAGACTTTGACATGACTGGTTTAACTATTTGGGTTATTTTAATATCTAATTCATAGTCACATGTGATAAATTTTACTGATTATGTGACCTACAAGCCTAAAATGAGTACAAAACATTAAATTCAATGCCAATATGCAATTTCCTTGCCAAATGTAGCAAGCTATAAGATTATACTTATTTTTCAATTCAATTTAAGAAACGCTTATTAAGTTCCTACTATACCTAAGATACTATACCAGGCATTGAAGGAAATTTAAAAAAAGACATAATCTCTTCCGTTAAGGTAGGGATTCTTAAACAATTTTTGTGATATGGACTACTTTGGCAGCCTGTGAAATCTATGGATGTTCTCAAAATAATATTTGTAGATATATAAAGTAAAATACATAGAATTTAAAATGAAACAAATCATATTGGTAGTTAAAATATTTAAAAAGCAAGTTTGAAGACTCTTAGGTTAGGAACCCTTGCCTTAAGGAGTTTACAATCTAGTATAAGAAATAAGACACATACTAATAATTATCATGTAAAAATAGACCATGCTAAATGCCGAGGAATGTCATAAGTGTCATGGAAGGTCTAAGGAGAGAGAAATCACTCATGAGTGCTGAGACCCGAGAATACTTCATGGAAGTAGTGACATTTGATTTTGGTATTTAAGCGTGGGTAGGATTTCATCAAGCAGAAATAAAAAGCAGTCAGTCAGTAAACAAATATTTTTTAAATGCTTACTATATATCAGCCACTGTGCCTTGTGCTAGGGAATGGGGAAATCACCAGCTCTGCCCTCAAGGAGCTCACAATCTAGTGGGAAACATAAATAACTGTACATACAATATATATACAGTGAAAATGAACCCTCAGAAGGAAGTTACTTTCCTTTAAACAGGCATTTCCTGCTAATAATAAACCAATGGCAATGATTTTTAGTGGTACCATCTCCATGATGGGGGCTATGTCTTAATTAAATTTATATCTAAAGGTGGCATGGTATAGGGTAAGAATGTCGAACTTGAAAGAACACCTGGGTTCAAATTCTTTGTAAGATATTTACTAGCAGTGTGACTATTTTTCTTCATCTGTAAAATCATGATAATCATACTAATATTTCCCTAGCTTGTAGAATTGTTTTTAGGGAAATGCTTTTTGTAAACCTTTAAAGGTTTATAGAAGTTTAAATTATTATTTGCCTCTCCTTTGGTACTGACCAGAGTATATCTGTACACAGTAATTGCTTGATAAATGGTGCTGAATGTTGTTGAATGGATAAATGAATGACACTGGATATATGTAAAGCACATATGAAATGATGGGAAAGAATGAATGGGTCCAATTATGCAAAGCAGCATGACCTTAGGAAAAGTATAGCACTTGGATTTAGAAGATCAGAATTTAAATCCTGTGTTTCCTGTTTATACCTGTATGCTCTTGAAGTCATTTAATCTCACAGAACCTCAGTTTCCTCATCTGTAATTATGAGGATAGTTGGCCTACATGTGCATTTAAGGATTGGTAGGATTTATTGGTTAAAATTGGAGGGAACCATTATGGGCATAGCTAGCCAATCAGGGTTTTCGTTGGAACATTTCCTTGAGGGAGGCTGCGTTACATGTCCAAAACCTGTGGTCCTTTATCTGATGAATAGGAAATATTTCACAAACGTGTTTTCTTATAATCCATCCATCGCAGGATAAATGTAAATATAGATTCGACAGTTTCGTCTACTACCAAATAGTTGTGTATCAAATCCCCTGTTCAGAATTTTCACCAAAGTGGTCATACCTAATCAATGAACACACGGCAAATGGTGAATAGAATTCTGCAAGGAAATATTGTAAAGCTTATGTTCTATAAAATATATTTTCAGGAGATTCATTTGCATTTGTAGATAACTTTCCAGTCAAGCATGATTTTTCATTACTGGAACCACTTAGCTGTAACCAAACGAAAGGGCCAAAATTGGAAGAAGGAATATACGTAACTTCAATTGACATCCATATGCAATAGTCCCCTTGTTGATCCACAGAATTTGTTTAGTCTGGCATCTGTTTGGCATCTGTTTATTTGGAATTTTGGATATTAGTTTGGCATCTGTTTATTTGGAAAATTTAGCAAATGTTCATTAAACAGCTGCCTTACTTTATTTTTGTTGACTTGAATGGGATGCCAAACAACCACATTCTTTGCCTAGCAGATTAAAATTTTACATCCAGTTTATATTTCAAGCTTAATTTTAATATATAATCACTGGTGTAAATATGTCCTAGTGACTAATGGAGTTAAAGATTCATTTACATTTAGACTGACAGAAGAAAATGTAAGAGAATGTTCTTATTTTCAAGTATATATTAATCCCTATAGCCTCAGGTAATCTTTAAATGAGTTTTTTTGGTTTGAGGTTTTGCTCTTTGCTTGATTTAAATACAATATGGCTGTTTCCATAGGATCATCAGAGCAGGTTGGCTTGATTGTTTCACTCTTTGATTAAATTTTTCCCCCCTGAAATTAATTGCTTATTTGACTGAATAGAGGCAGCATAAAGTAGAGGCTAGAGAGCTGGCCTTGGAAACAGGAAGACCTGGGCTCAAGTCCTGTATCTGATATATATTAGCTGTACAACCCTGAGAAAGTCACATAACCTCTCAATGTGCCAAGCAATTCTCTGAAATTATAAGTTGCAGGGAAAGTACAGAGCTATAGTTTCCTCAACAAGGAGTTCTCTATATCCATGAAATGAAAGATCTAATCCTTACCCCTATCCATTTTTTTGAGTTGAATTAGTGGGATTAACCAGTTTTTAAAATGTTTTATAGACACAGTCTCTATCTAATGTTAAAATGTGAGGTCCCGACTATTGCTAGGTCATAGCTGACAGAAATAACACCATGTTTGACCACTGATTAACTTGCCTAAGTACTGGAAAGTTCCTATGTAGCCCATGACTTGTTTAGTCAACTTCATTTCAGTATGGAATGTAAGGCTCTCCTCATCATAATCAATTTAGCAAATTTACCCTAATCACAAGCATTTGTGATCAATGGAGGAGGTGGGGTAGGGATGGGTGTCTCAGGAGGGAGAGAGTACCTTAGTCTTAGATACCTACTGACTGACTATTTCTAAGTCCCCTTTGGAATTGGTCTTCATCAGTCTGCCCAGCAACAACAATCAGATAAAAAGGCAGAGACCCAGAGCTCTGTGCTCTCAGTTGGGGTAACCATCCACCATACATGGGCCCTGCCTCTCGTGATTGCCTGTAGTACTAAAGGGCTGGAGAGCCATTTACTTGCATGCTTGTGAGTAATAAATTTCCTGACTTTTTACCTTTTAACTTCTTGTGTCCCTTTTTGGTACCTCACCCACGATCTCACGGATCTGACTTTTCTATCTGTATTCTTCATTGAATTATATCATACTAACTTGACTTTTTTTGGTTTGGTTTGGTTTGGTCTAAGACTGCATCATCCTATCTTGCCAAGACTGGAAGTGTAGCTGCTTCTGATAGACTCAACCACTGCTGATTGCCAGCCATGGAAGCATTATCTTAGGTTCTGTTTCTAACCTGGGTTGGCTTGCCCCTCCTGAAGCAGTCTGGAGCCCTGTTATTCCCAGGGGCTCACCATATTAGGGCTGTTCTTTGTGTGGACTCCAAATCAGCTTTAGTCCTACTGCAGCTCAGCACTCCTAAATTCAGATGTCCCACCAACTTCAGTCACCCCAGAAGCAGAGATTACAGGTTTATGCCACCACATCCAGCCCTACTCTCTTATTTAAAGCAGTTTAGGTAAATTTGCTGAAAACAGATCTTAACATCAGCATGGCATTGAAAGAGAAAGGAATCAGAAACACAGTTCAATAATAGAGCCTAATTTTGTCAGTAACCCTATACTATTTTGTAAATGTAGAGAGAAATAATACTGAACTTATTTTCTTTCCAATATAAAAAGCTTTTGAAAGACAAAAAAGAACCTCTATTTTTCTTGTTATAAAGGATCACAGTATCATTAGGAATAGGGCATAACAACATTCTGCTTCCTCTTATAAGGCCTTATCATCATCTTCATTATCAGTCCTATTTATATAACATTTTAAAGTTCATAAGATGGTTAACATGTATCATCTCATTTGAGCCACACACCAACCTTATGGGGAAGGGTATAAAAATATTTCCTTTTTTTCTCTGAGGCTCAAAAGGATCCTGGATCACATGGTTAGTAAGTAATAAGCTTCGTGACTCTGAATTTACTGTATTCCACACTGCACCATGTTGTGGAGGGCATAAGCAGCAAGGCACCCTGATCGAGAGATAAATGACAGCTTGTTCTAGGCGAGTCAAACCACTGCCTCAACCACTCCAACCACCACTTCTCATTATACTCCAATGGACACAGACAAAAACTCTGAGCCAAAGAACTCTGGGAAAAACAGTACTCCTTAGACTATCAACCCAGCTTCCAGCCTGGCCCCAAAGACATCATCAGTCAGAGAACTGCATCTTGAACCTGTAAGCCCTTCTACAACCAGTTAGTGAGCAGCTGCCATAAATGGTCAATAGCAGTTCTCCCTACCCAAACCATCCTACCCAAACCATCACCCTTGCTTTTAGCCCAGCTCCATAGGAATCATTCAGGGAAGCCACACCTATGGCCCATGATCAATAGCAAATGCTGACCAACTGGTACCTGCAGAGAAGGAGAGCCAGCCTAGTTGAAGCACAAGAGCACTTTGAGGGAGACCAAAGAGACAGTGTGTACCTGTAAGTGAAATTACCACTACCATTATCCCTTGTACCCAGGAGAGACAGCCCATGAACCTGAGGACAAGAGTCTTAGAAATAATCCTTTCTCCCCCTACTCCCAGCCCATACCCATCTTCGAGCCCAACCCCTTCAGCTATCATCCAGGGAATTAACCCTTGTGAAAATGTGACCTAGCACTTGCCTCTGAAGCTCTGGTTCTATGACCCTATTACCAGATTGGGAAGAAATTCAGTGAGTATAGCAAAGACATCCTAGAGAGAAAAATGAAGAGGTAGGGTCTGGCAGAGAGCTATCATAATAAAGTTATCTATCTTTCTTATATCAGCAGAAAGAGAAGGGTTTCCCTTACTTGTTTTTGTTTACTTTTTGTTGTTGGACAGTGGAGGTTAAGTGACTTGCCCAGGGTCACACGGCTAGTAAGTGTTACGTGTCTGAGGCTGGATTTGAACTCAGGTCCTCCTGAATCCAGGGCTGGTGCTGTATTCACTGTGCCACCTAGCTGCCCCCAGGGTTTACCTTACTTGCACAAAAGACATAAAAGTCAGCCAGCCACTGTCTTGGATATGTAGAAAGTGGCATTTTCCACTTCTCTATAGCTCTGAAGATATCTACAATGATGGATAATAATTTTTTTTTAACCTTCTCATGCCACATAACAGCAGGTTATTATAGGCAACTATGTGGTACAGTGAATAGAACACTGGGCCTAGAGTCAGGGAGCTGTTGTTCAGATATTTCTGACTCTTTGTGACCCCACTTTGGATTTTCTTGGCAAAGATACTGGAGTGGTTTGCCATTTCCTTCTCCTGTCATTTTGCAGATGAGGAAACTGAGGCAAACAGGGTTAAGTGATTTGCCCAGGGTCACACACTTAGTAAGTGTCTGAGGCCAGATCTGAACTTGGGTCTTCTTGACTTCGGGCCTGGTGCTCTATCCACCACAGCATCTAGCTGCCCAACAACCTGAGGAGTGAGGAAGACCTCAGTTTATTTTTTTAATTAATTTACTTTGAATTATCAACAATCACTTCCATAAGCTTTTCAGTTTTACATTTTTCTCCCCTTCCCTCCCCATCTTCCTTCCCAAGATGGTGCGCAATCTGATATAGGCTATACAAGACCTCAGTTTAAATCTGGCCTCAGACACTTATGAACAGTGTGAATCTGGTCAAGTCATTTAACCTCTGCCTTCCTCAGTTTCCTTAACTATAAAATAGGGATAATAATAGCTCCTATCTCCCAATGAGAAAATATTCGTAGAGTACTTAGCGGGGCACTTGGCACGTAGTAGTGCTTAATACATACCTGTTTCCTTCCTTGTTTGACAGACAACCTGAAATTCAGAGAAAATATGGTAAATCCAGCTCCCTTTCACATGTTGTCTCCTTCCATTAAAATGTAAGTGCTTTGAAGGTATGAACTGTCTTTTTGCTTGGATTTGAATTTCTAACACTTAGTATGCTACCTGGTACATAATAAACACTTTATAAATGTTTTATCTGTCTATTTATGTCCTAATATTCAAAGTAATCAACTATTATTTAAAATTATAATTTTTTAAAAATTATTTTTTCCTGTTGATTTTCCATTTTCTTTCAGAATGAACAACTCAGCTCTTTTTAAAAAATACTAACCATGTCATTCTTCTGCTCAAAAACATTGATTGCCGCTAGTATAAAATACAAACTATAGCTAGACATTTACCCCCTTTTCCCCAATTTGGCTTTGACTTACTTTTGTAGCCTTATTTCACATTTTTTGTCTTTAGGCTGCATTTCAGCTAAGCTGTATACTATTTGCTATTCTGTGAACAGCTCCTGTTTCTGTTTATTTCCAAAGGCCATTCTTCATGCCTTAACTCTGCTTTTCAGAATTTTTATCTTCCTTCAAGGCTCAGTTCTAAGGCCTCTTTCTCCTTGAAGCCTTACCTGATGCCATCAGTCATTTGTTCTCTCCACCTCCTCAGATTATACTGTATTTATTCTTCTACATGATGTTGAATCCTTCAGTAGAGTATAAACTTCTTGAGGAGAGTTGTTATTTTGGTTTTGTCTTTGTATCTCCATTATCTTACATGGTGTAAGTAAATGCTTAATAAATGTTTACTGATTTGAATTGATTGTACTGAAGTCACACTCCTTCTCCCTTTTTTAATTGGCCTTGGCAACAGTTCATACATAGTTTCAGAGCTAGAGTTGTGGCATATGAGGCCTCCGATTTGGAGACCAGTTACATCTCAATTGAATCAGTCCCTAAATATTATTTCTTGGATAGTAAATATGGAATTCCTATGCCTTTCAAAGAAATCATAGCCTATTATAAACCATCCAAAGTGCAAAGGCAGAACACAGGCACAAATATCTTCTATGAAACTTCATCAAAAATAAAATCTGATTTGCTTGTCACAAACTTAAAAAGTAAAATGAAAAGCTTACTTGGTTTTTTTACATCAACCATCTGATATCAATTGGATACGATCCATCTATTCTGACTTTACGGTAGTTATCTTTGCATCTGCTTTAGGTCCTAATTCCTTTGAGAATTCTTACAGTATGGGTTTTTCCCCCAATTTAAGAGCATAAGGCTTAGGAGCTAGTCTTCTGCACTGAACAAAGCATTTCTTCACATGTGGTACTTACGAGGTTGTGATTTATCACTTTATGGCTTTCAGCCACAAATACACCCATTATATTATAAATTTCTTGGTCCTTGTTACAGTATTTAGGAAAAAGACCAAAAACATTTTTCTAGGATCCAGCCCTCATTCTAGACAACCATAATGGTTTGGGTCTTTTTGACTAAGCTGACATAGTTATTAGCCAGCTATAAACTGATTTGGGGGGTGAAGTATTCAGTTGTTTTGTTTCTCTGACTGATTACTAACCTTTTCTTAAATAGGCAATTCAGTCAAAAATCTGACTGCTTGTGCGTGTTAGAGACAGCTAAAGATGTGACAGTCTGGTCAGATCGCTAAGGAGAGAGTGAAAAATAGTCAAGATCAGAAAAGCTTGAGCAAGAAAGAGGCTTGAAAGCAGTGTGAAGAGCTATACAACAGTTTCAGCTTTTCTGATCTAGACTCCAAATAGGTATATTTGTCTTTAACTGTCTCCCCTTAGTGATCTGCTCGAATCTGTCAGAGGGGGCAGAACAATGTTTGTTGCTCTCCTCCTACCTCTTTTCCTTTTCCACAAATGTGGAAGGGGCAAAAAACTGTTGACTATGAAAAAGCACAAGATTTTCTACTGTTTTTTAAGCTCTGATGAATGAACTTGAATAAATTCACTTGAGAAATGAGAGAGCATTGGTTTGAGAGTGCTGCTACAAAAATGAATGGATGTTTTAAGAACAATAGATAAAAATGACATGCAATTGGGAAAATTACTGTTTTGGAGAAACAGAGTAGGCCAGTTTTCAGGTTTGTGGAACACTCACAAAATTAATTACCAATTAATCATTGAAAATGGGATAAAAATGGTATAATAAACACTTGGGATATAAATTAGGAGAAGAAATAGAGTGTTTACCCTCAAAGAGTTTACAATCTGAGGAAAGAAAGAATTTCTAAAGTCCATAAAGCAGAGAAAAATGGAGTTAACATTTTAAAAAAGAATGGCAAATTATCTTTACTAACCACAGACATTTGTTTTCTTAACTTTCATAGCCAAGGAGACAGTAGAAAAAAAGTCAAATGATCAATTAACCAGCATCTAGATGAGCCCAGAGTGCTGAGTAACAATCAATATGGTTATCTGAACAACAAGTGATGCAAAACAAATGTTATTCCCTTCAATGATAGAGTATTAGCCTCTTAGGTCAAAAGCATAAAATAGATATAATTTGTGGGACTTTATATCAGGCCTCACATTGATCCTCTATGAATCTCAACTGTCCATAGACAACAGACAATATAAAATGAAGCAAAATCACCTTAGCCCTGGTGAAAGCAATTTCCTAACCTCCTACTCTGTTCCCAATGGCCTGACTCTGTCACATTGGTACTCTAACCTTTTCTTTGGATTCTGTCCCCACCTCTGGCATTTCCTTAATTTACCTTGTTACATCACTCATTATATGTTGTTTCCTGTTTTAACTCTAATTTGTTTTGACTGGTGATCCTGAATGGTCTCTACATGACCTAAACTCTTTCCCCCTTATGTACTGAACTCCTTCCCAGGATACTCTATTTAGTGTCTTCCACGGTATGTTAAACTTGTCACTCTTCTCTGGGTTGTTCTTTGACTTAAATGAACTGGAAGTAGGCTTGAACCAACTTTTCTGGGCCTAGCATCCTCTCTGCCAATTGCTCACTCAAGTTAGCTCTTGCATCTGTCCCTGGCCATATCCTATGTGCCACCTTAGTGTGTTGGCAGCAGTTGTCTGGAGCCAACATAAGGATTTAGATTCTGCCTCTTGTAATACTCTTGTCAACAAGCTAAGAAGATTGGCTCTAGACCAAATGACTGTTAGTTGGGAACATAATTGGTTGCAGTATCACCTATCAAGAGCTATTCTATAGGGATCAGTTATAGGTCTAATGTTACTCTAGACCTATGACTCAGATGAAGAAATTGAGAATTCATCAAGTTTGCTCATGGCATAACAAGGGACAGGGTTACTCACACCTTCTAGAGTGACCTTAATAAATTAGAAAAGTGATATGGCAAGAATTTGTGTTCATGGGCACAAATGTAATATAGTAAGAAGAGGGATACACAATGGAAAAGTTCTATATAAATACAAGAAAAAGAGTAGAGTTATAATCAATCAGTATTCAATTTCAACAAACAGTATAGATACTCCTTGAAAAGATAAAATGATTTTGGTATGTGTTGATAGGAGCAAAACATGCAAAAGTTAGAATGTCCTCTACCTTCTATTCTTGGCATTGATATCTACATTTTTAAAGGTACAGAAACTGAACAGAGTCCTGATAGAGCAATTGAAGTGATTTATAATGTGATAACTAGGTCATGTGAAGAGAGGTTAGTGGAATTCTATGTCTTAGAGAGTAGGCTGAAAGGTGATAATACTGATCAGTCAGAGTCATTAATTTCAGTATGACCAAATGAGATGAAATGGGTACATCTTGCATCAAGACACCAAGGGAAAATATTGTGCCCTAGGACATTGCTTCTTATGTTGCAGAACTGCACCATAGGTTGAAACACTGAAACCTTGGGACTTTCTTAGATAACATGCATTAGCACTGCAATGGAGGCATTGTAACTGAACTGTATAGGAAGGAATAGGGTGGATGTTGGTACTGCATTGGAGAGAGCTATACTTATACTGATGCATATTTAATTGGCTACTTTAGATGAGCCCTTATACTGCTGTAGATGCAAAGAAATGGAGAATGAGGAAAGAGCAAAAGGGCACACCATAAATATGATGGAAAGAACAGTGGGCTTGGAATAACAAGAGACACTGTGACTTTGGGAAATAGGCTTTAAATTCTTTCAGCCTCAGTTTCTTCATATATAATATGAGAGTAATAAGGTGTGTGCTACCTACCTCACAGGGCTATTGTGAGAAAAGGACTTTCAACCATTAAGTGTGAGTTACTATTATTTTTTGAGACAATTTGGGTTAAGTGACTTGTCCAGTGTCATCAGCTAGTAAGTGTCTGAGGCTAGATTTGAACTCAATCCTCCTGACTCCAGAGCCCACTGCACCACCTAGCTGCCTCGACTTATTATTATTAAGGAACTGCATAGCACCTTTGTGGCAATGAAACAGTATGGTTGTGGTGTTTGGGGGGAGGGTGCATACTGTTCTTATTTTCTCCTTAAACTCACACAATTTGTGTGGGGGGGGCATCAGGTCATATTCAGTCAAAGAGTATGTGTCACTGTGTTGATGCATTGCTTAAAGCCTAGGTGCACAGGTAGCACCATAAAAAGTGACATCTGATGAATGTATTTATTCAGGCTAAGGTAAGCTACATACCTGATCATTGTCTTCTGAGAAAACTCCTATTCTTGGAAGGGAAGGGAAGCATGAAACAAGTATTTCATTAAGCACTCATTATGTACTAGACACAATACTAAGTGCTGGGGATACAAATACAAACAAAAATAATGAGAATTCCTTGCCTCAAGGAGCTTACATGCTAAAGGGGAAAAAACAGCATATAAAAAGGGTGCTGAAAAATGGAGGAAGACAGTGAGGGAATGAAAATACTCAGCAAGCCTGGTTTTGAAGTTTAGAAAGTCAGGAGCAGAGTGAGGAAAGGTGTAAAGGCTGGCCAGCATAGACCCCTCCACAAAATGGAGGCCCCATTTGTGAGGAACTCACCAATGGGAGAAAGGGGTTGAACTGGCGGAGGTATATTCTGGGTTTAGAAGGTCACATGGATGGTGAAATGGTCCAGAATTAGGAGGCCCCAGGTACTGAGGGAGCTTTCAGGCTGAGACTGTAGCTGAAGCATGGTTCTGAAGTTCAGAAAATCAGAAGAATAGAAAGGAGAATGAAGGATAATGATACATATGTTGATGTAGCATATTGTGGAATGAATTTGTATATTGAATTCACAAGGAAACTGTTCAAAAGGTCCCATTGACTAAAATAGATTTGATATTTCTGGTGAACCAATCATCATTCACGTGACTGAATTTCAGGGCAAGCATTATGGAGGAGGTGACGTTTGGGCAAAGTCTCAAAGGATTGTTAAAAATGAAGGATGTTGATTAGCTGAAGAACATCCAGAGGAGAACAGCCAGTATGGTGAAAAGCCATGCATTCATGCCACATGGATCAGTTGAAGGAAATCGAGATGCTTAGTCTATAAAAGACAAAACTTGGGGATATATGACTCCTGGATTTAAATATTTGATGGGTTGTCATGTATGTGGTAGGTTCTTCCTTCTGGAAGTCTTCACATAATGGATGAATGATCACTTGTTAGAGAAGTAGTGGGCATGCCTTTTCAGGTATACATTGAATTAGATGACAACCAAGTTTCCTTCCAACTCTGAAATTCTGTGATTTACTGATTCTAGGTGAGGAGGAGATTGAAAGTACAGGTAGCAGTATGAGCAAAGGTGAAGAAGAAGAAAAGCACAATATGTTTTTGAGGAAAGATGAAAAATTGAGCTTGGCTGGTGTATATAGTATGTGTTGGATAATAGTGGGAGATAAGGCTGCAAAGGCACATTAAGCCATATTGTAGAGGAACTTAAATGCTAAGCTGATGAGAATTTTGGACTTTATTTGACAGTCAATAGGAAACCAGTGAAGGTTTTGAAAGGGAGTAAATGATAACCATTGCTTCATCTTTTTTGTTCTTGTTGACATTGTATTCGTTGTAAACATTGTTATCCTGGTTGTTTGTATTTCACTTTGTATCAGTTAATATATCTTTTCATACTTCTCTGAATCCTCAATATTTGATATTTTTTTCTGTAGTACAGTTTCCATTACATTCATGTGCCATAATTTTTAGTCAATTCCTCAATTGACAGTAGGCTTATTCAATTTATCATATGTCCTGAATATTAGATTTTATAGGAATGTTCTGGTATGGACTACAAATCATACTTACTTTTACAAAATATCTTTTTACTGATTTAGGGAATCTTGCTAAACAAAATATTTAAGACTATATTATAGCTAAGTGATGCCAAAGATAACTAACCATTTGGATGATGTCAATAAAGAAAAATGCTAATTTTGTATGTAGTTGTAGTGCAGTAGAGGGAGCTAAGTCCCCTCATAGGGACAGCATCAATTCAAAAATTACCTTGCACAATACTTAACTAAACTTAGAGCTCAGCTCCTTAGAACTTTGGAACTGATGAAAAACTCTTCTAATGACAGCAATGACCCATGATAGCAAGGAATTAACTGTTCCTTGGTTGCCTTATTTGGCTCACTAGGTGAAATATAAGGATGGCAATTCACATTTGAGAGGCTAATAAAATATTTAATCTGACAACCATGACTCATAACATCCTCATCATTTAAAGCTAAAAGAGACATTATCAGTAATTATACTAGTTCTAAAGGATAACAAATGCTCCATAGTCACTGTTTGCATTATTTTCTATGAGAAAGATTTGGTTCAGAAACTAACTCAACTCCTGAGGCATTTAGGGACAAATTTATATAAAATCAATTTATTTGAATTTTGTAAAATAAATCAAAACAAAAATGACAATAATGATACTGATGAATTCAATAAAACAGTTGAATAGGGAGAGAAGGGGAGGTCTGTTTGAAACCAAATGGTCAATTTGAATATTTGCAATTTTTTCCCAGTTTTCTACTGTTGTTTATGGATCATGTGCTAATACAATAATGTTCCCTGATAATTTAAATTTTAAAGGCAATAACAGTTTTTACTAGGTTATTTTTTTTTGTATTCTTCCCAAAGATCTGCCTTAAAAAGAAAAAAAATTAGATTAACTCTCTCTGTATGTGTACATGTATATAAAACTTGTCTATATTAGAAAATGTATTTGTGCTTCAGGAAAGAGTTGAGATCATTTAGGGGAAAACCTCCTTTAAAAGTATTTCATGAAAAATCAGCGTGTTTATCAGTTTTAAAAAAGTTATAACTAAGTGATGGTAAAAACTGAATTACTAAAAAGTAACTGAAGTTATGTTAATGCTAAAACAAAAAAAATATTTGAGTTGACAATCAGGTCAATTTATGTCAAAAAAGTAAACTGCTAGTTAAACTGAATTGGTTAGCTGTATAATTGGAAGATTAGTTATGTAAAATAAAAAATATCTCAAACAATACACTATTTTTGACTATGGGAGAATAGAAGGAAGGAAGCTGTGTCTACAAATCACAGTAAGAACATATTAAAGGAAAAAAAACCTTCAGATAATGATACAATTGCTTCCCTTGCAATGTCCAACTATTAGTATTTTCACCTGATTAAATTAGTAGATCTTTTCTGGTGTTATATAGACATTTTGATATTTTGATAGATTTGGTATCTCACTGGTGTGAGTACTCCTTTCACAAGGGCAGACCATAAGCCCTACTATGCTTTTTCATCTTATTCAATTTGTCCATGTCTTTCTATACATTTTCCATCCTTCCACAGAGAATCAACTTAATGTGTCTAAAGCTTTCCATTGGTTCTCTTAATGTTCCAGGTGTACCCCAGCAGCACGTAGGCTTTTTACTCTGGTTATTTGTCAATCTTGTGACACAGGACTTCTGTTCATGTCTTAGATATGCTGCTTACTGTCCATGTGGCCTTGGACCAAGTAATTTTTACCTCTCTGGACTTCATTTCCTTTATCTGTAAAACAAGCATGTTGAAGTATGTATTACCTCTAAGATTCCTCCTGGCTCTAAATTTATGCACCTGTAAAGATGTCATGACTGTGCTCTTACTCAGTTTTGGGTTTAGCTCATTTTCCATCTGCAGTACCTAAGATGGACTGCCTGTTCAACTCATGATATAATTTTGGTTAGTATGCCTTTTTATCTTTATTGTTTTTCTACTGTGAAGTTAGGCTAGTGTCTTTCAAAGAATAGCTCACAATACAATGAGGAAATGTTTTGAGGTAGGAGAATACCAGGATAAACCTCTAGAAGAAGAGTATTCTGCAATGATTACAACTAGAAATCTACAAAAGAGAATGGAATGTTCGCAAGAAGGTTGAATGGCAGAATGAAAGAACTGAAAGAAGAGGTAAGGAGTAAACAAAGAAATCAATAAACAATGTAAAAGAAGAATGCCTAGCTTGGAACAGAAGCTTAAAAAACTTAAGAAAACCAGTGGAAGAAAGAACAGAAGAGCTATAATTCAATGATTCAAAAATAAGAGTCAAAAGATAGAAAAATTGGAAAAAATACGTGCTCCAATAGGTGAGGGTCAATCAAATATATACGTAGAAGGACTGGGGAAGTATCAAATCTCATGAACCACATTCTTATGGAGGGCTATGCAAGGGGTAGAAAGAAAAAGACTATAAGAATAGCCATAAAATAAAACAAGCAGGAGGCTAGCCTATGATAAAGATAAGGAGAGAGAGAGAGAGAGAGAGAGAGAGAGAGAGAGAGAGAGAGAGAGAAAGATGTATATCTAAGTTTGGAGGTAGGATTGGGGAGGTGCTTGCCTCAAGCAAAACAAACTATAGTCACAACAAACTACAAAAAGGGGGTGGAGGTGGGATGTAAAACTCAGTGATTTAGGTCTAGGATGAGGATAGAAGGAGGAGACAGATTATTTTGTTCTAAGCAATGCAAATTACAGATACTACTATTGATTTACTCTTTCCCATCCCTTTCTCTTCTTTCCTCTCCTCCCTTTTTTTCTTCTCTTTCCTTTTTGGCTTGTTTAAAGAAGACATATTATAATAGCATTTGATGGAAAGAAAAACAAAATCTAACAATCATAATGATGAATGTACATGGCTATTTTGACCTCATCCATAAAAAAATAGAGTGTGGAAAATGAATTAGAAAGTAAAACTCTTTTTACCGTATATGAGAAAAACAACAAAAAGATACATTCAAAGATAAAATGAATGGCTGGAGTAGGATTTATTACCTTTGCTCAATCCAAAAACATCATAAACCATTATCATAATGATCTCATAGGTATCTTATAGGTATGAAAAAGTAGATATATGGGTCATTAGTGACTGATACCTTTGTTATCTTTTTTATTGTAAAAATGCAGTTCTTGATCCATTTGATTCTTTCAGAATCTTTACCTTTTAGTCAGGGTCATGCTAGTGAGTGTTTAATAAGCACCTCTCTGAGGGGAGGGGGAAAAGTACATTTTTTGGCTTATTCTGCATTGTTAACATTTTTTTCATCAGTTTCTTAAGTCTAGAAATCAACAACAACAACCCAATAAATCAAATACAGCTTTTTAGTGTTTGCTGATTTCTGAGGTACAAATACTCATAATGAAAATTTAATCACGAGCTCTTGAGAGCCAGTAAGGGCTGGCTCCAGCACACCCCTGCTTTTAGACATATCCTGAAAATAGATTTCTTGACATTTGGAATCAAAGGATCAGAGACCTTGCAGGTCATTCAGTTCAATTCCCTCATTTTACAGATGAGAAAACTGAGGCCCAAAGAGATGAAGAGATTAGCCCAAGGCTACAGAGATAGTTAGATATAGGACTGGGATTCAAGCCTGGGTTCTCTGATTTTGAATCTGGTTCTCTTATCATGCTTTATGAGTTCCCTGAAAATCATGTAATCTACAGCACAGATTGTTTCTTTATGTATTTGATCATGTTCAGACATCCTTCTCTTTCCTGACTTCATCTTCTTAGGTACCATTATTACTTCCTATTTCCTGCCATCAGTTACTGAAAGACTACATCAGTTATTGAGGTGGTCAGGGTCCAAATGTGTGAGAGTAGATGACTATAGAGACACCAGAACATTTCTTCCATTTTATGAATCTTTGTTGTCCTTCTGGTTTCAGTTACATATGTTTTTGGGAGTTTACAAGGGTGCATAGAGTTATCCAAGATTCTCTTCTATTCACCTTTTCTTTTCAGTTTGTTATGCAATACATCTCAGAATCTTCTATTATTCCTCACATATTTTTTTCCTACATACTAACTTGTACTCTAAATGGGTATTACCTTTGGCTACCATGGCTCTCTGCTTTGTTCAATCTGTAAACATTAAAGATACATATATGTGTGATAGAAAAAGAAGATAAAACTTGAAAACATTTATGATAAATTTATTGAAGGTTTGAGTAATATTTTCCAGACCAGAGTTTTGCATGAATACTTAACAATAAGAATAGCTAACATTTATATAGTGCTTTAAAGTTTGCAAAATGCTTTACAAAGATTACCTCATTTTATCTTCACAACAACTCTGGGAGGTAAGAACTATTACTATTACCATTTTACAGATGAGGAAACTGAGGCAGACTGAGATTAAGTGATGTTCCCAGCTGGTAAGTGTTTGATGCTGCATTTGAACTTAGATTTTACCTGTCTCTAGAGCCAATGTCCTTTCCATTGTGTCACCTAGCACAAGAACTCTGTCTTCCAATTTTTAAACTAATTAAAAAATGAAGATGATCTTAAAGTTCCATTTATCACACACACATATGTATTTTTAAAACAATCATAAAATATTTCTCTCCTCTCACCCCCCTCCAAAAAGATATGAACCAAGGAAGTTGAATATATTAAAAGCATCAAAGTTGTTTATTAAATAATAAGAATCATCATGGTTATTAATACTACCAAAAATGTAATTGAGAGATACTAATAGTTATAAAATCATTTATCTTTCTCATTTCTATAAATTATCAGAATAATAGACACACATAACAAGGACATCACTGAGGAAAATATGTAAATCGAACACGCAGGCTTTCACAACAATGCTCTAGAGCAAACCACTTCTTTAGAGTCACACAATTAGATGAAATGTTCAGTGATAACAAAATACCATTATGCTTATTTTTCACTGACTATAAGGAAGCATTTTATTTGGTAGATCAAACTGCTGCCAAGATGTTTCCTTTTGTATATGTTATAATAATAAAAGTATCTAAAGTGGTGATTGGACTTAAATCTTGGATTTTAAGTATGGTATGCTTTTTTTTCTTTTAAAAATGTTTTATTGACACTTAAAAAATAAAACATTTAACAACATAGACTTTTAGCATTTAACATTTACCAATATGCATCTCTCCTAACCCCCTTGAACTGTACCTTGTAATAAAGAACAAAAGTTGAGCAAAACTGACCAATAAAGTACACAACAGTATACTACCCTCATAGTCTCCTATCTATTTAATGGAGAGATAAGAATTCTTCATCTATTCCCTAAGACCAGTACTGGTCACTGCTGAGTTCAGTTATCTTTTATTATTTTTATTACCATTATTTTAGTTTGCATATAATGTTTTCAGATGCTTCTTTCTTCCCTTTGAATCAATTCAGAGAAATCTTCCTGTTTTGTTCATTCCTAACATTTTTTGTTGCTTATGGTGCAATGGAGCAACTAGGACAGTGGACAGAGCTTCAGGCCTGGAATGAGGAAGACTCATCTTCCTGAACTCAAATCCAATCTCAGACACTTACTAGCTATGTGACCCCTGGCAAGTCACTTAACCCTGCTTGCCTCAGTTCCTTATCGGTAAAAAAGAGCTGGAGAAGGAAATGGTAAGTCACTCCAGTATCTCTGCCAAGAAAACCCCAAATGGGGTCAGGAAGAGTCAGGCATGACTGAAAAACAACTGAACAACAGTAACAATAACTGAAATATTATATTATATTCATATGATACATTTTTTCAGGGATTCCCTAAACAATGAGTACTTGCTTTGTTTTCAACTTTTTGTTACTACAAAGAGTTTCAGCATTTTTTCCACTTTACTACATTGCTTCTAGTCTGTAGTACTGAATTAAATTTATTAGCAGGAAATTGGGCAGATGATAATAGAGCACTTAACTTCCCATAATGAATATGTCAGATGAATCACCCAAAGAATGGAATGAGAGTTTTAGAGTGTCTGCTGAAGCCCTCTTAATAACCTTTGAACAATTACGAATAGGAGAGGTACTGTAGCATTGGAGATAAGCAAATGTAGTCATGATTTTTTTTTTTTAAGAGAAAGGGAAAAGGTAGATTTGCCAAGGATTAGATCAATAATGTGGCTTCTGTTCCTAGAATAAATTCTATAATATATTATTAAAGGGGTAGTTTAAAAGCTTTTAGAAAGGGAAGTGGTGATCATTCTGAGTTAGTATTGGGTCAAGAACAAGTCTTGTCAGATTAACTATACTTGCTTTTGGACAGGATCACTAAACTGGCTGATAGATTTATAACTACTTGGGTTTTAGAATGATATTTAACAAAATCTCTTATGATATCTTTATAGATAAAATAGAGAGATTTGAATTGTATAATAGTACACTTGGGTGGATTTTGGACTGGTTAGATGACCAGGATCAATAAGTGGTTTGGATGGGATTGTTGTTAACTTAAAAGGGAGCTCTCTAATACAAGTGCTGAAAGAGTCCATCCTTGACTCTACTCTCTTCAACATTTTAATCAATTTCATTCATGCCATTTTTACCAGTGACATGAATGAAATTATAGATAGCATGTTTATAAAATCTGTGACTGACACAAAGCTGGGGCGATGGATGGTATACTAAACGAAAGATTCAGGACTCACAAGGATTATGGCAATTTATAGCAATGTACCACATCAAACAGGATGACATTTAATAGGGAAAAATATCATCTTAAATTGGAGATTAAATGAAGAACCATCAATATTAGTAAAGGGTGGAGAAACACAGCTAAATAAGAGTTTGTGTACAAAAATATCTGGGGTATGTGTGTGTGTGTGTGTGTGTGTGTGTGTGTGTGTGTGTGTGTGTGAACTATAAGCTCAATATGAATCAACACTGTGACACAGTAACTAAAAAAGACTATAGTAAATCTAGGTCCCATTAAGGGAAATATGCTCTTTGGAATACAGGAAGTGACAATTACACTAACTCTTCTCTGGTTAGACAGCTTGCAGAATATTGAGTTCAATTACCTCATATTTTGGGAAGGACATTGAAAAGCTAAAGTGAAGTTGGAGGAGGATTATCAGTATGATGGGACAACCAGACAGCACACCACTGGGGATCAATTAAAACAAAGGTTCCCATTTAGTGGTTTCTAAGTCTTTGGGGGATTCTTGATGATAGTACAAGGAGCTCACTTAATTTTTTTAATAATGCCCGAAGAAATAAATAATTGCCCAATTATGTTACAAATATATTTTTCTTTTGTGACAACAGAGCAGATGTTTGAATCATTATAGGTTTGTTTCTGCAGTGATTTGGAGTTGTTTTGGGGCAAAATGTATCAATGTAGTTATTGTAAGCACTTAGGGAATAAATCTAAAAGAATAATATGAATAGCATATTAAATTACTGTCAGGGTTTACAACGCTTTTGTTGTTGTTAAAAGGGTTTGAGAAACAAAAAATGTTGGGAACCACTGGACTGAAGTGAATTGAACCAGTAGGTATGTTTATCCAGGAGAAGAGAAGACTTGGGGAGAGGGGAAGATGGTGGCTGCCTTTAAACATTTGGAGGTCTGTCACATAAAAGAGACTAAATTTGTTTTGTTTAACCCCAAAGGTCAGAATTGGGAGGGATGGGTCAAAGTGACTGAAAAGAATTCCCTGTTTGTACGATGTAGCATATGCTCTGAGGTGATAGCCTAACACTCAGCTTTCCCCAGAGGGCCACTACTATACTTTCCCTCAGGATTCTAGGAGTCTCTGAAGGGTTGGAGGTGCCTTCCTAATGCTCATGAGCTCCCACTTAGCTGAATTTAATTAGCTTCAAAAAGAGGTATTTACTAATATCTGTGCCTCATTCTCCCATTAATAGATACAGAGTCCAAGGGGAAATGAAATCAAGCTTACAGCACGTATGGTAAACAGAGGTGACTCACAGATCACATAAGTCTTTTTTTTTTTTGGACTCTTCAAGATGCCCCCCATAGGTATAATATAATTTTTGTATCAGGCCCCTTGTAGAGCCTTGGATCTACTTTTCCTCATCTTTTTCATCTTATTTTTCTCTCCCAACACAGACATTATGGTTAGCTATTCCAAAGATGCTGCGAGGATACTAATGCAGGATCCTCAAAAACTCAAGACTTTTCAGAGGCCACATGGTCACTCCTCTGTTCAAAGGTTGGTAGGGTGAGGAGGTGAATGTGCTACCTCCTCTCTTCCCTTAAACAATTCCTTCTTGGAAACTTGGCTGAAAAGCTTCCATCTTAAGTTTCCAGATGCTCAAATCCCGTGATTCCACATTAGCTTGCCATGAGATGACCTACAGAGAATAACCAAGGTTCACCAACAATTCGAACATGTTTCCTGTGTCACTCACACTTGTTATCCAAATGGCTTTCAAGGATGTGAAAATTAATAAAAAAATTTCTGCATTTAGTCTAAAGTGCGTGATTGGTATAACTGGAGATGGTCATGGCCTCATTCCACCTAGTTCACACCTCTAATTCAAATGATAATAGTCTTAGGGCTAAGTAGGTCAGGGCACTTGATTGATTGACTCAATCAACCCCAACCTTAACAATAAAATTCCATAGTAAAAAATAAAGTTGTCCAATTGTGAAATGTTTAGCTTTGTTAGGTAGTGAGTTTCCCATCACTAGAAGTCATTGGAGACTCACATTTATTGCTCCTGTTGAGTGAGCTAAAAGTAGGAACTCCACTATAAAATGTTAAATTTAAAATATGTATTTGTAATAATTTCCATTTATTAACTGACCTATGATATAATGTCCTAAGTATTTGGAAAAATATCTGAAATAGGTCCACACTTTTAACTCCTTTTTAACTGCCTTGTAGGAAATGTCAGAGAGGACATTCCTGCTTATATATGGATTATAGGAAATAACTCTGGTGTCTTCCAACTTTGAGATTTTATAAATCTTTGTTCAGGGTGAGGAGAAGTTGTTACCTTTTTTAGCTGATGCACACACCTTACATGTAATAAGTTGTGTAAAATATATTTTGAGTATGACTAGAAAAAGAGCTGATTTATTCATGTAATAAAAATGAGAGACAGTAGACGAGACAGCTTTAATGGTACATGTTTACTGTCAGGATACAGAAGAAACAGAAAGAAGCCTTCTCTTACATTGACTAGACCCTTTATGGAGGATTATGGAAAACCATGGAAAAGAATTGCTCTGGGCAAAAATCATAGAAGGCATGAAACTCGCATAGGTGGGATGTATACTCACACTATGAAACCACTTGTTTTTTTCAAAGCATCTTCTAAACTAATAGATTATTCTACTCACATTTATTGCTCCTGTTGAGTGAGCTAAAAGTAGGAACTCCACTATAAAATGTTAAATTTAAAGTATGTATTTGTAATAATTTCTGTTTATTGACTTACCTATGATTTAACGTCCTAGGTATTTGGAAAAATATCTGAAGTAGGTCCAAGCTTTAACTCCTTTTTTCCCCCAAACTTTAGTGCCATCTAGTGTCTAGATAACTTATCTCAATTCTAATAGTATAACTATTTCAAAGAACCAGGGGGACCTCTGGTTACCATGAGAAAAAAATTGAAAATAAAACACAAGAAAACATCTGCACAAAATTTACTTCTACTCATTAGCTGAATGACTACTGGTAATTATTTGGACAACAAGGAGATCAAATCAGGCAATACTTAAAGCAATTAATTTTGGCTATTTACTGGAAGGTCAAATACTGAAGCTGAAGCTTAAATCTTTGCCTATATAATGAGAAGATGGGACTCATTGGAAAAGACTCTGATGCTGGGAAAGATTGAAGAACAAAGAAAAAGGTGATGGCAGATGAGATGGATAGATAATGTCATGGAAACAACGAACATGAATTTGGATAGACTTTGGGAGCTAATGGAGGATAGAAGGGCCTGGTGGGCTATGGTCCATGGGATCTCAAAGAGTTGGACATGACTGAATGACTGAACAACAACGAAATTATTTGGGAGGACGACTGTTTTTAATTCTGAAGATTAGCGTCATCTTTCCATTTTCATCAGAGAGAATACAAGTAAACTTAGGGGAGGAGGAAAATGGCACACCCATAGCTAATATGATTCATCTTGGCCACTGCTACACCTTAGAGTGATTTTGACCTATTGTCATGTTTGGGGAAGATTGCTGGATCTGGCCCTGTGTTCAGTTCTAGGTGTCATTTTATGACACTGCTACAAAGCATTCAGAGAAGGGGGGTGGACATGAATGGTGAAGAAACTGGAGGTCATGTTAGAATCAGTTTAAAAAACTGGAGATTAGAGTCTAGAAAGGCTTGGTTTGGATATAAAGAGAAGCTTCCTAGCTATGAGCACTATCCCAAAGTAAAACGCTCTACCTTGGGGAGCGGTGACTTCCTCCTCACTGAAGCTTTTTAAGCAGAAGCTAAATGACCAACATGTTGGGGATTTTAAGAGGATTCTTGTCCCAGAATAAGTTGCCCTATAAGGTCCCTCCTAACTGAGATTCTGTGATTCTCTGAGTAGGTGACCACTGAAGTTCCTTTCAACTGGATCAATCTATGGCATTCTTTCCTAGAAGAACATTTGTTTCTGTTTTGTGAAATGAAAACCCGTGATTTTCAATATTGTTTTGAATGATAATCATTCCTGAATATTGACCGTATCTCTGAAGTTAATGGGGAGGGGAAAAAGAAGGGGGAAAAGTACAGGAGGAAAAGAAAAAGAATAGATATATTCAAATTCATTACAGTATCATTATAGTAAAACAAGCTTACTATGAACTTTAAAAGCATTTTTCAATTTAAATAAAGATGTATTTCATGGTTCTGTCATTTTATTGCCATTCCATAATTCCTGATTTTCTCATAATCTATCGTCTCTTCTACTGCTCACTGCATTTGAAAGGTAGGAGTTTTTTGGAAGCCATGAATGTTTTGCTCAGAAGCTACTCTTTTTTTTCTCATACAGTTAATAAATAGTTGCACAACAATCTCATTTAGTTCTACATACTTCATGATGACTATTTTAATATTCACATAGAAACTGGAATTCAACTCTCATCCATAGATGTTTATTTTTTTTAAACCAACAAAAAAACCTAGACTCAAAGTAGCTCTGCATATTTCTTAAGGTCATAACCTAGCTCATAGCTACCTTTCATGTGAATATTAATAGGTTATAAGGTACTCTTAGGTTTTAAGTATACTTATATATAGGGAGGGAGTTTGTACACTGATGAAATCAGAAATCCTTGAAATATTGATGTAAACTGAGAGAAAAAGAATGGCACAGTGCAAGGAGTTCTGGACTTGGAGGCAGGAATTTGAATCCTGCCTTTGATACTGACTAGCTGTGTGACCCTGGGTAAGTCATTTAACCACATTTAGCTTCTACTTCCTCACCCATAAAGAGGATAATGATAACTTACCTCCCAAGGTTGTTCTGAGGATCAAATGATGTAATGTATGCAAAAAACATGTAGCAAACCTAGAAGTACTAGATAAATGCTCGTAATCATCATTATTGAGATAATCATGATCTCTTATTTAGGTCATTGTGAACCTATTGGCTGAAGTTCAAACTGCAGTTCCATCTAAATCAGTAAAAGACTTTCTGAAATGTTCTTGACTATTTCATCATACCAATTTCCATGTTCCATTTATTTGGTGTCCCCACTGGGGTGTCTCTGCTGATTATTTTGACCTGTAGGTGGACTTCAGTAGAACAGTTTGAAAGTTACAAATACAATAGTTTGTAATGGTTCTGTTGCTTTGTCTTTTTTTTGGGGGGGGGGCTAGGCAATGGGGTAAGTGACTTGCCCAGGGTCACACAGCTAGTAAGTGTCAAGTGTCTGAGGCCAGATTTGAACTCAGGTCCTCCTGACTCCAGGGCCAGTGCTCTATCCACTACACCACCTAGCTATCCCTGCTTTGTCTTTAAAGACAAACTAAATGCTCATCTAGCTTGAAAATTTCTGCCCAAGTTAATATATGTCAAAAATAGACATATTCAATCCCCTTGATTTAGGGGATTGTCTTTGTGACCATTGCTTGAAGACTAGGCAAACTGTGCCAACACAGCTACATTTAGTCTCTCAGTAGTTGTTTCACTCATTTATTCCTCCTTTCATTTATTTGTGCCAGGTACTGTGTTGGATTTTAGAGATGCAAAAACAAAACTAAAACTGTCCTTCCCCTCAAAAAGATTACCTAATAGCATGAGTGAGGAGTGACAGGGAGTGTCACAGATATACATATAAGCAAATTTTATGTGTATATATGCATATATATTATAAAGAAAAATCTGGGGGAGAAGAGGAAATTAGCAACTGGGGAGAAGCAGACTAAGTCTTGTATAAGACCTAGCAACTTGAGCTGAGCCTTGAAGAAAGCTGGGAATGTTAAGAGACAGAGCTAAGGAGGGAGTATATTCTGGTTGTTGTTCTTTATTCTCAAAGAAGACCAAAATAACATCAGTATGTTGGAGGCAAGGTACAGCATGTTTAACTGTGGCAGATCAGACCAAAACAAGCTCAGAAGGCTCTACTACATGAATATTTGGAGTGGAGCAGTCTCTCAATTTGTGCATCAATGTTTCTTCTGACCTACTGCAATTCTGCTTCACTCATAGAACACAGCACTTTTTTTGTTGCAGGCATACGGTCCTGTGCCAATATCTCCCATGTTGCAATCTGTTACAAAATCCTTCAGAGAGACTTTGAGAGTGTCCTTGTATCACTTCTTCTGACCTCCATGTGAGTGTTTGTCTTGCATGAGTTCTCTGTAAAAGCCTTTTAGGTAAACATATGTTTGGCATTTGAACAATATGGCCAACCTATTGGAGTTTCACTCTCTACAGTAGAGTTTGAACAGTTGGCACTTTAGCTCAAGAAAGGACCTCAGTGTCCAGTACCATATCTTGCCAGGTTATCTTCAGAGTCTTCCTAAGACAATTGAAATGGAAGTGATTTTGTTTCTTAGCATGGTGTGGGTAGACTGTCTAGGTTTAACAGGCATACAACAATGAGGTCAGCACAATGGCTCTGTAGACCTTCAGTTTGGTGGGCGGTCTAATACCTCTTCTCTCTTATGCTTTCTTTTAGAGCCCACCAAACATGAGCTGTCTCTGGCAATGTGTGGGTGTGAACCTCTTCATCTATGTGTACATACATCTCTGGAAAGTATATTGCCCGGATCAGTAAACTTATCCACAGCTTTCAAAACCAATGTCTCCACATATGGATGGTGTGGTGCTGGCTGGTAGAGAACCTCTATTTTCTTGGTGTTAATTGTTAGGCCAAAATTAGCATAAGCAGCAAAGACTGCATTGAGTATACAATCATCTTCAAACAAAAACTCACATACCAACTTTCCCTCCACTTTAGTCTTGGCTTGTAGATTTTTCAAATTAAATAATTTGTTGTTAGTGTGGTAGCTGACCTTGAAATGAAAAGAGAAGAAAAACAGCTGTGTTGCCCAACTGATCAATTCCAGTTGGGTTCCCAGTGGAGCAACTCCTCTTTCTACGGAAGTTGTATCTACACTAGCGGCTAGATAACCTTCAACTTTGTTCTCCCAAGCACCTAACACAGCCCCCTGCATGTGGGGATTCAGTGTGGTGGCAAGAGCACTAGAATTGAATTAGTCAGATCTAAATTGGAATCTGGCCAGCCCTTGGTAGATGTTGGGCCTTCATTGGCTCAATTGTTTCTGTTTTGGCCAGAATCCCTGACGATTTTCCCTTCTCAGACTGATTTTTCTTTTCTTTCTTTCTTTCTTTTTTTGACTAGGTAAAGAAGCCATTCTCTGCCTCATTTCTTGCCTAGCATTAATTATTGAATGGGCATTGTCTCAGTCAAACTGAGACCTGTTAAAGATCTTAGCTTAAAAAGGCCAAGGTCTCCCACTGCATCCAGGGCCATCTCTGGTTGTCCTGATCTATATCTTGCCACTGGACCCAGATGGCTCTGGAGGAGAAGGTGAGGCTGCTGACTTTGCACAGTCCTCCCTCACTTAAATTCAATTCACTTGCATGTCATGTCATCACCTCCCTGATGTCATGGTCCTCTTTGAGAACGAAAGACAAACAACAACAATCCACCATTGATGACTTGTCTGTCTTCCTCAGACAGTGAGGGATGGGACAAATATTGCTGCTGGTTTTTTGATGGTTTTGTTACATAGGTGTTCAGATGGCAAATCTAACGTCTGCTCTGTGGTATGTTTTTTCATATCTTGCCACAGTGTAATTTTTTTCAAAGTAATTATGTTAGTGATGGTGGCTTCAGACCTTAGAAGTGAAATATTTCTCTTAAACACTGCTGTGTTTTAATTAAATGTAACTCTGGAAGAGTCATGTTTGCTTGCAAATATTAAATGGGCTAGGCCTTGGGGCACTCCAGAATCCAATAGCGGAAATTGAATAACAGAGTCAATTGGGAACAAGCTACCAGAACAGTGAAATAATTAATCAGGAAGTTAACAATTTAGTTAAAATAGTATACGTCACAGAATGCTAATCCTACCAGCTTTCATGGGACAACTGCGTAAATGTGGTTGCTATCGATCAATGGTAAATGAGTTTGTTGATTATTTAATTACCCCTATACCTTTTTTTTTTTAACACTTTAGTTAGAAAGGAAGTTCAATGAAAAAGTTAGCTGAGGTCAAAGAAATGGCAAAATATTAATATAATAAATTAATTTGGGGGGGTGCCAACAAAGTTCCCTAAATTGTGGCTCCAGAATCACTAGTTAGACATTTTGCAGGAAAATGTTACCCAACAGCCAAATAATTTCTCTGAACAAAGGAACATAGAACAAATGAGATAATGACAAGCATGGGATAGTGAAAGAGGCAGTAGATTTGGAATAAGAGGGCCTGAGTTCAAATCTCACCTTTGCTACTTATTACTTATGACTTTAGGCAAACCACCTACCTTCTCTGGTCCTTAGTCCATCTGTAAAATTAGGTGGTTGGTCTAGATAGCTTCTAAGGTTCCTTATATCTCCAAATCTTTGATCCTAAGTGCTTTATAAATTTTAAAGTTAAGTGGCACGGTGGAGAGAGTGCTGGGTCTGAAGTCAGGAAGACCACATTTCAAATCCAGCCTCAGGCACTTATTAGTTGTGTGACCCAGGGACAGTCACTTAACTCCTCTCTGTATCAGTTTCCTCAACTGCTAAATGAGGTTGTTAATAGCTACTACATTCCAAAGTTGTTATGAGGATAAAATGAGGTTATGTAGCACATTGCCTGTCACACAGTAGGTGCTTATAAATACTTTTTCCCTTCCTCCCTTACAGCACTATATAGATGTGAGCTATCATTATTGCTATAGCTCTTCTATTCCACATCCTTGAGGCTTCCAATCAAAATCCAGCAATGGGCCAACTGTGCTACTGGATAATTTCAACAAGGGAATAAAATCAGAAAGTGACAAATGACACAGTACGAGTGCAATTTTAATTGTCATGCTGCAGTTATTGTATACTACCAAAATGATTAAACAATGGTAAGGTAAGCACCAACTGGAAAGGGACCTCCAGAAGGATAAGGCCTTTCCCTGCTCTTTTGTTCAATTAACTCCTCAGACTGAGCAGAGCTCTTTTTACCATGCTGCTACTGTTGTGAAAAGTCTTCCTAAACACAAGTTTATTTTGCAACTGTACTTCTAATCAGGTTTTCTTCAGTGGCAAGAAGGCTTAAGAGATTAAATAATGAGAAAATGACTCTTTAAACACCAGGGCTCCATCTGGAGTTCTCTTGAAAACTCTTCAGCTCTGGAGAACTGCATTGGAAGGCCATCCACTGAGCATGTCAGGAAGGATTGAAGCATTGTTGAGAAACTGTGAACAATTCACTGTAACACAAAATGAATACATTCTGGAAATTAAAGCCTACACTATATTTCAAAAGGAATAAAAAATGTCCCTAGGCTAAACTAGGTGAAAATGATTTTGAGACTACCACTTTAAATTCAAAATGCACAATAAATGATAAATGAAATCGCAGTTGGATGTATTCTTACTGGTTTTTATTTTTTACACGTTCGTGAATTTGACTATGCTTACGTTCATGCTAAATTTTCACAGAGTCACAGAATTTAAGAGTTAGAAGGGAACTGGGCAGCCACCTAGTCCAACCCATACACAATATGCATATTGTCCACCAAGAAAATGCCAACAAGTGGTTGTCTAGCCTCTTCCTGAGGACCTCTAAGAAAGAAGAACCCACCAGCGCTCATAGCAGCCCGTTCCCCTTTCAGGCAGCTCTATTTTTTTTTTTTAGGCAATTGGGATTAAGTGACTTGCCCACGGTGACACAGCCACTAAGTGCCTAAGGTCAGTTTTGAACTCAAGTCCTGCTGACACCAGGACCAGTGCTCTCTATCCACTGCACCACCTAGCTGTCCTGACA
The DNA here is from genome assembly GCF_900497805.2 of Vombatus ursinus. NCBI lineage: Eukaryota > Metazoa > Chordata > Mammalia > Diprotodontia > Vombatidae > Vombatus > Vombatus ursinus. The sequence continues at coordinate 25,960,295 of NW_020940360.1, forward strand.
GCTCTAATTGTTGGCAAATTTTTCCTGACATTGAGCTTAAATTTGTCTCTTAGCAACTTCCACCTAGCGCCCTTTTGCCTTCTGGCATTAAATATAACATTCTAATCTCTTCTCCACATGATAGCCCTTCAAATACTTGAAGGGAGCTACCATACCCCCACAGAGCCTTCTCTTCTCAAGGCTAAATATGCCCCAGTTCCTTTAACAAATGCTAATGTGTCACTGACTCTAAGCCCTTCATTCTCCTGATTACTTTTCTTGGATTACTCTCCAGCTCATATATGTAGCTTTCTTAAACCAAGGCACCCAGAACTGACACATCACTCCAGGTGAGGTCTGGTGAGAGCACAGTACAGTGAGACTTCTATTTCTTGAAGCTGTGCCTCTCAATGATGCCTAAGAAAGTATTAGCTGTTTTGCCTGCCACATCACACTGCAGATACATGTTGAGTTTTCAGTCTACTAAAATCCTCATACTTTTTTTCAGAACAACTGGTGTCTAGCCATTCCTCCCACATATTTTACTTATGAAGTTGATGCTTTGTACTCAGAGTAAGAATTTACACTTATCCTCATTAAATTTAATTTTATTAGATTCTGTCCAATGCTTTAGCCTGTGAAGAGTTTTTTGGATCCTGATTGTCATCTAGTTTACAAGCTATCTCTCCCAATATTGTGTCATCTGCAAAGCTGATGAACTTTCCATCTATTCTTTTATCCACATCACTAATTAAAATGTTAAACATAGAAGGTTGAGGATAGATCCCTGTGGTACTGGAGACCTCCTGCTACAGGGATATTGAACCATTAACATCCACTCTTTGAATTTGGCCATCCATCAAGTTCTGAATCCATTCAGTCATATTCTCATCTAATCCATATCTCTCTCATATTTTTCAACAAGTATACACACACACACACATATTTATGTATACATATACATATTCAAAAGCTTTCCTAAAGTATAGATAAACAAATTCTCTCTCTCTCTCTCTCTCTCTCTCTCTCTCTCTCTCTCTCTCTTTCTCTCTCTCTCAATATATGTATGTATGTGTGTGTGTATGTGTAGTATTTACCTCATTCATGAACTTTATTTTTCAGCAAATTAAATTCAGTGATAGCAGTTTCTCTGGACAACGAATAGAAGAAGAGAAAAGTTTCTTGATAATAGATTCAACAAAAACAATTCAACAATCACTGATTAAGTGCCTAATATGGTTGTTGAATAATAATAATTGCAAATATAGCTAGAATATGAATGTAGCAACTTTTTTGCCACACTTGTCTCAATGATTCTCACAACCTGACAGAGGTCCTTGAACATAGGAGGTGCTCAATGCCATTCAACAAGAATTTGTTTAGGGCCTATTTATTATGTGCCAAGCTTTGGTGCTAGATGCTGAGAATACAAGGACAAAAAAGAAACACCCTCTGCCCTGAAAGAATTTACATTCTACTGGAGAGAACAACATGCACAGAGTTAAAGAAATAAAAAGAACAGAAAAAATACATATGAAATAATTCCAGAGGAAAGGAGCACCAAGACCTGGAAAAATCTGGAAAGGTCTTGAGTGGTCCCTGAATTGAACCCTAAAAAGGGTCAGAGGTTTTAAGAGGCAGAGATGAAGAAGGAAAAAAGTCATAGATTTAGGACTGAAGGGGGAAGTAATTGTAAAAGCACTAAGACAGGAAATAGTATGCCACAGACAGAAAAACAGCAATAAGAGTGATTTGACTATGATGCATATGATCATAGGCACATAGATTCAGAGGAGGAAAGAACCTCACAAGTCCAGTTCTCATTTTACAATGAGAGTAAGTGACTTATTCAGAGTCATAGAGGTAGCAAGTAGAAGAACTGAGATTCAATGTTTCAACACTTTAAAAAGTTTGTTGTATTTAATTGACTTTCATAAGAAACTTGGCTAACCAGATGATCATATTAAGTCATGAAGATATGATAAATTTCTTTAAATGTTGGGGGGGGTTCCCCAAAAAGGCAAAAAACAAACCCTTAAGCATCAATTAGATTCTAGAATAGGGTGCCTGAGAAATAATTTCATAGTGTCTCTTCAAAACAGATACTATTCACCTCAGATCCACTGCATGGAGCCACTTCCTTAAATATGGATACATTCATATAAATGTATATAGATATAGATAGAAAGATAGGTAGATATAGATAAAAACACATGTATACATATATGACAGAATTTGAGAATTTCTCATTTTATACCCTCTAAATACAAATCATTGGTTCAAAAATCCTTTTTTGGAACTGCATTAAATCTTTACTGGTGTTATGATTTTATGTAGTGAGTCAGAGTTGTGTCTGTGCTGAACAGATTGACTCTTCAGGATCATTTATGTTGCAAAGCAATAGCTTGGAGGGTAAATGGCTAATTCAACCTGGCCATCAGAATTACTAAAATAAATTAGCTTCACACAGTTATTCTATAGTCACTAAAACAATTGAATGGGTTTGACCATCCAGCAATCAAGTCCTCATTTAACGATGGGTGCCCATGTTCATAGCAAAAGCTAGTCTTCTTAAAATCATCAATTTAGAGTGAGGAGGTACCTCAGAAGTCATTGAATCCAACATCTTCATTTTAAAGGCAAGGAAACTGAAGACCAGGGAGTTAAAATGACTTGCCCATCATCATAGAGGTAGTGTGAAGGTTAGGATTTAAACCCAGGTCCTATAACTTCAAATCCAGTATGCTTTCCCTTGCACCACACCATCACCATAAACAACATGATATAGGTGAAGTGGTCCCTACTGGGCACACACTGGAAAACACTAAAGTCTTCTGCTTTTCCTTAAGGGGGAATAATATGTGTGGTTTAGACCTTTCACATGGGTCATGTAGAACATAGCTTATCCTGACTGGGTAGCAACTTGCTTTTTCTAACCTCACATAAAATTTGTTTACTTTAACTTCCTATTGAACTTAAAAAGTATTATTCTGCACTTACTACAGTTTTCTGGGTTTGTGTTGTACCCATCTACTAGACTATACTCTCCATGAAAACAGATAGTACGTCTATTCTTTGTATTTCCCTGAGTATGTAGGACAGTTATTTGTATAAAATAGGTGCTTTATTTATGTTTGTTCAGTCTAAACAACAATAATTTGTTGAGTTAATTCATCAACAAGCATTAAGTCCCTACTATGTGCCAGATACTACTAGATGTTTGAGATAAAAATTTTGAAAATTTTTAAATCTGAGTTTACTTTTTATTGAGACATACAAGTACACATAAAAATACATAGAAGGATGTAGAAAATAAACACCAATAAATACAAGGTAACTAAATACAAGGTAATGAAGAAAGGAGGGCCTTAACAGTTGAGGGGATTCAAAAACATTCATGTAAAAATTGGTACTTGAGCTATGTACTGAAAGAAGAGAGAGATTTTCTGAGGTATAAGGAAGGAAGGAATGCATTCCTGACACGAGAGATGGCAATTACGAAGGGAAAGGGAGGAATGTAATAACGTGTGAAGAATAGAGAGAGAATTCTAGTTTATTTGGGCCATACTGCCTGGAAATATAGGTAATGAACAATGAGGTTAGAAAGATAGGTTGGGCCCAGGTTGGAAAGGGCTTTTACAAAAGCTAAACAGAGGAGCTTATATTTGGTCCTGGAGGCAATAGAGAGCCACTGAAGTTGATCGTAATATGGTCAGATCTGTGCTTAAGGAAAATTATTTTGACAGTTAAATGAATGATTAGTGTGAATATTCATATTTGCCCCCTTACAAATTCTCATTGTGAAACTTACTGCTAAAAGTCAGATATGTAGGTGGTAATTGTCAATGTGAAACTTCTAAAACTCAGATATACAAATGGATCTGTGAGCTCATTCATTGCAGTGTTACCTCCAACAATGGAGAACACAACTCATCCAGGCCTGCTATCCCTTGTGACTCTCCATTTCCTCCCAAAAGTTCACCACAGCAGATCTATCCATTGCAATGGGATTCTTACTCTTTTCCTCTTGAATACCAGTGGATTTTCCGTCTCTCATCCTCCATTCTAATCATGGGATTAGTTCATTTTCTCTTTTTACCATACAATTCTTTAATGACTTCCATTACTCTTATTTTTTTTCAGAGTTCCTCACTAGTTGTATGTTCAACCTGCTCATTCTCTCAATGCACCTTTATACTGCCCTCTTTGTGATGCTAATCTCTAGTTTAGAGATTAGTAGAGTTACAGAGGCAGTAGAGTTAGAGACCTCTTTTCTATACAGCAACAAGAAAAAAATGTTTATATTGAAAAATGAGATTTGCATGCTTGGGAAGCTCGGGATTTGTGATTTTCCAAAAGGAGCCCATCTTACTCTTTCCTTTTCAACTCTGGCCCAGTTCCTTGTCCATATTTATTGTCTGCCCCAAATATACATAGTGTTAGATAACCTCAATCACATATCTAAAGGTATGCTAAAATATGGTCAATGGACATTCTTCATCCATTTGACTTTTTCCTATGTGGAAGGAAGAGGCAAACTCCTTTGAATGATCACAGATCTCTTCCAAAAATGTCTGCTGTGTTTCGGGGCTTGATACATTCAAAACAATGCCAGCCACAAATAGGAGTATCTAAAGGACCTCACCATTCACAGGAAATCTCTTCTTAAGTTGGAGTCTCTACCAGATCTCCTCCATAACAACGAAAGAGAGTTCTGGCATGAATACAGCATTCTGTCTTGCCTTATGTTTATTTTCAGAGGGTCGTCGACTAGGGTTATTTCTGTTGTTTCATCTTCCAAGGAATCTTGAATGACCTTGGTATATGCATGGGAGAAACCCTTTGGTTGACTCTAAACTTCAGTGCCTCAAAGAGTATGATATACCATAACTCATTCAGTCATATACCATCACTGAAATAATACTGATATTAAAAAGAAGGGCCTTTGCATTGTGTAGAAGTGTGAAGTCATTAAAAGCACTGCATAATTCCCCACAGGCATCCCAGCCCACTCCCTGCCCCTAATCCTAGGTCCTTTTCACTGTTCATCTTCAGTGTCTATCAAGATATATACATTGATGAAGTAGCTCCCTGGGTTGTCCATCCAATGACATGTCATTGTCTGAACAAGCATGCTTCATATACTTGCTTTTTCTATAAGGATAATTAGGCTGAACTCTATGAATCTCATTTAGAAGAGTCTATAGTTCTTCCAGGCTTATTGCAGTCAGCACAATATCGTTTGCACACAGGAGTTTCTGAAGGCTCTCTCTAATTATGGGAAATCCCATTTAGATTCTGCACTGGAAATTCTCAATAATGGGGCCAACAAAGCAAGCCTACATCTCCCTGTTGTGTGCCTTACTTGATAATAATAATTAGGTGGTCATTAATCAAATTAATGCCCTTGAATATTCCATATATTTTCTTTTCTAGCAGAAGGAATATCTAGAATTTTTTAGGAAATTATTTCTCAATAAGTCAGTGAATGTTAAAGTTTATTTACTTTTTTAAAAGAGAATTGCTAAGGAGTCTGATAGCAATCTGGATGAAGACGTATCATGAGGACAGAGGCAGGTGGCTTATGTCATGCTATATGTGGTATTATGGAGAAGAGATGATTTATCCTTTTGATTAGGCAGAGGACTCCACAGACAAGTACCATTGTTGTATTTTGTAGTACAATAAAAATTAAAGCAACAAAAATCAGCTTTAGACAAATTTGAATTACAATTAGGCTGCTTTGGCTAAAAATTTAAAGCTAAGGAGTCCTTTCCGACTTCAGAAAATTCCATACTTTGTCAATAGAAACACATGATTTTAAAATTTGATTTTTTAAAATTCCAATTGATGCCAATTTCACTAAGTCTTCCAGTCTTTTAATGAAGTAAAACATGATGCAATATGGGGCAGCTTGCTTTGAATAACTCAACTGATAAAAGTTTTATCAATTTAATATTTTGGAATGATTTTACTCTGTAATTATAACAACATGAAAAACAATTATTGTAATAATGAATAACTTCATTCCATTGTATGTCAATCTTCTGCTTTTGGGAATGGGAAAAAAATGCCATTCCATTAAGTTCTTTCTTCTGGTCTCCTCAACTACCCTCCCTGCCTGAAAGGTAAGGGGAAAAAATGCCATTTTATTAGCTCTCCCCAGTAGTCTTACATGAGATGCCGAGGATGCCACCCTGAGTCCAAACCCCTAGGGATATTGATAACCTCCCTGAATTCATCCCTTGATGACTGATAAACTCTCACTCACTTGTTCTCACCAACCCAGTCATTCTGATTCTGTTTCATGGGTTTCTATGATTCCAGCTTCATCACTTAGTGGCCTGTCTGCTGTTGATGAATCTCTCTGCACTTGGCTTTTTGGATCTTTAGAAAGTAGACTCAAAGCCTTTTTATCAAGCAAGAATTAGCCACTGTTAACACTCTACTAGCATAACCTTTGAAAAACCATGACCAACAATGGTATTGAAGTAGGACTTTGTGAAAAATGTACATTGTGGGGAATATATGCATATACACATACAAACATACATGTTATATATACATATATTCTTTGGTGTATATGTCCACATATGCAATATCTATAGTGGAAAATATGTGTGCATGCATAGATGCATGCATATATACATATATACACATACTATATAGATAGTATTGTATAATATATGAGTCATTATATCATTATTGTCAGGAATGACACATACTGGGCAATTCACTTAACCACTCAGTGTCCCATGAAAATGTCTGAGACCATAACTTGCAGAACAAGTGCTGATCCACATTGGAAGAAGGAATCTCTTCACTGTAGCTCCCTACCCTAATGAAATCCTGTCACACACACACACACACACACACACAGAGGAATATTGGAGATGGTCATAAGACAGGAATAGTGACTGTACCTGTTGTGCCATTGGGGTAGGGAGCTTGCAGTAAGGAACTGCCTCTGCCATATACATATATGTATATACATATACATATGCATAAAGTATTATATATATAATGTATGTGTTTTAGATATTTGCATAAATACATATATGTATTGATAGATGTACATATATTAAACTCTATTAGAATGCCTAACTCATACAAAATTTGCCTACTTTTGTGTAATAGTCCAGAGTTATATGACCACTTAAGAAATATTTTGTAATCATGTAATAATTTTGTTTTGATAATAGGAGAAAAAAGGACCTTATTTCTCTTTCTAAAAAAGTTCATAGAGAGCCAAGATGGCAGAGTAAAAAGTAAGTCACTTTCACTCTCCCGTATCAACCTCTGAAAGCCCAGAAAATATCGCCCCAGGAAAAACCCTGGAACAGCTGAATCAAAAGAAAGACAGGGTGCAGCAGTCCAGTAACCCAGGTAGCTTGAGGGATTAATGGAAAAGGCCCCTCTTGCCCTAAGGGAAGGGGAGCAGTACAGAACAGGAGGAGTCCCAGCAAGCTGGTGGAAAGCCCCACTGTGGCATACTAGGAGGAGATCCTGAAACCCAGGTGGTGAAGCAGGCAAACACCAATACCAGGACCCTCGAGTACCTTAGTGAGGGTGGGAGAACCTCTGGAAACTAGCTTGGAAAACCACCAGGTGCCTTGACATTCTACAGCAGTCACCCAATACCTCAGCAAAAATCTATGAAGCGCTCCAAGGGGCCCTGGGTAGATAAACATCCTGCAATATCCATCTGAAATGAGCTGAAGAAAGCAAAAGGAAAGAAAAAGCCAGCAACATCCAGGGGCCAGACTACCCAATCCTACCCCTGGAGTTCCAGTGTTGCTGATTCCAGCCCAACATCAGATAAGCTGCCAGAACCCTACAGCCTCCAACTGCCAACATCAGAGACCCCAGCACACAAAGCCAGTGACCAGGCCCAAAGTTCCCAATACCAGAAGCTTGGGTCAGTGCCCTCTGCTCCCCAGCAGGAGAACTCAGTCTCTTTAAAGGCCAGGAAATAAGCAAAGACCATGAGTAAAAAAAAAATGTACCATAGATTCATATTATGAGAACAGTGAAGATCAAGGCAGAAATTCTGAAGAGGACAACATTGTCAACAAACCCACATCTGGAACCTCAAAAGGGAATATGAACTGGTCTGAAGCCCACAAAGCCTTCTTAGAAGAGCTCAAGAAGGATTTTAAAAGTCAAATGAGAGAGGTAGAATAGTCCTCGAAAAATACAACTGGCCAACTGGAAAAAAAGTACACTGAAGAAAACAAGTCCCTAAAAAATACAAAAGAAATTTATAGAATGAATGCCCTAATATCTATAAACCTTGTGATCTTTGGCCTCTGTTGTAAATTGACCTTGCACATGCCTGTCTGATACATGAACCATGCAAAATCTTTTTAGAGCTCTTTTCAACCCTATCCCATTACTTGTTATTACCTAACATTTACACTATAAAGATTTAACAGTCAAAATAATGTACTACTTATCAAATTGAATATTATAGTTACCTAGATGAATTGACACTTTAATTGGATTTGAGCAGGATGCTGATTTATGTAGAGGTATTCCTCTTTTCTTAGAACAAAAGAGCAGGAAATAAAATACTATTTGAAAATAACAGAAATACCCTTCTTTCCAGATAATACAACATGGTTCTGTAGTCTAGAGGCATTTAGGGGAGATCACCAGTATTACAAGGTTCAAGAAAAACAAAATCTACCTTTTAAATTTTTAATGGAGTATCAGAATGATGGCATTTTCTTACCTGCCACATTCTGCAATCTGGTTTCTTTGTTTCAAACTTAAATACTATGCTGCTGAGTTATTTCATAGATTTAGAGCTGGAAGGGACTTTATAAGTCATTTAGTTCAAGGCCCTCAGCTTACAAATGAGGAAATTGAGGCCCAGAGAAATTGTGACTTATCTAAAGGCAAACAACTAGTAGGCATCAAAGGTGGACTTTCAATTCTGTTGTACTGACTAAAAAGTTTTTCTTTTGAAGGAAAACTCTTTGACCACTGCTTATGTTACATGATTGTAAAATGACCCTTTTTCTCCAAATACTTTAGCTTTCATAGAAAAAAAGACAGTAAATTATTTCAATTAGTATTCCAGACAATAAATTGATGTGCTTTGGAATGGCACGATAAATATAAGCTGATGTTTTACTATAGATAGAATCTTAAAAAATAATATGCTGTCTTAGAATTATAAAAATACAGAATTTAATCTCAGTCTTGAAAGAAACCTCAGAGATCACCTTGTCCAACCCATGCTTTTCAAGGTCTCCTAATTACAGATTACCACTGCCCCTGCCCTCTAACATGGGCACACTTATTCATGACCATAGGAATGAATCATTACTACAATAACATAATCATCATTCTTTTGATTGATGTTCCTAAATCTCAAGTAATGAAATTAACTGACTGTATTAAGATTCTTCTAATTCAAGTAATTTATACTCCTAGTAGTACTTTAAAGTTGAATTTTACTTTTATTTTCATAGGAAGAAAATATAAAAGATGAATATGCAAATACAGGGAAGATCCATGATCCCATCAGCATGATAAAGAATGCCTATTGTCTAGACTCTGATATGCCACAGAGTGGACACCCTATAAAGCTCATCCATCAGTATATATTTCATGGATAGACACTGAAAATGAACAATGAAGTTAAACCCAGAATTAAGCAGGAAGAGGAGAGTGGGCCAGATTGGCTTGAAAAATTTCAAAGTTCCTTTAAGGAGAGCTAACTTTTCCCTGAGTCAAAGGTCTAACTTTTTAATACCAGTATTTTTTCCTGTGACGTATGTCTGTGAGAAAAAGAACCCTTCAGTTTCTGGAGAACTGAAAATAAGTACCACTCAAAGTAGAATTCAGAGCTAAACAGTGTCCTTGAAGCATATTGCAACTCATTAGAAACTGGAAATTAAGGAGAAATGGAGTCAAAGACATGTATTCATGAAAAAAAAAAGATGGGTGAATCTCAACTGGAGAATAAAATAACAGATGGACAGCCCTATACTCCACTGGCAGCCTCTTGATGTTTACAGAAATCAAGAAAGGGCCCCAGAATGTTGTGTGGACCAATACTGATGAACTTAAGAGAAGACATAGTCAAGAGTGTCATATGATGGGCTGAAATCCACATTGTTGTAGGGACTAGCCACACAGATGAAATAATAGCTCCATTTGAGTATTTTAATAGTTATTCATTCATACCATTTTAGCCCACTTGGATTTTTAATAACTAAGTTCTTCCTCAGCGTAGATATTTACCCTGGGCCTTATCCTTTTAAAATTTCTTTTAAAGACAATATTCTTCAATAGTTCCTTTATCATGTAGGCTTGTGATTCAACCATTCATTAATGAGTACCTTACTATGTGCAAGAAACTGTAAGAGATGCTGGGGGAGATATAAAGATGAATCAGACATTGGCCATGTCCTTGAGTTTATAATCTAGTGAAGAAGGTGGCTATTGAAAATATTAAAATAATTATATTATAAAGAATTATGAAAAAGTGTTGCAGGTAATTAAAGACTAGATTTGATATTAAGAAGACTTCAATTAAAGTCTTACCTCAAGTGACATACAATAGTAGCTATATGACCTTGGGAAAGCCATTTAAACTCTTAGTACCTCAAGAGTGCCACCATTCCAAGACTGAGTTACAGACAATTCACTACTCTGCATGTTTAGAGGAAGAAGTTTTTCATGGAGTGCTTACACTGAAAAAAATCACTGGTCTGAAGAAAAAATGATAGTAACAATAAAAAATACTGATAGGTTTGTTATCTGATAATTTCAATAGAAGAGGCACACCCAAAATGCTATGGAGATTCAGGAGAGACAGACACAGACACAGAGAGACAGAAAGGCAGAGATAAACAGAGAGACAGAGATAGAGAGAGACACAGAGAGAGTACACATTTGGTGGTTGGGTGAAAATAAGAAAGGCTTAATGAAGCAGATAGTAGTTCAGCTGTCCTTTGAAAGATAATAACAGTAGTAATAGTTGATATCCACAATTCATAAATGAAGAAACAGGTTCAGAGAGATGAAGTGACTTGTCCAAAGTCCCATAACCTGTGTCTTACCCAGACCTTAAGCTCAGGTAGTCTGACTCTAAATCCAGTGGTAGAGATGTGAGGGAAGGCATTTCAGCATAAGCAAAGGCAGAGAAGCAAGAAAGCATGGGAGTGACTGGTCCAGTTCCGCTGAGTTGTGAGGAAGGGGCTAAGGGTGGAAAAGTCAGCAGGGTTTCTATTATAGAATAACAGGGGCCTATTGAAGGTATCTAAACAGGGGACTGCTAAGACTAGAACTGTGATTTTGAGACACTAATCAAGTGCGTTTCAGTCCAGAGGCAAAATATCTTCTTTCAGACTACCTCTCCTTCTACTTGTGAAACAAACCCATTGGAGAAATGTGGCAGTTAGGGAACCTGTGCCCTATTCAGCAGATGGAAAATGAGCAGGAAAAGGGACTGTGAAGAAAGCACATATAGGGTTAAATAGATGATTCCAGTCCAGCTTACACCAAGAATCCCTACTGTGCTCAGCGGTTGAAATTGTTTCCTTTGGAAAGTCAGGCTATACTATCATTTAGCCATTTCTACAATGGTCAGGTGAAGATGCTAACCTTCTATGTGCCTCTCTTCTCCTCCCTCACCTCAGGGGCATGGATGCCACTGAGAGACAACTGAGATAAATATTGGTAGCAATTCACAGCTCCCCAACAGGGACACCTAGCTCTTTTCTGTTTTTTTTTTCTTCCCCTCTTTGCCCCTTTTTCTTTTACCCCTTTTCACCTCTCCAATTAGTCCTTCTCCTCTTAATAAATTAACAGTCATTAAGTGAGCCTTCACTAGGTACAAGGAACTCTACTAAACATTTCGAGGAATGCAGAGATCACAGAATGAGATACAAAGACCTAAGATAGATCCTGCCCTAAAGGAGCTCACAGTTTAGCTAAACCCAAAGGGGATCTCCTTCTATTCCATTTTGTCCCCATGGTGGCACTCTCAGCTAAAGGCAAACTACCTTTTAAATCCATCAGTTATGCCAGCCCAAGGATCGGCAGAAGAAAATAAAACTTCCATAACAAAAGTTTTTCTGAAGAAAAATAGTAAGCAATTTTTTATTTCTATATAACAAGGGCTATTTCTTATGGGAATGTATGCAGCCTATTCAGGAAAACTGGCTGCTGCCAAGAGGGTTCCATTCTGCTTGCTAAGCCACTTAAAGACATCAGGAAAACCAGATGCTTCTCTGTCTTTTCAAGGCTTTTTAGTCATAATCAACCAAGAATAATGCTTCAAAGAAGGGGTGGAAAATGTTTTGGGTACTAAGGTCTGAATGTGTTTTAAAGCCAAAACAAATAAACAAAAGGCATGCTGTTAATGTATTGTTTCCCCCTCAGAAGGGTAAACACCAGCACTGGGGTTTAAGATAATGGTGCCAAGTTCTCTAGTGTCATAAACTGGCTTAATGCAAAGCAGATGAAATTTCATCTGTGGTTTGCAAATGAAAGCTTTTGAGAGGGTGAACTGAAACCATTCTTGCCCCATAGATGTGTTGGAGTCCTCAGGTTCAGCTGAAGTTCAAGGGCTTTTGTATGTACAGCAGCAGTATTTTAGCAGGCCAGATGCAGTTGCCTGTGTTATCCTCAAATGGTGCCATGAACAAGGATAGTCCAGAGAAACACCAAAGGATTAAGGAAGAGGGACTTGTTAGAAGCAATGCAGTGGAAATACCCCTAACTTTAGAGTCAAAGGATTTGAGTTCAAATCATGCATCTTTCATTGTTAAGCTGTGTAATCTTGGGTGAATCACTTCTCTATAACTCTATTTTCTTGTCTGTAAACTAAAGGGTCAGACTCAGTTTCCTCAGGTGTCACTTTTGGCTCCAAATCTATACTCATATGAGCAATGAAAAGGCCCCAAACGTACACATCATATTTTTAGGTCAATGACCAATGATTTTGTCTCAGATTGCAAGTCATGATGATTTTTAATCTCGGGGAGTAGCTGAGCCTTAGAGAGGTGAAGTGATTTTCCCCGACTCACACAATTATTAGATGTAAGAGCCATATCTTCCTGACTCCAAGTCCAGAACGCCCTTCATTGTACCATAACTGCCTCTTTTTTATAAATTTTGTAAGTTGATTAAAAGGTAGATTAATCCTGTGTACATAAAATAAAGCACACGGAACAGAGACAGGCCAACAAAGATGATGCTCATCAACAAGATGCCTCTGTTTTTCCATCTTCTGTAAGGAGGGAGTCTAGAACAACCATGACCCTTCTTACGAATTTGGGATTGAGATCACCTTTTTTTCCAGGATAAGCTGAAGAGGTTGGGGAGCCTTCTTGTTTCCATTGCAGTATCTACATTGAATCACAGATTCGACTTTCTAGAGACTAAAAGAAGCAGGTTTTGGGATTGATTTGCTTCGTTTACTACTATACTTTTTAATCTCCGGAGCTCCCAAAGCACTCTTGCTCATACCTCATGTGACTAGTTAGTACTATGAACTATGGTTTTTTGTGTACATTTAATCTTGCTTACTAGATGATAAGCTCTTCTAACATAGGACTAAGTCTTATTAATTTTACAGATTGCCTACAGTGCCTGGCATCGTGACTTGTCCAAGACTAGGTACTCAGCTTATGTTTGTAGGATGAACAAATGCACATTATGCTAATATGACAATTTTGAGCCTAAAGTCAAGCTTAATTTTCTTCTCACTCCTGCATTGCTCTGTGGAAATGAACTAAAAAGATAGAGACTCATCTGGGTGATAGTTATCTGAGGGAGAGGCTGGAAGCTGACAATTTCATACTTTATGACTGTGACTACTGAATATCAGAATATCTGGTTGAAATATCAAAAATGTACTTAATCAATCACTAGACTGCTTGATCTCCATCACATTAAACATCTCAGCCTACCCAATTTTTACATAGTTCTTCAATATAATAAAGTAGCACCACCATGAAATGGCTTTTCCCAGATGAACACGAGTAACCCAGAATCCGAGAATGTCCACTAATATCCTCTAGGTGGCAGCACATGCTTAGTTTTCAGCACTGTACTCCCCTCCACCCCCCATGTGGATTTTAATTAGAACTAACACTAAGTACCTGAAAATAATTTCTCCAGTAATAGAATACTGTATTTTGCCATCCATCTGTAAATATTCAAGGATCATCAACTAATTGAGTAATTATTCTTTCTGTGACCAAAAAATAATGCGTGAAGGCAAATATGCTTCTGACTTGCTTATGAAATGCACCCTTCCCTGGAAATATCCTAAGCATTATCAACCCCTTTGACTTTCTAATTAAACCAGTTTGCATGAAATGCCAAATTCCGAGGGCATGATCTGCGGCTTTTATATCCTCGTAAAGATGCATACTTTGCATATCTCTCTAGACCACATTACATCAAATGCTGATTGGCTTACCCATTGTTGAAACTGTAACGGGGCTGATCTCTTTTCCACTTTAGGTGCTCCTCAAGTACAGAAAGGGTGTAGTAGATTTGATATAAAGTAGTACAATTGCAATGGTTTATTACATAATGGGGAAAAATAAAGGAGCAGGAGAAGAAAGCAAGTCATCAAAAGCTTAAAGGAACCATTGGAAGAGGAGAAATGCCTTAAGACTGAAATACTGGAAGTTAACATAGTACAGTAGAAATCTGAAGTGCTAAATAAGTCAGGGGGCACACTACTACACTTACAAAGTGAACTTAGGCTAGTCACTTGGCATCTTCGGGACTCAGTTTCCTCATTTGTAAGGAGTTGGGCTAGATGACCTCTAAGGTCCTCTCGAAGTCTAAATTTATACTTCTAACATTCATTTAATTAATGTTTGTTCTGTCTACATAAAGGCAGCTAGGTGGCAAAGTAAATAGAGTGCCAGACCTGGAGTCAGAAAGGCTTATCTTCCTGAGTTCAAATTCAGCCTTGGACACGTACTAGCTGTGTGACCCTGAGCAAGTCACTTAACCCTGTTTACCTCAATTTCCTTATCTGTAAAATGAGTTGGCGAAGAAACTGGGAATCCATTCCATTACCTTTGCCAAGAAAATTCCAAATGAGGTCATGAAGTGTCAAAAATGACTGGACGTGATACCCAACATTCATTTGGTACCCAACAATCATTTTAAGTGATTTTTCATGACCTGATTGAATTGGCTATAAATTTGGCTTTATACAGGTATAACCACTGTGAGCCATGACATAGTGTAGTAAACATCGACTTAGAGTATTGTGCTTCTTCACTATTTACAATTTCTCAGTCATATTAGTCCTTAAATTAGGAGTCTTAAATCAATATTTTCTTCTTCTATATGCCTTCTTGCCATTCTAACATCTAATTCTGTTGGGTCTTCTGATTTCTTTCAGATTTACCTTTTCCACTCCCGGGAGTTTTTCTTTCCACTGTTACTACCATACTCCTGAGCTGTTTTCAATTCAATTCAGCATGGAGATTCCAGGCTAGAGTCAGAGAGTCTGGATTTAGATCCTGGCTCTGTTACTCCCTTACTCTATAATGATGGAAATATCACTTAATCTCCCAATACCTCATTTCTTCATCTGTAAAATGAAGGGGTTTGCCCAGATGACCTCTGAAGTCCCTTCTGACTCTGAATCTTCTACATACAATGTAGAATATGTATGTAGAATACAATGTTTCTACATACAAAGGAGATGTCCAAATAAAGTACTATTTCAGCTGAAAGGATGAGAAAAAAATCTTAATGGAGAAAGCAGCATATAAAACTGATCTTTATGGGAGAGGGCAGGACTCTAACAGTTGAAGATGATGATCATAGAATAGAAGAGAGCAGTAGAAGAGAGCAGGAGTAAAATAATAATGAGTAAATAGTATAATTTGGCTGAAATAATGTATAAAGTTGAATAGTGTGAAATAAAGCTGATAAGTGCCGTCATGTTGTAGAGGACCTTGAATACCTCGACCTAAGCCTCTGATTTCATTTAAATGTTTTAAAATTTTTTCTTTTTTTTAATTCTGAATTTGATGACCAAATAAAATTAATATTTCCATATACATAGAAAAAAAAACTTGCACATGAAATTGCAAAGCAGAAGTGTCAAATTTAAAAAGCTGGGATCTGGCCCAAACCAAATTAAAGCATAATTGAGACATATTTAACAAAATCAATAAAGATACAATAAAACACAGAAAATGTTAATTTGTGGTTTCTTAAGTCAATATGCATCCCACAGGGTCCTGTTTCTGTTTGAGTTTGACACCACTGACATACAGAATTCTTTTATTTTTAGGTATATGATAAATTAAATATGTAACTTTCAAAGCTGTCTAAGGAGCATTTTATTCACCTCTATATTACCACTAGAATCTCCTACTTAATTTCTCATGCTCTAATGTTTCTGTTCTCCAATACATTCTGACAACTGCTACCAGTTTTCATTATGTCACTTCTCTGTTCAACACACTATAATGGCTACCTGTTGCCCATAAGATCAATGCTAAATTAATCACTGTTACTGGCTTCAAAAATTTGACCAGTCTTACTTTTCTAATCTTCTTTTCTATATGCAGCATATTCATACTTCCAGTCCAAATTCTGCAGCCATAACTGAGGGAGAAATCATTGGAAAGAAGAGGCCCACATTTCTCACCATTAGCAGCAGCAAATGCTGACCAACTCTCACCAAGAGGCAGATAACAATAGCCTCCCTCCTCACCCCCCAGATAATTGGTTCTGATTTTTGCTCAGCCATCAAAACCATCATCTGGGTGAAGTAATACTTGTGGAGAAAAACTCCACCAAATGCTAACCAACTGTGACCTACAGAGAAGGCAAGCCAGTCTAGCTTAAGCAGCAAGACATTCTGAAGGAGAAATAAGAGGCAGCATTGCCAGTCAAGTCAAACCACCTTGATCACGATGCTCCTTCAGACCCCCAATCAAGACAGTTGAAGTCTCTGAACGCAAGAGTCTTGGGAATAGTAATTGCTTCCAACACATTGTGCCAACAGTTGTCATCCTGGGAAGCAATCTCTGTTGAGATACAGTCTGGCAATTTTTACAGCAAATGTAATAGTTTCAGCTACTGAAGTTATAGAAAAGAAAATTCTTGCCATCAGAATACTTGGCATCATCGAATGGTTCAAAATTAGAAACTGATATAATTTTACCAGTGGAAATAACATTTAAAAAGTGGTGTTACCATTTGTTTTGCCTCCATATTCTATGAACCATGGGGCCTTTCCATATGGCTTTCAGCTATAACCCTCTATGTATGTTGTCTCCTCCATTAGTTGAGCTACTTGTGAGCAGCTCTTTGCTTTTCTGTTTGTATCATCAATATACGTGCTTTGCATATAGTAACCACCTAATAATTTTTTTTTTGCTCATTCATTCTTTCCTTCCTTTGTTTATTCATTCATTCTGGTCAGCCCTCTCTAGACCATTATTCAAGAAACATCACAAGACCCATCACTTTTATCACTCAATTATATTCTTCATATTTTGTTCTCTACTTTTTAAAATGCCTAGATCTCATTTCTCCAACATGGTTATACATTCCAGGAATACAAGGGTTGTGTATTATAGTTCTTTCACTCATTCACTCTGGTAGACACATAGTATGTGCTCAGTAAATACACACTGAGTTTAATTGAATGTTTTTTTTTAAATACCAAGTCAACCAATGAATGACCTCCAGGGTCCCTATGAGACCACCTTTCACAAAGATTAAATGTCTCTCAGCTCACAAAACAGAAGGCCCCAAATGAGGGGCATTTCTGATATAAACTGAACAAGTGTTTTCTCTTCTAATGTTGTAAATGGTCACATTTTAAGGATTACATGACAGCTAAAGTAACAGGAAAAGCTTATGCTTGATTTTCATTCAAAACAGGAAGGAGGTCAAATTACAACAGCATCCTTGTCTTGTCATGGCATGTTTGATATAAGACTTCCTGACCTTTTATTCTGTCTTTATAATTATCTTTTTCTCTTACAACACAAGCACTAAGATGGTGAATTATGTTAGAAACATTTTGGAGAATGTATTGTATGAGAGGTGTGAGACTGAGCTTATGGTATATCATTCTTAACTGAAACAAGACAATTGCCCTTTGGCATCCTAGCAGTTGACACTGGAGAGCACTGTGATAAAACAAATAAGCTTTCCTTTCTGGGTCTTGTTAAATATGGAACTTGCCTATATCAGAGCTTTTCCAATACTGATACAGACCCAGGCCCCAGAGACTGAGGAAGAAAGAAGAAAAAAAAGCTGATAATTTGATTTGCATTGTTTAGTTTCATACTCACACACACAAAATTAACTTCACTTGGGTAAAACTGAGGATCTTCTATAGAGAAATTTGCTTCTGAAGCTGTCTCCTCAAGAAAAATGTATGCTATAATTGCAGCTCTCATAAGAATAACTTCACTTTAGGAAAAGGAGGAAAATTGTTCCTTTGGAAGTCCCACTCTCAAGCACTTGTATAAATATTTTGTTCTTGCCATACCCACTACAATTAAGCTTATTGATATTTACCATTTAGTATCCTGTAATTTGCCAGTATGGCCTTCTTCTGAAAAGCAATGGCTATGAGTAGCAAGAATGACTGCCAAAGGTTGAAACCTTCTTTGCAAAAATAGCTACTTCATGGGCTCCATCACTTTCTCTGGCACTTTCAGCTGTTGTTTCAGTTTCTTCTAGGAAGGATAGTTCTTAATCTGTTTGTATCATGGAGGCATTGGGAAGTCTAATGATATAGTTAGTGAAAATAAAGGTGTGATTTTTTTTCCCATCCAAGTTAATGGATTCCCCTGAAATTCATCCATGGACTCCAAATTAAGAACCCCTGGCTTGTGAACCTTCAGGTAAGAACTCTATGCTTACAGAATATGAGTCTCAGACATAGAGTTCCCTGAGCTTCCCTGAGTACCCTAATCTCACCCAGAGTGCCTTTCTCTGCTTCCCTTCCCAGATCCAACACTTCCCCCAGTCCAGGTCTGGATCTATTTTGTTCCAGGTAGTGTATCTCTCAAACATTTGAGGAAGTAGGGAATGAGGGAGAACTAGTGAGACAAAGGAGATAAGGTCCTGAAAATAAAGATCCCTTCTATCCATTCTCCTTTATTTACCTCCTACTTAATGCCCACCTACTCTCTGTGATTCCCATAGGTTTTGCAAAACTTTTACCTACAGATAGGTCATGTAGTCTTAATTTTTAAAAATAGATATTTCATTTAAAGATTTTTTTTTAACTTTTCCATCTGTTGCACAGTCTGCCATAGAGAAAAAAAAGAAGAAAAAAACCAGATGCTAGCAGTTTGAGAGAAAACCAGCAACAGTAGTCTGTTGCAGCAGGAGCCAGAGGTATTTGAGACTGTCTCTTCCACAAGGTACATGAATTGGTTTCTGATTTCTTTCTGTATTAACCCCTTGTTACTAGAAGTCAAGACCCACTTTTGAGAGGCAAAAAGTGATCACAAGTTATTCTCATGGACTCCTGACTGGTTTCATAGCCATGGTGGAGCAGCCCTGAGCTTTTGGTTAGGTGAAGACATTGATTTCTCTGCTACTCACATGAAACGGCTAGTCCTTTCACACTACTGAAAACCTGGTTTGAAAGCATGTCAGTGTTCAGAGTGGGAAGGGTCAGATGACAAAATTTAAGGTCACTGCAATTCCCTACCCACTTAGGTTGCCATTTTCTATCATCAGGACAGACTTAGAGAAGGAGCCATGAGGGGCAGAAGTTGAAAAGACAGGGAAACATAAGCTTGGGCTGCCTTGGCTCTGTCACATTTAGATTTCAAAAGAATTATGTCCCAAATTATCCTTTGATGTTTATGTGATTTTTTTTCTTTAAAGCAAAAATAGCATACTTCTTTTTTTTGTAACACATATTGTGTCTCCAACATAGAGCTTGAGCAGTAAGCTTTAGTCACATCTCTAATTGTATAATGGAAGGCAATGGTACAGAATGCTTTGATTTATACAATTCTATGGTACAGACTCCCTCTACCCATCACAACCTGAAGATCTCTTCCTTCATGTTCCTCTCAATGAGTTTTTGAAAGTATGGCAGCAAAGGGAACATTTGATGTAGGAAATCCCTCCACCAATGGAGGATCCATCTGTTACTCAGATGAGAGGTACTGTAGAGCTACCTGAGGAACACAGAAGTTATATTACCTTCCCAGACTCAGGTAATCAGTAAGCCTCTCAGGAAAAATTGGAACCCAGTTCTTTCTTATTCTAAGCCTAGCATTCTATTCATTATATCATGCTATTATTGATTATATGGAAAGTCTGCTTAAAATAACTTAATACATAATAGTCCCACATTTCCCCAGGGTTAGCTATTTCATGAAATTGCTGACTTTTATTTTTAATGGTTCCATATTCATTGATACATTGTCATTACCTCACTTTAAACATAGTGGGAAATGACTTTCAGGGGGCATGATGAAGAAACATTTCAGTTTTCCAAGCAAAACTCAGGAGACATAAATACCAATCAATCAATCAGTAAGCATTTGTTAAGAGATCCTTATATGCCAAACACTCTGCTAAGTTCTGGAGATATGAATGCAAAAAATTATTTGATAGGATTTTATCTAGTCCCACTCTCTCATTTTACAGATGATGGAACTGAGAGCCCCAAGGCAAGAAAATGATTGCTCAAAGTCACACAGCTAGTTAGTGGCAGACACAGGATTACAATCTATATCTTCTCAATCCATGGCCAGTGCTCTTTCCACTATGTATACCTAACCACCATTTGGCAGCACAAAAAGCAAATTGTATAACCATTCATAATAGTTATCAGAACTACTGGATAAAATAGAATTCATCAGGATCTGCCTGCCAGGGGACACTTGGGCAGATACTCAACTTATCAGCCAATTAGCCACTGAGCATTCCCTGCCCTTTCAGACAGAGAGAGCATGCACTTTAAGAGTCAAAATTCTTCCTTGTTGGCTATTATCTCCTTAATTCTGGCCCCTCGGTTTGCTGAATTGTTTCCTGCACAGGGACATTGAAATTCATTTGGTCAGAGGGGCATTGCTTTGGGATTTCTGGATCAATGGCCTCCTTCCTTGGTGCTCTCCTGATCATCTTATACTTATAAGAGTGTGTAAACCTTAACCAGGATCAGGGGCTTCAGCTCCCAGGGAGCAGTCCTCCTATTTAGGTTCTCAGAGTAATGGATCTCTTTAATCGAGACAGTTAATCGGAAACTCTACTTTGCTTACTTAGAAAAAATCCACATCTGACACTCACTAGCTGCTTGAGCATTGGCAAGTGACTTAACCTCAGTGGAGCTTTTTGGAAGCTACCTTATAGTTTGTTGTTAGAATCAAATGAACTAAATTATTTAAAGCATTTTGCAAACTTTTAATTGCTATGTAAATATTAGTTATTGTTGTTATCTTGTTCTCATCTTTTTGGGGGTTTTTTGGATGGAATTCAGAAAGAATCTTAGTTCTAATAATTAGCTGCTATTATTCTTTTATATTTAGTGTTCTATGTGTTAAGCAGGTAGATAAAAAGTGTTAAGATGTAAAATAACTCGTTCTCTGAAAGTATCTTTGCTACAATTCCAGTAGCAGACAGGATGGGAAGGATTATACTTCACTCTGTTCCCACATAATTTTGATATCTTCTGCTTGATTTCTATATTTTGAAAGCTTTTTTGGTCACATGCAGCTTATTTATGAAAAATCATTCTTAAGATTTTATGGATCAATATTATGTCTGAGCAATTGTAGTTCACAGTTTGGTCTGTGATAATTCTCTAGTTCCAGGACAGTTATTTGATTGAGTTCTTGAAAATATTTTGAGGTTTATATTTGTAGCATGGGGATTTGTCACTTGTCAGTCTATGAAAGATAAGGAATTTCTAAAGTACTATTCTTGTCCCCAGGTCACCACTAGGTTCTTGATAGACACTAAATTTTTTTGCAGCCTGCAGTATGTTCAAAAGTAGCTGCCATTTCCTTACACAATCTACATTGACTATAAAATCTGGGCTTCTTAAGGTTAACCCTTCTGATTTCTTGTGGTGATGACCTAGTCCTGAATTGCCATCATAAACCCCACCCAATCCCCATTTCCATAAACAAATCCACATGACCCAGTCATTTGCTTCTGTGTTGACATTTTGTTGACTGAATTCATATGTATGTCAACCATGGAGATCTTTTGATCTGTCTCTGATCCTAGCCATT
Organism: Vombatus ursinus; assembly: GCF_900497805.2. Taxonomy (NCBI): domain Eukaryota; kingdom Metazoa; phylum Chordata; class Mammalia; order Diprotodontia; family Vombatidae; genus Vombatus; species Vombatus ursinus. The sequence goes on from NW_020940360.1 coordinate 25,982,506, forward strand.
TCATAAACTCTATCCAATGGCAAACTGCTTTTGGTTATATTCAGTAAATCTAATGGTATGTAACTACCTTTATTGTCTGCCTTTAGTATGGCTCAGTGTTGTCTGCTTATTTCAAAAGTATTTCTGTAAGTTTTTGACTTGATTATGTGTGATTTGATAGTGTCTTTCTATCCTCTTCCTTCTTTTTTGATAAGGACATTTTAATCATTCTGTAGCTAACTTGGTATAATGAGTCCTATGCTTCATTAATATTATGTGGGTTTTTGTTAGGATACTCTCTAAATCTTTTACAGACCATTGTCACAATGTACATTAAGTACTGGAATTGCATAGGCATTGATTGTTTTTAAATGTTCTTCCCATTTAGTTTGATTTCATGATGCCATGGAGTTTCTTAACACATTCAGTCATTGCTTTCTCCTTGATAGCTTCATATGCATCTTGATTGATGTAGATGTATTTTAAAGTATTGTTTTGTCTACTGGTTCAATATGAATTCTGAATTCAAGCCCAAAACTTTTAGTCTCTATATTTCTTTGACACATAATAAGAATCTTACCATTATCATAGCCAAATGATATCTTGATATCATTGGAGAAAAATTCCAAGAGGTAAAAAAGTGTTTTTGATGGAACCACATGTCTTGACATCATCCACAGATATCAAATAATTAATAAGATGTTTTGGTTTCACTCCCTCTTCAATTTGGAATCCATATGTCATTCTGTTTAGGAATGATGGTCATATATTTAAAATTTGGCTGAACCACCTGATTCTGTCCTATTGTTATTGCTATCATCATCATCATTGTCATGTCATTGTCATCTTTTTCAATGGAGTGCAGATGGAAATGGTCCTACAACAAGTTGCCACCCTGTTATTGTTCTTTGGCATTTTATGGCCTATGGACTGTTGCACAAAGGAATAAATTAACTGTTTTTTTCCCTCATTGAAGAAGAGTGTTAGCATATAAGCTCTTCCTCTGTAGGCTCCCTGAAAGCATTCTCAGTACAGCTCTGGAATGGACAATAGTGTTGACAGGATGTAAGTCATTCTATTCCCACATGATTCTAATCTCCATTGCAAGGTGTCCATATTTCAGAAGGCTTTTTTATTTAGCTTAGATATTATTAGTATTTAGTATGGCAGCATCTATTAAAAAGAAAGTCCTTGAGTTTTTGTGGGTTCATGGTGATTGTAACATCCATTCTGTGATGATACTTCAGTATTCTCTACTTCCAGTAGAGTTTATTGGCTGGATTCTTGAGGATACTTTAGTCTGTATTTGTATTTTGGATATGTATCATCTAGCAGCTCATGAAAGGTAGCATGCTGCAGTGTAAATTTTAGCCACCAGGTCATATCTTGCCAGGTATCTGGTAGGTGCTAAATTCATATAGTCTACAGAGATGTGTTGCATACTTTTTACTATTTCCTTGCATAATCTAAATTGATTATGAAGTCTGAGATTCTTAAGGGCAACCTCTCTTTAATTTTTTATTACAACAACCTAATTTTGAATTGCTATTATGAACTCCACTTTGACAATTGAACGGCTCAGTCATTTGTTTGATGCTTCTTTGTCAATGAATGTAGATGTTGTCCTTGGAGGTCCTTTGATTTAATTCTTGGATTTTAGCCATCTCATGCGCCCCATCTAGAGTTAAACTACCTCTGGTAACATTCAACACATTCAATGGTATGTATCTGTTATCAATGTCTTTACTACTGATGAGTGAAGTGATATCTGCTTGTTGTATAAATATTTTTCTAAGTTTTTGACTCATGCTCAGAGATCATGTTCTCTGCGAATAAAACTATCAATCATCTCCTTTTTGATGAGGAAATATTCATTTTTCTATGACTGCCTCAGGGTGTTGGACCTTGTGTTTCATTAATATTACATGAATTCTTAGGATACTTTTAAGATCTCTTTTAAAATCTCTGCTATATTAGACAGGTATTATTTAGGTGTTACTGTTTTAAACATGTTCTTCCCACTCAGCTTAGATTTCAGGATGCCAGGAAGTCTCAATACATTCAGCTACAGCCTTCTTTTTAATATCTTTATGATCATCATGTCCTACTTTGAGAACACCGATGTACTTGTAGGTATTGCTTTCATCTATCCATTCAATGTAACCTCCAGATTCAAGCTCAGATCCTTCAGTCTTTATTTTTCCTTGGTATACATTAAAGTTTTATATTAATTGAGTCCAAATGACATTTTGATATGATTGGAGAAAAATTGCACAAGATATAGAAGCTGCATGTGTTTTTGATGAAACCATTTGGCTTAATGTCATCAAAGTACATTAAGAGATTAATGAGATGTTTTGCTTTCAGCATCTCTTTAATTTGGAATCCATACTTAGTACTATTTAGGAGAGATGATAATGGATTTAAGGACAAGCAGAAGCATAATATGCTTTAACTTTCTTCCTGAAAAATGTGACATTTGGTGTCAATTATTTTTGTCATAACCGTGTTTGTGATGTGTTTTAAATCATTTTGTATTCGGACAAAAAAGAATCTAGTGTTCTCACTATATTTGTATCTACTTCATAAATATTTTGTACAAATAAATCATGAGTTCAGAGCTATTGAAAGGCTTTGTAATAATCCACAAATGCATTATAAATGTTATAGTGCTTTTGGGCATCAGATTCAATAATTACCAAATTGATGATAAAGTTGTTTTTTATACTCCTGAGGCTTTTTGACAAGTTTTTTTCCTCTTCAATCAATATACTATTAAAATATGAACTCCTTGTGATTAAGGATTGTCATTTTAATTAACACAATGTTTTGCATTGAGTAAGCATTAATAAATACTTTCTAATCATGCATTCTTCTGTTTATGGACTTTTACTAGTGATATAAACTGTGAATACTTTGTGTAAAGTATATCAACACCTACTTGGTCTATATTTGTAGCATCTTCTGGTGTTCTCATACTTTAGTAATAGATATAGAATATTTTTTCTTAGGAAAGATGGGATCAGACTTGTGTCTGAGACGGTTGTGTGGTTTGTCCATCATTCTAGAAGAGGATCATGACATTAGGAAGATGATGCCATGACTTGCAAATAAACTGGATTTGAGTGAGGGTGGTCTGTGCAAAGTCAACAGTCCCACTTTCTCCTCCAGAGCCTTCTGGGTCAGATATAGATCAGGACAACTGAAGATGGTCCAGGATGCAGTGGGAGACCTTGGTCTTTTTAAGCTAAGGTCTTTCCAACTTCTTACTTTGACTGAGGCAACGCCCATTTAGCGATTAGGGCTGTTTAAGTGAGGCAAAACACCAAATTTGGATGGGAAGACCCTCAGGTTTTCTGGCCAAAAAGAAACAATTACTATTTATATTCACTCTGAGACATCTGGGCCCCAAAAAATAACCATTAAGTGCTGCTTGGGCAGGGACCTATTGTTGTTTAATCAATGAGAGCCAGAGTGAATTTGGTTTAAGGCCTAGTCTTTAAGAAAGAAATCTAGCCAGTAAACCTCAAGATACCAAGGTAGGCTTTAGCCATCAAAATTTACCTTCTTTTGGGCAGAGCACCCTCAGGTAAGGGCACGTTACCCTGTGTGGGGAGAGGAAAGAACAGGAGAGGAGAAGAGAGGAAGAGCTGAGTTGCCTGACAGGAACTGGGTAGTTGGGTACCTTGGGAGGCAGCTCTGACTACTCATAGCTTGTGGTTTGATTGGATTTGAGTGAGGGAGAGCTGTGCAAAGGCCTCAGCCTCACTGTCTGCTCCAGAGCAAAAAATACTTTTATTTTAGTTACATAAGAGAGCTCTTAGAAACAGTAAATAATCTGGGGCAGCTAGGTGGTCCAGTGGATAGAGCACCTACCTTGGAGTGAGAAGGACCTGAGTACAAATCCAGCCTAAGACACTTACTAGCCCTGTGACTCTGGGCAAGTCACTTAACCTTGATTGCCTCTGGAAAGAAAGAAATGGTAAATAATCAAATCTTGTTGAACACTTACTATGTGTGTGAGAGAGAGAGAGTAGTTTGGTTTAAAGTTCTGCCTCTGACACATAAATGTCTGTGTGACTCTGGAGAAGTCACTTAACCTTACAGAGTTCTAGGCAATTTTCAAAGACTATATAAATCATAGAGCAGCTGCTAATCTGTATTGGAAGAGGCAATTTCTTCACAGGGAGCTCCCTATACCATTGAAATCATAGGTCTGGACAAAAAAAATGCAACTATGAACTTAACACTGTGTTAGGTACAATAGAATATTAGAGGAATATAATATTGTTACTCTCTCCTTTCTTTGCTGGCTGGAATCCTATTCTTTTTCAAGATGCAGAGTAAATGACATGTTTCCTGTGAAGCCTTCTTTCATCATTTCCAGGAAGAAATGACTTTTTCCTCCTCTGAATGCTTAGTTTCTAATGCACTTAAATATTCTATATTGCACAATACTTCTTTGGATACTTTTCACCTTCCTTATTTGGTTGTGAGCTCCCCATGGGCAGGGACCACGTCTCACTGATCAGCATAATTATAAAAATATTTGATGTTCATATAACATTTTATAAAGTATTTTATATGTACAGTCTCAAATGAGCCCCACAAATGTTCTGATTCCCATTTTACTGTTAAGAAAACTGAGACTCAGAGAACAGAAGGGAAGAATAAACATTTATTAAGAACTTACTGGATGCCAGACCTTGGGATAAGTGCTTTTATAAATATGATCTCATTTGATCCTCACAACAATTCTGGAAGGTGAGTACCATTATGATCTTCATCTTACAGTTGAGGAAACTGAGGCAGACAGAGGTTAAGTAACTTGCCCAGGGTCACACAACTAGTAAGTGTATGAGGTTAGATTTGAACTCAGGTCTTCCTGACTACAGGCCCACTGCTCTATCTACTGCTGTACCTGGGTGAGAGAGGTTAAGTGACTCATCAGGGTCACATAGTGTATAAATGTTTGAGTAAGGATTTGAACCCAAGTCGTCCTTGGGTTGCTAGGTCCAGCACTCTATTCCCCTACCATATTGACTCTTTGTAGCTTCCCCAGTGGCCAGCACAGTGTTCTGCAAGCGCTTAGAATGTGTTTACTGAAATGAATTGGAGATATTTCTTTTATAGGGGATGAGACTATGGTGACAATGGGGTAGAGAACGTGAGATGGGAAGGTAATAACCGTTGCATCTATGAGCAAAAACAAAAGCAATAGAATTGAGAGCAGTCACTGAGCTAGCAAATTCCTTCTCCTGGCAAATACTTATTTGCAATTGTATACTTGAAATCCCTTCCTAATTTCACTATGGGTTCACAGAAAAACAATCTCTCCCTCCTCTTTCCTAGTTTACCATTGGGAGGAACACTGTTTTATCCTAAAATTCATTTCCTAACCATGACTCTTCTCCATCAGGCTAAACAGATAGATGAGAGTAGTGTTCAAGCAGCTACTTTATGGTAAACTGAGGATTGATGGCTTGATTAATTTCACAAGCGTCATGTCACCAATTAAGCACCTACTGACTTACTCAGAGGGAAATCTGTGTTAGTCATGGAGAATGCCAAAGACATGAAAGAAAATTCCCAACTTTGAAAATTTTAAACATGGTGGAATTGACAAGATACACACATGTATATATACACACATCTAAATATCTGTGCATATAGGTACATGCACATATGTGCATATACACATATACATGTGTGTATTGTATATACATATAAATACACACATACACATACACACATAATGTATGAGGCAACAAATAATAGAGGCTATATAGCTACTAAGTAGTAATCTGGATATATGGTTTTCTATGTTGTTACTACAGTTTCCTATAGATTCAGGTCTCCCTCCAGAAAGATTATCATTTCTTGTTGGTCTAATTAGCCCAATCAATTCAAATTGCATTCTTCTTTTTGCTTTGTTTGAACATCCAACTTCCTATCAAGCCCAACACCTCTAAACTGAACTTATCTCCTTCCTTCTCCCCAAGCTCCTCCTCATCCTAGCATTCTCCTTTCTGCCAATGGCACTGCCATTTTCTCCATTTTTCACACTTAACACTTTGACAACATTTTTTATTCTTGACCTTCTGCCCATGTAGTCAGTATATCACCAATTTGACTTATTGCCAGTCAGTCTGCCATAACAGATTTCAGATATATTCCTTCCTTTCCATTCCCAATAGTACTACCTAGTCAGCTCGTGCCTGGGCTACAGCAATAGCTTTGTATGAATTCTCCCTCACTCTATTCTCTTCTGCACCACAATGACAGACTAGCCTTCTTAAACCACTGCTTTAATCATGCCATACACTCCTCAAGAATGTGCAATGGTTCCCCATTGCCTTTTTGATCAAGTTTAAACTATTTCCCTGGCATTCAGTCTTATATGCATCGATTGATAAAAACCAATTCTGTTTCATACAGCATGCTCATTTCCACTTCTTTATCTTTGACTAGGTCTTTTGTCACAAATCCCCATCTGCAGCTATGTATGCTATGAGTTCCTTGAGTTTTGCTTCATATATGTAATTTCCAGCACCTGCTACAGTGTTAAACATATGGTAGAGATTTTATAAATATTTGTCAAATGAATTAATACATACAAATATTTTAATAATTCTACGATTGTAGAAATCTGTCTCAAAAACGATAGTCCATGGCCGTTGCTATGGCTAATCAGGAAGTATCCTTTATCTTCTTGCTGAAATTATCTCTTTACCTATTCCCTCAGCAGTTTTCCTGCCACTGTGGCCAGGGTGAAAACTAGACTGTGGGTTTTTCCAGCCCTTCATCCTGCAATTTTGATTTGGATTTCTCAGACTCACCTCCCATGCTGCAAGAACCTCCACTCCAGCTCCAAAGGATGTCCAAAAGGTTTTTTCATTTACCCAGTGCTCCATGCTGTTGCACAAATTGCCCGACAGGAGCGATATGGAGTAATAGGGCCCACGTCCTGTTGATAGAGAGTTAGTAGCTGCCCAGCTTCTTCCAGACCCGCAGAGTTGATGTCTGAGGCCAAATTGGATTTGGTTCTACTACACAGTAGTGTGATGTGCCACCACTGAGTGAAAAAAATTAGGTTAGATTGTTAATGGTCAAATCTCAAAAGATTCAAAGACTTGGCTCAGATAAGCAACCCCCAAAGTAGTTCAGGTGTTTCATACTAAGTTATTTTAGTCAATTGGCTCCAGAAAACTTAGCTGAATTTTTTTTTTTTGAGAAATTGTTGTTATTGCTTAGACCAGAATTACCATAGAATGAAAGGCTTCTTTTGGACATCTCTTCTCCTTCTGGTTTTGACTTCTATTAAGAAGGCAAAATAATAGTATAAACAGGAGATGGCCTGAAGTTAACCTTAAATAAGCTTCAATAAACTTTCAATAAGCTCAAAATACGAATGAGGTAAATTTGACTTTTAGATTGATCACAGTCTTCAATTTGGATGGATCTTTAAAGGCCATCTAGTCCAATGCCTGGATACATAAATTTCCATTATTAGAGCTCCATTGGGTGCTCTCTCCCTGCTCTTCTCACCTCACCATGTAAATCTCTCCAGCAACAACAAATTCATACCTTACAAGGCAACCCATACCATTTTCCGGCTTTAAATGTTTGAAAGTCAAATAAACTCAATTTTACTTGATTTCCCACTTCTTATAGGAAGATAACATTTGTGAGTATTAATAATAGGATACATATTGCATAAAACATTAAATGGATTTCTGATCTCATCAATTTGGGACTTCCCTCCAATAAAGCATCATGTCCTACCCCTGCCTATTCATATTGTGTGACTTGAGCATGTCCTAGATGACATAGTGGGACAGATAGGTAGAATACTGGACCTGGTGTCAGGAAAAGCTGAGTTCAATTCCAGCCTCAGAGGCTTGGGCAAGTCACTTAACCTCTGTTTGCCTCAGCTTCCTCTTCTGCAAAATGGTGATAATAATAGCACCTACCTACCAGGGTTGTGAGGATCAAATGAGGTTAATATTTTTAAAGTGCTTAGCACAGTGCCTAGCACATAGTAGGTGCTATGCAAATGTTATTTATTTATTATTATTATCATTGTCATCATTATTCTTATCATGTCCTCTTACAAGTCTGACATGGGGGTTCTACCTAATGAGTTGCTGGCCTTCCTTCTTTTTTCCTGACACCACAAGAGTACCATTTGAACACTATGGCTGGCCACCTGTCATATGTCACCTTTACCATATGGTCAGCCCATCTTCACTTCCTATTATACATCTCTTCAAAGACATCCTGTACTCTTGTTCTTACAGATTCCTCATTGTTTCTATTTTGCAGGTTTCTCATACTCAACATGTACCTTTGAAATGCAAATTAAAACAACTCTGAGGCACCATCTCACACCTATCAGATTGGTTAATAGGACAGAAAAAGAAAATGACGAATGTTGAAGGAAATGTGGGAAAATTGGGACACCAATGCACTGTTGGTGGAGTTGTGAACTGATCTAACCATTCTGGAGGGCAGTTTGGAACTATGCCCAAAAGGCTATAAAACAATGCATAGTCTTTGACCCAGAAATACCACTACTAGGTCTGTACCCCAATGAGATCAAATAAAAAGGAAAAAGACCTATATATAAAAAAATATAGCAGCTCTTTTGTGGTGGCAAATAATTGGAAATTGAGGGAATGTCAATCAATTGGGGAATGGCTAAACAAGTTGTTGTATATGATTGGGATGGAATACTATTGTGCTATAAGAAGTGATGTGCAGAATGCTGCCAGAAAAACCTGGGAACACTTACATAAACGGATTCTGAGTGAGGCAAGTGGAACCAGGAGAACATTGTACAGAATAACAGCAATATTGTACAATGATCAACTATAAATGACTTAGCTATTCTCATCAATACAATGATCCAAGACAATTCCAAAGGATTTATGATGACAAATGCTATCCATCTCCAGACAAAGAACTGGTGGAATCTGAATGCAGATTGAAGCAAGCTTTTTTTACATTCTTTATTATTCTTGAAAGTTGTTTTGGTCTGCATTTTCTTTTGCAACATGGCTAATATGAAATGTTTTGCATGGCTGCACATGTATAATTGATAGCAAATTGCTTGTCTTCTCAAGAAGGAGGGAAGGTATGGAAGAAGGGAAACAATTTTGAACTTAAATTTTCAAAAAATGAATGTTAAAAATTTTTGTTTACATGTAAATGAGAAAAAAGAAAATAAAAATAGCTGCAAAAATGAGCCTCTGTATTGTCCTCTATGTAGTATTCATTTTTTAATTCTTCACATTGTTGCATTCCCTGTCTTTCTAACATATTGCCACAAGATCGTATTTCTGTGGGAAGCCTGGGATCATTAAAGAAGTTCTGTAATTTCCTGAAGGCAATCCAGTCTGTTCTCCTCCTCCTGTCTTATCCTAAGCTCAACTTGTCCTTCTATATTGTCCAATATATGCATATTAATATGTGATCTCCATAGGTTGCCACTTCAAATGTATGTCATAATCTGGGTACTAGACATCTTTCATCCTCTTCATCTTTCCTGCATGAATAGTCAAGTCAAATTATTTTGAGAAATTAACATATTTTCCAGGAGGCTCTGCAATGTTCTGAGTTTTAATGTAATTGGCAAAATGTCATTGCAAACAGGAGCCTCAGGAGGATCTCATCATACAGGTGGAATTCCTCTTCGCCTAATACTCTGCACTGTCCTCTATCACAATGGCAAACACCTTTGGGAAGCATACATTCCCTGTTTTATGCCTCATCCAACTATTATGAGCTGACAATCCTCAAAGTTATTTTTGTTTCACACATTTCAAGAAATCTTGAATAATGTTAATGTATGGGTGAGAGATTTCTTGGTAGAAGAGTCAAATCCAATGCTTTCTTACAATCCACAAACACTATTGGACTTACCTTATGTTCTCTACATCTTTAAGTCAGTTGTGGAATGGTAAAGTTGAGGACCATTGTTGAATATTGCTTGCAAAAATTTTGGTTGTTCCCTATTAACACCCAAAATACAACTTGTGCTTAGGATGGATTAAATTTGTGATCTGCCATAGTAGGTAGAGCATGTTACCATAGTCTTGAAATCTTAGAGGACTCCAGGAGATGGAAGAAAAAAGGGAGAACACTACAGGCATGGAACACAGCCATTGTGAAAGTATAGAAACACAAAATGGACTACTTTATATGAAGAATAAGAAGTAAGCCAATAGGAAAGAATGACACAGTACTCAGAGGGGAGTAATGTGTAAATACTTTGGAAGTTAGCAACATGCTAGGCTTTTGAGGCCAAATAAGAACGGTCCCTTAAGGCTGATAATGCTTCAGACAGCCAGTGCCAGGGGAGGAAGATTCTAACCTTAGCCTGACTTTAAGCTCATCAAGACTTGCTATTTCTCAGGGCTCCATGTTCCAAATAAGGGGCTGGACGTTTAGCATTCACAAAAACAAGCTCCCTCCCTTGCTGGTTCCCTAAGAGAGAAAGATCAAAAGCTAGGTTCTGGGGTGACCCAGACTCTTCATTTTCCATCATTGGCTCTGCTTGGTTTTGCCTCCTCAAATATGGAGCCTCCCCTGAGGCTCACCTGAATTTTATGCAGAGTGAGTCAGTTTTTGATATTCATCACTTTCTCAGGCCCTCTATGGTCTCTCTCCTCTGATTGGAGGGCTCGAAGGAGAAGCAATAAATTCTTCCTAAAGCCTTCCTTTATAGAGGGCTCAGAACTTTCTAGGTTAACACTTTATTTGCCATCAGCATTGAGTGCCCCACCACCCCCATTTCCCCTGCATATCTTTTTCAGCTTGTTGTTGTATATTGTCTTCACTTATTAGATTGTAAGCTTTTTGGCAAGGACTGTCTTTCTTTTTCTTACTTGCATCACCAGCACTCAGCATAGTGCCTGCCCCTTAGTAGGCAATTAAGAAATGTTTATTAAATTGAGTTGAATTGGAGGCAGGCTATGAAGAGCTTTAAATGTCAAAGGAGTTGAAATTTGACCCTAGAGATTAGCCACTTCAGTTTATTGACTAAGGTTGGGTTGAGTTGTGGGGTGGGGGGGAAGACATGGCCAAACCCATACTTTAGGAAAATACATTTGACTGCTGGTTGGAAAATGTATTGGAGGGGGGAGGGTCAGGGAGAACAAATAAGGAAAGTATTGGAATCATCCTGTTCTTGCAATGATTTTAATTTTTTTTTCTGTAAAGAATGAACCACAAGTCCTCAGCTGAAAGGGTAGACAGAGGGGTGCTATGTAGGCTAAAGAATAGAAGGCTTAGGCCTGTTCTTGTGAGTGGGATAGAGAAGAAATCAGGGAGAAGCAAAAAGTTGCCTTTCTGCAGGTAAATTTATAAAGCATAAATTTGTAATGGACCCCGTAAGGACAGTGTGTGACTTCCCCAATTCTTTTTAGCACCGTGTGGGTAGGAGCAAAAGAGACAGGCAGCAGTTTGGCTGGTTTTCCCTCACAGTAGGGACAGTAGGTAACTGTCCCATATATTTTTCTGGTCGTTCATTTCTCTGATGATAGCCTTTACACCTTTTCTCCTGCGTAATTCCTCATTAACAACCTACTTATGCCCACCATGTGCCCTTCCATTGAGCTTTGAGTGTCCTTCAATTTCAGTTGTCCATAGACTGTGATATTCTATGATTCATAGCCCTATAGCATTGTCAGAAAAATATTGATATTCAATATATGGACCTGTGTCTTATGAAGAAGATTGACAATATTGAAAAGAGTACAAATTTCCAAAGGCAATCCAATTTGCTCTGCTCCTCCTATTCAATTCAGGGCCTATATCACTATCCATTTGCAGAGTTAGTCCAAGAAACTTGGGACATCCTGTATGTATGCATATACATATGTGTGTGTATGGGTGGAGAGAGAGAAGAGATGGAAGAATGAGTTCTTTAGGTTGTCCATACAGTTGCATAGTAGTAGACTATTTAATAGGCATTTTTCTTCCATTTGCTTTTTCCTGTATTGATAGTTAAGCTGAACTCTTAAGTAATTATGAGTCTTATTTTGGAGGATCTGAAATGTTCCAGTACTTAATGCAATCACTACAATGGTTCTCAGAATGGTTCTTAGGTTTTCCCTGCACACAAATCATGGTAGCTAGCACGCAACTTTCAACTTGCAAAGCAAAGTAACCAGCAAACTTTCACATGGTTGACTTGAAAATTGGGGGGGGGGAGCATTTGTGAGAGAGAGAAAATAAATGCTTGTTAATTTAAAATATTTTAAATAAAATTTAATATTTTTACGAGCAAGGAAAATATCCACTATGGAGGTCATTAACAGAAAACAGCCCACTATGCATGGGCTGAAGAGAATCTTTGGCCAAGACAATATTTGCATATGAGCAATTAAGCAGCCTATGTTTTTGACAAAAGATTGCTTTGTATCCTCACTGATTATGTTCTTTTTGGACTCTCTCTAACCAGATTCCAGGAGAGTGTTTTTCCCCTCTGATAGAATGGACAAGAAAATGGAAGTGGAAAGAAGTTGAGAGGGCCAGGCACCAAGTAAAGAGTGAAGGGAAGTAATTTTTAAATAAATCTCCAGATGACTGGGTTTGGGAAACTTCTGTATGTTTTCATTTAAAAGAAACTCCTTGTCTGTCCTTTTTTACTCCCCTTTATAAAGAAGGCAGAAGAATACATGAATTCCAATCCTGAAAGAAAACTTGGAACTTGTTCTTTGGTCTTTACAATATACCTGGGACAACTGCATATTAAGATATTTTAACATGAAATTGGAGTTCAAGATGATCTAAATTTTCCTTGAGAATTCTGGAAGCCGTAATACTTTTCAATTCTCCCTTATTCCAGTCTTATTCTATCCACAATAATGCCATGGCATCATGTGTATGCTGAAGTTTGCTTTTGATTTGTGATGCTGTCTGGCAGCATCTGTTCCTCACCTCCCAAGCTTCCCCCTTCCCCTTTATTTTGCAATATATATTATTTAGGATCTGGGGCCAATGAAGGACATCTGTAAGCAGCACGTTTCTGGACATGTACAGCATCTTTACTGGAACTGCAATCTGTTTTGCAGTAAAACTTACTTTCCTGGTATTTACTGACTTTTTTAGCCTGAACACCAATTCAGCTAATTAGATTGAAGGCAAGGCATGCCATGATTGATTTAGAGAGGCTGTTGTCAGTTGCTTAGATCAGCACGTACTCAGAGCCTTCCATGAAATTATTTTTCTGCTCATTGGCATCACTTTATGGTAGCTGAACACCATTGTCCACAGAAGCCCAGGGACATACTCCCAACATGCAATTATTCATGGGAATAATGTTCAGGCTAGATTGTAATTCTCTATGAAACATCAGGTTAAGTCGTGAGGTCTAAGACAAAACAGCAGCTTGGGTGGTTCAGACTAGCTCAGAAAGTAGCCAGGCATTGCCAGGTGGAATTTTCTGTACTTTCCCAGAATGAGGGATAGTCAGCTCCCAGACTCCACCTCTTCTCTGACCCACACTAACTCACCATGAGATCTTGAACACAATCCTTCAGTTTTCTGGGCTATAGCATCCTTGTGACAAAACTGCTAACAGTATTTTTCCAGCTCTCTGTTTCTACAAACAGGATTTCCATGACCTTATCAATTAGTGATGTCATATGGGGCTTGCTGAAGTCCCACCCCTGTAAACTCTGATTAGTGACTGCTAGCAAAACAATAGGACCAGGCTGCATTTTGCAAATAATCTAATAATCTAATAACTGCTGTTCTATAATTTATATCTTTGACCTCCAGTCTTGTTGGTGGGTTACATAATCCCCCCATCCCTTCCCAATTGGATGCCAGGGAGTCATAGTAGGGCAGTTGACAGAGAAAACAGGTGGCTTGAGTAAAGCTGAGCCTTGCAGGGAAGGTAGGAGTAAGTAGCAGCAGCAGCACAAAATGACCCAATGAGAAATCACACATGGGAGGTAGGAATCAGAACAGTACAAGGGGAGTGGCTGGTCGTCAATGAGTGGATAAGTGAAGGGTAGCTCACTCTGCAGAGGGGAAATGGTAAAGAGAAGGGAGGAGAAAATAAGAAGGGGAGGAGAGTTGAGGACATACGGGAAGGGGAAGGAAGAAAAAAGAGAAGGGGAGGGAGGAGAAATGAGAAGGGAAGAGGAGAGGCGAAGAGAAGGCGAAAGAAAAGAAAGAGTGCACATTATATTTAGAGTAGGCAGGGAAAAAACACTTAATAATGACAATTGATTAAATCAGTCCTATTAATTAATGAAATTTGCCAATATTTAACAGTCAATAAGCATTTATTAAGCACGTACTATATGCCTTGTGCATCTATACCTTGTGCCTCAGCTTCCTTTTCTGCCACTTTCTCCTATTCCTTGGCAGCTTTTCTCCCAGCTTCATCATTCAACTGAAACTGCCCTCTCCAAAGTCACCAACTATCTCTTAATTGCCAAATCTAATGCCGTTTCTTAATCCTTATCTTTCTTGACCTTTCCACTACTAGTGCTAGTTTCTAATCATAGTGTTAATCATCTCCTCCTGGATATTCTTTCCTCTCTGGGCTTCTGTGACACTGCTTTCTCCTAATTCTTATTTTTTGTCCACACTCCAGTTTCCTTTGCTGGTTTTTTATTCATACCATATTCACTAACAGTAAATGATCCCCAAGGCTCTGTCCTGGGCCCTTTCCTTTTTTCTTCTTGCCCTATGCTATCTCATTTGGTGATGTCCTCCACTCCTATTGTTCCAATGATCATCTCTATATAGTTAATTTTTAAATCTAATATCCAGCCTTAGTCTCCTGAGGTCCAGCCTCACATGACCAATTGCCTTTTGGACATCTTGCGGTGGATTTTGGTAGGCATTTTAAACTCAACATGTCAATCACTCAACTCTTCCTTTTTTTCAAAACTGCCCTATCAGTATCAAGGATACTACCACTCTGCCAGTCTCCCAGGCTCACAATTTGGATGTCATCCGTGACTCTTCACTAACACTCACCTCACATATCCAAATCGTGTTGTCAAATATTGTTTCTACTTTGCATGGAAGCTCCCTAAAGAGCTTCCATGTTCAAATACAAAGTCTTCTGTTTGGCTTTTAAAACTTCACAATATGGTTTCTTCCAATCTTTCCAGGCTTCTTACACTTTACTCTCTCCCACACACTCTCCCATCCAGTTACACAGACCTACTCCAAGCATGATAGCATCATAGATTTTGACCTGAGAGAGAGCTGATAAGCAATTGAATCTAACCTCCCCTGCTTCATTTTAAAGATGAGGAAACTGAAGCACAGAAGACTTAAATGATTTGCCCAGTCACACAACTACTGATTACCTGAGGCAAAATTGGAACCCATATCCTCCTGACTGCAAATCTAATGCAATTTCTGTAACACCATGCTACCTGTAAATTTGCCCAGTGCTATACTATTTCCACAGGAATGCATCAGAATTAAGGCACATAAAAATAAATCCTGGGTAAGATTAAAAACAAACTTTCAAATAAAAGTATTCTAATCAGTATAGGAAAATTTCCCCATTTTCACCCTGAAATCTCAGAAAACTCATTGGCAAGAAACTGGAAGCAACATAAATGAAATAGTTAATTATCAGATTATAAAGTAGGCAGTATTATAGAACTCAATATGCCTATCAACACTTATCTATTTCTGAAAAGATGCCTAAAAGAACTTCAAGGGAATGAAAATGTATTCATTTCACAATTTAATGAAAGTGCTTTATATCTAGAGAATGTTTCCTTATTGGACTTTTTCTCAGCACCCTAAATTTAACCAGTTGGGATTATTTGTTAAGTATCATTCTTATAAAAATTCTGAAATGAATAAATTTGCTTCTTAATGGGAAATCTACATTTCAACATAAAGATAGAACACAATATCCTGGGCTTAGGTATTCTTCGCAAAAGGAAGCTTTTTCTGGTCCTGTATGTTTAGCATATAGTAATGACACAGAGAGCAATAAATTTATTTCATGCATGAAAGGCTGGTGGTATGAACATGTTTCCATTACATCGCAGCCATTACTATTGAATTTTCCATTGGTTAGCAAAGCACAGATAGACATGAAAAATTCCACCTTTCCCCCCAGTGTAGTGAATGCCTTCCATTGAAACTCTCAAAGGGGACACCTATTTAACAACCAGGAGTCCATAAGGATAGAGCAAGCTAACAAAGAAAGTACAGCTTTGGAAAGAATAATGGATGCCATTAAAATTGTTGGAAAGGTTGGACAGTGGAATGATGTGACTGAAGGGATTCTCCGATTTGCTTGATCTGAAAATGGATGATGTCCAAAGCCCATATTTAGATGCAGAAAAGTTTTTGTTTTTGTTATAAAGAGAGAAATAAGTACTTGTGGAACTAAGCTCTAATACTCCATGTGATCTCATCAATGTAAGTATTACCTTCAATGATGCTGATTTTAACTCATCCATATTTGCCAATCCTTTATAGCTTTTATTTGTGTCCTCTCATAAATTTGCCACAAGGCACCCACCTAACATACTAGGGGCCTCCCCTGTATTTCTTTAGCATCAAGAAACTACTGAATAGAGCACATGACTTATATATGTTAGCCCTTGCTGTTATTTGGTGACTGGCACATATGAATACACGCACATCTCTGTATATGTATATATACATGCATGTGTGTGTGTGTGTGTGTATACACACATATTTATTTGATGACATTCTGTAATTTGGTCTATAATTCCAAGAAGAATTTTTCAACTGGACTATATTCATTTGTCTTCCTTCAATGAACAATTATTAGGCACTTACCGTGTGCAAAGCACTGTGCTAAGTGCTAAGGATAAAAGATCCCTCCCAAAATCCCAGGTCCTGATACAATATGTACACAAAGAAAAACGGTAAAATATAAGACTTGAAGAAGTTAGTTCAAAGAAGTGCTTTATGAATATCTAAGGAGGGAGAAAAAAATAACAAATACTGGGTTTGGAGAAAATTACATGAACAAGTGATTCCTGATCTGAGCCTTAAAGGAATATAAGAATGTGAAAGGCAAAGATGAGACAGTGCTTTCTAGATATGGGATACAACTTAAATGAATGTAAGAAGGAAGGAGATAGCATTTTGAGTCAAAGAATACCTAGTACTCTAGCCTGGACTGGAAAGTGGAGTATGTGAAGGGAAGTAATGTGAAATAAGAGATTTTATTGATGTTACTTGCATTACAGAATTGTGGATCCATTTATCTATTTATATCAAGTATGCTAATATTACTTGGGCATCTGAGCAACGTATTTATCAGAACTTTACTGCTTTGATGTTATGGAACCAAAGACCTGGGTTCAAGTCTTGACTCTCACATTTGCTAGCTATGTGATCATGGGCCTTTCAGGGCCTTTGTTCATTATCTACAAAATGGGGGGATTAAGGTAAGTACTTTTTAAGTCCCTCCAGATATATACACTATTTAAAATTTATTTTTGAAAGATACTCTGGATCTATATCTAAGGAAAACATAGTAGAAAGGTGCTTTTAAAGTTAAGAACATCATAATTTGTGCCAGACTTTTCATGAAGAGAAAATGGGAAACTATCACAAAAGATATCTATACTTCACACCAAATGTTGCAATATATTCTAACTAGCTAAACTAAATAGAAAAAAATACTTTAAATTTAGAAAGAATGACATATTCATCTTTATTATAGAAAAGAAATTTTATCACTTAAAAATTAGATAAATTGTCAGAGATGAAACCAGTGTATTTGGTTATACAATGATAAAAGGATTTTGTTTAAAAACAGGCAATTTTCCTAAAAATTAAAGTAGAAGAAACACACAGGAGAAAATAAATGTATTTAATGTATCAGATAAAGGGCTGAGAGTGTGAAAATGATAGACCTACATTTGAGTAATTGGCATTCCCTAATGGGAAAATGGTCAAACGACTACAAGAATTTTTGAAGAGATACAAATCGTTAATAAATGCATTGAAAGATGCTCAAATTGGAGAAATGCAAATTGACAACTTTAAGATACCACTTAATACCCGCTAAATTGACAAAAATAGCAAACAAATTATAAAAGTAAATGTTGGCAAGGTTGTGGGTAAATATGCATTCTATTTCATTCTTGGTGCAAATATTCTGAACAGCAGCATGGCAATAAATAGGGACATCATGGCATAGGGAATAGAATGCTGGGCTTGGTGCCAGAAAGACCTAGGTTCAGATCTTGCTTTTGAGAATATTTATGTATCTCTTAGACAAGTAACTTAACCTCTGTTTCTCAAGCAGCAACCTGGAATGTATCTACTAAGGCAAAGACTCATGTTAATGGAAGTTCCCATATCATGGGTTATCCACTCCAATAAAATTACAAATTTTTTATGTATTTCAAATATGACAAAAAATAAGATTCTCAAAATGGATTATACACTTTGACCAACAGCTAAATTCACTGACAATAAGCATTATTCCATTTTTCATACTTGGATCCGTTGGCATCTGGCACAGTGCCTGGCATATAGTAGAGGTTTAATAAATATTTGTTGATTGATAAAATTTTATCCTTAATATGTCATAAAAGATATTCACTAGTAGGAGAATGAACAAATTTTTATATGTGAGTTATTAGAATGTTATTATGCATATGAAAGGACAACTATGAGGAATTTATGAAAACATGGAAAATATGAACTGATGCAGATTGAAGTAAGTAGAACCAGAAAAAAAAACAGTAGCTAATATTTATATAGCACCTCCTTTGTGCCAGGCACTGTGTTAGCACTTTCCAATTATTATCTCATTTGAAAAAAAGTATAGGAGCAGCAAGGTGGCACAGTGGATAGAGCACTGGCCATGAAGTCAGGAGGACCTGAGTTCAAATCTAGCTTGAGACACTTGACATTTACTACCTGTGTGACCCTGTGCAAGTCACTTAACCCCAATTGCCTCACAAAAAAAGAAAAGAAAAAAGTATACACTAAATAGTAATAACATAAATCACAAGGAAAAGAAATGAAGCCTATCTTTAAGTAACTATAAAAACCATTATTAATCCCAGAGAACAGATAATGAAACATATTGTTTTCAGCTGGGAGACCAAGGCACTACTGGGGCAGAATGTTGTGTATGATGTTAGACAGACAAAAACTGATTGTTTTTGCTCAACTATTTTTCTTAGTTATAATGAAGTTTTTGACTCTAGGAGTGAGAGGGAGGAGCACATCCAGAAATGACTTTGAAATAAAAACAAAAAGGCACCAACTTGCCTTCCTTTAAAAAAAAAAAAGATAAAATGGGGAAAGTTACTTATCTGTTAAAATATATAGCTGTTTTATTTATAATAAAAAACTAGGAAAAATGTGTAGTCCAACAATTGAAGAATGCCTGAATAAAAAGTGACAGAATGTTAGTGGCACCCTTAATGACAAATACGAAAAAAATCGAGGACATATGGAAAGACTTTTTATGAAGTGAAACAAATAGAGACCTGGAGAACCCTGATGGTATTTATGCTGAATACCACTCCATACACAGAAAATGAAATTATAAGTAAATTTCAGATTCAGATTCAGGTGGTACACAGACCGAACATTTTTTGGTTTGCTTGCAAATGTGTTAGATTCAATTTTTTTTTAATGATGTATATGTAGTATTATGTGTATATAATTTGCATGAGGTTTTATTCCTTATTTTGAAAAAGTCATTTGATTAGTTTTATTGATAGTTACTATAAATAAGGGATAGGGATAGGGATTATACTTGTACTAAATCAGGTTAGCACCTTCTCTGTGACCTATGGTCGGAGAGTTGTCTTGAGCCCTGAGAAGTTAAATAACATGCCTAAGATCACACAATCATATGTGTAGAGGAGGGTTTTATATCCAGGTCTTTCTGATTTTGAGTCTGGTTTTCTAGACATTAAGTCACTATCACTAATAGACTGTCTTTTGCCTCTTTGTGCATCCCCATAATTTAGCACCATACCTGACACAAAGTAGGTGATTAATAAATGCTTAATGATTGATAGATCACTCTCCCATTCACCACAACGGCTGTTGCAAACTTTTTCATCCCTCCTCAATCTCCCCATGGTCCCCTCCCCACCCTCACAGTTGAGGACCTAGTCTCATACTTCACTGAAAAAAAGTCCATTAGATGAAAACTCCCTCTTCTTCCCTCTTCCTTACATCACATAATCAAGATATTTGCTGCAACTAACTCTTCCTTCACCTCTGTCTCACACAAAAAGGTGGATGCCCTTTTATTTTACCAAGGTAAAGCCCTCTACATGTAGCCTTGATCACAGTTAATTTTATCTTCTCCAGCAGATTGCTCCCTCTATCATCCTCATTCTCTCACTCATCTTCAATCTCTTGCTGTCTGCTGGCTATTTCCCTGCTCCCTACAAACATACCTATTTTTGCCCAACTTTAAGAAATCCTCACTTGATCCAATCATCCCAGCTAGAAATCATCTTATATTTCTCCTCCCTTCATCAGCTGAACTCTTTGAGAAAGCCATCTGCACTTCCACTTCCTTTTCTCTTTCTTCTAAATCCTCTGCAATCTGGCTTTTGACATCATCATTCAAGCGAAACTTCATCATGCTTCTTGACTCCTCTCAAGCCTTTGACACTTGATCACCTCCTCCTTTTGGATACTCTCTTAAGTTCTCATGACACTATTCTCACCTGGTTCTCATCCTAACAGCTCCTTCTCAGTCTGTTTCATTGGTTCTTCACTGAGGTCATGTTCATTAAATATGGGTATCCCCCAAGTCTCTGTACTGGGCCCTCTTCTCTTTTCCCTCTTATACTATATGATCTCATCATGAGTTCAATTATCATTTTTATAGATATGATTCCCAGATCGATAGATCTATATATCTATCTGTATATCTCTACCTATCTACATCTATGTGTAGATCTCTATCTATCCATCCATCTATCTATCTATCTATCTATCTATCTATCTATCTATCTATCTATCAGTCATCTCCAGTCTATCCTGATCTATATCTTGCCACTGGACCCAGATGGCTCTGGAGGAGAAAGTGGGGCTGGTGACTTTGCATAGCTCTCCCTAACTTAAATCCAATTCACTTACAAGTCATGGCATCACCTTCCTGATGTCATGGTCCTCTTTGAGAAGAAAAGACAAACAACAACAACAACAACATAGATCTATATGTAGATCTATATCTATCTATCCATCTATCTATTCACCTATCTATCTATATCTATAATCCACATAGAGATGATAAAAGAACCCATGATGAGAGCACCAAGTGAGATAGTTCCTTTCTCCCAATCTCTTCTTTCTTCCTTATTGGCACCACCATACTCCTAGTCATTCTGATTTGAAAACTGGGTGTCATTCTCAATTTGTCACTTGCACTCACCTGCACATATCTAATCTTTTGCCAAAACTTATCATTCCTACCTTCACAATAGTGGAGATAGCCAGCTTAGCTGAAGCAGCAAACACCTTCCTCCTCATCACGAGTGACAACTACTGCCAACAGGTAAACAGGCATAAGAGCCTTAGGAGTGGCAACACCTGCCCCTCTCCTGACCAGTCCTGCTTCTAGCGTGGCCCTCTTAGTCATCATCTGGGAAAGTTTTCTGTAGAGAAGAAGCCAGCCCTCTCTACCAATTGCCACCTACAGGACAGGTAAACCACAATCTCTCCTCAGACTCTATTGGAGGCAGCCCAGGACCCTGAACCTAAGAACCTTAGGAATAGCAATGTATTCAGCTCAGTGGCCACAGCCATCACCCCCTGAGAAGCAACCCTTGTGTAAATGAAACTTGGCAATGGTTCCTATAGGTGTTACTACAATAGCTACAATAGCTACAACAATAGAAGACTTAGAAAAGAAAATTCTTACCACCAAAGTCCTTGGCATTGTCAAATGGTTCAATATTTAAAGTTGATGTGATTTTATCAGTAGAAATGTCCTTAAAGAAAAGACATTAACTTCTGCTCTGACACTTAACCTTAAAGACTTTGGGACCTTTCCAACTGATTTTATAACTGAAACCTTCCATAAGAGCAGGGATTGTATTACTTTGCCATTTGCATCTCTAGTGTTTAGCACAATGCTTTGCACTTAGTAAGTACTTACTTGCTTCATTCAATCATTCATGTCTCCTGTATGTCCCCTTCTGTTCTCTCACACAGGCACTACTACTTCGTGCCTGAACTACTGCAATAGCCTGCTTGATCTCCCTGCCTCAAGTTTCTCCCCCTGCCACCCCACTCTATTCCATCTTATATTCAGCTGCCAAAGTGATGTTTCCTTTGGAACAGCTCACTCCTCAACTCAATAAACTCCAGTGGCTCCCTATTACCACTGGGAGCAAATACGAAAATCCTCTTTTTTAGTATTTAAAGCTTGAAATGACATTCATCTCCCAACACTGTATCTTTTCACTGACCATGTCCCACCCTTAGAATGCTATCCCTCTTTTCTTCCATCTCTTAGCTTCCCTAGTTTCCATTAAGCCTCAACTTAAATCCCACTTTGTATAAGAGATCTTTTCAGCTCTCTCTCTCTCACCCCACCTCCTCCAGTGCTAACACCATTTCTCTGGGATTACCTGCCATTTACACTGTATACATTTCATATGTGCTTAGTTGTTTGCACACTACCTCCCCCATTAGAATGTGA
Source organism: Vombatus ursinus (assembly GCF_900497805.2). Lineage (NCBI taxonomy): Eukaryota > Metazoa > Chordata > Mammalia > Diprotodontia > Vombatidae > Vombatus > Vombatus ursinus. Next base: position 26,005,157 of record NW_020940360.1, read on the forward strand.
GCTCTTTGAGGGCAGGGGACCACATTTTTTACCTTTTTTTGTAATGCCTACACTTAGCATAATTCCTGGTATGTGGTAAGAATTTAATATATGTGTGTTGAATACTCCCCCTCATATTAAATATATAAAAAGTAGTTGTTTTTTTTCCTAACACAATTCTTTCATCCTTCAGTGGAGGGGGTTAAAAAGACAATCTGGATTCAAATCTCACCTCTGATAATTATTGGCTATATGACTATTGGCAAGTCCTTTACTGTCCCTAAGTCTCAGGTTTCTCATTTATAAAAACAGTGATAATATCTTTATTACCTACATCTTAGGTTTTATATGAGGTACAGATGAGATGTTTGTCAAGTGCCTTGCAAACCTTAAGATTCTAACAAAATATCAGCAATCATATAGTAAACCATACAATGTCACTTCACAACTATATTGAAAGCCAACAATGAAGATTTATTATGTAAATAAAATAGCATATATTTACATGGCAGCATTTTATGATTACTAAGCACTTTCTATAAGAGGCCTTTCCTGCTTTCCCTCCCACAACATCCACCACTTACTGCTGACCTCATTTGATTCACCAAAACTCTGTGAGGTAGATAAAGCTGTTTTAAAGATATAGAAGCTGAGGTTCAGAGAGGTTGAAGAACTTTATTATTTCATACTGAGTCTAAGTGAAGGCCCTCAGATTCAAACTCAAGTGCTCTGTCTCTGAATCTAGAATACCACCAGCCTTTTAGGGAAAGGATGAAAAGTTTGGATAGTAGTATAGCGCTGTGTGCATATTTCCACAGTCCATTTTCTACAGGAAACCTTGAATCTGCTCTGACCAGACATATTCATGTCTCTTCATTGGGCCAGCCTATCTGCCATAACCCTGACCATGCCCATGCTGACTTAGGAAGGCCATTCAACTGGCAGAAAAGTTCCTCCACCCAAAGAGGAGAGCCGCTGAGCTAGCAAAAGCATCTGGATATATGCATGTAGGTCTGGTGCTGTTGTTTTTATGGTCCTCATTTCTCTTGCCTGGAAGGATGGCTCCACCATCATTTTGGCTGTTCAGGATAGCAGGTGCAGTATGATTGTTTGTGTTGCCTGGTGTAGCCGTAGTTAATGCTTTGGCTGGGGAAACGGCAGCTGTGAGGCTAGCCATGCTTGTGATAAGGGATTGTTTTCTAGGCAGACTTGCAGCTGACATGGGTCACAAATCACTGATTTAAAGACACTTCCTTCACCAATCATATAGCATGTCATTGTTGGGGGGAAAAAGGAATTCAAAGGCTAAAACTCGTTTTGCTGTATTCAATGTCCAGTATTCAAAGAACCAAGAATAAATGAATACAACCCTACAAGTCTGTGTTATCTACTGCTTTGTCTTAAATTTCATTATGATAAATAGCCATTATTTAGCAAGAAGATAACTTCCTCAAGTCTTACTCCTTTGTACCCACCTAGGCATATTCTAAAGTATATATGTCACTGCTAAAAATTGTTATGTCCATCATCATAATGGCTTTTATTTCAATCTTTAAAATAAGATTTAGAACTGGAAAGGGGCCTTAGTAATAAGAGTTCTGGCCCCACTTTTTCATTCTTGATGAGAAAGAGTGAATTTCACAGGATGAATAGATATGGATGAGTTGTAATCTGCATTATAGATCTCATTGCATTCTTTTACTGTTCAAATACACTCCCCTTTAGAAATTCCTTATTTTTGTAGTGGGCACCACCACTCTTACGGTGACCCAAGTTTAAAACATTGGTGTCATGCTTGATTCTTCACTCTCACTTCATCCACACATACAATCAGTTGCCAAATGTCATTTTGATCTCCCTGACATCTGTTGCATCCATAGTCTTCTCTCTTCTCACAGAGCCACCATCTTGGTGCAGGCTCTCATTACCTCTCACTTATGGTTACAAAAATCTTCTGGTTGGTCTCTCTGCCTCAGCTATTATTCCTTGTCCACTCAGCTGCCAAAGTGATTTTCCTAAAGGGAGGTCTAACCAAGCTACTTCCCAGTTCAATAAACAACAGTGACTCTTTGTCACTTGCATAATTAAATAATATTTCATCTTTATTGTATCTTTTTAAATTTGTTTTTGCATTTTATAGTGTAAATGCATATTACATACAATACTACATGTGTGTAATTTGTAAATAAATTCATAAATATTATTTTTAAAAAATTTATAAATAAACAAATATACACATATTGGCAGGGTATGCTGAAAAAAATTTTGCTGATCGGTGCATGATCACTGGTCTAAGTGACAGTGGAAGTCTCGATATCTTGACATATTTCCCCAAAGGTAGCATTTATGTTAGCATTTTGAAATTTACCTAAAATCATTTGTGATACCAATATTCTGGTTTATATCCTATTTCTTTACTGCGACTCCCAGGATTGGTTCTAATGACAGTATTTTCAGAAACCGATTGTGAACATTTTTTTCAATTTTACTCAGATCATGGAGAATTTATCTTTCAGTTTGAAGTATAGCTTATATCTTATATTAAATAGCATTATGGACAACACAGAAAATACTCCAGGCAGATAAAGAATTCCTTCACTAGGTAGTTTTCAGTAGGAAATGAAGGATCATTAAGTCTTTGGTGTAAGTATGCTGATTTCCACAAAAATAAGATTAAATGGCATGTGATAACAAATTAGCATATCAGGATATGCATAGGCATTTCTGGGAGGATTTGGGAAGGATCACAGCCTTAATGGCTAAAAGTATATATGTTCTTGAATATCCCAGAGACCTAAAGTATGTAGCACTCAGGAGCATAAAGAAGCATAGTCAGCCAGACAAAGCAGAAGGGATGAGTGGAAAACTCGAATAAGTGAAGAACATTGAAGAGTCAGATGTGACTTAAGGGAATGTAGATGGAGCATGTAATTGGGGTCCTGTCAATATCAGACGGCAGAAAAATTTAATCAGTTGTTAGGCCAGCTACTAGAATAAATAAAAACAACATTGGGCAATGTGCTTATGCATTTGAATTTGTTATCTCATTGTTGTGAGTTTTTCTTTCTAAGTACAACATACCCTTTGTTTTTCTCCCCTCCCTCTCCCCAGGAGAGGCACCCAGAACCTCTCCATATCTTTTGAGATGACTTGTGACAGTGTCTGTCTATACTCTTCCATAGAGAATTCATGCAATGTACCACAAGACTTTCTTTGGATCTTCTTGTTTTTCTTTTTCCTGAACTTAACAGGCACTGAATAAAATGAACTTTTCCACATAAAATATATAACAGGAGAGGACTGTACATGAAACTATGAATTTCTTATGGTGTAGAGTTTACTTCACATTTAAAGCACAGAATAAATCATCATATATAGATTATTAAATGTTATTAAATTTTAATCAATTTATATTATTATATAATAGACAATACTAAATTGTAGTAACATAATATAAATGATATTTTAATATTATATTATTTATATTATTCCTTACTATTAAACTATCATTATTACATTTTAAAATATAATAAATTATTCAACATGTATTTTTCAAAGCTATCTTGCTTGTCTGTTATTCCTTCTGGCCTTTCCTTCTGTTCTCTTCTAATTTTGGGCAAGAGGAGAAGAACAAAGTTTATGCTAGTAAGTGTTTAACAAACTGGCTCTACAAGAAAAAAATGTACACATGCCCCATTTTTAAGTGAAATCTGCATTATTAACATTTTCTCCATAACTTTCTTAAGTCTAGAAACCAACAAAACAATAAATCAAGACCTGATTTGTGCTGTTCACTGATTTTTGAAGTATAAATGCTCATATTGAAAATTGAACAATAGGTTCTATCCCACCAGGTAGAGCTGGTTCCAGAAAACAGCACAGGGGAACTCTATTCTTAATCCCCATACTTTTCCCAACTCCCCAACTTCTCCAATGGAAAAAAAATACTTACAACAAACATACATAATTAACCAAAACAAATCTCTATGTTGGCCATGTCTATTTGATTTTTTATCTTCAGTCCATCACTAGAGGTAGATAGTTTTGCTTCTTCATTGGTCCGCTAAAATTGTGCTTGAACATTGCATTGCACAGAGTTCTAAAGTCTTTTCAAAGTTGCTGTCCTTGGATAAATTGTTCTTGCTCTACGCACTTTATGTTGCAGCAGTTCAAGTAAGCTTCACCAAGCTTCTCTGTCACTATCCCTTTTGTGGCTTGTTTTTTTTTTTTTTAAACAGCACAATGATATTACATTACATTCACATCCCATAATATATTTAGTCATTCCCCAACAGATGGGTACCCCTTAGTTTCCAATTCTTTGTTATAAGAAAAAGAATTACTATATATATATATATATTTTTTTTTTTTAGGCAAGTAGGTGACCCAATGGATAGAGATCTGGGCCTGGTGTCAAGAAGTTCAAAGATATGCTCAGACACTTGCTAGCTATGTAACCCTGAGAAAGTAACTTAGCTTCTGCACACCTCAGTTTTCTCATCCATAAAATGGGGACAATAATAGTGCCTATCTCCCATTGTTGTTGTGAAGATCAGATGAGATATTTGTAAAGCCTTCACAAACTTTAAAGTGATAACATAAATGCTAGCTATTATTATTTCCACATAGGACCTGTTCCTTTAATCTCTTTAGGATATAGGCCAAATAGTGATATTTCTGGGTCAAAATGTATGCACAATTTGGTGATCTGAGGGGCATAATAACAAACTGTTTTCCAAAATAGCTGGGCCAGTTCACAGTTCCAACAACCACCAATGGTCTACCAAACATTTATTTTCTTTTACTCATCTCCCACAGCACCTCCAAAATTTGTTATTTTCCTTTAAATTCTCATCTTTGCAAATCAGATTTCTCCTTAATTTTTTCATTTTTTAGAGGTGCCAGAATTCATGCTTTTCATTTGGTTATATGCTTTTCATTTGTTCTCTCTCTCATTGCATGACTAGCCAACCTCCTTTTCAGATTTAACATATCCCTAACGACTTAAAAAAAAAATCATTCCTCCTGTGCTGCCTCCAATTACTTGAAAGACTGAAAGGTAAAAGGAGGGATTAGATTTGTTCTATTGGGTCCCAGGGAGCAAAACTAGGAGCCAAAGGCTGAAGTTGCAAAGAAACAAATTTAGGCTCAATATAAGAAAAACAAACCTCCTTACAAATAGAACTATCCGAAAGAAGAATGGATAACATGATGAGTTAAAGGCTTCTCTTCACTACAGTTCACTAAGCAAAGTCTAGATGACCATTCATTGGGTATGTTGTTAAGAGTATTCTTGTTCAGGAACTGTTTGATGGTTTCTGAGATCCTCCTGGCACAATGCTAGTCTGAAAGAAGATGTAACAGGGAGATGGATAAATTGGTTTATCTAAAAAGCCGTGTTAAAGACCCTTTATGTTCTACAGACATCTTCCATTCCTGCATGTACTGACTTTTGATGTAGGGCTGGTTTCATGAGTATACAAATTGCAAAACTTAGGAGGAAAAGAATGATGAGGATGACTTGGTAAGTTATTCTATAGGTTGAGAAATGCTTATAATGGAATGTCAACTGGACATTTGCTAGTCTTAGACATCCTCTAACTTGTCAAACAACCCTCCTGTTTTTCTGCTTTTTAAAGTTTCTCTCCTACTGATACTGTGAAGTTTCTGTCTTAAGAAGGTAGAAACTTTTTTTGTCTTTTTTCCTTTTTTTATATCTCCAACACTTGGTACAGTACCTTACATGTTGACTGACTGATAAGTGGGCCAACAATAATAATGCCTACTCATATTTATATAGCACCTTAAGATGCATAAGATGTTATGCATATATTATATCATTTGATCAAGAGCATATATTCTTTATTTTGTTAATAGGAAACAACCTGAAAAATGGGAAGAAAAAATCCTAACTGATTATTTCTTATAGTTACTGTGTAACTATAAATCTTAGATCTTTGAAATCAAGATGTCCAAGTTTATATGAGTACCATCTCTCCTTTATGCCCTACACACAGGAATTTCTGGCTCTATATAATTCTATAGCAATTTTCTTTATCAAAAACATTAGTTCAGGGGAGAACTATAAATAATAATAACACAGAAATTCTACTTTTCTTTTAAAAGATTCCAAGTCTTATTTTTAAAAATTATCTAATATCAGTACTACCTATTACAGGTGGGTACTATGGTAAGTATTCCCTTTAGTTTCTAAGTTGAAAGGAACTAGAGCATAGAATTGCGAAAGTAAAGGAATCAACGGAGAAAATAATGGAGAATGGTGATAAAGCTTAGAAAGAGGCTGAGCGTTTAAAGAATGGTGATAAAAACTAACAGGATAAAAATGATTTTTAGATAAAGGCTAACTGCCACACTTAAGCCAAGTAATGCCACATAGTTACTATGAAAGGTTAGTGTGTTGGGATTTGGGTTGCACTCTGTTGTAAGCCCTCTTAATAGCTGAGACCTTAGGGTTGTTTCTTTCATTTTAATGGATACACTTTGGGGATGGAAGATTGAGAGCTCTATCTCCATGGCTAAATGCTTGATTTACTAATAATCTGTGAATATTCTTTGTATGAGGTAAAGGAGTGCTAAATCAAAGAAAGATATTTGGAAAGCACTAAAAAAATCTAGGGGATAACAGTTCAGAGGAAACTAAGTATACTCTGACAGTTGCGAAAAACAAATAAAAATGAAAAAGGACAAATGCTTCCAGGGAAGTTCTATGAGTAGGGTTTCATATGTCTGAAGAGGGAAGAAATAATTTCTTTTCATAGAGCCTACATCAGGTGGTCCAGGATATCGTGTATAGTTTTGTACTTATCAAAAAGAAACATCAATACATTGGCCAGAATCCAAAAGGACCTGAAGAGGGCAAGAGATGATAAAAGGATAAAAGGATATATAGTCTATGAGGAGAGATTAGAGAAACATAATATAGACAACAAAGGAGAAGAAATGAGAAGGGATCTGAGAATTGTTTTTAAATACTTCAGAAGTCATAACATAAGTGGAAAAAAGTAATGACAACAAGGACTAAGGTTAGGAATCCAAAAGCAGATAGCATAGACATTCTCTTGAAGATAAATGATTTTTCCATGAAAAGTTGTTGGGCTATTACTCAAGGTAGAACATGGTCTTGACTCTTCAGTCTAGACAATCCTATAATAATTGAGGGGGTTAACTGGAGGTCAGACTACACCAAAGGGATGAGGAAGAAAGAAAAAGTCTAACAAAACATATTGCAGATGCCATATCCAGTACCTTTTTAGTACCATAAATTCATGTCTGCTTAAATTCCACTTTTGTGGACACTCTATCTGTAAGTTACTGGTATTTTTAAAAAAAAATTTTTTTAGGTAATTGGGGTTAAGCAACTTGCCCAGGGTCACACAACTAGTAAGTGTCAAGTGTTTGATCTGAGGCTGGATTTGAACTCAGGTCCACCGGATTTGAACTCAGGTCTTCCTGATTTCAGGGCCAGTGCTCTATCCATTGCACCACCTAGCTGCCCCCTAAGTTATTGTTTTTTTAAAGGTGAGTATTCAAACCCATACCTAGGCCAAGACCTTGGAGTCATCTACTCCAAACACTTCATTTTACAGGTAAAGTAATTGAGAACTTAAGGGTCTTATCTACGATCACCAAGGTAGTAAGTGGCAGGGCTGAGTTTCAGAATCAGGTCCAGTGACTCCAAATTTAGTGCTCTTTGTAATTCACTAAGATTAACAGCTCAGGAGTGAGGCTTTACAGATCCTTTTTCAAGGCTGCTCAGTCACCAACTCTTACCTGTGGCTCCAAGAAGCTGTAACATTCACAGCAACCACAGGCCGGTAAAACCATCTCAGTAGGAGGGCTAAACCAGGTTGAGGGTAACTGATAGCCCTCAAACCTGTCAATGAGTTAGGGCAATGTCTGCCCTGAATGGGGTAGGCAGAATGGGTGGATGAGAACAATTTGTTCCAACTGCCATGAAGGCAGCTGAAGCAGGTGCTGTGGAGTGCTTAGAACTTAGTCAGATATCAAACGTCAAGGTCATCCACTGCATCCTGGGCCATTGCCAGTCATATTGACTTTTGTCTTGCCACTGGACTTTGATGACTCTGGAAGAGAGAGTGAGGCTGATAACTTTGTGCAACTCTGCCTCACTTACATACAATTCATGAACAAGTCAAAATATCACCCCATGATGTCAGTGATCCTCTTTGAAAATGAAGGACAAACAACACCCAGAGAAAACCAGTCCTGAGTACCTCCTAATCTTGTAAATTTGGCTTATAATTTAGCAAGACACAGGGTTTTTAATTCCTTATTTCAGCCTGACAAATAGCACCAAGAACTTCGAGGAGGTGGGCCTTCAAAGTAACTGGTTTTTGAGAGAATTGTTAGGACTGAAACATGATTTTCTTTCTTCTTTCTTATCTACTCGCCCACCACACACACACACACACACACACACACACACACACACA
>NW_020940360.1:26013619-26047302 GCF_900497805.2 Vombatus ursinus
CACACACACACACACACACACACACACACACACACACAAAACACTACCTCTTTTTTTTTTTAATTCCTGAAAGGATTTTATTTAGGCTTGTTTTGTCTTGTCAGTTATAACATAGTCATACTTCTATATTCAGAGTAGCACTGGACCAAGTTGCTGGTGAGGAGTGTTCTATAGGTAGGTTTCAGCATTGGCAAAAGGGTTACTTTTTTTTTTTTTTTTGCTAAGCAATGGGGTTAAGTGGCTTGCCAAGGGTCACACAGCTAGTAAGTGTTAGTGTTAGGTAAGTGTCAAGTGTCTGGTCTGAGATCAGATTTGAACTCAGGTCCTCCTGACTCCAGGGCCGGTGCTCTATCCACTGCACTACCTAGCTGCCCACAAAGGGTTCCTTTTTAACGTAATCTTTCTCATTTGAATCTTCCTTATGATAATAGAACTTTTGTTGTTGTGAAGTCAGAAATTCTAAAAACTTAGAAATTAGCTTGAATATGTCTACGAGTCTCTATCTACCACTCTATTTTTTCTTTCTTTGCAGGACAGTGGGTAATGGACGATCATTGTGCCATTTTCTGGAAAAGCATTCTACACAATAATAATAATAATACCCAATATTTACCTGATGCTTAAAACTTGAAAAGTGCTTTAAAAGTGTCTAATTTCTGTTAGACACACCAAATTTCTGATGGGAATTTATAGCCTGGCAATATCTCTTTTATAATTTACCTGGAAATTTAAAGATGAGAAATACTCATGAATTGTTTTAAACCCATGGGGGAAGTCACAAAGTAGCTGAGAGATTTATATATATGCCTTATTAGGCAAGTTTAAACAGCATAGCTATGGCCACATAGGTTTACCCACTTCAAGATAGAACTGAGAAACATTAAGAACTTGAAAGTAAACAAAGACTTCTTAAGTTAAATTCCAAGAGTAGTTTCATATATTGTGAGGAAAAGGGGAAGACAAAATATTTATATCACAGCCCCGGATTAAATATGAACAACAAACTTCTATGCTCTTGACAAGAAGTTGTTCAAAGAAACTCAAGATGCCATTTTTCTTAAGATCTTAAATCATCAAAATGAAAACAAATAACTGAGGTTCATGTGTCATTTGTTGTCTTTCATTTTATTCTGTTCAGTATTAAAAAGATACTAATCCCTCTGATAGGATTTCCAGAAGGAGATGTGCAGAGAATTTAACTGTAACAAGTTATAATTCAACATGTCAGATCAATGATTTCAATGAATGCTGATTTGTCCCAGGAGCCTTTCTTGCTATTACTGAAATAATGAAGATTGGAAGAATCATTTGATTATTAGTCTTTGGGGATGGCCACTACTTTCAACTAAAGGTTGAGCTGACTGAGAAAAGATGACAAAAATTACTTCCCTAAGTGACTGAGATACATTTACAACCGCTGTGCACAGATACTTGCTAAGCTGACTTTCTAAGTGTCAGCGGAAGATGATGAATTGCTTATAGATATGAATTGTTATGTGAAACTCTATTCTGATTAAGGTGACTATTCTATCCACATTCACCTTAGAAACCCTGCATGCTGGGGATTGAGAAGTCCATGTGGCTAAATTAGCACAGCAAACTTGAATAAAAAGTTGAACAATTAAATGAATAATTCAAACAACATAACCTGACAAGTTGGGAACCCACAGACCCAAACCCCTTCTTTTCCTCACTGGCAAGACTTTTACCTAAACTTCAAGTGTCCACTTCATTCTACCACTACAGAAATAGTCAGAGACAAGGGCTAAACATTTAGTATGGCAACCTAAGCAGTTTTGTTGGCTTTTCTGAGACAACATTGATCTACTGTAGCAGTCCTAATTAATATGTTGTTGGCAGAAAACATTAAATAGCAGTTGTCAAATCAAACTTATTACGGTTTTAAATGTGTAGGGTTTAATTATATGTAACATCTCCAAGGACTAATATAAGTACAATATGGCTGCTTGGAGTCTGTTGGATAATTTGCAAGATTACTGTTGGATTTAGAAATAAGGCAACTTACTTGTAGATAAAAAATTAGAGATTTTTATTTTGCCAGAAAATGCTTTCAAACAATTTTTTTTCCCTTCCAACTTAGGCATGTATTGAAAGTATAATGCCTGGTAAAGTGGAGTGGGCCTTGCACAGCAGGTTAAATAAAATAGGAGAAGTAAGTCTATTAACCAATGTTTTGGCCTTGGGTCTTCAAATGAACTATCTACACTGAACCAAATTTTGGAGTTGTTTTCCCTTGACCTTTGTAAAGAGTTATAGCCAAACATCTTGGTAAATCTGTCTACTGGTGACTGCTACTTTGAAATCCCTTATAAATACCTTTGTTTTAGATAGGTCTAAGATTTCATTTTTGTGATCATCTGTGATTCTGAATGCAAATCCTCCATGCCTTTCAATCTTATACTAAAGTCCAGTAATATAAAGTACCTAAGGCTACACAAGTTCTATGTGAGACCAGTGGGATTTGAACACAAGTCCTCTTACTTAAAATCCACTGCATCACACTGCATATCTTCAAAGATCTACTGAAATACTTTCCATAAATGAGGGATATATTCTTTACTACTTACCCCAGAATATTTAGCTCCCCCTCCAACACACACACACACACACACACACACACACACACACAGTCACATACATAAAGATTACATGGTATGTCACTATACCAGTCTAAATGTTATACAGCAGCAAATAAAACTAACACAGCCTAGTCCACTAGCAGCTAGATATATTTCACGAGATTTGCAATTGGTAAAAAAGGGGTGTGAAATCTTTTCTAGCTTTAATATCTTTTCAAGCAACCAACCTACATTTTCAATAATGTTCTAGACTTCAGATTCACATGGCATAAGTTAAAGATAATATAGTCAATCAATCAATAAGCAGTTATTAGCATTATCTGTCAGGCACTGCCATAAGTGCTGAGGGTACAAATAGAAAATGAAATAATTCTGACTCTCAAGGAATTTAACTTCTTTCTATGTATCCTTGCCTTGTCTTTGCATATCCAACAGCTTCTGGAAACTTGCAGCCCCTGTACCTAACACAGTCTAAACATTATGTCAGATAACCAGGTCATTTTATTCTTATTGCAATTAGGGTGATCTTTAAGAGACAGGCCCATTTGGAATCACAGGAGTCCTGCCATGTTATCAAAAGGAAATTGCCTTTGATCTTGTCAGATACTCAATTAAGCTCATTAGCTATTTTTAAGTGCTTTCTTGTGTCAGACAATTTGCTGTAGGCTGGATATATAAAGGCAAAAAATAAACAGCCCCTATCCTCAAGAAGCTTATAGTCTACAGTGGGGAATAAAGATAAGTTTAATATACCCTACATTCTTTTATCCAATTATACTGGCCTTGTGGTTCTGCAAACAAAATACTCCACCTATTGGGTTCCCACATTTTCTCAGTTTGGCCCTAATGCCTGGAATGTTCTCCCTCCTTATCTCCACTCCTGGCTTTCCTAGCTTCTTTCAAGTCCCAACTAAAATTCTACCTTCTATAGGATGCCTTTCCCAATATCCATTGATTCCAGAGTCTTCCTTCAGTTGATTATCTTCTATTTATCCTGTAAATAGCTTCTTTGTGCATATCTGTTTATGTGTTGTCTCCTCCATTAGATTGTGAATACCTCAAGGGCAGGGATTACTTTTGCATCCTCAGCTCTAAGCATGGTGCCTGGCGCAAAGCGAATATTTAATAAATACTTAGTGAGTAACTAACAGGTTACAAAGTTCAGAGGGAGGAGAGAGCAATGGAGTGATAAAACAAATAACTCAATGTCTTCTGAATGCTTGAGAAGGGAAACAGCATAAATAACTAGGAAAACTATGGAGGAAGTAGCATCTGAGCTGAGTCTTGAAGAAAAATAAAAGAATAAGTAAGGCAGATCAGAAAGTACATTCTAGGCATGGGTAATAGCTTGTATGACTACTATGAGGAAAGATATGGCATTTCAAATTTGGGGAACTGTTAGTAGTACAACTTGGCAGGAGAGTGGAGTCCACAAAGGGATGCAATGCAGAATAAGGTGGGAAAAAAATGGTTAGAGTCATATTGTGAAGGGCTTCAAATACCAGCTTAAGAAGTTTGTATTTTAAAATCTGAGAAATAACAGGGAGTGACTGAAGATTTTTTGAGCAGAGGAGCAACTATATAAGCCTTCTGCCTTTGGAAGATTATTTGGGCAGTTGTGGAAAAGACAGATTGGAGAGGGGAGAGAATGGAATCAAAGGAATTAATTTGGAGGACACTGCAAGTAAGGCAGTGGCTGGGACAATAGAGAGGAAGAGAGAAATTAAATTTTAAAAAATGTTGTGGAAATATAAATAAGATTTAGTAGTAGATTATAAATTCCTTGAGAGTAGGAATTCATTCTTTTTTTTTGTCTTTAAATTCCCCTTGCTTAGAACAATGCTTACACATGCTTAGTATTGAATAAATATTTGTTGAATTGAAGTGAATTGACTATGCCAAATTCTAGGAGTCTGAGTCTCTTAAAGCAAGCAAACCCTTAGCATTGCATTAAATAATAATAACAACTGACATTTATAGAGTGCCTTAAGGTTTGCAAAGCCCTTTATATATCATTTCCTTTAAGCCTCATAGCAGCCATGTGAGGTAGGTGTTCTAGGTTTGGGGTTTTTTTTTTTCTTTCTGTTTTTCATCTGAATCTGTGACTTCATTATTCAGCAACTTACATGATTTGAGTTGTTGGGGGGCTCTGACTAGCTCAGAGTCACACAACTAGTATGTGTCCTAGGCAGGACTTGAACCCAGATGTTCCTGACTCCAAAGCCAGCCTGTATCAACTATGTCATGCTGCCATTCATTATGAAGGAATGTACTTTTTTATTTTATATATATATATATATATATATATTTAAAGATATATTAACTTTCTTATATCTGAAAAGAAAGTAATGGACCTAATATTAAAATAGCATTTTCCAATACTTACAAAGAAAGTAATCTTTACCCTCCTCTCTTTCCAGTATGAACAGCTGTTTAACATCTGTAGGTAGTCATGCTATATAAGTATACATGTTCATGAAATGCAGTTATCAGCTTTCTATTTGCCTCTTTTGCCATTACTGGACAACCATATTGCCATCATGTGATGTCTCATTCATGATTACACACATCAATTGATCAATAAGGAATTTTTAAGCATCTACTAGATACCAGGAATTGTGATAGGCACTAGGAATACAAATAACAAGAAGGAGCTTATATTTTGATGAGGGAGATAGCAAGTACAGATATAAATATTTGCAAACTAGTTAAATAGAAGTTAGTTTGGAAGTCAAGCATTAATTAAGTGCTTACTATGTGCCAAACATTGTGATAAGGGCTAGGAATACAAAGAAAGGAAAAAAAAAAAGAGTCCCCACCCTCGATGATCTTTTATTTTAATAGGGAAGATAATTTATAAATGACTGGCTACATACAAGATTTATACAGAGTAGATAGAAGGTATACTGAGATCAAAGGACATTAGCCACTAGAGGAATTGGGAAAGTCCTAGAGTAGGTAGGATCTGAGAGCAAATCAGGAAAATTAAGAGGTAGAGATGAAAAGACAAACATTTCAGGTGTGAGGGACAGCTTTTGCAGAGACACAGGGTCAGAAATTGAGCACTGTGTCCCAGCAACTACAAATAGTCTAGTGTTGTTGGAATGTAGACTAGCAATAAAATAGAGAGGAGCATGGTTTTAAAAGAGTGGAAAGGTAGGAAGGAGGCATGTTATGAAGAGTTTTAAATGCCAGTAAAGGAGTTTATAGTTGATAAAGAAGATAAGTTGATGGAGTTCACTGAACAGAAGGATGACTTGGACAGTCATGTGCTCTAGGATATCATCTTGGAAGCTGAGTGAAGGATTGTTTAGAGTGGGGAAGGATTTAAGATAGGGAGACTAGTTAGAAAGTTATTAGATTGGTGTAGGCAAGAAGTGATGAAGGCCTAAATTAGGGTTGTAGTTGTGTGAACAGAAAGAAGGGAATGTGTATGAGAGATGTTGTCAAGGTAGAAATGATAAATTGCATATGAGAAGTGAGTGAGAGTGAGGTGTCAGGATGGCATTAAGATTTCAAGCCTTTGGGACTAGGAGGGTGATGGAGACCTTGGCAGTAATGGAGAAGTTTAGAAGAGAGGAAGTTTTTTTTTTTATTATATATATATATTATATTTTTATATATTCTTTGTTTTTTATATTTTAGAAAGAAAGATGTGTTCTGTTTTGGACATGTTGAGTTTGAGATGCCTATGAGGCATTGAATTCAAGATGTTCAAAATGGTAACATGGGAAAGTAATTCAGGAGAGAACATATAGATCTGGAAATCATACACATTGAGAAAATAACTGAACTGGGGCGAGCTGATAAGATCACCAAGGGAGAGAAGGGAACAAGCATTTATTAAGTGCCTATTTTGTATCAACACTGTGCTAAACCCTTTAAAACCATTTTCTCATTTAATCCTCACAAAAGCCCTATGATGAGGTAGGTGCTATTATTATTCCCATTTTACAGCTGAAGAAACTGAGCCAGAGAGTGGTGAAGTAACTTCCAGAGTCACACAGCTAATAAGTGTCTGAGGCAGGGTTTGAATTCAGGTCTTCCTGACTCTTGGTCCAGCTCTTTATACGTTGCTCCATCTAGCTGTCATCAGGCAACGTGGTATACAGGGAGAAGAGAAGAGAGCTATGGACAGACCCTTGGAGGTCCACACGATTAGTGAATATGATGGATGAAGAACCAGCAAAGGAAACTAAGAAGGAATTGTTGACTAGAAAAAAACTAGGAGAGAGTACTGTCACAAAAAACTCATGAGAAACGAGTTTTCAAGAGGAGATGATCAACTGTGTCAAAGGCTTCACAGAGACCAAGAAGGATGAGGTCTGAGAAAAGGCCTTTAAATTTGTCAATTAAGAGATCATTGGTAACTTTGAAGAATAAATTAATTTGGTCCCAAATATAACTGACTCTGAATCCTAGGTTGTCTCCACTAGGATCTAAGGGGAAGTAGCAGTCACAATGATGATGGTGGTTTGGTCCATCTGGCTCATGCTACCTCTCTCTTCCCCTCAGGATCCCTTGTTACTTCTGGTAGTCTGGCTTGTTAGCCTCATTGGTGACAGGTGATGAGCAGTTGGTGGTGGCAGAGATGGGCCACTTCTCCATAGGGTTTGTCTCCTGATCGACAACTCTGAAGGCAAGACAAGAAGTGGAGTCTGTAGTCGTCTAGTGTAGTACTGTCAGTCCTGGGGTTCTTAGGCTCACCTGCCCAACAGCAGTAGTTGGTTGGTGGTTGGTGGTAATGAGCATGATTGGTCCTTTTCCCACAGTGGTTGCTCTGTTCTATTGTGGCTGAAAGGGCTGAGTGCAAGCAAGACCAATGGTCTGGGGAACACTGCTAATGATAATTCTGATGATGATAATAACTGGAATTTATATAGCACTCTAAACTTTGCAAGGTATTTTATATATATCTTCTTGTTTGATCCTCACAACAACCCTAGGAGGTGAGTGCTGTTATTATCCTCATTTTACTGTTGAGGAAACTGAGGCTAGGTGGTTTGCCAAAGGTTACATAGCTAGTAACTATCTGAGATGGATTGGGATTCATGTCTTCTTGAATTCAAGCCCAACTCTCTATCTACTGCATCACGTCAGTGCCAATGAGCCTCTCTCAATTTATCTAGGTTGGTTGAGGCATAAAAAACACATAGTCCATTGCCCTACAAACAAATTGAGCTTTTCCAGCTTGGTGGGACCTGCCAAGTTTGTTCTCTGTTGCATAACTTTTGAGAACCAAAGATCACCTCGTTCCTCAATGAGGAAGTGCGGTTGCAGTGGAAAGAAGACTGGATTTAGAGTCCAAAGACTTGGATTCAAATTCATAGCTCTACTACTCATTCATTACTTGGGGTAATTGGGAGAGTCACTTCATTACTCTTGTCCTTAGTTCCCATTTGAAAAATGAGGTGATTGGACCAAATGACCTCCAAGGTCCCTTCTAGCTGTAAATCCCATGTTTTTGTTTTTTTGTTTTGTTTTGTTTTTTTTAGTTTTTAGGCAATTGGGGTTAAGTGACTTGCCCAGGGTCACACAGCTAGTAAGTGACAAGTGTTCGGTATAAGGCTAGATTTGAACTCAGGTCCTCCTGACTTCAGGGCCAGCACTCTATCCACTATGCAACCTAGCTGCCCTCTGTAAATCCTATCTTTTGAATAGGACTTTTGTGGTAGGGGGTGGTATGGGGAGGTGGAAGTACATTCCATAGAACTGAAGGTAAGCTGTTGGTCTTTTACTGAGACCCTGCATGACATAGTTATTTCTCATTAGTAGCAGAGTTGAGATAGTATCAAGGCTTTTGAATTGAGGCACTGCAGTGATCCGGTCCAGAGATGTCTTTTCATAGACTATGATTCCAACCTTGGAAATAGAAACTTTGATATCACAGTGCTGCATAAGAATGGCATGGATACTTAGTAACTACAGCCTGAAATTGTTTTAAATGCTTCTTCCCTCTTTCTTCTCCTTTCCCACCCTGCCCACCATTCACTTTCTTCCCTAACACTGATCTGTTTTCAATGCAACACTGATGAAAATGCCTGCAGTTATTTACTTCAGATCCATGACTCACAATGCACTTGAGACAGGCGATTTCCAGACAGCAATGAATGCTGTGTCATGGCTCATCACTACACTTTTTAAGGGCATGTGCCACTTTAGAGAGCTGAGTACCTTCTTTTTGGACACAAGTGTTGAAGAGGGCAAGACATAAAAAGTAAATCAAGGGGTAAGCTTTAATCGTGAAAACATATAAAACCCAAGAAACATTGAGAAGACAGATAGACAGATGGACAGAAACAGACAGACAGGCAGATAGAGGAAGGTGGAAGTGGAGGGAGTTGGGGTGAAGGGTCCTAGATCATCATGTACTTTGCTACATTGTTGTCGTTGCTGCTGTTGCCGCTGCTGCTGTTGTTTTCGATAAGGTGATGTCTTGCCTCGCACGTGGATTGAGTGAGGCAGACCTGGGCAAAGTTGTCAGCCTTATTCTTTCCCCCAGAGTCATTGAAGTCTAGTGGCAAGACAAAGGTCAAGACGACTGGCAATAGCTCAGGTTGTAGTGGGTGTCCTTGGCCTTTCTCAACTAAGATCTTTCCCAGGTTTCAGTTTTCTGGCTGTCTCCCCATGATCTAACCAAGAACATAATGAGAGAAATCCCCAGATACCAGCTATTTCTGAATCAGAGATCCACAAAGCGATGCTATATGTTTCACCTCAGCTAGGGGTCACTAGGCATCCTTCATATGCTGTTATGAGAATACAGCCTCAACAATCCAGAACAGTTGCGTGGAAAATGCTTTTTGAAAAATTCCTCAGCTGCTCCCTTTGTTAGATGTCCAGGCTGAATTTTATTGTATGGCTATTTCCAGGTTTCATTTCTTTTCTATTATTACAAACATAGCCCAAGAGTCTTCTTTGCAATTTGTGTTAATTTCTCTTCCTTGTCTAAAACAATCATTTAAAAAATGACACACTTCAAGTTTCCTTTATATTAATTTTTTTTTAATTCATAGTGCCTTTTTTGTCTTTGCTAGTATCACATTTTTTGACAACTTCTATGGCTTTTCAACTGTGTCAGTGGTGGAAGTAGAAATTATTCACTTTCAGAACCTTTACTGTTTTACTGTTCAAATACTTCAGAACTGCCCAGTGTTATTTCAGTACAATTACTTCAGCTTGGTTTGGCAAATTCTTCACATTATCAACATTGGGTATACATAAATAAGATATATAGGATAGATGTGTGTGTTATAAAAAAAATCTCTATTTGTAAAGTGCATGCAACAATGCCTGGAGCATTAAGACTTAATTTAACAGTTTTTTATCATATATAATATACGTGACCTATATGTATGATAATAATGGTTCTTAGAGTATACATATATATGTTATATATATAACATATATATACTCTAAAAACCATTTTATACATATATATATGTATATCACCCACATGTAACAACTGCTCTGAAAATACTATTTCAACTCCCACTCCCAATTGATGAATTGAATCCCCAGGAAGTGGCTTCTATAACCGCTCAAGATTGTAGGGTACTTCTGAGGGATCAGTGGTAAACTTTCTATTGCTATAGTTTATGAACCTCCACCAATGTGTGTTGCACCGTGATTGTCAGTTTATTATTTAGTCAGCTTTTAGAAAGGATTATTTACTGATATAGTAGAGCAAGAATAGTTGGTATAAAACATAATCTCCAAAAGTCTGTTACCTACTCCCACACTATTGCCTGCAGAGTCCAAGGGGAAGTAGGTTCAACCTTAGAGATCACACATGACAAAGTGGTAACTCATAGCCCCAGGTTACTGAAAGCCCTTTTTTTGCCCTTGATGGTAGTGTATGAGAAGTACCTCCTAAACAAGTTATAGCTTCCTTGCTGTGTTCCTTGTGGAGCCATGAATCTCAGTCCAATCTGTCCTTCACCTCCAATGTAAACATGGACTTTGGCCATTCCAGCAAAGCTACTGGGATACTGTTGGGAAGTCCTCCAGATCTTTGAAGCTTGAAAGACCAAAGCTAGCCTTAGCTATATGAGTCTTATTAGGAACTGGTATAGAGAAGGGAAATTCAAATCCTGTATCCCAACAATCTTGCCATAATATGACCTCTTTGAAGATGAGTAAAGAAGTCAGACTTAGCCTATGTATTTAGATTGGTCCTTGAATGAAAGATAATCCATTGCTAAATCCATACATGAAGTCTTTCCAACCTAATAGGACCTACCAGATATAATCCAGTCTTTGCTGGTACAACTTTTAAAAACCTCTATACTATGAGGGATTGGAGATGAACTTTAGTGGAAGCAAATATTTCTTCTACTCAAATACTTCTGTTTCTGAAATTCTATAAGCAAAGAGTCAATATCAGGCATCCTGCAATACAAATACCCAAATTTATACTAAGATATAAATGAGTGAGACAGTGGATGTTAGCTCCAGAATTTGTAGGAGAGAAAGAACACAAAGAAAGACAGGAAACAAGTACAGAAGACAACCCTTATATTTTTTGCCTAGAGTAGTCTTGACCATGCTTTCCTTTTACTTTAGAAGTATTTTTTCCTTTTCGCTGAGGAAACCAAAATTAAAAAGCAAATGAAGAATTGGTTCAGTTTGAACCTCCCCTCCCCAAAGTCCTTTGGATTAAATTAATTTAGAGCTTTGGTGACCAAAGCTTTGATGTCCTTAGGACAAACAGGTATTCCTGAACCAACCCCATTTTGGACTCCTCCATCCTCTCAGAATTTGACAATTCTCATTTTTGTAGAAAAAAAAGAGAGAGAGAGAGGTTATATACCTTAACTCCTCATAGGATGCTATAAATGTTATAGGAATGTGAAATATCATTATTATTGACATTGTTATTCTTATTATATAGCTAGATATTTTGTATCTAAAGTATATAATACATTATTTCATGTATGTATATAAAGGATACCACTGTCTTAAAGAGTTGTTCATTTTATTAGGAAATAAATAATATTGGGCCCTAGAGTGAATGAAATAATCGTGTTGAATGGATTCTACAGAGTAATTTTAAAAAATCACAGTTTTGTTCTTTTTCCTGGTGAACTCCAGCATTTTGAAATCCATGTAGCCTGTTAGTTTTTAAATTGTTATTTAAGTTGAACAAAGCATAATCTTGAATCACTGCTTTACTCATCTTCAAAGAGGTCATATAATGGCAAGATTGTTGTTTTACGGGATTTGAATTTCCCTTCTCTATACTGGTTCCTAAAAAGACTCATCCAATCAATTAATCAGTCAGTCCACTAGCATTTAATAAAAATCTGCTATTTGTCAGGCATTGCAGATACAAAAACAAAAATGAAACAGTCCCTGCCTTTAAGGAGTTTACGTTCTATTGGGAGATAACACGTGCCTCAATATGTATATACATATACAAAATAAATACAATGTAATTTTTTTCAGGGAAGGTATTAATCATTAGTCTCCTTCAGTACTCACCTCTACTACCTTATATTTCCCATCACAACTTGGACTGCCCTTATGTTAATGATTTTGCCAACAATTGGTCAGACAATTTCTCTCAGTGTAAGTTATCCCTCCAAAGTTTGCTCAAGTATCTAAGTCTTCAACCACCCCTAGAGACTTTCTTTATGACATCGATTCACAGTTCCTAAACTATGGTCTTGGATTTTCATTATTCTTAGAGGAATCTATACAAATTCATTGCCTTTGCATCCTACTTTCTGATTAGCATCATGCATTTGAAAATGGAAAGTGTTGGTCTGGAACCAGTTAATGTGAGGAGAATCTCATTGTTATAAAAATCCACCCTCATCTAGAGCGACCATATCAAATGTAATCTACTGTATGGCAAAGCACCTAATGTCTGCAAGGTATAGAGTATGTCATTTAGCAGAATCTTTTAAATATGAAGTAACAGAGAATGGGAGGAATAAATTATGTTGAAGGATTAGAAGCAATAATAAACAGGGAACGACTCTTCATGTTGACACCCTAGAACAACAACACGAAAAAGTGATTCTGACTGTCACAGACTATTTCTGAAGTGAAAAAAATGATGGCTTTTTTTTTTTTTTAACAAATCCCCTTAGCCCTTCTGATTTAAAAAAAAAAACCTAGAAAAAGCTGAAAGGGGAAAAATAACCTCCTTTCCCTGGGTTCTTCAGATTAGCTTTGAGTAAAACAAACTGCTCTGTATCCTCTGGGTTTAGTGACAGAAAAATATATATCAAGATCTGAGATAATCAAGGTACACCTGGTTATTATTTGTAAAGACTTAACAGTAAGTTTTTAATGATTAATTTATCTGTCACATAATACCTTAATAGATCATAGGGAACATCAAGGGAGGAATGTGGCACTGCATTTTGAAAGTCTCTTTCGATGTCTCTGAATGATAATAGGCATGGAAGCCACCATTAGTCTTGTAGGATGATGGGGCCTTGAGGAGGCTCCTCTGTGTTACCTTTTAGGAGGAAGGTCAAAGAAAGCCTCCCTCCGGGGACTCCCTTGCAGGATACAACTAACACAGGCGTAAACTGTATGGAAATGGCTAAATTATCTTTACTGAGACCTTGGTCTTTGCCATCAATCAAGTCCTCCTGAACTAGTAAAACAGAGAAGCACCCTGCTGGCCAAAGTGTTACTATCCATATGTTTGTCATGAGTGGCATTGCACCTTTAATAATAAACAGATCATTATTTGTCATACTTCCCAAAGGAATCCAATCAGCCCAAGGAAAGAGCCTATCCTTTCTGATTCTTTTGAATGAAAGCACCAGGGAAGGGAAAATTTCTCACTCTCCTCTATGTTCATTCTTCTCCCTCCTTTCAGTTGCTTCTTGCCTCCAAAGACCCTTTCTCTAGGAAACCTGGCCTAACCCTCTCATAGCAATGATCTCAAGCAGGGAACATGAATCTAACAAATCCAGACGAGCAAACAAGTGCCCTGCCCCCGACATATGGAAAGGAAAGTGCCTGTTTCTGCCCTCTAGCTTCTATGCTTCTTGAAAGCTGGGGCCCTGTCAATTCCTCATTCTGACACCTACCTCACCGGGGATTAGAAGTCATCAATACCAATGACTGTAAAACACTCTGTAAATAAAAATGGTTTAGAAGTTCCAATTAACAACAGAAAGTAACCCTTTGGGATAGCCGGAGAGAAATAACTTCAGTCATAAATAAATAATGCCTATTGCCCCCACCCCCCAGGTTCTGCAACACTTCTTTTCTCAGTGGGGTTAATGGTGAATGGGCCTAAAATCAGAGGCTCAATGATGATTTCTTAACTTTATCCATCCAAAAAAAAATCATCGATAGTGATTTCTTTGATAGATAGAGGGCAGGAATATGGGGAAGAGTGACCATTCCCTACTCAATTAACACTGTCTAAATCTAATCTTCCATTGAGACCCCCACAGGCCTTGCCTGGCTCCTTAACAAACAGAATGCAAATTCCTTAGGAAGGAAATAAGCACTTATTAGGGGCCGGAAATGTCAGGTAGTGTGGCAAAGCATTTTACAAATATTTGATTCTCACAGCAGCTCTATCAGGGAGGGGCCATTATTATCCCTATTTTACAGATTAGGAAACTGAGGCAGAGAGAAGTAAGGTAACTTGCCCAGGGTCAAATATCTAGTAAGTATCTGAAGCTGGATTTGAACTCAGGCTTCTTGACTCCAAATCCAGTGCTCTCTCCATTGTGCCATCTAGCTGCCTTAAAGCACCTAAATGAATGGCACACATCCCAAAAGCTAGGAGAGGTCGTAGTAAAGAGAAATTAACGTGGAGCTATATGGTCAGAAAGGAACTGAAGGAGTAGATGCCTTGAGCTTTACCTCGAAGAATGGCTAGGATTTAGAGAGGGTAAAGGCACTCTGGAGTGAACAAAGGCTGAGAGGTAGGAATGAGCATGTTCAAGGGATGGTGAGTAGCTGCTCTTGAAAAAAGGAATGAATGAATAAAAATAAAATCAGACATGTTCTCTATAGTGGATAGAGCCCTTGTCTCAGAATCAGAAAGGTGTGGGTTCAAGCCTCACTTCTGACATATGCTGACTATAGAACCCTAGGCAAGTCACTGAACCTCTTAATGCCCCAGGCAACTCTCTAAGATTAAGACTATAAACTGCCAAGCTAATGATGTTTTTTATTCCTAAAGGGAGCTTCCCATCTTTTCCCTCAAAAAAAAAAAAAAATAAAGACCATCCCCTGTTTATACAATACAGGGTATTCAAAAATTCTTAGTTCAGTTTTAAACTGGTTCCTATATTAACTACTAAAGGATGCTTAACACTTTTGAAGATAGTTTCTAGGTCTCCAAGAGCACTGTTCTCAAAAGGGAGAAGTTAAGTAAGTAAGAATGAAGATCAAGCACTGAGTAGAGGTAGGTGGCCCTGCCTGGGTGGGTGTGTTTTAAATTCCTGAAGGTAGATTAATTTCTAATTTTAACCCAATTTTGAGTATAAAGCTCTGATAAAATAAAAATCTAAAATTGCTAGGAAATCTGGACAACAGATAGAGGTAGTGGCTTTCCATTATCATGGAGTGGGATGAACCCTGTTTTCTTAGCAGGTAACATAAGAAGGCTGCTGTCAGGCCCATCATACTGTAGGAAGCTCAAACTCAACATCTCCAAAGCAGAATTCACCATATTTTCCCCAAAACCCATTCCCTTCCAAATTTCCCTATTTCTGTTGAGTGTACTACTGACCTTGAGGTGAAAAGTGTAGTGGTGAGTCAAATCAAGTCAATAATCATTTATTAAGCATCTATGATGTGCTATGAACTGTGCTAAGCTCTAGAGATACAAAATAAAGCAAAAGATAGGCCCTGATCTCAAGGAATTCAGTCTGATTGGGGAGACTTCATGCAAACAACCAGGTACAAAAAGATACAAAGAGTATATATTAAAGATAAGAAAGAGAGGGAAGGCACAAGCGTTAGGAGAATCAGAAACTTGTTATAGAAGGTGGGTTTTTAACTGGCACTTGAAGGAAGCCAATGAAGTCAATAGAGAACTTTGGACTTGAAATCAAGAAGAGTTGAATTAAAATCTTGTTTAGCTGTATGGCTAATTGCTTAATCTTTCTGGGCCTCTGCCTCTTCAATTTTAAAATGATGGGTTTGGAATCACTGACTTCTAAGGTCCCTTCCAGCTTCAAATCTATGACTATTGACTCCTTCCTCTCCTTCAACCCCCACAGCCAATCATTTGTCACACCTTGTCTTTTATACTTCCACAACATCCCATTCTCTTTATTCAATCCCCTAATTCGGGTATTCCTCATTGCTTACCTAGGATTGCAGCAACATCCTAATTGATCTCTCGGTTTCAAGTCCCTCCCCTCTTCATCTTCCACACAGCTGCCAAAATGATTTTCCTAAAGCATAGATCTGACTATGGAGTAATGGACTTACTCAAAGAATTAGTCAATGCAAATCTGCAGAGCTTTGTACATTGTCTGGCACATAGTAGACTCTTAATAAATATTTATTAATTTGGTTGATTGACATTCAATGGTTCAGCCAAGCTGGTCTTACTGCTCTACACTTACAATATTCCATCTTCCATTTCTCTGCCTTTTACATTAGCTGTCTCCTGTGCCTAAAATGCACTTTCTTTTCATGTTCACTTTGGAAAATGTCTAGTTTCCTTCAAATCTCAGCTCAAGAACAGCCTTCTATATAAGACTTTTCCAGATTTCCTCAGCTGCGAATGCCTTCCTATCCCCCTCCCCATTATCTCATTTTTATGTATTTATTTCGTATATACTTATATATGTAAACTTTGTTTCCTGCAGTAGAATATAAGCTCTTTGAGGGCAAGGGCTCTTTCTTTTTTGCCTTTGTATCCCCAACATCATGCCTGGCACATGGTAGCTGCTTAATCAATACCGATATGATAGAGTCATACCTGGCCTTTAGAAATATCACTTTGTTAAGCGGAAGATGGATTAAAGAAAGAAGAGGCCTAAATCAAAGAGTTCAATGAAGAGGCCACCGCAAAAAGTAAAGGCCAAAACAAAACTAGTGTGGAGGCCATAGGAATGGAGAAAACAGGACAGATTTTATGGAGGCAGAATCAATAAAACAATTGATTAGTAGGAGAGGGGGGAGGTGAGAATGAGGAGTCAAGGAATCCATAGACATTATGAGTCTAAATGACTAGAAGGTTGGTGGTATTTTCATCGGAAATAGAAAAAGTGACAAAAAGGGCTGGGATTGGGACAGGGAAAATGTGGTTTCTTTTTTTGGATGCATTAATTTTGAGACTCTTATCAGACATCCAACTTAATAAGGGTGGAGTGGTAGGCTGAAGCTAAATTGTGAAGGGCCTTAAATCCCAAATGGAGGAGTCTGTATTTGATTTTTCAGGAGCCACTAGAGTTTATTGAGTAATGGAAGAACATGCAGACCTGTTTGAAATATCAAATAGTCGGTTCTAGAGGGGGAACTGAAGCTCAGGACAAAAGACTATAGCTAGGTATATAGATATGCAAGTCTGAAGGGATAGGAAGAGTAAGTAGTATTTATACTGTTCAGAAGATGGCTGTGGGTAGCTCTGGAGCTGAAAGGGACCTCAGAAGATATTTAATACAAAACCATCACTTTACAGATGAGGTAATTCAGACCTAGGAAGGCTAAGTGATTTGTCCAGTATTACCCTGAATGGAAATTAAACATGTACCTGATACAGCCATTCCTTTGAGTAATCACTGTGTATAAATTTAAATATCATGAAAAGCTTTGTTCATGTTCAAAAAGTGTGGAAATTGAAAGAATAATTTTTAATTCATTAATTCTTTTAACAAAGCAATTTAAATCTATTGCAGAACAAGAATTTATTCAATAAAGCTTCTGTGAAATATAGTCAAGCACAAGAGAGGAGGGAAAGGGATAATATTTCAATATGTACCCAAGAAGTGGAATATAAATCAACAGACCTTGATTTCAATCACTGAAGTCTTTGAGGTGCTGATGAGAGTCTTTCTCTTCACCTCTCCTGCCTCCATATCCCAGCCCCTAATTCTGATGCTTCTACAGTAGGTCGAAAGGAGACTCAGAAACTTGATTTTTGTCTAGAGGATTTTCCTCAAGATTCTTATGTCTAGCTACAACTTTTCAGTCAGGAATTTCAGCAGTTAAGACAGTCCATTAGGAGTTTACATTCATATCTTTTTGTAGCTAACAGCCCCCAGATCACCAAGTTAGCAATATGTCTGGGAGCTTAGGGTTGGGTGGGATTCATGCCTCCTTTTTCCTTTGAAGTGTCATCTAATTTTCATCCTGAAGTAAGCTGATTAGTATGTAGAAAAGCACCACTGCCTTGATTTCCATGAATATGCCTTTTGGTTGTCATGTTGGACCTTCTGGGGTTTTTCCTGCATACGTTTAAGAGCAACCCAGCTCCCCTGGCCACCAGGTGTACTTATAAGGAGTATCTTCTGCCAGGCATCTTGCTGCTCTCATTTGCATGTGAAAAGAGATACTTATTTTGGAGTAATTAGTCATCTGGAATTATTCATCACAAGGGGGAAAAAATGTCCTTTTAGATATTTATTGGAGGAAAGGGAGAAATCTATATGGACAAATACAGTATTAATGTGTGTTTATGAGAAAGCTGCATTATTTCAAAATTCACCTAAACAAAGATCAAGATAGAGTTGCTACTAAGAGTTCATAATAACTACAAAAAATACTTTAAAGTTAATTTTTTCCCTACCAAAGTGTTTACATTTGTCAATGATTATTTTAAAGCCTTTCTATTCTGACCTGGTATTTTTACATCCTACTGAAGCAACTAATGATCAATATGTATTGATCAGGTCACTAATTACATTAATTTTGCTTTAGAAATTAGAGAGAGACCCTAATGAGAATGTGAAGTTACTTGAAGACAGTACATTATGGGTAGGCTAATTTAGCTGGGCTCCATGCATCAGATTATTTCATTATGAACAGTCAATTACCATACAAACAGATGAGATAAATAGGGTTTTCTCAACACATTTACATTTTTAATTCTTTGGTAAATTTCAAGAGCTTAAGAGAATTTATGCCCTCCTGTCATATTTGATATCTACCTATTTTAATCTCAAATTAACCATATGCATAAATCCCATACTCTAGGCTCTTATATGCCAGTTTAAAACAGCATTTAAAGAGATGTGTTTATCTTTATTTGTTCTAACTTCATTGCTGCCTCTTAAAGGAGCAACCTTTTTTCTTTTTCAATGAAAAAAGCATGTGTTTTCTTTGCCTCTCTCTCCTTATATTAAAAAAAGAAGAATATGATCCTTGTAAAATATGTAGAGTTGAGCAAAACAAATCCCCACATTGGCCATGGTTAGAAAAAAAAATAGGTCATATTCTGCATTTTGAGTCTGTCACCTCTCTGTCAGAAAAGCATGCATCAATATTGGTCTCCTGGAATTGTGATTGGTCATCACATTTTTCAGAGTTCTTAAGGTTTTTAAATTTATTTGTCTTTAAAGATGTTATTATTGCACAAGCTGTTATCTTTCTGGTTCTGCTCACTTCAGTCTGTGTTGTTTATCCATATTTTCCAAAGTTCCTCTGAAATTGTGCCTTTCATTATTTTTCAAGGCATGCTACATGATATATTACATTCATATGCCATGATGTGTTAAAGAAAAAAATCTCTGAATAATTGGTGACAAAGATTTAGAATGTTGTTACAAATTTAGAATAACATGATCAGTCCCATTCTGCAACTGAGTGCCATTACTAAAGCAATAAATGCCCAAGAAAAGAGGTGGAGGAATCGTCTAAGCCACGTGAGAGTATGCCCTGTTGGTATTAGTGACCTATGTAATCAGTCCGAAGATTTGAAAGGTTCCAGAGGTAGCTTTCTCTCTACCAGGTGATTTTAATAACTGGGTTTTAGCAGATGAGGAAGAAATTTTTTGGAGAATCAGGTAGAAGAGTGAGTATCTGTATCAACACATCCCTACAATGGGCTTTAACATGAGGAAAGTAACTTGAGCAGATTTGAGAGAAAACTATACCAAAATACATAATTCAAACGATGTTTTATGAACAAACAATTGAGATCTAGTATGATTAAAGTCCTAATCACAGAACTTGTTTTGGCTTACATATTTTTGTTCACTTAAAATCAGAATAGAAAAAAAAATGATAGTATGGGAGAGTTCACTTAGGACCCAAGTTTGAATCTGAGCTCTGCCACTTACTATCAGTATGAATTTGGGCTAGTTGCTTCAACCTCTCAGGTCCTCAGTTCCTTTAAATTTCCAAATATCTATATCTATATTTTTATATACATATATGTATGTACATACACATACATATACATACATATATACACACACACATATACTAGAGAAGGAAATGGCAAACTACTCCAATATCTTTTCCAAGAAAACCTCATGAACAGTATTGCCATGCCATGGTCCACTGGTCTGGAAGAGTCTGACACAACTGAATGATCAAACAAAAATAATATGCACACATACATGTATACACACAAGTACACATGTATGTACAATCATGTACCTATATGTAGATATGTATGCATATATATGTGAATGTGTATGTGTGTATATGTATATGTATGTGTGTATTTTTATATGTAGTTAGATGATAGTGATAGTGGAGAAATCTCAGGTTCATTTCTCTTATCCTATATTTCATGATGAAGTTTTAGCCACCTAATTTCTGAAGTGTACCATTTCCTTTTCTTTCCCTAATTGGCCCCCCGTCTTCCAGTCTCGTCTCACTTCTATCCATCTTCCACACAGCTGCCACATTGCTATTCCTGAACCACACATCTAACCATGTTCCTGTCCTACTCAGGAAGCTCCTCTGGTGTCCTCTTGATTCTGGGATAAAATACAAACTCCTCTGTTTGGCATTTAAAGCCCTTCTTAGTCTGCCTGAAGTTTATCTTTCCAGAGTTATTTCACATTAATTCCACCTTATAGGACCTATGTTCTAGCCATACCATCCTTCTTGCTGTTCCCCGTATGAGACATTCAGGCCTACTTCTGTGGCTTTAAACAGACTGGACCTTCAACCCTTCCCCAATCCTCCACCCCTCCACTCCCATCCCTCATGCTTAGAATGCTCTCCCATCTCCTTGTCAACTCTTGCAATCCTTAGCTCCCTTCAGAAAGATTGAGATCAGGTACCATCAAGTGTTGACACAAGACATTTCCTGAACTTCCTCCAGTAGTTAGTGCCATCATCCACACCCCCCACCAAAAAAAAAAATACTTTGCACTTCGAGAAGCAGTGTGATGTAGTGGATGGTCAGCCTTCAAGCAAGGAAGGCCTGGGTTCAAGTCCTACATCAGACATATACTGGTTGTGTGGCCCTGGTCAGATCATTTCCCTCTCCAAAGGCTCTATGAAGCTGTCTAAGACTACATATGATGTGAAGAAGGTACCAACCTGCTAACCTGCATTTCCTCACCTAGCAGCTTCTTGTAACAATGAAGTCAGGGGCTTAGTCTTTACTGGTATTTACTTTGCATATGCTTTTTAGTTACTTATCTGTGAACAAGTCTTATCTCCCTAACCCTCCTAAAATGGACACTCCTTAAGGTCAGGGACTGCCTTGTTTTGTTTCATTTGTTTTATTCTGTTTTTTATCAGCACCTAATTCCTTGTCTGGCACATAGCAGGTGCTTAATCAATATTTTTGAGTTCAATTAAATACATTGCATGAAATCTATGTACAGTTCCTCCCCTCTCTCAGAAGTTTAACAGAGGGAAATAATAAATCTGTGAAACCAGGAAATGAAGGAAAAGGAATGTAGGCATATGCATCCCCAAATCCCTGAGCTTCTTGTTACTTTGCCCTTAGAGAAACTTCTAATCTATGTTTGGGTAGAAGAGAGGTGAGGAGAAAGAGAAGACAGGGGAAGAAAAAAGAAAGACAGGGAAATGTTGAGCCCGAGTGGCTTGTCAGTCATACTTGCCCACAGACAGCTGTTAGCTACTAGGTCTAGACTGATAGTTTTAGGCATGGCCACTATGGCAGCAGTGACTCAAGTCTCTACTGGGTTGATTGGGAAATAGTGTGAAGGTTGCAACCAAGGAACTGAGATTTTCTACAGAACAATGTACTTAATATGTCACTGTTTATTTAAAGTTTCTTGCTGTGAAAGAACTCTTTACCTATGAGGTTTTTTTATTTATAGTCCTTGACCCCAAAATGTATAATGTACAGTTTTCACAACTGTATTTGCTCTAATAAAACATTGGTTACTTGTTTTTTTATTTTAAATTTAATTAATTTTTTGTTACATTTTAAGTTCCAAACTGTCTTCTTTTCTCCCTCCCCACCCTGCACTAGAGAAGGCCTTTTTTCTCCATATATACACACACACTCACACACACACACATATAAAACTGTACTGTGACTAGTTCTATTTATTAGTTCTTTCTGTGGAGATGGATAGCATCTTCCTTCCTTGCTCCTTTGTGAGTATTTATAATACTCAGAATAACTTGATTATTCAGGATCATTTTTCAAACAATGTTACTGTTACTGCATACAACATTCCCTTGGTTCTGCTCATTTCACTTTTCATTATTTCATTTAAGTTGTTTCATGTTTTTCTAAAATCAACTTGTTAATCATTTCTTATAGCACAGTAGTATTCCATCAAAAACAGTAGTTATTAAAAATTATCTGCAGAAACATAGGAAAGAAGTAGATTTTTTGTGTGTGGTATCCAACAATAGGAAACAAAGTCTGTGCCCATCATTCAGGGAATGGCTACACAAATTGTGGTAAATGCAATGCTATTGAACACTGATTTAAGGAGTTCAGAGAAATATGAAAAGACTTATGTGAGCTGATGCAAAGTGAAGTAAAAGTAGAACAAGGGAAACAATACACCAAATGCAAAGGAAAAATACAATACAATGAAACTATATGTACTGTATAATTATAATGACTAAGCTTTGGTCTCAGAGAAAGGCCAATTTTATTTATTTATTTATTTGAAAATCTTTTCTTATTTGAAAAATAAAAGGCAATTTATTTGAAAAAATAAAGATATCCTCTGTTTTTATTGAAAGTGTATATGGGGAAGAGGATGATGGGATTATGACTATGTGGAATGTTGCCTGTTAATAGGTTTTGCTTAACCTTTTGTTGTTGCCGTTGTTGTTCCAAAAGTAATCTCACTCCCTCGGGTGGGAGGGTTTTATTAAAAAATGAGTGTGATATAAAAACAAGAGGAATCAATAAAACAAACCAAAAAAACCATACTGTAGAAGCAGATATGTGACAATGTAGGCAAGAGACTTAGACCTTGCCCTATAACAATTACAGTAAATTAGACAAAGTAAGACAAAGCAGAACCACTGGGAAGAGAGTTACTTGTATAGCAACCCCCAAAATGTGTTTGTTTTCCTAGGGGAATTTATCCATTGGAGTTGTACTGTCCATCTGGGAGTGAAGTGAATGAGGACCTATGAAGGACCTTCTTGGAAAGTGGGATTTACCATAATGTGAAAGGGTTGCTTTGATGGCAATCCCATCTACAGTTGTCTTCTGGGGGAAGCTTTTTTGAGCATTTTGTGTATGTCTGTATCTGTTTATGGGCTCCTAACAGTCTTTTAGGTCTTATGCATATTGTGTAGGGGTGAAAATAAAGCTGTCACATACTGATCTGCATTTATTACTTTGTGTGCTCATGTAGGAATCCTATTACCCATAGTTCTAGATACATGCTATATCTAAGCTATAATTCTACATTTTCCTGGAGTAATTCCAGGTCCAGGTAATGAGCCAGAAGAAAAAAAAAAACCGCTGCTATGGTCAGACCCTCAGAATTTGATCCAGTCCGGGGCTAAGTCCAGAGACTTCAAGTGGCTTTCGAGACATGAGTCACACACACATACATATATAATAGCTATATCTTGATATATACAATCCTTTGCAGATGACTACACAGAGAATCCCATGGTGCCTTCTCCCTAGTGCGCTATGGTAGGATTCACTTCTAGTGATCAAGGTTTTGATTGCTTTTCTGTCTCTTATGGGGTAGTGTCTGACTGGTCTCCCCTTTTTTCAAGGACCAAGAGCAGTCACACTTACCTCTTGGTATATGCTCCAGGCTATAAAAGATTACATCAGAAGTAAAAGAAGGTAGAAGTTTCTCCTCTAATCTCTTAATCAACTACTCCCATTATGGTACATTGCTTTACTTCTTCCTCTATTATAGAAGTGTCTGCCAAATTTGACATTCATTTATGAAGAATATTTATGTACTTTCCTGGGCAGAATGATACTATTTATATACTTAGTCTTCAGTTTTATTCAATTCAGAAGCATTTTCTCTCCACTTTAGAGACTAATGAAAGTCTTGAGAAAAATAAAAGATATCATCCATGAGTCAAATATGCACATATTTTCATTAAAACCAAATTTCTTGTTATTTTCTATTACAATATTAACTAGATAATTGAGTGACTTTTTAAATTATACAAAATAAAAATGAGAAAATAAAAATACGAAAAATGTAAAGTATGTGATATGTAAGTATCCATGTTGATAGTGAACTGTTCCATTCCAATATTCACAGTCTTATTTTTTAAGTAGAAAGAATGCAAGTAATAATGAACTACCTGAAATTATGAAAACTGAGTTTAGACTTAGATGGTTCTCTAAGATGTGATTATCTATTATTAATCCAGATTTCCAAGAACAGAATCAATTATTTTGGTCTGATCTGGCTCTCCATTTTGGATCACGTAAAAACAAAGTCTTTCTGAAAAAAATCATGACCACAAGGAAAGGTATAACCATGTTGTGATAAAAAAAAACAAAACAAAACTCAGTCTATCATGGTGACCCAACTATAGTCTATATTATTTAGAAAAATATTTTAGACATGTTGGCTTTCATGTGAAGCATGGAGTAGTGGAAAGATCACTGGATTCGATATTAGAAGAAGAGCTCAAATCCCAGCTCTGCTAATTACTTTATACATGCTGAGAGAAAGTCTTTTTTTAACCCTCTCTGGGCCTCAGTTTCTTTGTTCATACAATTAAGGAGAGAGAAAGATTTGACAATTTCTATGGTCCCTCCTAGCTCTACATCTAAAATTCTTCTACAATACTATATTCCTCTGGATGGAACATGGTTTAAAAGAAAGTCCACTAGAGGTGAAAGCAAAGGGTAAGGAGAAGGGAATAAAGCACCTATTATGTGCTGGCACCCTGTGCTAAGACCCTCTCCTCAGCTCTGCCACACTGTATGACCTCCAGCAAATAACATTTCAGGAGGTGAAGGATAAGGAGGCTTTTCAGAGACCCAGCTTCTTATACCAGGCTGCCCACTGCATCTCAACCCAGAACCCTGAGAACCAGGCACTGGTGAGGTTTTAGTGCCACATGGAAAGAACCATCAGAAAGTGGCTCATCCTGTGACATGACCCCTTGGACCTAGCACTGGACAGTTTAGTCTTGTCTAATGTGCCACTGAAGCCACAGATTTCTCAATGACTCTAGACACCAACTCTGGGGGGACCAGCCTGAGGCCCAGCTGGGGAACCAGGCAACCCCAAATTGACTAGGTCTGTAGCACACACAAGCCACCCAGTCTCAGCTCAGCCTTCTGGGGAAAAATCACACCATCAGGACTTCAAAATACAATGACTGGAGAGTATCTGCTGCAAAGGCCTAAGAAACATGAGCTGTTATTTAGATAAAATATTCACTGAAGTATTCAGATAAAGTTTTGTCTTGCCTCTTTAAAAAAAAATAACAAGGGCCTCAGTTTTCTTGTCTGAAATGAGAGAGTTGGATTACATGTCAACGAGGTCACTTTTACTTTTGCAGATTTTCTGCATAGTTCCATGTGAGCTGTAAAATAACTTCTCTGAATTTCTCCTCCTCAGCATTAAGTTGGTCTGTTCAGCACAAGAGAGTAAAAATAAACTGTTGTTTTATACACTTTGGATTCTGAATTGAGGATAGCCAGCATGTCATCAAGCTACTTATTTACAAAACTAAGCATGGGAGTTCAGTTTTTATCTATTTGTCAATATTACACCTCTAAGAAAACAAAACACAGGAGGGACAAAGGTAATAAATACAGGAATTTTTAGAATTGCTACCTACAGCTGAGTGTGTGTGTACAAGGCAAATAAACAGCATTGCAATATAGACACAGCTGAGAGCACTTAATTAGTGACAATTACAACATTGTTCTAAGCTGCCTTCAGTTTTTCTCTTACCCTAAGACAAATTCATTTAAGTAAATAAAATGTCAAGAAAATAAGCAAGGCCTTTGACTTGCTGGTCAACTGAGAATATGACTTATCTTAAAATAGTTACTAAACAAGTTTGATTGGTTAGATTGGTATTTGATGATAAGTTTTAAAGAAACCTTTAATTTTTAAAAAAGAAATTATTGAAGTATTTCAAATATCTGATGTTATACTTGGGAATTGCTTTGGAAATACAAAAATGTCAATGGTTTATGTTTCTAAACAAAAGGGACCTAGTCTTTTTCCAAGGAGACTTATTTTATGAGAAAGGCCTAATAATTTCTAAAGATAAGCAAGAACTTCAGCCTGTATTTATATATTGCTTATTTAGTGCAAGTTGTGTGGCCAAACCAACTAAAAAAAAGAAATATTTCCTTGAAAATATTACTCTTTTTTTTTTTAAAGAGCTACCTGTCCAAAGATTTTCCTGTCAGAATCATAGGCAACTGGAAAAACTTGGAAGCGAACAAAATGCCAAAAAAAAAAAATTGGGAATGGTAAAACAAATTTTATTTCCTCAATGTAATCTAATTCTTTAATGAAAATGAGTTTATGAAGAACATAGAGGAATTTGGAATGAACATAAAATATTACAATGTGAAAAGAGAAAATGCATACCAAAGTATATATTGCTTTCAACTATATTTGAGGAAAAGTGAAAGGGAATGAGTGGTCAAAGAATCTGAAGAATGCCTTAGGGTAACTGGAAAAAAATTATTATGATAAGCCATGAATTGGAATTAATTCATTTAAATATAAGTAGTTACTAAGCAAATTTAATTGGCTATTGATGCTTAATGTTAAGGTTTAAATAAAACATCTAGGTTGTTTTGGTTTTTTAAAGAGAAAAAATTTTTGAAATCAGCATTTTGATTTGTGGTCATTAGTTAAAACTTTCTTATATATAATCATTTACAAATGACTTAACATTTTTGTTCACTCAGTTATATAACTGAATAATTTTCAATAATGAACAACTTTAATTGATGGCAGCATCCAGAAAATATTTTTCAGTCTAACCATGTACCCTGTACTTACATACACCACACCAGAAGCAAACGTGCATAATGAGCAATGAAAAACATATATGATATTAAAGAACTGAATCATAGGACCTTGAACTTACCCAAAAGCTACAACAGCCGGCAATACTCATATATATTATGATGAGAAAACACCTGACAAGGGTCAATCTTGCTAGTTAGGTTCTAGCACAGTAATAGGCAAATAGGTAAAGAATTTGCAGTTAGGAGATTTTCTTTGGGCAAAACCAATTGAGAGACAGAACTCTCCAAAACCAGAGATATTGCAGAGGGATGCCTCTATCATTAGTCAAAAGGCCATCTATATATGTACAGTTAACCAAATCAGTTAATAGTATCATTTTAAATGTACAAGTAATAATCACCATAGGTAGAGAGAGTTATTGGGTAATTATGTCTTCTTCTGTCTCTTTTAATTTAAGGGGAACTTTAGCTACTTCTTCCCCCAGAGGGTGTTCTTTTAAATGTTCTCTTTTTGCTCACTGCCACCTTTGGAGCCAGGATAAAAGTTTTTCCCAACTAACTAAAAGAGTAGTAATTTTCTCCAGGTCCTTTCTTCTAAGTGAGTAATTAATTAGTTTCACTTCTCACTACTGAACAGAGAAAAACATTTGTTTGCACATGCATAGAATAAATACATAGTTTTGGCATTCACAATTATACAAATATATTGTCCTTCAAATACAAAGATGGTGCTACTGACTCACAATCTCTTAGGAATGATGATGTTTTAAGTTGTTTGCTTTCCTCTTCCTGCCCCTCCCCCTTTTCAATGGTGATACAGCCATGCTCTCTTACGTAGTCCATTTATTACCAACACTATAAACTTTGGTCTCATTTGCAATATAGTCTACTTGAGTTAACCTTCTGCATTTGGTCAGCAAGCATTGGGAGCTGGCAGAAATCCTAGAGTAATGAAATACAAGAGTGATGAAAGAACTAGTGGGTGTGATCTTTGAAAAATTATGGAGAATAGGAGAGGTGATACTAGACTGTAGGCATGACCAAAATTATATATATGTCTACAAATTATTGACCATTTAACTTTACTTCTATTCCTGGCAAAACTCTAAAATTTATTAGGGAAGGAAACATTTGTAATTACTTAGAAAGGGAAGCAGTTATCACTAGGAGACAGCATGGATTCATTGAGAATGGGTCATTCCCAGATAATCTCATTTCCTTTTTTCTGACAGAATCACCAAATGTCTGATGTACCTGGAATTCAGCAAAACATTAGATAAAGTCTTACATTATCCTTGCAGAAAGTATGGAGAGATGGGGCAGCTAGGTGGCACAGTGGATAGGGTACCAGCCCTGAAGCCAGGAGGACCTGAGTTCAAATCTGGCCTCAGACCAAACACTTGACACTTACTAGCTATGTGACCCTGGGCAAGTCACTTAACCCCAATTGCACCCCCCCAAAAGTACGGAGAGATGTAAGATAAATGAAACCAGAACTGGTTAAATATCTGGAGACCATTAAGTGACAGGAAGGAAATCTCTAGTGGAATGTGCCAGGGTTCTATCCTTGGCCCTATCTTCTATAGCTGGTAGGTCAATCATTTTTTGCAGGTGACACAAAGCTAGTATGAAGTAAATTCAATTAAATAAATATTTATGAAGCATCTACAAATAGAAGGCATTGTGCTAGATGTGCTGGATAGTGAACAGTTGGATAATGAACTCAGAAATGAAAAAGATCTTGATGGGTTGTAATGCTAGGCTGAATGAATAAGATTATATATTAGAATAAACTCAGATCATCTCTATGCAGAGATTTGCAGGTCTATGTATTCAGTCCTAATATTTCTCCCACATGACCAACTACCTTTTGGACATCACAGTTTGGATGCACTATGCATTTCAAACTCAATATTTCCCAAATAGAATTCATTCTCTTTCCCCCAAAACACTCCTCTTTTA
This sequence comes from Vombatus ursinus, assembly GCF_900497805.2. Classification (NCBI taxonomy): domain Eukaryota; kingdom Metazoa; phylum Chordata; class Mammalia; order Diprotodontia; family Vombatidae; genus Vombatus; species Vombatus ursinus. The sequence continues at coordinate 26,042,468 of NW_020940360.1, forward strand.
TGAGCTTTCCCATTGCTGTTGAGGGTATCACCATTTTCCCAGTCACCCAGACTCAAAATTTTAGTGTTATCCATGACTCCTCATTTACACTCACACCCCATATCCAGTCTGTTGCCAAATCTGGTCATTTCTACTTTCATAACAATGTTTACATATCCATTCCTTTCTCCTCATTCACATGACCACCATAGACACTTGTCATCTCTCACTTAGACTATTGTAATAGCCCTATAATTGGTTTCCTTGCTTCATGTCTCTCCCCATGTCAATCCATCATACTCTTAGCTGTCAAAGTGATTTTCCTAAAGTGCATGTCACCTCCTACTCAATATATTCTAGTGGCTTCTGATTACCTCCAGGATCAAATATGAAGTTGAAGTCCTCTGGTCTGCTAGCCAGTGTTCCTGCCAGTTCTGCCTTGTTCCTCATACATGATGCTCCATCTCTTGTCTTTTGTTCTTTTGCATTGGCTATTTCCCATGCCTGCAATGCTTTCCTATCCCACTTCTACCTCTTAGTTTCCCTAGTTTCCTTCAATATTCATATAAATCTTACCTTCTGCAAGAAACTTTTCCCCATCACCCTACCTGCTAGTTCCTTCTCTTAGATTTTTCTAAATTGATTTGTATGTTGTCTCCCTCATTAGAATATGAAATCTTTTAGGGTAAGGACAATAGTTTTGTCTTTCTGTGTCTCCCCAGGACCATGGACAGTGCTTGACACAGAATAAACACAAATAAATGTTTGTTTCAAATGACTGACTGACTGATCCAATGACTGAAAACTCTATGGCTGGATTATAAAAAATAACTGCACAACTACAAAGATTATGATGAAGAAGATGTGCCTAGACAACTGTTTGTATGAAAAAAAAAGATCTGAGGGTTTTGGTGGACTGAAATTTCAACATTAATTACTAGTTCAATTTGTTTTACAGTCATTTTTCAGTTGTATCTGACTCTTTATGACCTCATCTGGGGTTTTATTGGCAAAGATACTGGAATAGCTTGCTATTTCCTTCTCCAGCTCATTTTATAGAGGAGGAAACTGAGGCAAAGAGGGTTAAGTGACTTGCCCAGGATCACACAGCTAGAGTCTCTGAGGCTGGATTTGAATTCAGGAACATGATTCTTCCTGACTCCAGGCCCAACATTCTACCCATGTGCCACCTAGCAGACCCAACAGTTCAATATGGTAACCAAAAATCTTATTAATAAAGCTTTATAGTCATATTTTACACTGTGAATAGATGTAGTAAGTAATCATCTTTTTTCTATTGAGTTATCTTTTTAATTGATGTCACCTTACTTTCATCTTGTTGCTCTCTTTTTTCCAATAATATGGAGACTGGGGAAGAGGAGGGAGCCAATGGTGGAAATTGCATCTTTACAATTTTTTTCTGTCTTTTGTAGTAACAGTATGATTTAAGATCAATACATCTTAGCAAATTCTGTATTACCAGCAGAGGGAGTAAAAGTGCACAAAAGTTAATTTTTCTGAAGCCTGGTATGTCTTTAGAAATTCTAGCATATCTGTGTAAAATATATAAATGTGTATGTGTGTGTGTGTGTGTGTGTGTGTGTGTGCATGTGCACGTGCACTTCTGCTCTATAGGCAATTTAATTCTCTATGAAAACATGCTTACCTTTGATCATTTTGTGGGAACCAACAAAAATTTTTAGTTGATGTTATATTTTGAAAGGATTAGAAGAAAATATAAATGTAACCATATCTATAAATACCACCAGTTTACAAAGATATAGAAATATAACTCTTCCCCCCACCCCCAAGAAGTTCATCTCATACATTTTAGAGAATGTTCAGCATTTAGTCTTGCCCTAAAATATATCTCCTTCAATAAAGTGTCCTGAACATGTAGTACTCTGGATTTTCCAGTGATTAGGCTTTCTTAGAATAAATGCAGACAACTTTAGCACATTACTACAAATGTAAGCCCCATGATAACACTATACAGACACTATACATGTTACAGTTACATTCTCTAAGAGGAGGATTGACTCATTGTTTTCAGATTCCATTGTGAATGGTTAACAGCACCTGATAAAAAAAAAGTCTTCTTGGTCTGTATATATTTGATGTGTGTTGACCAAATGCCCTTCAATATGTTCTATACTACTATTACATGAATATTAGTGAAGAATCCACAAAATTTCTGTGGGATTTCTTAAGTAAATATGTATTTAAGTGGTTATGTTTTATGCATATTTTCAATTTATATGCATTAGCCAATTTCACAGGTATTATTTACCTGGTGGGAATATTTAGCTTTCTGCCACTCTATTTTATCCTATGGACATAGTCACATATGTTTTCTAATATGCATAACATTTATGCACTAAATCATCCTAGTATCTGGAGTATTTATCATTTTTATGAGGTGCTTGTTTACAGTTGGGCATTTATTTAATCACCAGTTACTTTCTTCACTCTCCTCAAAAAAGTCAAATCAAGACTCCATTGAAGAAAAATGAGTGTGGGCCCTAAAAATGAACAGGGAGCCTTCTACTGAAAAGTATAGTTGAGGATTTACACTGAAAAAAAATAATCTGTCAAAAACTAAGCAGGACATAATTGAGTTCTTGAGAAATTCTCTTTTTTTCTACTTTATAAAGAGAAAATTCACTGTTTCTGAATATCAGTCAAAATTAACCCAAATTATAGAACATACATTTTTTAAAAAATCCCAATCTAGCTTAAATTAAGGAATTTGGCCAAACTTTTTAAAGACTTTAATTAAATTTGTGGTTCACTTTAAAAAATAGTTTTTTTTAAAAAATCTAGTGTGCTGTCTCCAATCTATGTCTAAAATACCCCAAATTGGAAACATTAAGTTCCTTGAATGGGGTGGAAAAAGCAATTCAAAGTTACATTTTTTTCTGTTCAAACAATGCCCCATGGGAGTTTTGGAAATAATTCTGTTTATTTGCCTTTCTTACGTGGAGCTAACTGAGTTGACCTACCACAGACCATCACACCAAACTAGTTAGCTGTTTTGTTTACATACTATTTTATTATGCTCTTAATTCTTTCATTAAAATCTTCTGTGAAAGCTAAGTGGCAATTTCTCATAGGAAAAATGAAGCAGAGGCTTTTATTATCACATATCCAACAACAAATAACTGTGGCTCTAGTCTATTGTGATGTTCCTATGTCCAGACATTGTTTGGCTACCTCCGACAAATGCACAACTCTTTCAACATGTGCTTTTGGAGAATGGTCCCCCAAATGGTCCCACTGATAAAAAATAAATACAGAACCACAAAGAGTGAGGTGTAATTGCTGATAAATTAGATGAAATCCTCCAAATCTACTTGAGTCCAGAAAAAGAAGAATTGCTAACATTTGGGAGGGCATCTTAAGGCTTGCAAAACACTTAGCGCATATCATTCATTTGGTCCTCAAATAACCCTGTGAGGCGGATGATATCTCCTTTTTACAGATTAGGAAACAGACTCAGACAGGTTAAAGGTATGACTTACCTGGAGTCATACTGCTAGTAAGTATATGAGGAAGAATTTGAATTCTGGTCTTTCAGATTTAAATCCAGTTCTTTATCCATTCTATAAGGTTTCTTCCTATTAAATCTCTGAATAGCAACAGAGAGATAGTTTTAAAAGAACACATGATTGCTGGACAAAGATTTCAGTAGAGGCATAGAATGAAATCTGCTTCTAAGCCTACCTTTGGTTATGTGACCAGTTAGAAACCAACCCAAAGTTGGGCACTGGGGCAAAATATAGAACCAAAAAAGACAAGATATTCCTCTTTTGTCTTGCTAACACCTATTCTTCCTTCCAAACTGTGGCTCCCTCTTCTTTTCAGAGACTGGGTAGAGAGCCTGCTAGAGAGGTGAGTAGAGAAGTAATGCAGCTAACCAAAGTTAAAAAAAGGAAAGGAAAGACTTTTATGGTTTAGTAGAAGGAGCTCTGGCCCTAGATACAGAGAATCTGTGTTCAAAACATTTGGGTTCAAATCTCAATTTGCTATACTCTACCTGTGTGACCTTAGACAAGTCACTTTCTTCTCAAGGATTCAGTATCCCCAAATATAAAATTGAGAAAGGTGGATTTGATGTCCCATAAAGTGCCTTCTTGCTCTTTATTTATGGTCCTGTGATGTGTATCCTTGTACATGGGTGCATGTATTTGTCTCCATCTACCTATGGGTCTCCATCTTCTTAGTCTGGGTTGGTCCTGCCTATGTTTCAGGCCAGGAGCATGAGCATGGGGAACAGGACTGTCAGATGATGCCTGGTACTATATTATCATTCCATAATATTTTTTCCTCTAATAAGAATTTGTAGTCAATTGTTACAAAACCACCACTTCCTCCAAAAGGCAGTATCATTCATCCCTCCCTATCTTTCTTGGGCGCAACAGAGCTAGTTATTCTTTCTATGACTATGGAGCTGTACCTTCTGTGAAAACCTCCTGGGAGAAAAATAAAGTTGATGTAAAATTAGTATTCCCTCCTTTCTTGATTTTCCTCTTTGGAGTGGAAGCAGACTATTCTTAACCTTTCTCTTAATTCCTGCAGAATGGATTCAGTTCTTTTTCTCATGCAACATATTACCCCCTCACAAACACACCCAGCTTCAGTTTCAATTGCATTTTTGTGGGGAAAGAAGAAAAAAGAAAACACTCTGGAAAAATGAAAGTATTTTTCTAAAGTGGAAGGTTAGGGTGCGGAACAGGAGGTGTAGATTGTGGCAAAGTATCTCTGAAAGGGCAAGATTATTTCCTCATATTTCTTTTTGTGATTTCTCCACTCTCCTCTATCCACCCCTCCCTTTCACTTCTTTGCTACTTTGACAT